>NC_062545.1:52661996-53283884 GCF_016906955.1 Phacochoerus africanus | reverse complement strand
ATTAATATTGTTGAAATGTCCAAAGCCATCTATAGATTCAACACGATCCCTGTCAAGATTCTAACTGTTGGCTGTATCACACAGGCCTACAAGTTTTGTACTTTCCCAGCTTCAAGACCAAAGAGAAAATCCAAATTCAGCAACAGAAACATGAATGGTTTAATACATGGGAGAACTTACAGGTCTGAAGCAAGGTCCTGGAGCAACACCCCACTGTGTGCTGCAGACTGCAAGCAGGCCATGATGGCAGTCCTCACTCCTGGGGAGAAAAGAGGTTACCAGTTATGGGGGAATTGACATCAGGTTAGCTCATCAGTTACCAGGGGAACCAGCAGAGGAGTACACCCCTCACCACCCTTTAGATAAGCTATCATGGTGGAGATCGTTCTGATCTAAAAGTTAAAAGAATCACTAGCTGGGGTCTGGGGCAAGTCTGTAGGAAGGTCAGTCATGTGAGTGTAGATGAAGTAGGCAGTGGTTGAACAGGGGATGTACAGAGAACAGCCATCTTGAGTGGCCTGACCATACACAATGGCATTTTTTACAGTTTTGGAAAAGTCATCTGGAATCACAAAAAATTATGAATAGTCAAAGCAGTCCTAAGAAAGAACGAAACTGGAAGCATCTCACTTCCTACTTTTAAACTATATTACAAAGCTATAGTAACCAAAGCAGTATGATCCTGGTATTAAAAACAGACACATAGGGGAGTTCCCGTCATGGCGCAGTGGTTAACGAATCTGACTAGGAACCATGAGGTGGCGGGTTCGGTCCCTGCCCTTGCTTAGTGGGTTAATGATCCGGCGTTGCCGTGAGCTGTGGTGTAGGTTGCAGACGCGGCTCGGATCCTGCGTTGCTGTGGCTCTGGCGTAGGCCGGTGGCTACAGCTCCGATTCAACCCCTAGCGTGGGAATCTCCATATGCCGTGGGAGCGGCCCAAAGAAATAGCAAAAAGACAAAAAAATAAAAAATAAAAAAAAAACACACATAGACCAATGGAACAGATCAAGAGCCCAGAAATAAATCCATGCATACATATTTGGTAAGATAGCCAAGAATACTCAGTGGAGAAAAGACAGGGTTCTCTATGAATGGTTCCATGAAAATTGGATATTCACATGCAGAAGACTGAAACTAGACCCCTAATACCACTCACAAAAATTTACTCTAAATTGATTAAAGACCTACATATAAGACTTGAAACCATAAAACTCCTAGAAGAAAATATAAAGAAAATGCTCCTTGACATGTGTCTTGACATAGATCCTTTCTGGCTATGATACCTAAAACATAAACAACAAAATAAAAAACAAATGGGACAAAGGAGTTCCCATCATGGCTCAGCAGTAACAAACCCGACTAGTTTCCTTGAGGACACGAGCTTGTTCCCTGGCTTCGGTCAGTGGGTTAAGGATCTGGTGTTGCCTTGAGCTGCAGTGTAGGTTGCAGACATGGCTCGGATCCTGCATTGCTGTTACTATGGTGTAGGCCAGCAGCTGCAGCTCCAATTCGACCCCTAGCCTGGGAACTTCTATATGCTATGGGTGCAGCCCTAAAAAGACAAAAAAAAAAATGGTACATCAAACTGACATAACATCTGCACAACCAAAGAAATCAACATAATGAAAAGGTAACCTGTGAAATGGGAGAAAATATTTAGAAACCACGTATTTGATAAGGGTTGATATCCAAAATATACAAGGGACTCATACAACTCAGCAGCAAAAAAAAAAAAAAACCCACAAACCTTAATTGGGCAAAGGACCTGAATACACAGTATTCCAAAGAAGATATTTAAGTAGCCAACAGCTAAATGAAAATGCGCTCAAAAACACCAATCAATAGGGAAATGCAAATCAAACCCACAATGAGCTATTATCAAAAAGATAAAAATAGCAAGTATCCTTTAGAACATGGAGAAAAAGGAACCCTGTGCACTGTTGGTGGGAACATACATTGGTGCAGCCCATGTTCAGTGCAGCATTATTTACATCAGCCAATACATGGAAAATAACATAAGTGTTCATCAGTGGATGAATGAATAAAGAAAATGTGATGTATATACATACAATGGAATGGTATTTAGCTGCAAAAAGGGAAATTCTGCCACTTGCAGCAATATGGATGGGCCTTGAGGGTTTCATGCTGTCACACAGAGAAATACAAATACTCTATGATCTTAGGTGTGGACTCTAAGAAACCAAACAGATACAAAGATCAGATTGGCAGTTGCCAGGGGCAGGGTGTTGTTGTGAGGGAATTAGGTGAAGGTGGTCAAAAGGTTAAAATTTCCAGTACAAGATGAGTAAGTTCTGGGGATGTAATGTATAGCGTGATGACTATAGTTAATACTATATGTGTATATTTGAAAGTTGCTAAGAAAGTAAATCTTTAAGATTTTTATTTTTTCTATTATAGTTGATTTACAGTGTTCTATCAATTTCTGCTGTACAGCAAAGTGACCCAGTCATACACATATATATTATATACATTCCTTTTCTCACATTATCCTCCATCATGTTCCATCACAACATGACTATATATAGTTTCCTGTGCTATACAGCAGGATCTCACTGCTTATCCACTAACCCCAAACTCCCAGTCCATCCCACTTCTTCCCTCTCCCCATTGGCAACCACAAGTCTGTTCTCCAGGTCCATGGGTTTATTCCTTTTCTGTAGATAGGTTCATTTGTGCCATATATTAGATTCCAGATATAAGTGATATCATACGATATTTGTCTTTCTCTTTCTGACTGACTTCACTCAGTATGAGAGTCTTTAGTTCTGTCCAGGTTGCTGCAAATGGCATTGTGGCTGAGTAGTATTCCATTGTGTAGATGCACCACATCTTCTGAATCCATTCATCTGTCGATGGACATTTAGGTTGTTTCCATGTCTTGGCTATTGTGAACAGTGCTGCTATGAGCACATGGGTGCATATGTCTTTTTAAAGGAAAGTTTTGTCCATATATATGCCCAAGAGTGGGATTGCTGGGTCATATGGTAGTTAAACTGTATTTAGTTTTCTGAGGTATTTCCATACTGTTTTCCATAGTGGTTGTACCAATTTACATTCCCACCAACAGTGTAAGAGGTTCCCTTTTCTCCATACCCTCTCCAGCATTTATTTGTTGACTTAATGGTGGCCATTCTGACAGGTGTGAGGTGATACCTCACTGTAGTTTTGATTTGCATTTCTCTAATAATCAGTGATGTTGAGCATTTTTTCATGTGCCTGTTGGCCATCTCTATATCTTCTTTGGAGAAATGTCTATTCAGGTCTTCTGCCCATTTTTCAATTGGTTGTCAGTTGCATTGTTTGAAACTATTTTCTCCCATTCCGTAAGTTGTCTTTTTGTTTTTTATTTTTTTATGGTTTCCTTTGCTGTGCAAAAGCTTGTCAGTTTGATTAGGTCCCATTGGTTTATTTTTGCCTTTATTTCTGTTGCCTTGGGAGACTGACCTGAGAAAACATTTGTAAGGGTGATGTTAGAGAATGTTTTGCCTGTGTTATCTTCTAGGAGTTTGATGGTGTCTTGTCTTATGTTTAAGTCTTTAAGCCATTTTGAGTTTATTTTTGTGCATGGTATGAGGGTATTCTGGTTTCATTGATTTACAGGCAGGTGTCCATTTTTCCCAGCACCACTTGCTGAAGAGACTTTTTCTCATATTATTGGTTCCTTTGTCAAAGATTAATTGACCATAGGCGTCTGGGTTTATTTTTGGATTCTCTATTCCATTCCATTGGTCTGTATGTCTATTTTTGTACCAGTACCACACCATCTTGATTGCTATAGCTTTGTAGTATTGTCTGAAGTCTGAGAGAATTATTCCTCCTGCTTGTTTTTTTCCCTCAGGATTGCTTTGGCAATCCTGGGTCTTTTATGGTTCCACATAAATTTTTTTGTTTGTTCTAGTTCTGTGAAAACTGTCATAGGTAATTTAATAAGGACCACATTGAATCTGTAGATTGCTTTGGGTATTATGGCCATTTTAACTATTTAATTCCTCTAATTCCGGAGCATGAAATGTCTTTCCATTTCTTTGACTCCTCTTTAATTTCCTTGATGAATGTTTTATAGTTCTCAGCATGTAAGTCTTTCACCTCCTTGGTTAGGTTTGTTCCTAGGTATTTTAATTTTTTGGAGTGTGATTTTAAAAGGTATTACATTTTTATATTCCTTTTCTAATATTTCATTGTTAGTATACAGAAATGCAACCAGTTTCTGAATGTTAGTCTATATTCCTGCTACTTTGTTGAATTCATTAATCAGTTCGAGTAGTTTTCGTGTGGAGTTCTTAGGATTTTCTATATATAGTATCATGTCATCTGCATAGAGTGACATTTTTACCTCTTCTCTTCCAATTCGAATACCTTTTAATTCTTTTATTTCTCTGATTGCTGTGGTTAGGACTTCCAATACTATGTGGAATAAAAGTGGTGAGAGTGGGCATCCTTGTCTAGTTTCAGATTTTAGCTTTCAGCTTTTCTCTGTTAAGTATTATATTAGCTGTGGGTTTGTCGTAAATGACTTTTATTATGTTAAGGTATGTTCCCTCTATACCCACTTTGGTAAGAGTTTTTATTATGAATGGATGCTGGATTTTGTAAAATGCTTTTTCTGCATCTGTTGAGATAATCATGTGGTTTTTGATTTTTCTTTTGTTAATAAGGCAACAGAGATCCTAAGTGACACAATAGAACACATAGACTTAATCCACATTTTCAGTACATTACATCTACAAAAATAAGAATATATATTCTTTTCAAGTGCCCAGGGAACATTCTCAAGGATTGACCACATATTGTGGCACAAAACTCACCTCAACAGATTTAAGAGTATAGAAGTTATTTCAAGTATCTTCTCTGACAACAGTGGCGTCAAAGTAGAAATCAACCATAGGAAAAGAAATGAGAAAAAAACTGACTACATGGAGACTAAACACATGCTATTAAAAAACCAATGGGTCAACAAGAAAATCAAAAGGGAAATTTTTAAAAACCTCAGGACAAGTGATAATGAAAATGCAACCATTCAAAATCTATGGGATGCTGCAAAAGCAGTTCTTAGAGGGAAGTTTATTGCAATATAGTCTTCCTCAGAAAAGAAGAAAAAATCTCAAATCAACAATTTAACCTACCACCTAAAAAGAATTAGAAAAAGAAGTACAAACAAAACCTAAAGAAGGAAGGAAGTCATAAAGATCAGAGAGGAAATCAATAAAATAGAAATTCAAAAAACAATAGAAAAAGAAAATCAAAACCAACAGCCAGTTCTTTGAAAAGGTAAACAAAATTGACAAACCCCTGGCCAAGCTCACCAAGAAGAGGAGAGAAAAAACCCAAGTAAACAAAATAAATGAAAAAAGAGAAATCTCAATGTATCCTGCAGAAATACAAAAAAAGCGTTTTAAAAGAATACTGTGAACAATTATATGCCAACAAGTTTGACAAGCTAGAAGAAATGGATAACTTTCTCGAGACTTAGAGCCCACCAAAACTGAATCAAGAAGAAATAGGTCAATTCAGCAGACTGATTGCTAGAAATGAAATTGAATGTGTAATAAAAGTATTCCCTACAAACAAGAGTCCAGGACCAGATGGCTTCACAGGCAAATTCTACCAAACATACAAAGAACTTAAACCCATCCTTCTTAAACTTTTCCAAAAGGCTGAAGAAGAAGGAACATTCCCAAAGACATTCTCTGAAGCTACCATCACCCTAATACCAAAACCAGACAAGAATACTGCCAAAAATGAAAATTACAGGCCAATATCTGATAATTATAGACACAAAAAAATCTCAACAAAATTTTAGCCAACCAAATCCAACAACATATAAAAAAGATCATACACCACGACCAAGTGAGATTTATCCAAAGTTCACAAGGATGGCTCAACATGCTCAACACATGCAAATCAATCAGTGTCGTACACCACATTAACATAAGAAGGTAAATGTTAAGTTTTCATCACAAGGAAAAAAATTTTGAAACTTAGGAGGTGACACATGTTAACTTATTATAATCATTTCACAGCATTCACATGTATCATTACCTTGTATGCTTAAACTTATACAATGTTATATCAATTATGTCTGAATATAATTTTTAAAGTATTAAATGCCAAATATAAATATATAATAGTCATCCAGAGTTTTCAAATACAATGTTTAAAACTTAAAATTGAAAATTAATACAGCATTCTGTATCCCTCTTAAGCACCTGTTTAATAGAACATTTTTGAAATTTTTTAGAATTATGAAATTACTCTATATCCAGGCAGAATTATAAATTTATAAAATTATTTCAGAGCTTCAATATGTATAATGTTTAGAAAACATTATTGGTTTTTTGCCCTAACTAGTTGTTTTTATATGTCTAGTTTTCTGTGGTTTGTAATGCCAGTGACTAACAGTTCCCTTATGGTAAGGTATTTTGAAATTATAAGAAAGTTTAAGTTACTGAACAAGGTACAATCATTTCTCAGTTGAAAAAAATTGATCCACATAAGCAAGACAGTCTAGTGTGGTAGTTAAGAGCAGGGGCTCTGTAGCTAGCCTGCCTGGGTGTGAATCCTGACTGCCTCCAACAGGTTCTATGTGAATCTTGGGCTAATTATTTTCTTTTTTTTATTCTTTTCAGGGCTGCACCTGTGGCATATGGACATTCCCAGGCTAGGGGTCAAATCGGAGCTACAGCTGCTAGCCTGCACCACAGCCACAGCAATTGGGATCCAAGCCACGTTTGTGACCTACACCACAGCTCACGTCATTGCCGGATCCTTAACCCACTGAGCGAGGTCAGGGATCAAACCCACATCCTCATGCATGCTAGTGGGATTCATAACCTGCTGACCTTCAACAGGAACGCCAGCAAATTATTTTCTTACTTATTTGCCCTGCTATATCCCTACCTGTTAAAATGGGATGAATATAGAATGTATTTCCTAGTGTGTTGGCAGGATTAAATGCTAACATTATATAAAATGCTTAAAACCAAGCCTGGTACCTGATAGGTGTGTGTGCTTTTACTAATTCTTACAGTTACAGTGACACGTGTTGCATTAAACCTGTCTTGATTGCATCTCAAGTACTGTTCTTAAGAACAGCATTGGGATGTTTGAATTCATTCTCCGGAATTAGAAATTTGATGCCTTTTAAATGGTACCCTTTTCTTCCCCCTCCCCCCCTCCCCCCTCCCCCGGCAAAAAAAAAAAAAAAAAAAGACTTTAAACTCCTTTACTCTTTATCGTAATTACATACTAAAGTTCCCACTTATTTTCACTTGCGAGCCTGTTTGGTGAGCCCATCGCCAACCCTGACATATATAGATAACCGGTTTACCATAGTCTACATTGCCCCATCTGAGCTCTCTTAGATTGTTGATATTCTGCACCCCCACTATGAACCCTGACAATAATGAGGCATTTTTTTAAATTTGCAGATAATACAGCAAACACACCAGGTAGCAGAAATCAAGCAAAACAAAGAGATTGAGAAATGGAAAAGACTTGCACAGTTGAAGAATCGTGAGCTGGACAAGTTCCGCACAGAGTTGGACTCGATTTTGGATGTTCTCCGGGAGCTGCACCGGCAGGGGGTGGTCGTGCCAGCTGCTTTTGCAGATGAAGTGAATGCACCCGAGTATTACTAGAAACCCCCATGTCATGTGACCTCACAGAAAGGCCTGATAATGGATGGTGTCCCTGTCACGAGGCTTTTGAAAAAGTGTTCCATTATGTTGCCAGAATGAGGACAACACAAAAGCACCATTTCAAAATAAATTATTCTTTTAGCAATGAGGGGGAAGAAAAGCAGCATTAATGGTGTATTTCACCAAAAATCATTAACCCATCACATTTTAAATAATTTATGGACAAGTCCCTTTATGTCAGATGGTTAGAACTTGTGAAACTTATTGCGAAAGGTCTCACATGTTAAATGTGGAAAGAAAACAAAATTGCACATACTTTGCCATTATTGATTAAGTGTGTGTTCTTAATTCTTGGTTCTAGAAAAACAGCTTCTCTTTCTCAGAAACACAGGGAGGAATGTGAGCACGGTGGCTTGGACATTCTCATCAACAGTCACCTAAGTAGTGGCACTTGCGTGATCATTTTGATGAGAATTGTAACTTCTATACAAGTAGTGTTTTCCCAGGTTTGCACTCCTACCTCTAGGTGCCTCATTTTGCATTTGATAAAAGGTGCAAAATATACTTCTCAAGAGGGGGATTTGATTTATTTTAATTTTTTATGCTATGAATCTTATTAAATGCCAGTCCTTGTTTTGTAACTCTTAAGATTATAAAAAAGAGTATTTTTACTTTCTCTATCCAAAACGTAATGTATATTCACTATAAAAAATTAAAAGTATGCATAAAAGTAGCCAGATTATTCTTTTATTTTACAATTCAATTTCCAAAAGCAGAGAGCAGGCTAGGAGATACTGATAAAATTCATAGCTACTTTGTTTTCGAATGTTCTAGCCCATTTGCTATCCAATAGAAGAATAATGTGAACCACATGTAATTTTAAATTTTCTTGTAACTACATTTTAAAATATTTTTTAAATGAAATTCTGGTAATTTATGTAATACACTTAAAGTAACACTATAAAAATTGGATTTTTACATTCTTTTTTTCATACCAATTCTCCAAAAGCTGGTAAGTTTGCCATTTATAGCACATCTCGGTTTGGACCAGCCACGTTCTAAGTGCTCAATTACTACATGCCAGTTGAGTACAGTTCTGGAATAATCATTACAAAGTGCAAAAGGACAGGTGAAATAGATCTTGGTGAAATTGTAGATAGCAAATGTAAAATGTAGAAATAAAATGTAAGGAATATAATGTCTTAATGTTCAACATTTTTTTAATGTCCTTTTCCTAAGAGGGTAGAAAGCATTAATTATAGTTTGCTGTTTTTTATGTGAAAGAATTTTAAGTTATAAACTATTTTGGTTATTTGAGTGTGCTTTTGTGTATTTTTTACTTGCAAACCTATTAATTTATAACTACACCCTTCTCTCCCTTGGTTCTTTTGACCATCCGTGGGCTGATTCTGAAACACAAGAAGTGCAGACAAATAGATGATCCAAGTACACCCTATTTTGATGAGCAGTCCATATTCTATTTTGGAATAAACAGTGCACGTGGCACAACTTCAATTTTATTTACAGAGTAAAGGTCCACAAGTGCTATCAGAGTGTTAGTTACGACTAGAAACCTCAGGGACCACATCCCACCCCTTGGTTATTACACTAAGGGTCTAGGGTGAGAAGGTACACACATTCAGGCTATCTTGAAAAGGAATGTTTTCATTAAGATTTAAGCTCCAGAAATTATCAGTCCTCTTCTACCAGTCCCTCCCCTGCCCCTGCCACCACCTCAGTGTCATAAGACACCTGCATAAGGACCCCTCATCAGGAGCCTTGTCAAGATACATATTTATTCTCTCACCACTGCTTTTGTGCAGAGAGATTTCTGATCAGATCTAAGATTTATGAGCCCATAGCATTCTATAACTAGTATCTACCCATCAATCCTCAGAACGTCAGGCTTTATAGTATTAAGGTCCCGTTCATGTGGCAAGCATCCTAAATTTGTGACTAAATCATAAGATGGAAACATATTCCTCTTTTCCACTCAAACCTCCTAAGGGCTCTAATTGGGTAGGCCTGAAATCTGCAGGCCTCTGTATAACAGGGGTAATCGTACTCAGAACTAGGTACTTTGTAATTATATAACTATTCAATGGGCCATCCTATTTTGAAGAGCTCCTTAGCAATGAATGGTGGAAAGAAGTTTGAAAGTTCCTGGTGATTCTACTTTAATATTGAAACCCATTACTTTTAGCTTTTAGTTTCTAGCCAAGAGTCTTAATGAAAAGCACATGTATTCCTTCTCAGCACCTGTCCAGCTTGGTAAGGGATTAGCTCCTAGCCCTAATTAACCTATTTCCTCCCCCTCTAAACCACAGTAGGTCTATTTTTCTCTCCAGGTTTGCTGAAAGCTTCCATCAACATCACCTGAATAGTGCAAATAGGAGGAAACATCATTTCTCACCAACACCTACTTTATAGGGTTGTAAGAAATCAGTTTGAAGGGCAGTATTCATCAAAGGAAATCTCTAGGTGGGGGAGAGGCACCAAGGTCCATTAACAGACTAAGAGGAGTTGTTAGTAAATTCAGTAGCAAGAGAACAGACTTCGTGGAGAAGCAGCCAAAAGGCAGGGGGTGGAGGCGGGCAGGGCAGTAATTGTTGCAGGCATGCATCTTTGGAGCCCAAAAGTAAAGAGGCAAGAACACAGCAGGAGTCTGACCAGTGGAGCTAGTCTCAGTGTAAGTGAACCCCTGCTGGTTGCCTGCCGATGGTCCCCACCTTAGGGTATTGATGTTACAGTGAGAAAGCCCTGATGCAGAGGACAGATAATAGAATTGCACATGGTCTGTGTAGCTCCTTGGGAAAAGATCTGAAACAGATTTGGGGGAAAGATTTGTGAGGTGGGCAAAACAAGTCATTAGAGGACTGTTTATAAAAGGGTTAAATTCAACTGGCTCATTGAAGAAGACTGAGTGAAATGAAACTTGGTGGGGGGGGGGGGTTCCTCCCACCAGTTCTGGGCAGTATAAATAAAATAGTTGCATGTCCACTGGTTTTGCTCTTTATCACAGCCACATAATACGGAACCCCAATGAGCTAGGCAGGCACTCACTCCCTTCATAGCATTCTTGTCCTTCACACCTACTAGGGGCTTAGTAATTTGTCACCTTCTGGTGTCCTTTGACCAGCATCTACATATAACCCTCTGCTCCCTCCAGTCCCCCAATATCATATCTACTCCCATAGGGCAACCACCACCAGCAGCAGGGGAACTTTGAATTTGCATTGCAACATTTCCTCTCTCAGTACCAGTCCCTTTGTCAGAATCACCCACTGTTCTCATAAAAGTCAATGTGTTTGAAATCAGATCCTTACTGTTCTCCCTGAAATCAGCTGCCCATTCCCCTCAGCATCCTCACTCAGCCAGTTCCAAATTCTGAGGCGTTCCAATGGCTGTCTTCTCACTGTACCATCGTGTGGCGGAGAGAAGAGAAACACATGCTCTCTTGGGACTCTCATAAGGGCACTAATCCCATTCATGAGGGCTCCACCCTCAAGACCTCATTTAATTCTAATTAACTCCCTAATTGCCTAATGCTATCACACTGGGGAATAGGGTTTTCACATGTAAATTTTGAGGGGATACAAATGTTCATACATCAACTAACTCTCTCCAACATGGGGTCATCAAACTTGTAGCCAATTTCTTCAAAATCATGTGTATCTCTATCTGTCCTTCTCCCTTCCTATGTCCACCATCACTGAAGCCCTGTCACCACTTTACTCCTTGTTTTTCTGGTAGAGGTTTAATTGATTCCTCTACTCCAATGTTCTCATTCCCCACAGTCTGCTGAACAGCCCTGCCACATAGTTCTTCCTAAAACGCTGATAGAGCATCCACCTTCCTGCTCCACCCTGTTGTTCTTTAGGTGTAAATGTCAAAATCCTTATCCCAGCCTTCCTCTTCACATCCAGACCTCTAATCTCTTTTTTTTTTTTTTCCCCCAGGGGTCAGATTGGAGCTGTAGCCACTGGCCTACACCAAAGCAATGCCAGAACTAAGCCACATCTGCAGCTTACACCACAACTCATAGCAACGCCAGATACTTAACCACCTGAGTGAGACCAGGGATCGAACCTGCATCCTCATGGATGCTAGTCAGATTCATTTCTGCTGAGCCACAGCAGGAACTCCAGACATCTAATCTCTTACGTGAACCCTTCCTATATTAGTTTTCTCTTACTACTGCAACAAATTTTCACAAACTTAATGGCTTAAACCAGCAGAGATTTATCACCTTACAGTTCCAGAAGTCAGGGGTCCAACACAGTTCTCATTGGCACAAAAATCAAGGTTATCAGCAAGGCGCATTCCTTCTGGAGGCTCCAGGAGAGAAGGTTTCCTTGCCTTTGCCAGTTTCCAGAGGCCCCCCACTTCCTCCGTCTTCCTGACCAAGAACCTTACATCTCTCTGAACATCCCTCCCTCTCACTCTAAACTCAGCTGGGAAATGTTCTCTGCTTTTAAGGACCCATGTGATTAGATTGGGCCCACCTGGATAACCCAGGCCACTCTCCCCATCGCCTCACCTCAGAATCCTCTTTCCCCACCATGTAGCCATCCTGTGGCTGTGATACTCACTTTGGGAAATATTTCCTCTTTTGAGCAACATAACGATCAGGATACTTATGAATGGGTATTGTTTTTGTTTTTGTTTTTCTTCCTTTGTCTTTCCACATTCATTATATCTAGTGAGATTATATGAGTTGTGTTTATTTGCAGACAAGCCCTAATCTTTAATAAACTATCATGTGTTTGAGGCTTGTAGACAATTTGTTGGAAGATAGATAGATCTTCCCAGACTTTTGTGCCAAATATCTGTAGTCCCTTTTACTAGGTACAGTAGCATTTTCACAGGTGGCTGCCTGGTGGGGGAGGGAGAGACTTTATTCTGCCTACCACACTCTTCTCATTCACACCAAGGTGCTGATCTTCTAATTGAGACATCTGTGCTCCTGCCTTTGCTCTCTTCCTCCTCCTTTCCATTTAACCATCTTGTTCCACCACTCCCTTTTATTCTCCTCATTGGGATTTCCTGATCACATTCTTCTCCACAAGGAACATGTATTCCGCATGGAATGTCTGATCTGTTCTCATCGTACAAGCACACACCCGTGTACGCACATTCCCTACCCATCTCTTTATTTCCCTAGACCTTCTAGAGGAATCAATTCCAAATTGATGATGATATTGACAATGATGACAGAGGCCTCTCAAGGACTCTTAATAAAGTCAGTCATTGCAAAGCTGCTACAGAAACAGGCTTAAAGGTAAATAACTGCTATACTGTTAAATGGAATCAACAGTTAACTGTTCTTTTTAAATTTTATATCATTGTATTTAAGATTTGAATGTGAATTTTCTTTAACCACTAACCAAGATGTTACTTCAGGAAAAAAATCTAAGAGGATTTCTATCTTCCAATAAATTGTCTACTAGCCTTTTAAATAAACGTGATCTTTAAAAAAGATTAGTGTTGGGCTGCAATTAAACAGGATTCATATAATTGCACCAGATACAATGTATGTGGAAAGATGAAGGAAGAAAAATGAAAAGTCATTCATAAGTATCTTGAACCTTACATTGCTCATAGGAGAAAACATTACCCAAGAGGAGTGTCACAGCCACATAATGCCAGAGTGTGATAGGAGAGCTTGCTTTCCCCCATCATACAGTTAGGCTGCCAATTTCTTAGGTGCTAAAACAATGTCCTCAGTGTATTTGTTCCGAATAAACGGGGAACCATTTAGGCGCTACAAAAAACAAGCTTAAACATGTTCCACTGCTGCTAGAGCTCTGGGATGAATGTCCCCATAAGAAGGACCTAATTATAGTTTATATAAAAACTCTTCCTGAGAAGAGTAGGGCAGAATGAAAGTTCCCCCAGTGGAGGGCTAAAGTAGGGCTGGAGGGAACCACTGAAAATACAGTAGGTCTGAGCTGAGGTACTACTGTCCTGGCAGCTAAAGAAATCATTGATATCTTTAAGGATGTGACATTCTTGGAGTTCCCGCCGTGGCGCAGTGGTTAATGAATCCGACTAAGAACGATGAGGTTGCGGGTTCGATTCCTGGCCTTGCTCAGTGGGTTAAGGATCCGGCGTTGCCGTGAGCTGTGGTGTGGGTTGCAGACGCGGCTCGGATCCCGCGTTGCTGTGGCTCTGGCTTGGGCCGGTGGCTACAGCTCCAATTGGACCCCTAGCCTGGGAACCTCCATATGCTGCGGGAGCAGCCCAAGAAATGGCAGAAAGACAAAAAAAAAAAAAAAAAAGGATGTGACATTCTCCTCAAAGTTCAATGAAGTAGGGAGTATGTGAACAAGTAGCTTGTGAAGACACAGCTGCATCACAAGTCAATTACAATATGTTTGGATATTTGGAAAATAATGATCCTATTGTCCTTTGAAAGCACAGTGGTGGCAATGGAAATAAGAAAGACTGAGCCATATCGGAGATAACAAACAATAGCATAAACAATTCTAAATCTGTTGGATTTCAGACAAGATGACGGAAATGAGTTATATGTCTCGTGCAAACATCTAAATTCAGGGCTCACTCTTGCAAAGTATAAAACTAGTTTTTTTTCAGGAGACAGAGAGCACCAAGTCAAGATTCCTGATCTTCAGAGGTTTGCTATATGGCAGGCAAAATTAGACAAGTACATATAACCAAATACAAACAAATGCAATAAAAAGAATTATGATGTGTGAATGGAGCACAGAAGAAAGAGAAGTTCCTTTCACCTGGGATCTGGAGAGCCTTTTTTGGAAAAGGCTTTGGAGATGGCCAAAGAAATGGATGGGAATTTTTCCAAAACAGTTCATAAGGAAGGGAATCTAAACACTGGTTCTAAAATCATATGAGAATGCAAAGGATCCCAAATACCCAAAACAACTTTAAATAAGAACAAAGTTGTAGAACTTTCGCTATCCAGTTTTAAGCCATTTCGAAGCTACAGTAAGATTAGAAGTATGGTGTTGGTGTAATACAGGCAAAAAGAATAAGGAACAGAATAGAATGTTCAGAACTAAACCAACACATTTATGGACAACTGATTTTCAATAAAGGTGTAAATTCACTGGGGGAAAGGGTCAACAAATAGTACTGGAACAATTAGATGTCCATATGCAAAAAAATGAACTTTGACCCATACCTCACACAATACACAAAAATTAACTCAAAATAGATCATACTAACATCAAAGATCACGGATCACAGATTGCCGTAATGAATTAAAAAAATGAAAAAGTTTAAAATATTGCATAAATTGCCAAATTGAGACATAGAGACATGAAGTGAGCAAATTCTGTTGGAAAAAAATAGTGTCCAATAGACTGGCTTGATGCACGGTTTGCCACAAAACTTCAATTTGTAAAAAACACAATCTCTGTGAAGCACGATAAAACAAGGTATGCCTGTAAGAAAAGAAAATGCAAACCAATATCTAGTGATGGAAAGCAGTCCAATGGCTTTTGAGGGGAAGGGGGGATGAGGGATTACAAAAGACAGGAGAAAACTTTTGTGGGTGATGAGTAGGTTCATTATCTTGATTGTGGTTGATGCTTTCTTGGGGATATAAATATGTGTGTGTGTACATATATATTAAATCATACACTTTAAATATGTAAAAATTATTAAATTTTACAAAATGTATTAAATTGTACACTTTATTGATCTTCTCTTTGGCTGTGGTGAGCAGAGGCTTGCTGTGAGATCTTAGTTCCTAGACCAGGGATTGAACCCAGAGCACAGTGGTAAAAGCACAAAGTCCTAACCACTAGATCACCAGGAAACTCCCTAAATTGTACACTTTAAATATGTAAAAATTATCTTGTCAAGTAGACTTCAAACAAAAAATAAGCAATTCAGTCCTGACCCGCCTCAACACCTGATTGAAGTGAAATGATAGCCCATCTCCCTGTCCACTAACAGGAAAAAGGGGAAAACTTTTTCATGGAAGAGAACATATGCAGCATCAATGGATTTTTCATTCACAATGTCTGCCAAGTAATAAAAAAAATTACAGACATGCAAAATGTCAAGACTATGTGATTGATAATATGAGAAAAGATACACTAGATAATAGATGCAAACCCACAGATGACTGTAGGTATTAGAGTTAACAATAAAGACTATAATTACCTTTAATATATTCAAGGAAATAGAGGAAATGATGGGGAAATAGATGACAGTATAAAGATGTTCACAGAGAAGTATACTGGAATGTATTTTTTAGAAAAATCAAATTGATACTCAGGAACTGAAGCTTTCAGTTCTGGAAACATGGTGAACCAAGCTAACTGGGATCCCTTTTAAGTAAACTTTTAGTAATGCTGGCTAAAATACAGCAATGACAAAAATAATATAGCGCTAACTATGAAGGAGAGAGAAGTTCCCAGGGAATGTATAAAGAGGATACTTAACGACAGAACAGTGAGCCTATGAGCTGATGCCACATCACACTGGAGGGAAGGGTTTTTAATCTACATAGTGAATAGGAACATTATGTCCATTTAGGAAAAAAAGGGTTCATACCAGATGTAGAGACTTCCTTTATAGAAATCCTCTGCATGAAAATTACCAGAAGACCTGACTCTTTATTGAAAGGGAGACTCGAAGAACTCCACACACACACAGGAAAGGGATGGAAAAGCGGTGTCTACAAGGCCTCTAGTGAAAAACAAACCTTCCCTTAAAAATTCTAAACTCCAGGAGTTCCCGTCGTGGCACAGTGGTTAACGAATCCAACTAGGAACCATGAGGTTGTGGGTTCAGTCCCTGCCCTTGCTTAGTGGGTTAACGATCCGGCATTGCCGTGAGGTGTGGTGTAGGTTGCAGATGCGGCTCGGATCCCGCGTTGCTGTGGCTCTGGCGTAGGCCGGTGGCTACAGCTCCAATTGGACCCCTAGCCTGGGAACCTCCATATGCCGCAGGAGCGGCCCAAAGAAATAGCAAAAAGACAAAAAAAAAAATTCTAAACTCCAAACCCATGCTTCATGTGGATGTGGAATCCAAATTTATACCTCGTTTTTAAATTTTTTTTAATTTTTTATTCTTTATTAAAATGTAGTTGATTAATAATGCTGTGTCTATTTCTGCTGTATAGCTAAGTGACCCAACCATATATATTTATATATTTATATATATTCCTTTTTTTATATTATTTTCCATCATGGTCTATCCCAGAAGGTTATAGTTCCCTGCATTATACAGTAGGACCTTATACTTCATTTTTGATTCAGGAATTCCCAAGCCAAAAACATAACAATTCCAGATTGATCAAATCATTTGGGGCCTTAGGATAAGCGACACACAAATTGTCCCCTAAGGAAACTTTATGGGCCAATCTTAGGAAAAAAATAATACTTGCCAAAGAGAAGCTCACACAACTCTACACACATGTGCACGCACGCACACACACACACACACACACACACACACACACAAGACTAAAAGTAATTGGCCATGAGGAAGAAGCTAACTCAAATGATTAGCATTCCAGATCCAAAAAACCAGGATGATTAGTATTCCAGAACCTAATTATGAAATAATCTAAAAGAGAGCATAAAATAAGTATGACTGAACCATTAAAAAAAATCATAGAAAACATAACGAACAATCAAGAGACATGTTTTAAAAAAGATCAATTTTTTAAAGAAATAAACCAAATTATGTAAATTAATATATATATATATAACATTTGACATGTAACATTCAGTAAGTGGGTTAAACATATTAACTTTCAATATCTGATATCTGGTATGTTTAATACAATTCAAGAGGAATCTCTAAAATAATTGTTTAAAAAGAGAATAAAAACAAAGGAGTGATAATGAACATATAAAATAAACCAGTCATAGTTTTAAGTCCTTTATATATTTTATCACTTAATGCTCACAAGATTTGAGGTGGATACTATCCCTTTTTATATATGAAGAAAGTGAGTCTCAAGGAAATTACACATCCTGGTGAAGACATCTTTTTTTTTTTTTTTTTCCTCGTCACAGCACATCTTCAGCATGTGGAAGTTTCCAGGCCAGAGATTGAACCTTCCCCGCAGTTGTGACATGAGCCACAGGTACAGCAATGCTGGGTCCTTAACTGTACAGTTAGCAAGCAATGGGACCTAGCCCAAATAGACTCTCTAGACCTCATGCTCTTGACCATGACTGCAAAGTCAGGAGAAAAGCAGAGCAAAGTAAAATAGAAATCACAAAGGAAGATGCCAGAAATAAAACATCATCAATAATCACAATATATTTAGATGGAATAAACTCACAAGTTAAAAGATAGATTTAAAGATTTCATTTATTTACCTGAACAGAGAATAATTAAAACAGACTGAGAATGTAAAGAATAACAGAAAGAAGTCAAGAGTTAGAAACAGAAAAAAAGATACTCCCAAAATACTGGCCATCAGAAAGGAAATCATTCAAGCCTTCCCCCACACTATCTACTTGAAACCCTGCTTGGTCTGCCACTTACTAGTTCTGTGCCTGAGCAAAAATACCTAATCTCCCAGAGCCTTAATTCTCTCACTCATAAATATAAGAAATAATCTCTCCCTCCACCCACCAATTTCTATTTTATTTATTGCCAATTGCGTCTCAGGCTCCGATCAAGCCACTTGAGATCAGTGAACAAAATAAAGATCCCTTTCCAACTTACATTCTAGTTGGAGGAGCAGAAAATAAACTACAGACATAACAGCCATGTGAATTACATAGTATGATAGGTGGGAAGTGCTTCAGAGAAAGAAAAATAGAGTGTGATCAGGGAGATAGGGGTGCTGGGCAGAGGTAAGGGGAAGGCAGTTTCCAGTTTACAATGAGACAGCCAGAGCTGGCATCATTAAGAACATTGAGAAGGGGGTATTGGTTACCAAGGCTTCTCTAACAAACTACCACAAGCTGGGTGACTTAAACAACAGAGATTCGTTGTCTCACAGTTCCGGAGGCTGGATGTCTACAGTCAGATGTCAGCAGAGTTGGCTCCTCCTAAGTGCAGGGAGGGAGAATCTGCTCCAGGTCTCTCCCCTTGGCTTATGGGTGGCTGTCTTCCCATCTTCACATCATCTCCCCAGGCCTCTGTGTCTGCATTTCCCCTTTTGATAAGAATAAAGTTGTATTGGATTAGGGCCCACCCTCATGACCTCATCTTAAGTAGTTACATCGGCAACAACCCTATTTCCAAATAAGATCAGGTTCTGAAGTATTGGGGGTTGGGACTCCAGCATATGAAGTTGAGGGGGACACAATTTGACCCATGACAGGAGGCATTTGAGGAAAGGCTTGAAATAAGTGAGGGAGGGGCCATGTAAGTATCTGAGGAAAGAGTGTTCCAGACAGAGAGACCAGCCAGGGCAACAGTCCTAAGATCGGTCTGATGTTTTCAAGGGTCAGCACAGAGGCCAGTGTGGCTGAAGCACAGGGAGCCTGGGAGAAAACAGGAAATGAGAGCTGCTGGGTGATGGGGAGGAAAGCTTTGATGCAAGTATTCCAGCATCTTCACTGAGCGAAATGAGAAGCCACTGCAGGGTTTTGAGCAGAGAGGTAGCCTGACTTAACATACATTCATTCATTCATTCATTTAGCTTTTTAGGACCACACCCATGGCATATGGAAGTTCCCAGGTTCGGGGTCGAATCAGAGCTACAGCTGCCGGCCTACGCCACAGCCACAAGCAATGCAGGATTCAAGCCGCAACTGTGACCTACACCACAGCTCATGGCAATGCTGGATCCCCAACCCACTGAGCAAGGCCAGGAACTGTACCCACATCCTCATGGAACCTAGTCAGATTTGTTTCCGCTGCACCACAATGGGAACTCCCTGACTTAACTTATATTTAAAGGGACAATTTAAGTCTCTGTGTCGAATACCCTCATTGTAAGCTAACAAAAATTATTTTAGCACAGAAGCTGCTTAGTGCTCAATAAATGTCACCTGTTTTGGTTATAAAGGTGCTGGTGGCATCCCACCCAGATTCCTTTTCTACCCAGTATGGCACTCCCAGCTGTTAGGGGTGTTGGGCACTGTGCCCCTTTTCTAGAGAATTGCCCTTGGTCAAAGCAGAAGCTGCCTTACCCTGACTGGCTTGGATTACCATCCCCCTGCTCAAGAGAGAATGACTCTGCTGCAATTTGTGCTTCTGTCTAATAGAATGAACGCACGCAGCATAGTGAGGAAACTCACGACATTCTTGAGAAGGTTATACCAGCAGAAGTACTGCCAACTTGGGCTTTAAAGGACAGAGAAAAGGACAGCACACTAGCAGACTCCCCAAATTTTCCATTCAGGAAGCAGGTTGATAAACTACTCAGCTAACACATTCTACCCTTCAAAAAAAGGATGATTTCAAGGGTAGACCTGCAGGCCCAGAGGGCAGAGCCATGAGCCACAGATTATTTCCAGGCCTTGTGACCTAATGGTATTTATTAGCCCAGTTGAACTCTGAAATTGCTTGGAACAGATGACTCCTTTCTTCCTTCCAGTTTCTTCATTTTTGAATAGGAATGTCTAAAACTGGTATCCTTTGCTTGTCCCATTACATTTTAGGAATAAATAACTTGTTTTCTAGTTTTACCGGTCCACAGATAGTTTTTTTCCCAAGATGGATCATACCCAGGGTCTCACCTGTACCTGACTTAAATGACTAAATGATGCTATTTTGGACTTTTGAAATGATACTTTTTTTTTTTTGGTCTTTTTGTCTTTTTAGGCCCACACCCATGGCATGTGGAGGTTCCCAGGTTAGGAGTCGAATCAGAGCTGTAGCCGCCAGCCTATGCCAGAACCACTGCAACATGGGATCTAAGCCATGTCTGCAAACTACACTGCTCATGGATGCTAGCCAGGCTCATTAAATGCTGAGCCATGACAGGAACTCCCAAGATGACACTATTTAGACTATAAGCTGGACTTTGATTTGATGGTGTAATAATTGAGATTTTGGAGAATGTTAGGATGAGGTAGATGTATTTTGTGTGTGGGAAGGATGTGAATCTTTAGAGCCGAAGGGAAGGATGTGGTAGAATAATGCCCCCTACCCCCACAACATGTCCATGTTCTAATCCCTAGAACCTGTGACTATGTTACCTTCTATGGCAAAAGGGAATTGTGTTAAGGATCTTGAGATGGGGGATTACTGTGGGTAATCCAATGTAATCACAAAGGTCCTTACAGGAGAGAGGCAAGATAGTAAAGTGGGAGTTCCCATCATGGCGCAGTGGAAATGAATCTGACTAGCAGCCATGAGGTTGTGGGTTCGATCCCTGGCCTCGCTTGGTGGGTTAAGGATCCGGCATTGCCATGAGCTGTGGTGTAGGTCACAGACAAGGCTCCGATCTGGTGTTGCTGTGGCTCTGGTATAGGCTGGCAGCTACAGCTCCAATTAGACCCCTAGCCTGGGACTCTCCATACGCTGCAGGTGTGTCTCTGAAAAAAAAGACAAAAGACAGAGATGTAAAGCAGAAGCAGAGGTTGCAGTGATACAAGGCCATGAGCCAAGGATTGTGAGCAGCCTCTGGAAGTTGGAAGAGGCAAGAAAATGGATGCTTCCCTAGGGCCTCTGTAAGGAACATATTCTTGGTGACACCTTGATTTTTACCCACTGAGACTAGTCGACTTTGAACTTCTACATCCTAGAACTATAAGAGAATGAATGTGTTGCTTTTAGCCACTGAGTTCATAGTTCTTCATTATGACAGCAATAGAAAATGAATTAAGGGAGTCATGTTGTGGCTCAGTGGGTTAAGAACCTGAGGATGTGGGTTCGATACCTGACCTTGCTCAGTGGGTTAAGGATCTAGCGGTGCCATGAGCTGTCACAGATGCAGCTGGGATCCGGTGTTGCCATGGCTGTGGAAAAGGCTGGCAGCTGTGGATCCAATAGGCCCTTAGCCCAGGAACTTCCATATATAACAGGTGCAGCTGTAAAAAAGAAAAAAATAGAAAGAAAATGAATTCAGGAACCGACATGAACACAAAGCACATGCCACCTGTTATGCAGTCATGTTCTTTGTCTCAGACCCAGAGTTTGTGTCTTCAGCCAGCTTCCACAAAACTGTGTTATACTAACCTGTAATTCTGCAAGAGGGGTTAAATCTTGAACACTTCATGGTTCTTAACATCTAGTTAATGAAAATGATGGTATATAGTCATGGGTATTTTTCCATCTTTAAAATACCCTTTGGGAGTTCCCGTCGTGGCTTAGTGGTTAACAAATCCGACTAGGAACCATGAGGTTACAGGTTCGATCCCTGGCCTTGCTAAGTAGGTTAAGGATCCGGTGTTGCCGTGAGCTGTGGTGTAGGCCAGCAGCCGTAGCTCCGACTAGACCCCTAGCCTGGGAACCTCCATATGCCATGGGTGCAGCCCTAAAAGGACAAAAAGACTAAAAATAAAAATAAAATACCCTTCAACAAACAAACAAAAATCAAAAGAAAAAAAAATTTTTTTAATTTAGGACACAATAGTCTTCAGTCTTCTAATCTACTTCTAAACAAGAGACCACATAAATAGTTTTGAATCATAATAATAATTAACCCATGATTTATATTTGGTTACTAAAATTATGAATAATATTATTCACTTTAGTAAAAGTTATTAAAATCTGCATTCTTTAATGAAAATAGCAAGTTTCTTTTTTCAAGAAATGTGTATTAACATAAGATATGTTCCATGATTTGTTCCACTGTTTCGTGTTAGAGTCTTAAAGGATAATATTTTCCACAAAAAACATTATGGGAAAGGAATTCTTTTGACGGAATAATTCCTAAAGGAAAACTGGTGTACAACTCAGACCACTGGGATCATAGAGACATACAAATTAGTAGGTATTATAAACATGGAATCACTTTTAAAAGAAATGAAAAAATGGATGTGTGAAAACGAAGAGCCAGAGGAAATTCTGGTGCAATAAATGCATTTATTTTTCAGCTTAAGCAAGACATAATGAAATCCATAATGAAAACGCCAACCAGAGATTAGCAGCTGGCCATGCATGCCACATGACTGCAAAACCAAGTTGTTTCCAAAACAACATGCAGTTTTGATTCATGAATCAGCTCTGGGTTGTGCCAGGCCACTCTGAATATTTGCATATGGAGTAATTCTAACTCATTCAACATCCCAGCTCAAAGCCCACACATAAGCCACAGCACCATCACCTACACATCTGCCAAGTGAACAGAAAGCATGGCAAATAGTGCTTTTCTTGTTCACTAGCCAATACTATAGCAGTGTGACCAGACACAGTTATACCAACAGAGAGACACAGAAGGCACCTCTCCTCACGCGGCTGATGACCTTCCATATGTTTCTGGGAACAAGACTGTCACATAATGTATTGTGGATTGGTACTCATCCCAGGAGAGGAGGGGCAGGGCTGTCCTCAGCTTTGAGCATGGGTGGCTGAAGGGTCTCAGAAGAGCCATTTCAGCCCAACCAATAGAAATGTTGGCCACAGAAACCATGAGAGATGAGTCTCCTGACATCCTGATAGACACCGGAACCCCTGACAAAAGCTGGGTTCAGTTAAGGGTTGAATGGAAAGTCAACTGGAGGATCTTATAGCAAGAGCTAGGATACGGTGCCCTAGTTTATACTCCTTTGGGTATATCCCAGCCTCATCCAAACACAGTCATAAATCGGCAAATTATTCGAGTTGGGACGAATCATCTACTCCATACTCCTCTCCTTACAGTAAAAAAGACGGCAGCCCAGAGAGAAAAAGCAACTCACTAATTAAGAGCATAGCAGTGGCAGACGGGAAGGCCATATGTCAACCCCATTCAAGAGTGATGATGCCGAGTATGCGGCCGAGTTCTTCAACAACAAGGAAGATGAGACAGTGTAACTACTTGGTTCTCCCCCTCCCAAAAGCCCCATATGTGTTTTGAGGGCATAAAAACAGCTGAATCAGCTCTCTTCCCAGGGGGCTCTCTTCTCTGTCATTTTGCCTTTTGGTCTCTCTGTCTCTGTCTCTCATACACAAACGCACACAATTTTGGTGAATGGAGATTTTGTACTACACAAAGACAGACCAGCCTCTTCAGGTATACACTTTACAAAACATGCTTCTCAATCCAAGTCTTTGTGTGGGGTCTGGGCAACTGGCTTATTTTCTAGAACAATAGGTGGTTCCGATATCAGGAGATCGTCTTCCCCAAAGGAGGAGTTCTGGTCTGTGTTGACAAAGTTGGGAATGTCAAATTTCATGAGCCTGTTGAGCTCCTCCTCCGGCTGCCCACTGCGTCTGATGGCTTCTTGGAGCTGAACATTACTATCGAGGGCCGTGGTCTGGAAACAAGCTTTGGCCTTGTCCAACTGGTCCACTTCATTAATGTAACAATGAAAGAGGGACCTGGATTCCTCATTGCCCTGTCGAGAAAACACCTTGTCTGGCTCCAGTGGTCTTCCAAAATCTGACACAAAGCTGTTCATTCGGAATCTCTTCTCTGAAGACTCTGCATTGCTGTCAAGAAAAGCAAAACAAAAATCTGCTTACATTCCAGCTTAGTTACCTGCAGAATCATGGTTTTTGGCATCTATTGAGTGCAAGTTGCTTTACAGAGCATGCAAACAAACATCAGAACTGAGAAACATCACTTCTGAACACGTACCGATAAAGCCAAGGCAAAGGTCTCAAGGGAGGGCCCTGGGACCAACCTGAAAAGACACATTTCTTGGAGGAATTCCCAATATTCTGCATCACACACCAGTGTTTCTTAGTGGGATTCTTGGCTCATTTGCATCGGAATTTCTTGAAGTGCTTCTTAAAATGCATAATTCTAGTTTGTAAGACCCTCAATCTCCAAAGGTACTGACTGGTTACCTGTATTTTCATAGAATTCCCACCAAGAATCAATATTCATGTTCAAGTTTAGCATCACTGGCCTATATCAGGCTATCCTGAGCAACAAAAATACTATCTTACAGGATGAGTCTCACATTTGTCAAAGCATTCTCATATCCATTTACCTCACCTAATTCTCAAAACTGACTGGTGCAGCCACTTAGGCCAAAAATTACTATACCCATTTCACCATAGCATAAACTAAGGTAAGGAGCAGTCAGAATGCCCTCTTGATTGATCACAATCAGTCAGTGATAGGAGTAGGGGGAAAAACTCAGGTTCCTAATTCCTGTTTCATTTAGTGTGGAACAAATTAGCAATCAATGGTAATCAGTGAATGGATGAATAAACTAACATTCAATTAGTCCCACAAGTGCCTGAAAGGAATAGCATGGGCAAATTAAATAACCTGATATCCCATCTCCTTTAATCACCATTCCTTCCGGATTCATATAAAGGTTACTCCCACACAGGTAGTGACTCCTTAAGGTCAAGAATCATGTCTGAATACACTTTCAAATCCAGAACAGAACCTGACAAAAATTAGACTCTGGAGTCTCTGTTGAATGTGTATAATCTGAGTGGTTTCAGTTCTTACATCTCTTCCTCCCCATCCCATCACTCATGATACAGTGCTTGGGACAAAGTTCCCATGTCTCAAGTTCAAAGGGACATGGAATCAGTTTATAGGTCTGGAAAATCTGATTGTATAAACTAACCTCCAAATGATCAAGCATCACCTGGATTTCAGAAGTCAGTCATCCTAGAAGCTTGGCCATTGAGGCAATGGCGGGACTTCTATATCAGATCACTCTCCTACTGTGATTCCCTGGGTGACATCAGACAAGGAATTCCTCTTGAAGCCTGAGTTTTTCCCTTCAGTGATAAGCCTGATTAACAAACCTCCTGGCCCATGAAGCAAGGTAATGTGAAGGTCAATGATTTATACAAGAGTACAATATTCACTAGGTCATGTATTCAGGATTCAGGGAAAAAATCATTTTGGAGAGATGGATGGAATTCTGCTTTAATGCAAATTGAACTGGCCTTATCTTTCAATAAGCAATTTTCCTCCACTAGTTGTCATTTTGCCCAAGTTTAAAAGATATTTGAGAACAGGGATGAGCTACCTGTGACCTAACAAGCTAAAAAATGTCACCTAGGAAAAAGAGGAGATTAACAGGTTGGAAAAAGCATGAGAGTTCCCGCTGTGGCTCAGTGGTAACAAAGCCAACTGGTATCCATGAGGTTGACGGTTCGATCTCTGGCCCCACTCAGTGAGTTAGGGATCTGGCATTGCCGTGAGCTGTGGTGTAGGTCACAGATGTGGCTCGGATCTGGCGTTGCTGTGGCTGTGGTATAGGCTAGCAGCTGCAGCTCCAATTTGACCCCTAGCCTGGGAACATCCATATGCCACATGTGGGGCCATAAAAAAGCAAAACAAAACAAAAAAAAGAAAGAAAGAAAGGAAGAAAAGAAAGAAAGAAAAAGAAGAAAGGAAGAAAAGCATGATTAAGATGGCTGGGGTCACGCTATTCCCCAATTCCAGGGTAAGAAACTCTGAGTAATAGCTTTCTTGCCTGCTTGGAGCATCAGCTGAATGTGAAAGCCGACCCAGAAACCCAACTGTGTACAGCAGCTCTTCTGTGATTCAGGCTACATTTTTTTCAGGAATAAGAATTGGGTCCATTGACCACCATGACCCCCCTTTGCTGAAGAATGAAGGCACAAGAGACCAGAGGGTTCTGACCCTCCCCAGTGCAGAGCCAAGTCAGTGCCCTAAGAGGCCTTCCCTGCCCCACCCCACTGGTCAATCTCCCCATGATCTCTTGCTGTGGTCACCTGTCTGATTCTCCCTCCCTGAGAACAAGGGAAAATTTCATCTTTGTGGATAAGCAATGAGCTCTGCTGTAGAGCACAGGGAACTGTATCTAGTTACTTATAATGGAACATGATGGAGGATAATGTGAGACAAAGAATGTGTGTGTGTATATATATGTGTGTGTGAGAGAGAGACTAGGTCACTTTGCTGTACAGTAGGAAGTGACAGAACACTGTAAACCAACTATAATGGAAAAATAAAAATTATTAAAATTAAAAAATAATTTCATCTTTGTTCTCTTAGAGCCTGCTAAACATTACTCAATAGACCATCCTTTTATTCCGCTTTTCTTTCTTCAGCTAACATACTAAAAAAAACCTGTAAGTGAAAAACTGTGATCTTGGGCACAGCTTACTTCAACTCAGTTTCTATCCACACATCATTTGGTAAAATTTATGTACTGAAAACCATAGATCTTAAGTATAAAATTTAATGAATTTTTATTGATGTATACACCCATGTAACCACCTCCCCCCCCCCCCCCCCCCCCCCCCCCCCCCCGGTTAAGATAGAGAATATTTCATTTCTCCTAGAAAAATTCCTTCCATTAGATTTCTAGCCCCCTTTAGGTAACACTGACTGATTTCTTTTTTTTTTTTTGTCTTTTTTTTTTGCTATTTCTTGGGCCGCTCCCTCGGCATATAGAGGTTCCCAGGCTAGGGGTTGAATCGGAGCTGTAGCCACCGGCCTACGCCAGAGCCACAGCAACGTGGGATCCGAGCCGCGTCTGCAACCTACACCACACCTCACGGCAAAGCCGGATCGTTAACCCACTGAGCAAGGGCAGGGACCGAACCCGCAACCTCATGGTTCCTAGTCAGATTCGTTAACCACTGCGCCACGACGGGAACTCCTGACTGATTTATATTTCCATTGATTAGCTTTGCCTATTCTTGAATGGCCAATTTCCACCTCCTATAGGTAATCTATTGATTTTTATCACCATGGATTAGTTTATCCTGTTTTTGAAATTCATACAAATGGAATCGTGCAATATACAGTCTTTTGCGCCTGGATTCTCGTGCCCCTCGTAACTTTTTGAGATTCATCCATGTTGTTGCATGCAACAATAGTTTGTTCTTTTTTTTTTACTCAGTAATATTCTGTTGTACAAATACAGTGTAACTTATCTATTCTTCTATTAAAGGATATTTGGATTGTTTCCAGTTTCGGGCCGCTGTGAGCAAAGCTGCTATGAATGTTCTTGGTAGATACATGTTTTCTATCGTTCTTGAGCAAATACTAAGAGTAGTATTACTAGGTCATATAAGAGATGTTCCTTCGCAAGAAACTGCAGAGTTTTTCTTTTCTTTTTTTGTCTTTTTGCTATTTCTTTGGGCCGCTCCCGCGGCATATGGAGGTTCTCAGGCCAGGGGTCTAATTGGAGCTGCGGCCACTGGCCTACGCCAGAGCCACAGCAACGCGGGATCCGAGCCGCGTCTGCAACCTAACACCACACCTCACGGCAACGCCGGATCGTTAACCCACTGAGCAAGGGCAGGGACCGAACCCGCAACCTCATGGTTCCTAGTCGGATTCGTTAACCACTGCGCCACGACGGGAACTCCAAAAACTGCAGAGTTTTTCAAAGCGGTTGTGCCACCTTATATTCTCACCACAATGTATAAACATTACAGTTGTTCCATATCTTTGTCAGTATTTGATGTGGTCAGTCTTTTTAATGTTAGTCATTCTAGTGGGAGTGAAATGGCACTCGGTAGGATTTAAATGTGCATTTCTCTGATGTCTAATAATATTGAGTATCTTTTCATGTCCTTATAGTCTATTGGTTTACCTTCTTTTGTGAACTGCCTGTGTCAGAATTTTGCCTGTTTAAAAGTTGGAGTTGCTTATCTTTTTATTGATTTGTAGAAGTTTTGTAATACATTCTAAATACAAGTCTTCTTTTAGATGTAGGTGTTGTAAACACTTTCTCTTGATCTGTGACTTGCATTTTCATTTTCTTAAAGGTGTGTTTGATAAATACAAGCTTTAAATTTTTGTTAAGTTCAAATTACTAGCTTTCATGTTAGCACTTTTTATATTCTCTCTGAGAAATAACTGCTGACCCTAAAATCACAAAGATAGTCTCCTATGCTTTCTTCTAGAACCATGCTTTCCAATACAGTAGCCATCAGCTATGGGTGGCTATTTAAATTTAAATTAAGTAAAATTAAGTAAAATTTAAAATTCAATTTCCCAATCATATTACCCACATTTCAAGTGCTCAATAGCTACTTGCGGCCAGTGGCTACCTAATTAGCCAGCACAGGGAACATTTCCATCATCACAGAAAGTTCCATTGGATAGAACTGTTCTAGGAGCTTTTACTTTGGGTATATGGTCTATATTGAGATAGGCGTCAAGGTTCATTTTTTTTCCCCATATGTTTATCCTGTTGTTCTAGTACTGTTGTTTAAAAACAACAAGGACAACAACAACAAACCTTTCTTTTCAATTGACCTTATACAAAACCCTTGTATTTCCACATACTGGTAACAAACAATAAGAAAATGAAATATATATATATTCCATTCACAAAAGCCTCAAAAAAAAAAAAAATAGAGGGGAGTTCCCATTGTGGTGCAACAGAAGTGAATTCGACTAATGAATTCGACATGAGGATGCAGGTTCAACCTCTGGCCTCGCTCAGTGGGTCAGGGATCCAGTGTTACTGTGATCTGTGGTGTAGGTCACAGATACATATATTTATATATATAAAGATTCTACTACCTTAGAATGGTCCTCAGCACATCCTGGGCAAGCCATAGCTGTGCACCCAGTAAACACTTCCTAACTGATGGGGAATTAAAAGTGATTGTTGAAGAAAGGTGCATAATTTGAATCAGACAGATGAAACAGTTGGATTTTTCACCTGTTGATATTTGGTAGATCTTTCAGAATGACAAATCTTCCTTGGGAATCACTTGCCATGTGTGCACTTAGCTAGTTTCTGTGGCCTTGGCCATTACCAAAGACCCTGAGCATAGACTTTCTCTTGCTGTTAGCATTTGGGTGCACTGTACCCATCCTTTAGTGAGTGTCATATTCAGGTAAATTGCAACTCATCCTTTCTATTTTTATAAAGTCATGAGGAATCCTGTCCTCACCCCTATAAGAGGACCATCCCTATTTGGACAAAGTGCACTTGGCAAAGGCTACAAAGGGAGGGTATTTGAGGTATGCCTGGGGCTTGATCATTTTTTTTTTTAATATAAAAATAGGATCCAAGCCTTTCCCATGCTCTTTCTCCCTGGCAGACTTATGATAATGGGGCTCTAATGCTTTAACAAGACAGCAAAGGGAGTAAACAGCTCCTTAGGGAAGAAAGCACAGGAAAAAAAAAATGGTTCTTTTACCTTCATTGTCCATGGAGGATCGAGGTAGGAGGGTTTTTTCCCCCTCACACTACAGAAAATATTCCATGAGAAAAAGAATCCCCATTAAAGCTGTTTCTTGGGCCTAAAAGCTTTTCAGAAAGGTGATGTCAGCTTTATAAGTTTTCTTTCCTCTGCAGTCTGCTTTACTAAGGCTCATCACATCTGGTTCTCTTCTTCTGGGCCCAGAGATTCCCCTCCCCGACCTAGCAGTCAGATGGGTGTGGCTAGTGCTGGCCAATGAACTGAGGGAAGAAGGGGTGTGTTCCTCTTCCCAGCTGCTGGTGAAAGATCTCCATATGCTCCCTTCCCAGTCACCTTTAACAGGGAGGCTGAGAGTTGGAGATACAGCAGCTACAGTGGAGGAGCTGGAATCCACCCCTTGCTGACCCTCAGAAGATGTGTAGCTTGATCACAACGTAAACCCTTGTTGTGTTACACTGAGATTTGGGGAGCTGCTTGTTACTGTCTCATAACCTCGGGTGTTTATGACACATCCTTTTCTTAACAGAGGCCATTGAGTGAGCAGTGACTCCATTCAGAATTGAAGTTCTGGAGTTCCCCTCACCACAAAGCGGAAACGAATCCAACTAGGAACCAGGAGGTTGCGTATTTGATACCTGGCCTTGCTCAGCGGGTTAAGGATCCAGTGTTGCCATGAGCTGTGGTGTAGGTTGCAGACGCGGCTCGGATCTGGCCTTGCTGTGGCTGTTGTGGGGGTCTGCAGCTGTAGCTCTGGTTGGACCCCTAGCCTGGGAACCTCCATATGCCCTGGGTGCGGCCCTAAACACATACACACAAACACGCACACACACACACACACACACACAAATAGAATTGAAGTTCTCATGCTAACATGATACCAAGTTGGAAACTTCTGAAGAGAAGCCTGTCTGCCTGTCCTTGTGTCTTTTCTCTCTCTCTCTCTCTTTTTTTTTTTTTTTTGCTTTTTTTAAGGCCACACTCTGGGCACATGGAGGTTCCTAGGCTAGGGGTCGAATTGGAGCTATAGCTGTTGGGCTACACTATAGCCACAATAACACTGGATCCTTGGACCACTGAGCAAGGCCAGGGATCGAACCTAAGTCCTCATGGATACTAGTCAGGTTTATAACTGCTGAGCCACAATGGGAACTCCCATCCTTGTGTCTTACTACTTTCCAGGGGATGCCCTACTCTTTTCATGTGTGGGCAACGATGAGATTCTAAGGAGCCGTCCAGCTGCCCGGGGAGAAAGAAATAGAACTAAGTGGTAGACTCCGTACTAGTTCATTTTGTGCCTACAGACTTGATCAGGGATCTTAACCAGAATGTCATTCCCAAAGGATGCTGCCTGAAATCCTACTTGAGGAAGTAAAGGTTCTTGGTGACCAACTACCCAGATAGCCTGTTACAGAAAACAGTCAGAATTCAGATGTGTCAGTCCTCCCAAACCATCACCAAGGTTCTCTCCTTAGTCTCCTTTCTAAAATCATCTTACTCTTTTAGGAGTTCCCGTCCTGGCGCAGTGGTTAACGAATCTGACTAGGAACCATGAGGTTTTGGGTTCGATCTCTGGCCTTGCTCGGTGGGTTAAGGATCCGGCGTTGCCGTGAGCTGTGGTGTAGGTCGAAGATGCGGCTTGGATCCTGTGTTGCTGTGGCTCTGGCATAGGCCGGCGGCTGCAGCTCTGATTGGACCCCTAGCCTGGGAACCTCCATGTGCCGCAGGACCGGCCCTAGAAAAGGCAAAATTATAATAATAATAATAAAAATAAATACAAAAAAATAAAATCATCTTACTCTTTTACTGAGAGACACACTCGAGGTCAAGCTGGGCTGGAATGAGGCTGCATTTTGGCAGGTACAGCTCCAATGTGAATGCTTAGGGTGTGGCCATCCCATGGGAGGAGAGGTTTCTTCTCCCTCCTGCTCTTTACCTGCACCCCTCGGCTCTTCCCAGGACTCCACCAGCCATGCAGGGATGGACTAATCTTCACCAAGTGCTGCCAAGCATGTATCAGCAGTTCCACAGGCATCAGTTCACTTAATCTTTACAATTATCCTGGGAGGCAGAAACTATTTTATTTTTATAAAGGAGGAACCTCAAGCATAAAGAAGCAGAACAGAAGTTAAGAATCCAGCCCAAATCTGGAAAGGTTTGACTCCAGAGTCCATGTTTGATGCGATATGTGATAAAAGAAGATAAGTCTGATTGCTTGCTGATATCTTTGTTTCAATAGGAAATTAAAAATTCCTAATTCCTGATATAATTTAACATAGTGTTAATAATAGTAGCTTCAGAGCCAAAGAGACTTTAGTTGAAGGCCTGACTCCACAGGGATTTTTTTGTTGTTTTTATTTTTTTGTAACCTGTATATCCTCATGAGTCATTCAGCCTCATTTTTCTTATCTGTAAAGTGGGAACACTTACAGGATTTACTTCATCTTTCTGTATGGACTTGGTGAGACTATATATAATCAGCAAACCCTGGCATAGAGCAAATGTTCAAAAACTGCTATTATTATTCCTAGTGATTTATCATTCTTCCCTCTATGTCTAATTATCACAAGCAAACTGAAAAATGATTATTTTATATTAGCATTAGCTAATTGGAAAAAATAACGTCATTTTAGAAAAACTTACCTCGAAATTAATAAGTTAACTAACATCTAAAAGCTTTTTTACTGATCCATTTAGGGATCCACCTGTCTGTTTCTTTCCGTTTCTTTATATATTGCAGTCAAATGCCATGTCTTACACTGCCTCAGACTCAAAAACGCATTTCAGGGTAGTCCTGAGGGCTAATCCATTATTTTTTTAAAGTTAAATAAGAAAGGTTAGACTTTCTTCTTAACCTCATTAAAAACATGTAGAGTTACAATGACTCAGAATCACCATCAAAAGAGAAAACAGCCATTAGAAGGATGAACTGCCAACTGGAAGATAGGAAATGCGAGATTCAGCTACCCAGGGTCAAGGTGAAATGTTAAGGAAATGTATCAGTCGGTGTTCTTCAGAGAAATAGGACCAACAGTGTGTGCATGTGTGTGTGTGCATGTGTGCGTGTGCGTGTGCGTGTGTGTGTGTGTGTGTGTGTGTGTGTGTGTGTTCCTATATCTATCTATCCGTCCAAGAGGGGCAGAGGGAGATTTCTTTTAAGAAATTAGTCCATGTGATGGTAGAGGCTCGCAAGTCCAAGATCTGTGGGGCAGGCTGGAAGGCTAGAGACCAGGGAAGAACTGCAGTCCAGGTCTGAAGGCAGTCCTCTGCCAAAACTACTTTTTGCTCAAAGGATGACAACCTATTTCTAGGAGGGCCTTCCACTGACTGGATGAGCCTCACCCACATTAAGGAGGATAATCAGTTTTGCTTAGAAATGTTATCTCATCTTAAAAAAAAAATCTTCACAGCAACATCTAGAATAATGTTCAACCAAGTATCTGGGTACCATGATCGAGAAAAATTGACAAATAAAACTAATCATTATAGGAAGTCGTGTTTCTGTTTGGGGCTAGGGTATTCCCATCTGTAAAATCACCTGCATCCTACATCAAACAAATACATCTCAATAACCCTAAAAAAAAAAAAAATCCATCTTTCTTTCTGAGGAAAAGGAAAATAAAGGGGATTATTATCCCCATTATGCTCTGTGCTCCAGGAAACTGACTTTTGATGGAGGCTCTTGACTGCTGGTTGTGTTCTGGGGTTCAGCCACTCGGGAGCAATGGTGAGAAATAGGAAGAAGAGGGGAAAGAAAAATCTGGCCATTTGTTGGAGGCTCCCTCCCTGAGTAGTCACACTGAGCCACCGTGTCCCTTGACCCAGGTCATCGCTCCTCTTAGCCAAACTCTCTGCAGGGCCCCCTTTAAGTCTAGGACATCTATTTCTCAGTGTTGCAAGTCCTGCACTATCCTTCCGGCCACAACTTGTGACTAGTCCCTTTATCAAAAACTTTTTCTTTGCTTTTAGGGCTGCACCCCTGGCATATGGAGGTTCCCAGGCTAGGGGTCAAATAGGAGCTACAGCTGCCAGTCTACACCACAGCCACAGCAACTTAGGATCTGAACTTCATCTGCAACCTACACCACAGCTCATGGCAAGACTGGATCCTTAACCCACTAAGGGAGGCCAGGGATCAAACCTGCAACCTCATGGTCACTAGTTGGATTCATTTCTGCTGCACCACAATGGGAACTCCCCAAAAGCTCTTCTAATTATCTGAGTGTGCTATCTGTTGCCTGTGAGGACTGACTGAGAAAGTACCTAACCCACTTTGGTTTTCGCTTTAGTTGAAGAGTTGAAATTTTTAAAAATCTTCTGAAACATTTCTAAGTTTTTGGCAAACCATAACTGACCAAATACTCAATGTTACTCAAGCTTCTTCAAGCATCCCTGTATTCTCTCCATAAATCCAAAGCCCAACATGAATGTTCCTCCCCATGCAATGAAAATTACCTAATTCTTTTTTAAATTTTTTATTATAGTTGATTTATAATGTTCTATCAATTTCTGCTGTACAGCAAAGTGGCCTAGTTTTATATATACATACAATTTTTCTCACATTATCCTCTATCATGTTCCATTGCAAGTGATTAGATATACTTCCCCATGCTATATAGCAGGATCTCATTGTTTATCCCCTCCAAATGCTATAGTTTGTATCTACTAGTATCTATGAGGACAGGGGTCCTCATAGACCCTGGCCTCAATTAGTGGGTTAAGGATCTGGCGTTGTTGCCATGAGCTGTGATGTAGATCACAGAGGCGGCTTGGATCTGACAGTGCTGTGGCTGTGGCGTAGGCTGGTGGCTGCAGCTTCAATTCAACCCCTAGCCTGGGAACCTCCACATGCCACGAGTGCAGCCCTAAAAAGACATAAGGTGAAGAAAGAAAATGAGCCCGAGAGGCAAAAGGCAAAGTGCCAAGAAGAAGGCAGATTCCATCCAACTGGCACATGGCTCCAGAAAGCAAAACCATAACCAGCCTCATCTCTCCATCCACTGAAGCAATCCTAGCCCTGGAGGTTCTTTCTGTTTCTTTCTTTCCTTTTTTTTTTTTTTTTCATCTTTTTAGGACTGCACTCATGGCATATGGAGGTTCCCAGGCCAGGAGTTGAATCAGAGCTGTAGCTGCCGGCCTACACCACAGCCACAGCAACACACGATCCAAGGCGCATCTGTGACTTACCCACAGCTCATGGCAACACCCGATCCTTAACCCACTGAGCAAGGCCAGGGATCAAACTTGTGTCCTCATGGATGCTAGTAAGATTCTCTAACCACTGAGCCACGCACGACGGGAACTCCTCTTTCTGTTTCTTAAGGTCCCTGTGGGGTTTTATAGAATTGAGAACAGCCCAGACTTACTCTTGGTGTGGAGCTCCTGTCTTGGTCAGCAAGGTCAGCACAAAAAACATGAAAATCACGAAGACCGCGAGACCAACCCAAAATCCAATTACAATGGAATCTGCAAGACAGTTAATAACACTGAGGTTAGTACTTCATAGGAGCATAAAACTTAAATATTTGAGGAATCTGCACTTTTTGATACAGAAAATGAGGGGAGATGTCAACAATCTCTGTGACAATCTTGACCCATCATTTATCAAGGGGACTATTAAGATGTAAGGCGTGGAGTTCCCACTGTGGGGCAACAGGATTGGTGGCATCTTGGGGGTGCTGGAACACAGGTTAGATCCCCAGCCTGGCACAGTGGGTTAAGGGTCTAGCATTGCTCAGCTGCAGCTTAGGTCGCACCTATGGCTCAGACCTGATCCCTGGCCCCGGATCTCCATATGCCTCAGGGCAGCCAAAAAAAAAAAAGAAGTAGGACGTGAGGGAGACTGGAGAGTCTGTGCCTCCAGGTTTCTGCCTCAGGTGACTCCAAGAGACGTCAGCCTTCCTGACTTTTGGTTTCCACATTCCAGGGAAGGAATCTAGAACAGAAAATAGGCCATCTGGGTCCTCAAGATTCCACTGAAGTACCTTGAGGTAGAAAATCCAATTTTTTAGCAGACACTGACATATGAAGTTTAAACTGACTTCCGAGTCAAACCAACCCAATTTTGTATTTTCACTTCCATTCCTGCTGGAATTATACAGATCCTGATTCCACCAACGGCCTCCTGAGTGTTCTTCCTGCCTTCTGTCTTTCCCCGGATCTCATCTCCATATGAATCTGCCTTATCACAGCTCTGACAACATTGCTCTTTTATGAAAAACCTTTCAATGAAAACAGACCTGACCTTTTCCAGATTAGAAGAGATTCCTTAAATAGAGCACTTTATACTGTCGGGCACCTGCTGCTATTGTGAAAGTGATCATGTCCTTCCGGTTTGCCCCTACTCTAAAACTCATGTTTCCATCAGATGAGGGGACACTCTCCCTGTATTTACCTGAACTCTTGGACACAGATTCCTAATACCCACACTTTTTCAGGGGCCCTTACTTTTGCCTGGCCAGAATAACTTCCCCAACCTAGAGCTAATGAAAGTCTATCCATCCTTCAAAGCCCAGCCCTTACACTATCTCCTTCACACAGCCTGATTTCCCCAACTGATGTGCTTCTCCCTCCTGTGAACCCATGGCATGTCTGTCTGTGCTTCTCTGCATGGTCACTACTTAATCCTATCATGGGTAAGAGTCACTAGGGTTTATCTTGGGCAGGCCATGAGACCAGGCTGTCTATGGGACGTGGCACATTCATCCCGGGGTCTCATGTCTAGGGGAGGCAACAGAGTTGAATTATTTTAGATTTTCTGATCTATTCTAAGAAGTTTACCCTATGTGGCAATACAGGAAAGATGCTTAACAATTTTTTTAAAAAGGTGAATAGAACTTACGTACTAAATATATTTAAATGCAAAGCATTATTCTAATTTAGTTGTCTGTATATAGCACTTTTTCTAACATGAAGAAACCAGATTAGCAGTTTACTCTGCATAATTCATTTTTTTTTCTTTTTTCTGGCTTTTTTAAGACCACACCTGCGGCATATGGAGGTTCCCAGGCTAGGGTTCTAATTGGAGCTACAGCTGCCGGCCTACACCACAGCCACAGCAATGTGGGATCCAAGCCACATCTGCAACCTACACCTCAGCTCATGGGAATGCCGGATCCAGATCCTTACCCCACTGAGTGAGGCCAGGGATCGAACCCTCAACCTCATGGTTCCTAGTTGAATTTGTTTCCACTGTGCCACAAACAGGGACTCCTACTCTGCATAATTCATACTTTCATTCTACATATACTATAGCCAAGAGGTTAACAACTTCTGTTTAACAATGTTTACTCAGAACTCTTGATGCAAACCTAATGTATGTTTCCCAGAGCTAAGAGCACCAAAGAAACAGGCATGGTAGACTTTGCCTTACAATGTAATAGAAATGAAGCCTAAAGAAGACATAAGGACAAGTAACAAAAAAATGCTTGTGTGTAAGTACAACTAACACGTAACAATACCAGCTGTACAGGGCACAGACCGTGAAGCATCTCTGTGCATATAACAGCTCAGCACCCTGTCCTTCATCAATTTCCCACATAACAAAAGCAAATTCTAAAATGACACACCCGTGTCATTTAATCCTCAGCTGAGAATTTAATCTAGCCACGTTGACTGGTTTGTCAAATCCATTTACTAGGAAGGGGTCCCCATGAGGACAGCTTTCACACTGCTCGTGGTGGCTGGCATCCCATGAGTCCTCCGGTCCCCTAACCCTGGGTGGGCCAAGGTGGAGGAGGGTGCCTTTGACCCAGCCCAGTCCCTGTCCCCCATCCTTCTAGTGCCACAGGGAGCTGATCAAAAAGCAACAACAATGTGAGGCCTGGGAGGGTCTCAGCCCTCAGCAAAGTTATGAAGGAGCAGAGTGCAAATGAGGAGAGCTTTGGTTAGAATTTGAGGATCCTGCCATCCTAAGGATTTTCAAATGTTTCCTTGCTAATGCAGTATCCATGCTACTCATCACAATATGCTTTAAGGATTGAGTTCTTGTTGTGGCTCAGTGGGTTAAGAAACCGACATAGTAACCATGAGGATGGGGTTTGGATCCCTGGCCTTGCTCAGTGGGTTAAGGATCTGGCATTACCACAAGCTGCAGTGTAGGTCACAGATAGCTCAGATCTGGCGTTGCTGTGGCATAGGCCGGCAGTTGCAGCTTCAATTTGACCCCTAGCCTGAGAACTTCCATATACTGCAGGTGAGGCCCTTAAAAAAAAAAAAAAAAAAAAGCTTTAATAGCTTTGCTTATTTATATTCTCCTTCAAAGGAGATTCTGCTTCCTCAGATTATTTCCATTAATTCTTCATTCCCTCATCCTCCATCACATGGCCCAACCCCAGGGCATTTTCTCACTCTGAGCCCCTTTGAGAGAACATCAGAAGATCTCCATCTCACCCCAGGTATAACCAAAGTCTCTTGAAGGTTTATTTGTAAGTTTCACAGGCATGAGCATTGCAGTAAAACCAGGAATACAGAGCCTCTGGTCTTCCCCAAAGCAACCTCTCTTGGGAGGAAATCAGAACAGAGGTTTACATAGAGTGAGGTTCCAAGGAGGCCAGTTGGTTAAGGATGCCAAGAAAAGCCTTTCACAGGTGTTACTTTTTAAAAATTTTTACTTATTGTTATAATCACTCAATGAATTTTATGATATTTATAGTTGTATGCCAATCATCACAAAGCAATTTTACAGCATTTCTATCCCAAACCCCCAGTATATCCCCTCACCCCCCACGGGCGTTTCTAATAGAGCTGAACAGCTACTTCTGTCCAATCTAGAGACTGAGCTACTAAGAGACCATTAGGGTAAGACTGTGGGGAAAATTGCCCAGGGGGATTGCAAATGGATATGTCATAATGAAACAACTTTCCCTTAACCTGATCTCTAATGAAAGGACTGAAACAAGAGAGCTGAAAACTGACAGCTGCACGGTTTTCCCTGTATGATCCGTTTCTCCATGTGTTATTTTTTCCACTCTAAGGTAGGACTAGAGCAACTCTCCCATCCCTCTCTACCCCTTAAGAATAAATTGTGACCTTTCCATCTCATGGTTGTATGCAAAATGATGGTTAATGCTGAATTTGAAAGAAAGGGTTCAGGGAGTTCCCCTTGTGGCTCAGTGGGTTAAGAACCCAACACACTATTTGTGAGGATGCAGGTTTTATCCTTGGCCTCACTCAGTGAGTTAACGATCCAGCACTGCCGCAAGATGTGACATAGGCAGAAGAGGCAGCTGGGATCCAGTGTTGCTGTGGCTGTGGTGCAGGCTGGCACCTGCAGCTCCAATTCAAACCATAGCCCGGGAACTTCTAAATGCCTCAGGCACAGCCATAAAAAAAAAAAAAAGAGATAGAGGGTTCAGGACACCAGAGCCAGCACTGTTCACACACCACTTCTGGTTCCTAAGGTGTTAAGGTAAGTTCTGTGCTAGGAATTTTTGGCAAGGCGCCAATGGTAGGTCCCAGTACTTGTCTCTACTGTGCTCCCGAGGGCATGTTTCACTTCAAACTTTTGCAAGCTCTAGCTATGCTTTGCATCTTGATTACCCAGCTTCCTGCTGACTCATCCATGCATGTATCTGGCATTATCTAAGCAAATTGGTATATGACACCAGTATGGACTATGGCCACCACTGATGGCTCAGAATAAGAGGATGCTCTTCCAGTCTTTTAGCACAGTAGCCAGAGTGGCTCTGCTAAAATGGAAACATGTCCGTTCATTGACTCACAGGCTTTTGTTCTGCTTTTATTTTTTTTAACTTTTTTTTTTTTTAGGGTCACACCTGCAGCATGCGGAGGTTCCCAGGCCAGGAAGGTTCCCAGGCTAAGGGTCGAATGGGAGCTCTAGCAGCCAGCCTACAACCAGAGCCACAGCAACATGGGATCTGAGCCATCACAGCTCATGGCAATGTCGGATCCTTAACCCACTGAGCGAGGCCAGGGATCAAACCTCATGGATGCTAGTCAGATTCGTTTCCCCTGAGCCCCAACGGGAATTCCATGTTTCTGCTTTGCTAAGAACACTCTGTCTCACCCAGCCAAGCCCTAATAAATGCCCCATTTCTCTCCTTCCCTTTATAGAACACTTCTGAGAGATCTCACTGTACATACTGTCTCCAATTCCTGTCTCTCTTTTCTCTTGAACAAATTTTAGCAGCTTTTAGTCTTAATGCTCCCCTAAAACTGCTTTTAGGATCCTTGCTAGTAACTTCCACATTGTAAAAATCCTGCAATCAATTCTCAGCCCTCAACTTACTTGATCTTAACAACAGCATGTGACACAGACTATTGTCTCATTCTTGAAACCCCTTCTTCACTTGATTTCCAGGAAACCACAATCATACAAATTTTCTTCCGACCTTTCTATAAATTCCTTTCAGGCTCCTTGGCTGCCTTCTTCTTAACTGTCTCCCAATTTCTAAGTGCTAGTGTGCCCCAGGCCTCAATTCTGGGATCTCTTTAGTTTTCTATCAATGTTCATTCATCCAGGCTCTTGGGTTTGAATACTATTTGTATGCTGATGACTCTCAACTGTATACCTTTACTGCACCCCTCTCGCTCCCTGCACCGTGGGATGTCTGACAGGTCTCAATCTAACAGGTCCTAAATGGAGTTCCTGATAGTCCTGCTTATCCCATAGTCTTGCCTGTCTCAGTTAATAGCAATTCATCCTGCCAACTTCTCAGATCCCAGAACTTCAAATCATCCTTGGCTCTTCTCTTTCTCTTGCATATCACTGCCAATCCATTGACAAATTCTGTCAGATCTACTTCAGAAAGACCCAAAAAATTTATGTTGTGGTTTTTTTTTTTTTTGTCTTTTTAGGGCTGCACCTGCAGTATATGGAGGTTCCCAGGCTAGGGGTCAATGAGAGCTGTAGCTGCCAGCCTACACCACAGCCACAACAATGCCAGATCAGAGTTGAATCTGTGACCTACACCACAGCTCACAGCAATGCCGGATCCTTAACCCACTGATCGAGGCCAGGGATTGAACCTGCGTCCTCATGGATACTAGTCAGATTTGTTTCTGCTGCGCCACAATGGGAACTCCAAAAATTTATGCGCTTCTTATCACACCACTGCCCATAGTCCAAACCACCTCAGCAGCTGCCTAGACCTCTGCAACAGCACCCTGCCTGATCTTTACTTCCAATCTCATCCTCTTCCTTTCCCAGCTGCAGTGTAATCTTACTGAAGCCTAAGCTAGATGCTACCTTTCTGTTCCAAACCCCCAAATGACCTCTCAGAGAAAAAGTCAAAGACCATAGCATGACCTCTAAGGCCCCAATTCCCTCTTACGCATCACCTGACTTCATCTTCTGATGTTCTGCCTCTATTCACCCCTCATTGTTTCTTGCATATTCCATTTTGCTCTTACCATGGAGTATTTTCTAGAATGTTCTTCCCTAGGTATCTTATAGCCCCATCTCCCTTCCTTCAGGTCATTTCTCTCACAGTTCTCCTTTTTAGTAAGGTCTTCCATGGCCACTCTATTCTCACCTGCACTCTCCACATCTTCTTTCCCAACTTTATTATTTTATCACCACCTGGCATAGTATGTTTATTTAACTTATTATCTGTCTCTCTGCTAGAATGCAAGATCCACAAGAGAAGATTTTTTTGTCTTTTTCTGTTCACTATTATCTCCGCAGTGCTTAAAATACTACTGGACATAATAGGTGCTCAATAAATATGTGCAGAAGGAATGAAGGAACAAATGTCCATTCTGCTGGTACCAAATGTTTGTCTGATATATGTCCACCTCTGATACATTATAGGGTTTAATACCAGATTCGAAACTGAGGAACAAAAGGAGAATTCACAATGACCATCAGAGGTTTCTGAGATGAAAACCTCCCTTTTATCTTTGTTTTTAGGGCCACATGTGCAGCATATGCAAGTTCCCAGGCTAGGGGTCAAATCAGAGCTGCAGCTTCTGGCCTATACCACAGCCACAGCAACACCAGATCTGAGCCAAATCTGCATCCTACAATGCAGTTTGCAGCAACACCGGATCCTTAATCCAATGAGCAGGACCAGGGAATGAATTTGAACCTCGTGGATTTTAGTTGGGTTCTTAACCTGTTGAACCACAACAGGAACTTCTCAGATGAAAGACGCTTTCAAGGCAGGAATCTTAATTTTGGCAGGTGGGAGAACTTAGTCTAACTAGCGTGGTAACTACTGTTGCTAAGAACAATCTATTACAGGTAAAGTAAATGAAGATAATTGTTATGGTCATTCATAGCTTCATAAGTGCTTCCCCTTGAAATGACCTGTTTCTATTCTTTTGATCCTGCATCTAACTGGCTTTGAATTTAGTTCAGCAAAACAAGGAGACACAATGCCAGAATTACAGCATTTTAACGTGGAACAGGCTATACCAACATACCACAGGTGACTTAATCTTATTTTCCTGTATGTCTTGGGGCTTGTTTCTTTCTTTGCTTTTTATTTTTCTTTATATGCCTCATATATTGTCAGATTCCTGAAGCTAAGGGCCTCTACTTTAATAAGATCTCTTATATCAGAATAGTAAGGACTCACCCATAAATTTTTGTTTTTTCTTAATGTAAATGTTAAAGCTAACAAAAGCACTCCTTGGAGTTCCCATTGTGGCTCAGCAGGTTAAGGACCCAACATTGTCTCTATGAGGATGCAGGTTTGACCCCTGGTCTGGCTCATTGGGCCAAGGATCTGGTGTTGCAGCAAGCTGGGGTATAGGTTGTAGATGTGGCTCAAGATCTGGTGTTGCTGTGACTATGGTATAGGCCTACAGCTGCAGCTCCAATTCAACCCCTAGTCTGGGAACTTCCATATGCCACAGGTGTGGCTGCAAAAATAAAAAATTAAAACCAAAACCAAACCAAAAAAACCCACTCCTTATTAATGAAATAGTAGATACAGTGAGCATGTAATATAGCACACTTTTGCCTATATTTTGCAGGAATTTTTTCCAGGTATAATCTTTTCTAAATATAATACACCCCAAAGATTTTCAACTCTCTTCTGGAAATGCACTAACCAAAATTACAGCAGCACACCTGTTTTGGGTTTTTTTGGTGGTGTTTTTTTTTTTAACTCCTTAAACTAAGGCAAAGAGGAGAAAACTGACACAAAAATAAAATCTGTGTCACCAAACTGTAAAAATTCAGGTTATAGGGAAATAAATGGAAATTTGCCCAGTTATTTTGATTTCCACTAAAATTCTTAACAGCTAGTCTCCTTACCTAAAGATTGTCCCAGAAAAATAACAGATTAAAGAATTAAAGTAAATTAAGGAGGGTGATTTCACATCCAGACAGCAACAGCCTTTCATCAGATCATCAGATAACTGATGACAGCATATCTTAATCCTAATGGATTCCGTATGGGTTTTTTTTTTTTGTTTTTCTGTTTTTTTGTTTTTTTTTTACTTCCACAAAAAAGTACTGGGTAGACATCAATAAAGGAATAGGTGAAAATATTTAATTATTACTATTCATTTCAGGGGTATAGAATATGTGGTTTATTTAATGCTTTTTTTAACGAACAAAAATAGAAAGCTCTCGATCCAGGAAATTAGTAACTCTGAAGCCCTTTAAAGCCCCATCAATGGAGACCAGAAGGTAGAAACCAGGCAGCGTATCACTGCCCCTGTCTTTGTAATTGCCCACAGATGCTCTGCCATGGCCGCCAGCAGCCAGTAGCATTCAGGCCCTCAGGACCCACATGTGAAGCCTGGGCTCTTGCAGTCCATCCTGCAATGAAGGAGTGGAAAAAAGGCTAAACACTGAATTATCTGGAGGTGGCACCTGACCAAAATGGAGACTTGGGAGGTTCCTGAGCTCTCCTCCCACGGACACACTGAATATACAGCTGCACGTGAAGCAATTCCCTCCGAAAGAGTCCAGAAACTGAGTGACTCTTACACATCTGACTAATGAGAAAATACCCACATCCCAAATGAGCAGGAAAAGCTGAGACACACTCTAAAGACTCCACCAAAGAAACTGTTAGAATAAATGAATTTAGTAAATTTGCAGGGTACAAACTCAAGATGCAGAAACTGTGATTTCTATACACTAATAATGAACTATCATAAGTAGAAATTCAGAAAATAATCCCATTTACAACTGCAGCAAAAAGAATAAAATACCTAGGAATAAATTTCACCAAAGAGGTGAAAGACCTATACACTGAAAACTATAAGACACGGACAGAAAAAAAAAAAAAAAAACCTGAAGAAAAATAAGTGGAAAGATATTATATGACATGGATTGGACAAACGATTATTGTTAAAATGTCCATACTACCTAAAGCAATCTATATATTCAGTGCCATCCCTAACAAAATTCCAATGACATATTTCACAGAACTAGAATGAATAATTTTAAAATTTGTATGGGGAGTTCCTGTCATGGCTCAGCAGAAAAAATCTGACCAGCATCTATGAGGACACAGGTTCGATCCCTGGCCTTGCTCAGTGGGTTAAGGATCTGGCATTGCTGTGAGCTGTGATGTATATTGCAGATGTGGCTCAAATCTGGCATTTCTGTGACTGTGGTGTAGGCCAGTGGCTACAGCTCTGATTCTCCCCCTAGCCTGGGAATCTCCATATGCTGCAGATGTGGCCCTAAAAAGACAAAAAAAAAATTTAATGGAACCATGAAAGATAGCCAAAGCAATCTTGAGAAAGAACAAAGCTGGAGGCATCAAGCTCCCTGATTTCAAACTATACTACAAATGTATAGTAATCAAAAAGCATGATGTTTTTATATTAGATCAATGAAAAGAATAGACAGCCTGGAAATAAATCCACACATATATGGACAATTAATCTATAACAACAGAGCCAAGTACATACAACGAAGGAAGGACAGTCTCTTCAATAAATGGTGTTGGAAAAAGTGGAGAGCCACACACAAAAGAATGAAACTAGACCACTATCTTACACCATACACAAAAATTAGCCCAAAAATGGATTAAAGGCTTGAATGAAAGACCCAAAACCTTAAAATTTCCAAAAGAAACATAGGTGGTAACCTCATTGATGAAAGTCTTAGCATTGTTTTTGTAGATCTGACTCCAAAGGCAAGGGAAACAAAACCAAAAATTTAAAAATGGGACTACATCAAACCAAAAAGCTTCTGCACAGCAAAGGAAATCATCATCAAAACAAAAAAGCAGCCTACTGAATGAGAAAATATATCTGCAAATCAAATATGAAATGAGGGGTTAATATAAAAAAATGTAAAGAACACATACAAAAACAAAACTTGATTTTTAAATGGGCAGAGGATCTGAATAGACATTTTTCCAAAGACATGAGGTGACCAACAGGCACATGAAAAGATGTTCAATATCACTAATTTTTAGGGAAATGCAAATGAAAACCACAATGAGATATCATCTTACAAATGTTAGAAGGGCTATCAAAAAGACAAGAAATATTAAGTGTTGGAGAGAATGTGGAGAAAAGGGAATACTGAATGCGCTGTTGGTGGGAATGTAAATTGGCATAGCCGCTACACAAAACAGTACAGAGATTCCTCAAAAAATTAAGAATAGAGGAGTTCCCGTCGTGGCGCAGTGGTTAACGAATCCGACTAGGAACCATGAGGTTGCAGGGTTCGGTCCCTGCCCTTGCTCAGTGGGTTAACGATCCGGCGTTGCCGTGAGCTGTGGTGTAGGTTGCAGACGCGGCTCAGATCCCGCATTGCTGTGGCTCTGGCATAGGCTGGTGGCTACAGCTCTGATTGGACCCCTAGCCTGGGAACCTCCATATGCCACGGGAACAGCCCAAGAAATAGCAAAAAGACAAAAAAAAAAAAAAGAATAGAACTACCATATGATCCAGCTCTTCTACTGCTGGATATTTATCTGAAGAATATAACAAAACTAACTTGAAAAGGTATATAAACACTTACGTTCATTGCAGCATTATTTATAATAGCCAAGATATGGAAACAACATACATGTCCATCAATGGATGAATGGATAAAGAAGATGTGGTTTGTGTGTGTATACACACACATACACACACACTGGAATACTGTGTGTACAATATATACACACACAATGGAATATTATTACTCTGGTGTAAAAAACAATGCAATATTGCCATTTGAGATGATATAGCTAGATCTTGAGGATATTATGTTAAGTGAAGCAGATAGAGAAAGGCAAATACTGTTTGATTTCATTCAAATTGGAATCTAAAACAAACAAATACAAAATGATAGATATAGAGAAAACCTAGTAATCAGAGGGGAAGGGGGGGTTGTGGGATTGGTGAAATGGGTAAAAGGGGTCATTTATACAGCGATGGGTGATAACTACACCTTTGGTGGTGATCACCTTGTAGTACATACAGATGTCAAATTATAGTGTTGTAAGCCTGAAACTTACATAATGTTATATGCCAATTTTACCTCCGTTTAAAAAAAAAAAGATTCCCACTAGAGAAATAGGCTTCCAAACATCTAGCTCTGAAAATCAAGATGGTTTGCAACCACAAGAACCCCAAGACTACAACAAAGAAGTAGTTCCTAATGGGTGCTCATGGCTATTCCCCCAGGACTCAGTGCTGAGGAAACAGGCAAAAATATCCATTTGCCAGTTTCCCCCCTGTAAGAGGTTACTCCGCTTACTTGAAAAAATGCTGCCTTAGGGACAGACTTCTACTTTATCGGGCGTCTAGGGGACAGTTATAATCCTTCCCAGAGACCAATGAAGATAGCAGACACTGACCCTGCCTTCTTCCTCCAGCCTACTCCAATAATAAACCAAGTCACCAGTATCTTTCTACAGGTCTGGTTCCCCAACTTTTACAGCTGCTGCCCCAGGGACACCTGATATCCTGGTTCTGATAGCCAATGGGCTTGCATTCCTGAGTCCCGTAGGATTGTACTTAATGAGGAAGGAGTTCTCAACAAGCCTGTGAGCACCCTTGAATGGTCTATACTATGCTTAGCACAGAGAGAGGAGACAAAACACCCATATGCCAGTTTCTCCCTGGAAGGAATTTAACTATTTACTCTCCAGCTGCTGCCTGAGGTTCTACTTTTAATAAAGCTGCATCCAGGCACTGACCATAATCCTCTCCTTCAGGACACAGGCAGGTCTTGACATACCCGCAACTACTAGGAGCTACTAAGAACAAAGGTTATTTAAACAATCACACAAGTTTTAGAGAAAACTAGAGCTCAGGCCTAGCTGAATGACAAGGTTCATTTCCTATATAAGGCCACTCTGCTAAGACTGGGAGAGGTGGCCATTTTATCTAATGCACAGAAACCAACACAAAGAGTCAAGGAAAATGAAAACATATAGGAATATGTTCCAAACAAAAGAACAAGATAAATCTCCAGAAACAGATCTTAATGACAGTTCAAAATAATGGTCATAGGCATTCCCCTTGTAGCTCAGAGGGTTAAGAACCCAACTAGTATCCATGAGGATGCAGGTTCAATACCTGGCCTTGCTCAGCAGGTTAAAGATCTGGAGCTGCTCTGCCTGTGGTGTAGGTCAGCAGCTGCAGCTTCAATTCAATCCCTAACCTGGGACCTTCCATATGCCACAGCGTGGCCCTAAAAATAAATAAGTAAATAAATAGATAAATAAATACATTTTAAAAATAATGGTCATAAACACTGGGGTAATCTCCTTGACATCACTCTTGGTAATGATTTTTCTTTAACACCAAAAAAGCAAAGACAACAAAAGCAAGAATAAACAAGAGGGACTACATCAAACTAAAAGGCTTCTGCACAGCAAAAGAAACCATCAACAAAATGAAAAGGCAACATATGGAATAGGAGAAAAATATTTGTAAACCACACATTGGATAAGAGGTTAATATCCAAGGAATTCACACAACTCAATTGCAAAAAAAAAAAGCCGACCTACTTAAAAATAGACAAAGGCCCTGAGTAGACATTTTCCTAAAGAAGACATACAAATGGCCAACAGGTACATGAAGAGGTTCTCAAAATTGTTAATCTTTAGGGAAATGCAATTCAAAAACTTCAAAGAGATATCATATCACCCCTATCAGAATGTCTGCTATCAAAAAGGCAAGAGATAACAACTGCTGGTGAGGATGTAGAAAAAGCGAACCTTTGTACACTGTTGTTGGGAATGTAACTTGCACAGCAACTATGGAAACAGTATAGAAGTTCTTTAAGAAATTAAAAATAGAACTACCATACTATCTAGCTTTCCTAACTTTGGATATATATCCAAAGGAAACAAAAGCATTATCTTGAAGAGGATATCTATACTTCTGTGTTCACTGTAGCATTATTCACAATAGCCAAGGAATGGAAACAACCTAGTTATCTATTAATGGATATTAAATAGTATTTAATAGTATTAAAGAAATACTGTCATTTATGATGATAGAGGGCATTATATTAAATGAAATAACAGAGGGCATTATATTAAATGAAATAACAGAGAAAGACAAATAGTGCATGGGTGTACTGCTTATATAGAGAATCTCAAAAAAAAAAAAAAGTCCAGCTCGTAGACACAGAGAGTAGAAAAGTGGTTGCCAGGGCCTGGGGGTTGGGAAAAATAGGGAGAGGTTGGTAAAAGAGTACAAACCTTCAGCTACAAGAATAAGGACTGAAGGTCTACTGTATAACATGAAGAATATAGTTAATGATGCTGTCTTATATGATTGAAACTTGCAAGAGAGTAGAATTTTAAATGTTCTCTCCAATAAACAAACAAGCAAATACATATGCCTGAGGTGATGGATGTGTTAATTAACTTGATGGGGGATTCCATTCACAATATATTTGATACATATATATACATATATCAAACCATTATTTTGTATAATTTAAATATATTACAATTTTATTTGTCAATTACACCTCAGTGAAGCTGAAAAATACAGAAAGGCCACATTTCAAGGGAGCAGCAAGTAGGGGTGAGGAATCATGAATGCCAAGGCAGCTCAGAGTGTAGTGGCCAGGAAAAGCTAAAGGAGCAAAAGCATTTCCTTTGCTATATTTGTATCTTCAGTTCCAATCTCTCTTATATTCTCTAACGCCTCTCACTAATCTGAGCCAGTGAAAACCCACAATTTTTATGGTGCTGCATATATTCATTCTGAAACAACCAAATATCTCTGCAATATTTATGGGGTAATCACAACAGGACCCGGGAGTAGGCAGAAGTTTCTGCCTATTATGTCAACTCTACTTAAGGAAAGAGAGCTGCTTCATGCTGGCCAGTTAGCATTCAGTTTCAACTGAACTTGGATGGTCACCTTTCATATAACTGTATTTCCTTGCTCTGTGCTAAATCGTTAATCACTCCAATAATATGAAGCACATTTCATGCCTATAACATAGAGTTGGGAATGATCATGGGCTACTCTGGTCCATCATTATGAACACACACAGACAGACTCCTTTCCATAGCCCCAGAAACCCAGCAGGGCTGAAAGGATGCTGTGGACTAAGCGTTACAAAAGAAGTTTCTTCAAATAAGACTTCAAGATTCTATTTGTGGAGTTCCCATCGTGGCTCAGTGGTTAACAAATCCGACTAGGAACCATGAGGTTGTGGGTTTGATCCCTGGCCTCACTCAGTAGGTTAAGGATCTGGCATTACTGTGAGCTGTGGTATAGGTCACAGACGCGGCTCAGATCTAGCATTGCTGTGGCTCAGGCATAGGCCAGCAGCTGCAGCTCTGATTAAACCCCTAGCCTAGGAACCTCCATAGACCACAGGTGCGGCCTAAAAAGACAAAAAAAATTTTTTTAATTAAAAAAAATAAAGATCTCTAGGGGCCCACCATGCATCGCAAAAAAAGATTCTATTTGTGTACACATTTTAGATCATCCAAATGTTCACACAGTTTTAGAGATTTGGAATCATCAATTTTTTAAATCTCAATTTGAGAATGACATTGATTCATGTTCTCCCACTAAGGGACTCTCTCAAGTTCTTCATCATTCGTGTTATACATCCCTGAGCAATGAGCCTATGTTTGGATGGGGTGTCTTCTTGGGTTTATGGGGTAGAGGAAAGAGTTCTATAAAAAGATAGAATGTTCAGGAAAAGTAAACAAAGGGGATTTCACAGATTAAGGCAAACACACATCATGTTTACAATGAGGAATGGCATAAGACTTACATTTGTGAGCCTTCAGTCCTTCAAAGGAAACAGGTCCAATCTCATAATACTCATATTCCCAGGTGTAATCAGAATTAGATGTAGATTGCTGGGATGTTCTGTTAGAAATTAACCTCTGGGAAGACATTTCCACCTGCAAAAACAGAGAGAGGCAAGTGTAGAGCCTGTTAACTCATACACATTGTCATTGACCACATTCAGGAGGTCATCAAGCAAAGCCCTCAGGGCAGTCTTATCCATCAGGCCAGGGACAGAAATCAGAGTAATGGTGGTAAACATTATCCAAATTTAAGAAAAAGAATGAAAAGACCAATACAAGAAAATGTTTAACAAAGAGTTAGAAGATTTAAAGAACAAACAGAGATGAACAATACAATAACTAAAATGAAAAATACACTAGAAGGAATCAATATCGGAATAAATGAGGCAAAGAAATGAATAAGGAGGCTGGAAGATAGAATGCTGGAAATTACTACCATGGAACAGAAAAAAGAAAAAAGAATGATAACAGTTTCAGAGATGGAAAGAAAGGAAAGAAATGAGGACACTCTCAGAGATCTCTGGGATAACATTAGATGTACCAACATTCTCAATATAGAGGTCCCAGAAGAAGAGAGAAAGGACCTGATAAAACATTTGAAGAGATTATACCCAAAAACTTCTCTAACATGGGAAAGGAAACACTCACTAAATCCACTCACTCAAGTCCAGGAAGTGCAGAGATTCCAATACATCATAAACCCAAGGAGGAACACCCCAACACACATATTAATCAAGCTGACAAAATTAAAGACAAAGAAAAATATTAAAAGCCTCAAGGGTAAAGCAACAAATAACATAGAAGGGAATCCCCATAAGGTCATCAGCTGATTTTTCAGCCAAAACTCAGCAGACCAGAAGGAAAATGATGAAAGGGGGGAAACCTACAACCAAGAATACTCTACCTAGAAAGGCTCTCATTCAGATTTGATAGAGAAATCAAAAGATTTACAGACAAGCAACAGCTAAGAGAATTTAGCACCATCAAATCAGCTTCACAACAAATGCTAAAGGAACTTATCCAAGCAGAAAGAAAAGGCAACAACTAGAAACAAAAAAATTATGAAAGCAAAAGCTCACCAGTAAAGGCAAACATACAGTAAGTGTAGGAAATCATCAACACATAAATATGATATCAAAACCAGCAATCATGAGAAGAGGAGAGTACAAAAGCAGGATATTGGGTTTGCACTTGAAATTAAGAGATCAGGAACTGAAAACAATCTTGTGTACATATACAAGACTCCTATATCAAAGCCTCATGGGAACTACAAATCAATAAATTACAGTAGATGCACACCCACACCCCTAAACCAATCCAACTACAGTAATAAAGACAGTCATCAAATCACAAGAGAACAAAAGTAGAAGACAAAAAACCTATAAACACAAATCCAAAACAATTAACAAAATGGCAATAAGAATACACATATCGATAACTTCCTTGAGAGTTCCTGTTGTGGCACAGCAGAAACAAATCCAACAAAGAACCATGAAGTTGCAGGTTCAATCCCTGGCCTCGCTCAGTGGGTTAAGGATCCAGTGTTGCCATGAGCTGTGGTGTAGGTCACAGATGCAGCTCAGATCAGGCATTGCTGTGGCTGTGGTGTAGGCCAACTTGACCCCTAGTCTGGGAACCTCCATATGCCATGGGTGTAGCCCTAAAAAAAATAATAATTGCCTTGAATGTAAGTGGAATAAAAGCTCCCACATAAGTGTAAAGACATAGACTGGCCAAATGGATATAAAAACAAGGTCTGTATATATGCTGTTTACAAGAGACTCACTTCAGATCTAGGGACACATACACACTGAAAGTGAAGGGATTAAAAAAGCTATTCCATGCAAAAAAGAGATCAAAAGAAAGCTGGAGTAGCAATACTCATATCAGACAAAATAGACTTTAAAATAAAAAATGTGGAGTTCCCGTCATGGCGCAGTGGTTAACGAATCCGACTGGGAACCATGAGGCTGCGGGTTCGGTCCCTGGCCTTGCTCAGTGGGTTAACGATCCGGCATTGCCGTGAGCTGTGGTGTAGGTTGCAGACGCGGCTCGGATCCTGCGTTGCTGTGGCTCTGGCGTAGGCTGGCAGCTACAGCTCCAATTCAACCCCTAGCCTGGGAACCTCCATATGCCGCAGGAGCGGCCCAAAGAAATAGCAAAAAGACCAAAAAAAAAAAAAAAGTTACGAGAGACAAAGAAGGACATTACATAATAATCAAAGGATCAATCCAAAAAGACATAACAATTGTAAATATATATGTACCTAACATAAGAACACGTCAATACAGGAGTTCACATCATGGCTCAATGATAACGAACCCAACTAGTATCCATGAGGATGTAGGTTCGATCCCTGGCCTTGCTCAGTAGGTTAAAGATTCAGTGTTGCCATGAGCTGTGGTGTAGTTTGCAGATGCGGCTTGCATCTGGCATTACTGTGGCAGTGGTGTAGGCTGGCAGCTGCAGCTCCAAATCAGCACCTAGCCTGGGAATTCCATATACTACAGGTGCAGCCCTAAAAAAGCAAAAATTAAAATAAATAAAATAAAAGGAACACCTCAATATATAAGGCAAATGCTAACAGCCAAAAAAGTAGAAATTGACAGTAACACAATAACAGTGGGGGACTTTAACATCCCACTGCCATCAATGGACAAATCAATCAGATAAGGTAATCAATAAGGAAATGCAGGCCTTAAATGATACATTACACCATATGGACCTAATTGATATTTATATAACATTCCATCTAAAAGCAGTAGGATACACTTCCTTCTAAAATGTACACAGAATGTTCTCCAGGATAGATCACATTTTGGTTCACAAATCAAGCCTTGGTAAATTTAAGAAAATTGAAATTACATCAAGCAGCTTTCTGACCACAATGATATGAGATTAGAAATCAATTACAAGAAAAAAAATCTGTAAAGAACACAAACATGTGGAGGCTAAACAATGTGCTACTAAACAACCAATGGATCACTGAAGAAATCAAAATGGAAATCAAAAAATACCTAGAGACAAAGGAAAATGAAACACAATGATCCAAAACCCATGAGATGCCTCAAAAGCAGTTCTAAAAGAAAAGTTTATAGCAGTACAATCATACCTCAGGAAACAAGAAAAATGTCAAATATATGACCTAACCTTACACCTGAACCAACTAGAGAGAGAACAAACAAAACCCAAAGTTAGTAGAAGGAAAGAAATCATAAAGATCAGAGCACAAATAAATGAAATAGTAGAGATAAAGAAAACAACAGAAAACATCAGTGAAACCAAAAGCTGGTTCTTTGAGAAGATAAACAAAATTGACAAAGTTTTAGTGAGACTCATTAAGGAAAAAAAAAAAAGGGAGGGGGCTCAAATCAATAAAATTAGAAATGAAGAAGTTACAACTGGCAGCACAGAAATACAAAAGATCATAAGAGATTACTACAAGCAACTATATGCCAATAAAATAGACAACCTAGGAGAAATGAACAGATTCTTCAAAGGTACGACTTTCTAAGACTAAGCCAGGAAGAAATAGAAAATATGAACAGAAAAACCACATGTACTGAAATTGACACTGTGATTTTAAAACTTTCAACAAACAAAATTCCGGGACCATACAGCTTCACAAGCAAAAGCTATCAAACATTTAGAAAATAGTTCACACCTATCCTTCTGAAGCTCTTCCAGAAAAGTGAAGAGAAAGGAATACTCCCAAGCTCATTCTCTGAGGCCACAATCACCCTGATACCAAAATCACCCAGAGATATCTCCAAAAAGGAAAATTACTGGCCAATATCACTGGTAAATATAGACACAAAAATACTCAACAAAATACTAGTTAACAGACTCCAACAATACATCAAAAGGATCACACACCATGATCAAGTAGGATTTATCTCAGGGATGCAAGGATTCTTCAATATTTGGAAATCAATCAATATGATACACTACATTAACAAACTAAAATAATAAAAACTATTATCATCTCAATATATGCAGAAAAGATTTTGACAAAACTCAACACCCATTTTTTATTAAAACTCTCCAAAATACAGAAATAGAAGGAAACTACCTCAATATAATAAAGGGCATTTATGACAAACCCACAGCTAATATCATTCTCAACAGAGAAAAGGTGAAAGCATCTCCTCTAAGATCGGGAACAAGACAAGGATGTCCACTCTCACCACTTTTATTCAACCTAGTTTTGGAAGTACTAGTCATGGCAATCAGAAAGCAAAAAGAAATAAAAAGAATTCAAATTAGAAAAGAAGTAGAACTGTCACTATTTGCAGATGCCATGATACATAGCAAATACTAAAGATGCTAGAGCTCATCGATGAATTCAATAAAGAAAAAGGGTGCAAAATTAATACTCAGAAATCTCTTGCGTCCCTATACACTAACAACAAAAGATCAGAAATAGAAATTAAGGAAATAATCCCATTTACCAGTCCATCAAAAAGAATAAAATTCCTAGGAATAAACCTACCTAAAAAGGCAAAAGACCTGTACTCTGAAAACTATAAGCCATGGATGAAAGAAATCGAAGATGACACAAGCAGATGGAAAGATATATTGTGCCTTGGACTAGAAGAATCAATATTGTCAAAATGACTATACTAACCAAGGTAAGCTACAGATTCATTGCAATCGCTATCAAATTACCAATGGTATTTTTCACTACAACTAGAACAAAAAAAAAATTTTAAATGTGAATGGAAACACAAAAGACCCTGAATAGCCAAAGCAATCTTGACAAGGAAACTAGAGAAATCACGATCCCTGACTTCAGACTATACTACAAAGTTACAGTCAACAAAATGTATGATACAGGTACAAAAACAGAAATAAAGATCAGTGGAACAGGATAGAAAGCTCAGAAATAAACCCAAGCTCCTAGGGTCAACTAATCTATGACAAAGGAGGCAAGAATATACAATGGAGAAAAGACGGTTTCTTCAACAAGTGGTGCTGTGAAAATTGGATAGCTACATGAAAAATAATGAAATGAGAACATTCTCTAACATCATATACAAAATAAACTTAAAATAGATTAAAGACCTAAATGTAAGGCTGGACAGTATAAAAGTTGTAAAGGAAAACATAGACTGAACACTCTTTGGCATAAATTGCAGCAATATCTTGTTGGATCTACCTCCTAGAATAATGAGAATAAAAACAAAAACAAACAAATGGGACCTAATTAAATTTAAAAGCTTTTTCACAGCAAAGGAAATCACAAAAAAAGAAAAGAAAACCCACAGAATGGGAGAAAATATCTGCAAACAAAGCAACCAATAAGAGATTAATCTCCTAAATATACAAATAACTCATGTAGCTCAATATCAAAAAAACAAACCATCTTGGCTCAGGAGTAACAAACCCGACTAGGATATAGGTTTGATTCCTGGCCTCACTCAGTGGGTCAAGGATCTGGCATTGCTGTGAGCTGTGGTGTGAGTCACAGCCCCGACTTGAATCCTGTGTTTCTGTCTGTGGTGTAGGCCAGCAGCAGAAGCTCCAATTCAACTTCTAGCCCAGGAACTTCTATATGCTGTAGGTGTGTCCTTAAAAAGCAAAACAAAAAACCCAATCAAAACATGGGCAGAAGATCTAAACAGACATTTCTCCGAAGAAGACATACAGATGGCCAAAAAACACATGAAAAGACAGTGTCACTAACTATTAGAGAAATGCAAATCAAAACTACAATGAAATGTTACCTCAAATCAGTCAGAATGGCCATTGACAAGAAGTCTATAAATAATAAGTGCTGGAGAGGTGTAAAGAAAAAGGAACCCTCCTACACTGTTGGTGGAAATGTAGGTTGGTCCCACTACCATGGAGAATAGTATGGAGGTTCCTTAAAATACTAAAAATAGAACCACCATATAATCCAGCAATCTCACTCTTGGGCATTTATTCAAAGAAAACCATAATCTGAAAAGTACATGCACCTCAGTGTTCATTGCAGCACTATTTGTAATAGCCAAGACATGAAGGCAACCGAAATATCCACTGACAGAGTAAAGGATAAAGAAAATGTGAGATATACATATTTTTATATATATAATGGACTATTACTTGGCCATAATAAGGAATGAAATAACGCCATTTGCAGCAACATGGATGGACCAAGAGATTATCATATTAAGTGAAGTAAGATAAAGACAAACATAAAATATCACTTACATATGGAATATAATTTTTAAAATGACACGAACTTATTTACAAAACAGAAACACACAGATTTCTAAAACAAACTTATGGTTACCAAAGGATAGGAGTTTGGGATTAACATGTACATACATAAAGTAGATAATCAACAAGGATCTACTGTATAGTGCAGTTAACTCTATTCAGCATTCTATAATAACCTATATGGGAAAAGAATCTGAAATATTATATATATATGTATAACTGAATCACTTTGCTGTACACCTGAAACCAACACAACATGGTAAGTCAACTCTACTTCAATGGAAAGAAAAAGTATAAGAGGGTGACTCTGCATGTCCAGCCAGACGAATTACTCCTTCAAAGGTGGAAGAGAAAGAACCGGTTCTCACATGGGAACGAAGGCTACACACATTTTAAGAAAAGCTGACCTTTGAGTAAGTATTCGGTTACCTTTATTATACTGGCACAAAAATAGCATAAAATCATTACCACAGTATCTTCTTTGGCATTTCTGTTATTTGAACAAGAGTTTATTTCCCTCGACAATGAAATAAATTTCCTTGGGAAATGAAAATGAACCATTCAAACGAAGAAGCACTCTCCCCCTTGATGAGCCCTCTCTCTAAGAGAAAAGAATTGGATGAGAAAGATAAGTAGCTCTTCAAGCTGTGAGTTTTAGAGATAAATGGTAGATTAGCAAGAAGGTAATTTCCATTTGAGAATATTGGGAACTTCACACAACACAAGAAAAGACACTGGAGGAGTTCACGTCGTGGCGCAGTGGTTAACGAATCCGACTAGGAACCATGAGGTTGCGGGTTCGATCCCTCCCCTTGCTCAGTGGGTTAAGGATCTGGCGTTGCTGTGAGCTGTGGTATAGGTCGCAGACGTGGCTCGGATCCCTCGTTGCTGTGGCTGTGGCGTAGGCCGGCAGCTACAGCTCTGATTAGACCCCTAGCTTGGGAACCTCCATATGCCGCAGGAGCGGCCCAAGAAATGGCAAAAAAAAAAAAAAAAAAAAAAAAAAGGAAAAGACACTGGATTTGAAGTCGGAAGACCAGGGTCTTCACCTCTGCTCTGTTGCCATTTGTCAGGTTGCCAGGCAACACACTTCATCTCTCCCAGCTGCATTTTCCTCATCTGCGAAACTGACCATCTTGACGACCTATTGTTGTCAGAAAGGGGTTCAGGCTATGGTCACTAATTGACACCATTATCACCCAACTGGCCCACTTCTGAGCCTCCTATTCTTTTCTGCTTCTACTCTTACCAGTCCATTGTAATCCATTCTCCACACATCAGCCAATGATCTCCAAAACAGACAAATTGCCCTTGTGATGCCTAAGCTTAATACTTTTAAATGGTTTCCCATTGCTCTAAGGACAAAGTCCAACATCCTTTAAATATCCTTCAAGGTCATGACTTGGGCCCTGCCATCTCTTATCTTGCCTCATACCCCATCAAGCTGTACTTGGATTTCCTGGAGTTCCTCAAATACTCCACACTCCCTGTAACTTGCACACATACTGCTTCCTCTGGTAGGAGTATTCCTTCTACCTGTTCATCCTAACCCATCCCTGCTTCCTGTACACTCTTGTCTTTCCTACACTGGAGTCAGCAAATCCAGCCGATTGCCTGTTTTTGTATAGCCCACAGGTGAAGAATGTTTTTACATTGTAAATGGTCCTTTATCCATCAAAAGGATGATAATATTTCATGACTTGAGAGAATGATATGAAATTCAAATATCAAAAAAAAGAAATTCAAATATCAGAGTCCATAAATAAAATTTTATTGGACCATAGCTCATTTGTTTTTGTATTTTTTATGTCTTCTCTGGTGCTACAACAGCAAAGCAGAGTAGTTGTGACAGAGTTAGTGGAGCCCACAAAGCCTAAAAGATTTACTTTCTGGTATTTTAGAGAAAAAGTTTTCCAACCTCCTCCTCTACCGCCATGGGAAAAAAGCGATCTGAGCTTCAGTTTTCCCATCAGGAAAATGAAGATGATAACAGTACCTACTTTACAGAGTTGCTGTAAAGATTAATGTGATGCTGCACGAAATATGCACAGCCAGGACCCAGGTTAAGATCAGTAAAGAGTAGCCAGCCCTATTGTTATAAGCTAAGAAATGCCAGTCTGGGATAGAGAAGCCTAGGTTTGTTTGTCAGGCAACACCAATCCTCCTGTCAGCCAATTCCAATCAACTTTAACACGTAGTTAATTGATCTATGTGGTCCTGACAAATGAATAAAATGACTATAATCAAAAATAAGTCAAAAGGCATTCATTTTGATGATTTAAAAATTATAATGAGAAACATGTACATCATGGAATTCATGTTTCAAGTCAAAAATACAGGAATAACTATTTTTAAAGAAAAATAAAATGAAGTCTGGTTTGAGCATACCACTTTCATTAGAAATCAGCATGTCAATGTAATAAGCAGAGAGAGGCACCAGGTTTCATCTGGTGTCAAAAATAGAAAACAAAAAAAAGGAGTTCCCATCATGGCACAGTGGAAACGAATCCAACTAGGAAACATGAGGTTGCAGGTTCGATCCCTGGCCTCGCTCAGTGGGTTAAGGATCCGGCGTTGTTGTGAGCTGTGGTGTAGGTCACAGGCACAGCTCAGATCCTGCATTGCTGTGGCTGTGGTGTCAGCTGGCAGCTGTAGCTCCTAGCCTGGGAATCTCCATATGCCATGCGTGTGGCCCTAAAAAGAAAAAAACCCAAACAAACAGAAAAAAAGCAAAAAGTACATAAAACAATGAAGGAAATAAAGATGGGAGAGTGTTTTCCCTGCTCTAAGCATTGCTCCCATGGCTATGCTCATTCCACACCTGTGCACAATGGACCCCCAACCCGTGGCTGCCCAGGCCCACAGGACCAGCAGGTCTTCCTGCTATTCTACAGGCTCACAGCCTTGGAAAGAAGCATTAACACCAACTGCACAGGACCAACAGGAAACTAGCTACTAAAGTATCTGTGAAAGAGTTGAATATCAAGAAGTATCAACTACTTACCTATCACAAAGTACTTTTTTATTTCTTTTTTTTTCCTCCCTTACCTCATTCCTAAATGAACTATTTAGGGATGGATAGAGGGCAAAGGATAATGAAAGTCACAGGTGCAAAGGTCCTGAGCATGGAAAGAATGTCCTTTAAGAGTAATGCCTAATAAAGGCTTGGAGACAAGAGGTTCTCCAGGGAAGCAAAGTGGGATGCCAGTCTGCTGTACCACCGCACCCCTGACCCCAGGAGCAGCCACCATTGTGGAGGCCTTAAGATAAAAGCAGCAGCTTGTTTTCATTGGCTATCTTCTCTTGGTTCTTGAATCTCAAAGATAAGGTTTGGGAGCACAGAACATCTGGCTTCTGCTTTCACCTCGCCCCCTTAAGAAAGTCCATGAGGCAATGTTTGTTATTTGTTTTATCCAAGCCTCAAATTAACCAGCTTGAGCCATCACATGCACAGGGACAAATAACAAACAGAAGGCAAGATTTTGTATAATGTCTGTTGTCAAAGCCTTTCTGAGCTTTGCAGACACAGAATCTGGCACTGTTTTACTATTTGGAAATCGCCAGCATGTCTGGGTAGCACTTCCCAGAGGCTGAGAGTCTCACCACAGTGAGGAATGTCTAGGCCTAACACACACTGCGGGAGACATGGCAGGGAGGGGGGCACCAAGCTTACCCAAGAGGGTCCTGGAATCAGCTGTTCTCTTCAGAACACAGCAAACAGGAAACATAGAGCCAGGAGCAGCTGCCCTCTGCGCCCCCGCCACACCTTAGCATCCCCGCCTGAGATGCTCTGCATGTCGAATTTCTTCATAATATTAGCATCATTAAAAATAACTTCTTCCAGAGAAAACATGTTCTAAACAAGCTTCCTGGACCTACACAGAGACTAACTGCTCTTTTGAGCAGCTGAAAGCACCTTTGTCCACAGCAATAATGAAAAATTATGATCGTACCACAGAACCTCGCAGGATAAGGAAGTTTACCTTTTCCAGGTATGCACAGGGTAGGTTAGGCCATTTTAATGGGATGGGAGAGGGAGGGGAAGGTCCCGATTTCATTCTTTTTTATGGCTGAGTAATATACCATTGTATGCAAACACAGAGAGCATATTAGCAGGCCCCAGATGGCCTTCACAGCTGTTTAAATATCCCCTTTATCCCATTCACATTCCCAATTCTTTGATCACTTCTTCCAATTACCAATCTTTCCTCCTCCAACTCAGGTTCCCACACCACTCCTGGGCATTCTCTTGCCTTCTTAAAGACAGGTCAAGCAATCTCTCCACTTCCCTGAATTTGGGGATATATGGACATGGAGCCTCCCATGGGGTAAATAAAAACTCTTCATTAATATCCCTGGCGAGTCTAACACAACACTGTAAATGAACAATAAATAAATAGATAAAATTTAAAAGTAAATAAAATAACATTAATAAAAAAATCTCTTCTGGTACCAGTTTGGTTTTATTTTAGGTTTTATTAAAGTATGGTTTATTTACAATGTTGTAATAATGTCTGCTGTACAACAACATGACCCCTGTCATACATATACATATAACTATTCTCTTTCAGGTGCTTTTCCCCCATAGATCATCACAGAATATTGGGTAGAATTCTCTGTGCTATACAGCAGGTCCCCATTGGCCAATCACTCCATATACCTCAGTGTGCACATGCCAATCCCAAATCCTCAGTCCATCCCTCCCCCCCACCCCCACCTGTCTCCTTTGGTAACCATAAGTTTTCCATTGTCTGTGAGTCTGTTTCTATTCTGCAGATAATTTATAAACTTCTTTTAAGATTCCACAAATAAGTGACATCATATGATGTTTTTCTTTCAAGTCTGGCTAACTTCACTTAATATGATAGTTTCTAGGTCCATCCATGCTGCTACAAATGGCATTATTTCATTCTTTTTTATGGCTGAGTAATACTCCATTGTATATATGTACCATATCTTTTTTATCCATTCCTCTGTTGAAGGGCCCTGCTACTAGTTTTTCAAAAACAAAAAATGATCATCATGAAAAATCCTTGGCGGGTCATGATGGGTTCATGTGCCAGGGGACCTGTGTCCGTGGAATTGGACTTTTATCTTCATATTAAGAGGTAAACATCAGGACATGAGTTCTCCAAGTGACCATCAACTGAGGTATGGAACTAGCATATTAAGGAGAGATCCAAAAGATGCCTAGAAACCCTAAAGAATGAGCACATGCACACTCACAACTGACAGCTCGGCCAGGAAGATATTCTAAGTAGCTGCAAGCCAATGCCATAGGCCCAAAGATCCAAGGTGAGCAGCTTGTAGGGAGGAAGACCAATGATCCATGTGGATTTGAGATCAAAATTCCCAATTTCAGTCATCCTATCTTCTTTCCCTTTCATTCCCAAACTCCACAAGCGGGCATGCCACGCAGGACACCAACCTCTGTTCTGACCTGCTCTGGGAAGTTCTCATTAGTTACTTGTTCTTATCTCTTTCTCCCTTATATTTCTAGGAACAACTATTCCCATCACAACAAAGAAGTCACCCTCCTGACCCAACCCTTCTCCTCTCACTCAGGAAAGGCCTCTGCAAAACCAGAGGTAAAGTCTGGCCAGGCTGAGTTCTGGTCACTGAGGACCCGGGTCACTGAGGTCAGAACTTCAGAGTCACAGCTTTAGAAGCTTAACTCTCTCATTGCCCAGAGATGTGACCAGGCAGCCAAGTCAGAGCTGGTAGTACACCTGGCTTACCTGCAGCAAATGGGGTGGGCCACACAGACATCAAATGAGAGGCTGCAAGGTTATGAGTCAGGCTCATGGTTAGACCAGAGCCAGCTGAGTATTCCTAAAGCATTTGCAGAAGGTACCACATCCCAGCAAGGAATCACACTTGACCTTGTAAAAGGTCAAGGAGCCTCTGCAGTCCCCTCCTGGTCCCCAGCTCAGTGCTAACAAACAATGGCAGAGTCTTCTTCCCCAGTTCACTTCTTTTTATAGACTCTGTGCAAACCGCCACCTTCTACCTGTATGCATCACTTTAATTCTCAAGTTTGCAGACTCCTTTTTTGGGAATCCATTTTAAGTCAGCCACTTCTTTTGCAGGGTGTGGATTTTTACTTTCTCCAATTAAAGAGGCCCTGCTTCTGGGACTTTAGACTTTAGTTCTTCTGTTATCTTTTGACTGGGGCACACATCTCACTTTTGAAGTCTGAGACTCTGGCCACTCACCTCAGGCTAGAGATATTATACACACACACACACAGAGATTCCCCTCCTTTCCCAAATGGACATACTTCCCAAACTTCTCTACACTATCAAGGTCTATGCCTTCATGTGTATTTCCTAGGAAACACTCAGTTACCCAGCAGACCTCAAAAACATGGTGACTGAAAGCTGGCAGAGAAATTCTGGATCCATCATCTTCTGTTCTCTCTCTACTTCTCCTTTGCACAGCAGCAACTCAGTTCTAGGAGCAAAACATGGAACAAAAAGTACTGGCAAGCCTGAAGATTTCCTGTCTTAAAATCTAAGGCCAATAGAAGAACATCTTCTAAAACCAGAGACAGGACTTAATATTTTGCATAACTAGATATTCAGCCAACACCTGCAATGCAGAGATGCTGAATTAATGAGTGAGCACCCTTCCTTCATGCTCCACAGCTGATGCCTTAAAGAGGCTTAGAAAATAAGGGGTGGGTCCTACACCCAAATTCCCCCAGTTGTGTTCCAAGCACCTACCTAGTCGTAAAGAGGCTAGAAAGTACTTTTTAAGGTTGGCACTTCCTGGCTCTGGGGTACTCCCTGGTTCAGCCCAGCAAATTCTTACTGTAAGAACTACTAGGTGGGAGACGCAATGACTGTCCTTGGGCCCTTCGGAGAGATCTTGGGCAATGATAACAGATCTTTGCAATACACCACAGTACAGATTATGCTAGGACAGCACAAACAAACACTTCAGTGGCCTTCTCCTTCCTCTGGTCTCTTTTCCACCCAGGCAGGGGCCTCCCCTGCTTGCTCACCACTGAATTCCAGCAAGCCCCACAAAACCTGGCTCATAGCAGACATGTAATAAATATTAGTGAAGTCAGTTTCTCATGATGTGAACAAGCCATAACATTATCTTCACTCTCTTTCTCAACCCAGAACCCAAGAGCAGAGTCCTCCCATTCTAACAGAAACTTCAGGGGGACAGCAAGAACGTCATGCCCACACAGGGAAAAAAAACACCCAGAAAGACACTGTAAAGCCTCTCTCTGGGGAGGATTTCCAGAGAAGTGGTGAGCGCAGCTCTGAAATACATGTAGGAGTAGCAGGTACACTGCCCACAAGCTTTGCAGGTTTAGGAAGCTGGGTTTTCACAGTCCTCCAGGGGTGGGAAGGCCTTTTTGAACTGAGTCACACTGACCAAGTATAGGAGAATGATTTATAACTGAGTATCAATTTATTGAATTATAATAAGGAACAAATTGGCCAAGCTGACCAAAGCAGACTATGTTTTACACAGTCTAGGAAACAAAATTAAAGATTAGAAGATTGGCTTGTGAATATGGGATCAAGGCAAAGGAGCCATGTAATATAATATACCCCACTCCACATGTGTCAGGATGCTCTGCTGTTTGTATAGTACCCCAGCATGGGTATCTTACTGCAGCCACAGAGCAAGGTGGGATAGGTGTCCCCACCACAGAAATGTCATAGGGTTAGTGAACTCCTGTGTCTTTCTGGATTTTGCTTTTCTTGGCCTGGACTTATAAAAAGATTCTAGGCATGTTGAGGACAACAATAGAATCCCAAGTTGACCACTCTCTTAAAATTAGGTTTTCTTGGTTCCTATCACAGTCTATCTACTTATATTTTTCATTTTTAAAGTTTTATTGAAGTATAGTTGATTTACAAGGTTGTGATAATTTCTGCTGTACAGCAAAGTGATTCAGTTATGCATATACACACATCCATTATTTTTCAGATTCTTTCCCGTATGAACTATCACAGAATATTGAGTAGAATTCTCTGTGCTGTACAGCAGATCCCCATTGTCCAATCATTCCATACACCCCAGTGTGCATATACCAGTCCCAAGCCCCCAGTCCATTCCTTCCCCTAAACTGTCCTTTTGGTAACCATAAGTTTATTTTCAAAGTCTGAGTCTGTTTCTCATTTGTATCCTTTTTTTTATATATATCTTTTTTTTTTTGTCTTTTTGCCATTTTCTTGGGCCGCTCTCACGGCATATGGAGGTTCCCAGGCTAGGGGTTGAATCAGAGCTGTAGCCACCAGCCTACGCCAGAGCCACAGCAACGCGGGATCCGAGCCGCGTCTGCAACCTACACGACAGCTCACGGCAACGCCGGATCGTTAACCCAGTGAGCAAGGGCAAGGATCGAACCCGCAACCTCATGGTTCCTAGTTGGGTTCGTTAACCACTGTGCCACGACGGGAACTCCCTTTTTTTTTTTTTTAGATTCCATATATTAATGATAACTCCTGGTGTTTGCCTTTGTCTGACTTATTTCATTTAGTATGAGAGTCTTTAAATCCATCCATGTTGCTGCAAATGACATTATTTCATTCTTTTTTATGGCTAAGCAACATTCCACTGTATATATGTACCACATCTTTTTTAAGTTTTACTGATGTGTAGCTGATTTACAATGTGATAATTTTTGCTGTACAATGATGCGATTCAGTTATACATATACACACATCCATTCCCTTTCAGATTCTTTTCCCATATAGATCATCACAGAATATTGGGTAGCAATTCCCTGTCCTATACAGCAAGTCCCCATTGGCCAGTCTTTTACTTTGTTCCTGAACCCTGGGTAAGCATAGGTTTGAAAGTACTAGAGGCAAGTCAAAGTAGCACCAGTCAAAAACCAGTGCTTTATAATGAGATTCTGCTTCACGCCATCAGAATGACTATTACCAAACAAACAAAAAAACCAGAAAACAGTAAATGTTAGCAAGGATACAGAGAAGCCAGACCCCTTGTCTGTTGCTGGTAGGAATATAAAATGGCATGGTTGTATGAAAAACTGCATAGTACCTCCTCAAAAATTTAAATATGGAATACTGAATGAACCAGCACTTCTACCTCTGGTATACACCCAACAGAACTGAAAGCAAGGGCTCCAAAAGATATTCATACATCAATAGCCATAGCAGCATTAGTCAAAACAGCCAAAAGGAAGAAGCAATCCGAATGTACATTGGTGGATGAATGGATAAGCAAAATGTAGCATGTACACGCAATGGCATATTATTCAGCCTTTTAAAAAGAAGGAAATTTTGATATACATTAAGTGAAATAAACCAGACATCCAAGGACAAATATTGTACAATTCCACTTATAAGAAGCACCTAAAGCACTTAAATTTATAGAGACAAAAAGTAGAATTGTGGTTGCCAAGGGCTAGGAGAAGAGGGGAATGGGAAATTAGTTTAATGGATACAAACTTTCAATCTGGGATGATACAAAAATTTCTGCAGATGGATGGTGCTGATAGTTGCAAACCTAATGCTACTGAGTTGTACATTTTAAAATGGTAAATTTTATGTTATGTATATTTTACTCAAAAAAAGTTCTAAACTTTTTAAAATAAGAGACTAATAATAAAATCAGCATTGTTGACCAACGTGGGGAGGGGGAGATTGAGAGCTTCCCAAAGTACCATCCCAGGGAACAAAAGATGACTGCTGGGAAGTCCTGGCCCCTTCTCCGTGTGGGTTCTTACTCCATGGCCAGCCTTCAAAGATCCAGCTTTGTTCTGTCCAATAGCCCCTGCAGCATTCCATGCCTCATGGAAGGAATACTCTGTCCAGGCTGTAAAGGATCTCACTTCCCTATGTCAGGGAGAAGCTTTGAGAATATTTATACTGCGCCAGCTGTCCATCATCCTCTCACCCTGACTAGTCCTGGAAATATAGACAACTTCCCAAACTCACCCTTTCAGTAAGTTTTACCTCCTGTGGCACCTGTCATTAGCCCACTTCATTTCAGCATAAGTCCAGTATCAGTTATCATTCTAAAGTTTCCAGAGCCTCCTCATGGATTACATTTAAAGTCAGTTGCAAAGGTCATTATTTCATTCTTTTTATGGCTGAGAAATATTCCATTATGTGTGTGTGTGTGTGTGTGTGTGTGTGTGTGTGTGTGTGTGTGTGTGTGGTGTATATATACCACATCTTCTTCATCCATTCTTCTATCGATAGACATGTAGGTTTCTTCCATATCCTAGCTATTGTAAATAGTGCTGCAATGAACATTGGAGTGCATGTATCTTTTTGCATCATGGTTTCCTCTGGATATATGCCCAGGAGTTGGATGGCTAGATCATATGGTAGTTCTATTTTTAGTCTTTTAAGGAACCTCCATACTGTTTTCCATAGTGAATGTACCAATTTGCATTATCACCAACAGTGTGGGAGAGTTCCCATTTCACTACATCCTCTCCAGGATTTACTATTTGTAGACCTTGACAATGGCCATTCTGACTGGAATGAGGTGATACTTCATTGCAGTTTTGATTTGCGTTTCTCTAATAATTAGTAACGTTGAGTGTTTTTTCGCATGCTTTTTGGCCATCTCTATGTCTTCTTTGGAGAAATGTCTGTTTAGATCTTCTGCCCATTTTTTGATTGGGTCTTTTTTTGGTTTTTGGATTTTTTTTTTTTTATTGAGCTGCATGAGTTGTTTGTATATTTTGGAGATTAATTCCTTGTTGGTCATTTCATTTGCAAATAATCCATTGCTGGCCATTTCATTTTCTCCCATTCTGTGGATTGCCTTTTTCTTTTTTCTTTTTTTAGTATGGTTTCCTTTGCTGTGTAAAAAACATTAAAGTTTAATTGGGTCCCATTTGTTTATTTTTGTTTCTATTTTCATTACTTTGGGAGATGGATCCAAAAAGATACTGTTGTGATTTATGTCAGTGTTCTACCTATATTTTCCTCCAAAATTATTACAGTATCCAAATAATAAATAAATAAAGTCAGTTGCTTTCCCAGAACAAAAAAGGAAGTCTCCCAAACTCATAACCAGCACCCATCTCTGGGAAATGTTCCTGGAGACCAGCTGGATTTCACTGACCTGGAAATCAAGGATGCCATTTTTATTTTGCCAAGAAAGGAAATTTGTTAAAAAAAAAAAAAAACTATCACTAACAATTATCATTTCATAGACAAAAAGTTGTTTTAAGCACCCTCCAAGGAGGAGGGATACAATCTCACAATAAAAACAGTGAGTCCTCTGCAAGAAAGGAGAGCCAGCCTCTGGTATCAGTTTTTGCATGGCAAGCAAACAATTCCATATGGGCAGGCACTATATCTCTTTGTCCATTGCTTTCACGTGAGAACTACCTGAATGGCTTGAACATTCACATTCTCTGAAAGCAAAGGAAAAGGACTGAAAGAGATGTAGTGAATTTCCTTCCATATCTATGACTCTAGAACTTAATACCAAGTTGCTTTCCACTTGCAGCACAAACTCAGTGATGTGTGTCTGTGTGTAAAAAATGTGTATGTGGTGCAATATGGATAAGGTGCTGTTTTTTTTGTTTTGTTTTGTCTTTTTGCTATTTCTTGGGCCGCTCCCGTGGCATATGGAGGTTCCCAGGCTAGGGGTCGAATCAGAGCTGTAGCCACTGGCCTATGCCAGAGCCACAGCAAGGCGGGATCCGAGCCGAGTCTGCAACCTACACCACAGCTCACAGCAACACTGGATCCTTAACCCACTGAGCAAGGCCAGGGATCGAACCCGCAACCTCATGGTCCCTAGTCAGATTTGTTAACCACTGAGCCACAACAGGAACTCCTGGATAAGGTGCTGTTACAGGATGCATTGTCTCCCCCAAAATTGATATGTCAAAGCCCTAAATCCCAATGCCTTTGAATGTGACTATATTTGGAGACAGAGTCTTTAAAGAAGTAACTAAGTTAAAATGAGGCTGTTTTAATAGGGTGGCCCTATTGTAATCCAACAGGTGTCCTTATATGAAGATGCGATCAGGATGCACAGAGAGAGCCCAGGGACACTCATGCCCACAGAGACAACCATATGAAGAGGCAGCAAAAGGTGCTCATCTATAAGCCAAAGAAAGGCCTGGAACAGATCCTTCCCTTACGGCCCCCCGGGGAACCAACCCTGCTCACACCTTGATCTTGGACTTCCACTCTCCAGATTGTGAGAAAAAAAATTTCTCTTGTTTGAGCCACTCAGAATCAGGTTTTTGTTTCGGCAGCCCTAGCAATCTAATACAGCGGCTGAAATTAATTTTTCAAAACCAATGTTCTCTTTGATGAATTAGACAAATGGTCCTAGAAAGGCCATTTAAAAATAGCTTACTTTATACCAATCACTCTTACTGTCACTAAATAACAAATACATTTTTGGAAAGAAAACCAAATGTCATTCTTCTATCCCCCTATATGCCATCTTCTGCTGATAACATTTGTCACATTCTCGCCAAGTCCTTCAAGGAGAAAGAACACTAGTTCTGAACCTGCTAAAATTAGTATGAGTCAATTCAGCCCTAAAAGGATATTCTAAACACGACTAACTTGACTTTGAAAGATTTAGTGAAGGCTGAAAAGTCAAGGCCTATACCATCAAAGAATTTAGAGAATTCAAGCTTGATTTTAAAACTATGCTCACCCTTATTGAATTTCATCCTCTCCAATACACACACACACACACACACACACACACACACACACACGATAAGAAGCATTACAAGAGCCTGATGACACAGATAACAGGCGCAACACAGTCAGTAAGAAAAGAACAGTTGGAGTTCCCATTGTGGCTCAGCGGGATACGAAACTGACTAATATCCATCAGGATGTCAGTTCAATCCCTGGCCTTGCTGTGGGTCCAGGATCCAACATGGCCATGAGCTACGGTAAGTTGCAGATGTGGCTCTGATCCTGCATTGCTATGGCTGTGGTGTAGGCCGGCAGCTGTAGTTCTGATCCTACTCCGAGCCTGGGAATTTCCATATGTCACAGGTATGGCCCTAAAAAGCAGGGGGGGGGGAAGTAAGGGTTCGTTATGGTAGCAGAGGAACCTCAGGTGGGGGACCCTCAGAGATGGACCTCTGAGCCTGCCCACTTCGTCCCGCCTGCCACCTTCCTCTCTCCAGACTCCCGCCTACCTTTGAGGGTAGGGCTCAGTCACCACTTCCCCCACCAAGTTCTGTCCAACCATCTCAGCTGGTGTGGACTCTCTGCCTTCTCTCAAATCCCACCACATGGATTACTTTAATCTCTCATTTTAATAAGGAGAGAGTATAAATCAGACTCCCTTAGGATCAGACTTTGCCTCTTACTGAACCCTCACACTGATTTATATAGATGCTATTATGAAGCATCACGGCCAGGTGAATGACCGTTTTAATTGGCGGAGTTTTTAAAACACTTGGTACAATAAGGCTGAGGAGAGTGAGACTGGACGTCTCTTAAATCACTTTGAGGATGGTTTGGAAAACAAGCCTACTTTGTATTTATTGCTGATGGTATCAGTCCCGAAGCAGCACGCGCCATTCTTTACAGCCCAGAGCTGAATCATTCTTTTGACAAATAAGCAAGAGAGGAGAGGGATGAGGTATTTCAATCTCTGTTCTACAGGAAAAGAAATTTAAACCAAGCAGTGGTTTAAGAGCTCGAGACAGAGAAGCAGGAGATCCACACCTTATTTTTTATTTTATTTTTTCGTCTTTTTTGTCTTTTTAGGGCCACACCCATGGCATATGGAGGTTCCCAGGCTAGGGATCCAATCGGGGCTGCTGCTGTCAGCACACGCCACAGCCATGCCAGATCTGAGCCACATCTGCAACCTATACCACAGCTCACGGCAATACCAGATCCTTAACCCACTGAGTAGGGCCAGGAATCAAACCCACATCCTTGAAGATACCAGCCAGGTTTGTAACATGCTGAGCCACAATGGGAATGCCCAGGTCCAGGATTCTTAAACAAGCTGCCTGTCTTTTCTAGTTTCTCCACTTACCCCACCCACTGCCACGTGATCACGATCCCGGATTACAAGCAAACTGGACCTCAGGAGAGGAAAGGCAGTCAAGCTCCAGGCACCGCAGGGCTTCCTTAAATTACAAGGAGGGGCCTGGCCAGAAGAGAGCCAAAGAGAGCCTCGTAAAGTGAAGGGCAGAAAGTAGAAAGCAGAGGCTTGGCTAGGGCTGAGGATGCCAAACAGCCCTAGTGTCTTGGGTCACACCTGGTTCAACCTCCTAGAACATCCCTTTTAAGAGAAAACTAGGGAGGGCATTTTTACATTGAGCAGGTACAGATAATGTTACAAAGTTAACTGCAAATATCAAATGAAAGCTCCAGATAAACATATACTTGCTTCTGGCAGACTTGGCCTCTGCTTTGGATTCCCAGAAAAACAGGTTAATGCTCCTCACCTATTGAGGTCATTTAGAGGCAATTTTAAAGAAGCTCTGGTAGGAATACATGCAGGTTTACGTGATAGAATTTCTAGTAGTTTCCAGCTTTTCAGATCATCATCTTAAATTTCTGTTGTTTTCCTTTTTTTTTCCACAGAAGATAGAATTATATTTTCCGGGAAAGTCTACACCACGGTTGGTAGAAAGACAGGCAATGTTTATAACTACGTACCTCACTCATTTCCTAATTATTTCTTTTTCTTGATCAACCAGGCAAATTCAGAGCCAACCCGTAAGGAAGTAGCTCCCTCAGCTGCCCCGCCTTTGCCTGTTATTTTTGCTCTTCCCAAGTACATGCAGGAAGAAAACAAAAGCACCTTTAGGGAGAATAATTATTTGAAGCTTATAAATTATTTTCACTTGAGGCATTATGAAATTTACCAATGTTCTCTAGTCAGGGGGAAATTACATAAATCTTGGTAACACTGACACAAGAAACAATTAAACAGAGACTTTTTAAAAAAATCCATCATTTTATTTTTTTAAAAAGCATCCATCATTTTAGCATCTCATAGATTCTCAAATTCTGTCTTTTATTTCATGTCTCAGCAACACCATGATGGATTGAAGACTCACACTGACAAAGAAAAAGAAGCAAAAATGCATACTTGCCTTTCTTCCCAATGGGACTAAGCACTTCATACACTCTAGTCAAGAAAAAAAAAATCAGTTTGCACCCTGAAATAAGCCAAAAATAGCATGACTATCCTGTCTGGAGATTGATCTCCAAAATAATAAAACTTTGAACATGTCCCATAAACCTGAACTCCCTAAGAAACATTCTTCCCCGATTGTTTGCCATGGGGGCGTTTGAAGATAAGTCATGACTCTGGGGAATAGGATCTTTGTGTGAGAAAGTTGTTTTCAATCCTAGACAACAGATGATGTGCATTTGAGATGCCTGGTATTTTTATGGGGTATTTTCCTTCAAGTCTTTATTGTGTTTTTATCCAACGAGCCAAACTTCTGAAGCCTGACTCCCTTGAACTCTCTTGCAAGTAAGCATTTCCTTTCCTTTTCTAAATGTTCCTACCTCGAAGTCTTCCTTTGTCTGAAGTACATGTCAAAACAAATACAGACTGCTACTCTTTGCTATTTCAACCAAAGCCTGTACAACCCACGCTCTGAGCTGGCACAACTTAAGGGAACTCGTTACATGTCCGTTTTGCTTTTCTCTTCCACTGGCCCTTCAAAATGCATTCAGTGGACACCCCCTCCCTACCCTCAGACAAAAACTTGAGCAGAACCCTATGACTTTCCCACTCAAGCAACCACTTTAGACTCCCATAGGTATTGAAATGTGCAGTCTGGACATGAAGTCAACTCCAACCTGGTTATAACATTAAATCCCCTGCCTGTACCATCTCGGTCCTGCTGATGCTGGTCCCCTGCAGGGGCTGGGAGACAGCTGGCCTTTCTCTTTCTCCACCTTAAGCCCAATGGCTGGCCAGCTTCTCATCCTTCCAAGGTCAAAGCAAGTGGATGGGACTGTACACACCTGTCTTCACACACTCCATTTATGGGCGCTTTAGCGACATTCATTTTCCTTCAACTAACCACTCATGCCTATCTTAGCCTCTAGCTTTCTGGAAACTCTAGCTGCTGGAGTTCCCTCACTCTTGGGGTGCACCTGAAGTGGCCCCAGACCAGCCCTCTCTTCCGCAAGGTCCACCGTGTCCCCAGGAAATCTTCAGACATCCTTTGCCCTGACGATCCTGGAAAGGCGGGTGATCCTTCTGCCCAGGCCACTACGGGAGCCCCAAAGTCATGCACAGCTCAGCTAGTGGTCCCATGACAGTCCCCAACACTAGGTTTGGGATGAAGGAGGAGGTGACAATGGATCTCTCTGAAGAAACCTCTTTAACAAAGCCTCCTCTCTCAACCTTCATATTCTTAAAGTGGTCAATGGAGTTTGTGAATTATGAAAAAAATCTCAAATATCTACACAAATTTCTACTTTGTGGGTCTCACCCTTTAGTTTAGAATTTCACATAACTTGAATGTGTATTTGGTCAAAACTTTGATTTACACCCTGTTTTTTTCATACACCTGCATAAATGTTTAGGATAGCCTGTAAATTCTTTATGAGTTCATTTTACTCTTAGAGATCTAATAAAATGGAGGAATATGAGCACTGGAAGGGGTGTTCAGAGACATAATATTCAACTCCCCCTTCACCCATGGAGGAATCCCCTCCCCATTCCTGATTGAAGATGGCCCAACACTGGCTTGATCTGCCTCTGCAAACAAGCCTACTTCCTCTTCCCCAGCTATTGGAGGAATGGCCTCAGGGCTGGCCATGGTTCCTTTGTGCCAGGAGAAATGTTCCCTGCCTCATACGGCCTGGTATTCAGACCCTCCTCATCCAGGTCACCCTTCTCTGGATCCCCTGAAGATGGTCCCAGTCCTCTATAAAGGAGCCACCCAGAATGAGACCCCGAGTAGAGTGGACCCCAGCTTCTTTGATCCAAACACCAGTGGGGAGCAGGGGGGGTGTGTAGATGGTAGTGGTTAAGAGCCCTGGTTCTATATCCCAGCTGTACTGCTGGCTATGTAATCTAGGACCAATTTCTTAATCCCTCTGGGCCTCAGCCTCGTCCTCTGTTAAATGGCAATGACGAAGATTAAATTCCCTACTTCAAGGGGGTGCTACAGAGAAAAAATTGCGAAACACTCTTAACTCCAACCAAAAGCCCTTTGCAAATGGTTATTTTTTAAAAGGCCTGTCTGCATCACTGCAAGGCACCTCTGTTAGTGAGCAGCTACTTCGCACTATGGTTCATTCAGGCTTGAAAGGCCACTGAGACCCCCAGGTTTTCTCTCTTACATGAACTGCTACTTAGCAGGCCATCCCATCCTTTACTTTTTTTTCTTTTTGTCTTGTTGTTGTTGTTGTTGCTATTTCTTGGGCCGCTCCCGCGGCACATGGAAGTTCCCAGGCTAGGGGTTGAATCGGAGCTGTAGCCACCGGCCTACGCCAGAGCCACAGCAACGCGGGATCCGAGCCGCATCTGCAACCTACACCACAGCTCACGGCAACGCCGGATCGTTAACCCACTGAGCAAGGGCAGGGACCGAACCCGCAACCTCATGGTTCCTAGTCGGATTCGTTAACCACTGCGCCACGACGGGAACTCCCCATCCTTTACTTTTGAAACTGATTCACTGAACCCAAATGCAGAATAAGACCATCAACCCTACTGCTGTGAGCTCAACGTTCTAGATTTATTATCTCGTATCCTTGGATAAAATGGGCCTCGGAGAGTATCCTCCCAGATTTGTAGTTGCTGCAGCTCTAATAAATGTCTCCTTTATGTCTCTTTCCTGATGAGTGATACCAGGGAGATGCAGGGTCAAGGACTGAGCCTTGTGGCATGTCCACTCATCCGACGCCTTTATCCTTAGGGATAATATGAGATTTCATGAAATGCCTCTTCAAAGGCAGGATACACTTTCAATTTTCCATGATGGGTAAGGGGGCATCAGTGACTGAATTATTTGTAGGTTCCTAGCTTTGGGAACCTTGGTTTGCAAAATGTAAACAACTCCAGCCACCTAACTCTGAGGGCAAAAGGGAACTGAGTGTTAGAGGGCACCTACCCAGGAGTTCCCATTGCGGCTCAGCAGGTTAAGAACCCAACGTTGTCTCTGTAAGAATGTGGGTTCCATCTGTGGCTTTGCTCAGTAGATTAAGGATCTTGTGTTTCCACAAGGGGCAGCATAGGTGACAGAAGTGGCTCAGATCCAGTGTAGCTGTGGCTCTGCTGTAGGCTGGCAGCGGCAGTTACGATTCCACACCTAGCTGGGAACTTCCATATGTTAAAGGTGCAGCCGAAAAAGGGGGAAAAAAGAAAAAGTAAAAAAAGAAAGCACCTACCCAAGCTGCTGTCACACCAAAGACATTAAAAGTTCAAAAATAGTGGATTCGGAGATGAACTGACCGGCAAGCGACCTCAACATCTGGGGGCCTAGAAAAAATAGGGAGGAGGAAGGCTACCTTTTCCACAAGATGCTGATATTATTTGCAAGGTAAAAGAGAAGCCCGGCTATGAGTAGATGAGGTTATCCTGGAAGGAACAATGTGGCAGCCAGAATTACGTATGCACTCCCATGCAGAAGCTAAACAATGTACACACACACACACATGCCATTCACAAAACAATAGCTACCTTTGCACATCCAATGCACTCCTCTGATGCTTTCTCTTCCTTTCTTGTTTAAAAAAAGAAGAAAAAAAAAAAAAGCTGGTGCAACTCACTACACTGATAGCATTACAGTAATGAGCCACAACCCAGAGCTGAAAAACAGTGGCTATCACATGCCCCAATCTACAGCCCTGGTAGGTTGCTAGAAAAGAGAAAGAAGTTGGTCTGGCATAAGTTGAATTTGTAAATCCTTTCCCAGGTGGTCTTGAGCCAGCTTCTCTTAGATTTCGTTCTGGAGGGTTGCCAGGATTCAGTGTTTCCTCCTTTTGAAGTCTGCTGGCTCTGCCCTCCTCTCGAGTGGCTCAGAGGGGCTGTAAAGGCTTTCGCTGCTCCAGGAGGCCTGCTATTTGGGCCATGAACACTTCAGCCCGGTGTGAGGTTTCCAGATCCTCTTAAAGGGGGTTGGGCTGCCCTTCCCATATGGAAAAGAAGGAAAGAAACTGGAAGCAACTCTGCCTTTCCCTGCCACCTGTAGGTATCACCTCATCTTCCATAAACACCGGATGACCTTCTCGATTAGAATAAAACTCTTTGCTCTTTTCTGTTGGGCACCCCAGCTGCCGGCGCCTCACCTGCATTCCGGACCTCATCCTTGCTGACCCGGCCCTTTCTGCCTACGTTCATGGCGATGCGCCCCACGTGATGTACCCAAGGGCCACTAGCCTCACAGTCCTAGTTTCCAGACCCCTCCTCTGCACTAACTGGGGGATTCGGCTGAGAAAAGTCAGTATCTCTACCTCATTTTCTTCACGTGTAAACTGAAAATGTCACCACTTACCTTCGGGGTTTTCATAATAATTTATACGTGGGAGTTCCCCTCTCTTCCCCGAGGTAGCCGGGACACTTTTCCCCCCAAGCTTCCTTTGCTTTCGTTTTTGTCAGATGAAATCCGGCGTGTAACCCGGGATTGCCCACGACATCTAAACCCCAAAGCCTCCCAACAAGTTTCTGATAAGGCGACTCTGTCTTCCTCAGTTAATTACACAGAAAGGATGCAAACGGGGGGAAAACGAAACCACTCTTTCCCTCTCATCAGTAAAATAACCTGCAAGCAAGCACCCCAGCGCAAACGAAGTGAATTCCCAACTGTCAAACCCGGCGTTATTCACAGTGCCCGGCCCAACCGCCAGGAGCGCACCTGGGGCTGCGGACGGCGCATTCCGCCGGGACCCGGAGGGGTCCTCTCGTTTGTAGGACACGGGGAGGCAAAGTTTTCCCCACGGGCAGGAGAAGGGGTGACGGGTCAGTGGGCGAGAGGGTGAAGCCCATCCCAGAGCCCAGTGCCGCGCTTCCAGCCTTTTCCGACGCCCTCCAGCAGGACAGGCACATCACACGGCTGCGGGAAAGGCTTAAACTTGGATGTTCTCGGCGGATCCGCGCTCTTTCCCAGGGAGCCCTTGAGCCCCAGATCTGCCCTCCCCGCTCCCATCTTCCAAAATACCCAAAACTCAAAACAACCCCCGAACCCCCTAATCCCAACCGTGGGAGCCGGGGCCTTACGCCCCCGGTGCGCTGTCCCGCCCGCGATTACCAGCTCCTGCGAGGTGCGTGAGCGCCGCCACCGCCGCTTCCAGCAGCCCTGCCGGCTGGTCGCTCCCGGCGCTGCGGCGCGGCGGGGACGCGCGTTCCCCACCCGCGGCGGAGGCGGCTGCCTCCCCAGTCCCAGGGCGCGGGGGCCGGGAGGAGGCGAGCTCTGCGGAACCCTCTGTGCCCACGCGGCGCTCAGTCACCGTCTGAAGGAGAGCCTGCCGCGAAGAAGGGAAAGGGATCGGGGAGAATTGTTTGTCCTCTCGGCTGAGCAGTGCGTCTCTCTGACCAACTTTGGGTGACAGGAGCCCAAAGGGCTGAGCAAGAGGGAGTGAGGCAGCATTGATGGGGATTAGGAAAAATCCTCAGCAATGGCTTCGAGTTCAATGAGGCTAGGATCCTCCGTCATGTGCTTCTTAAATTACTACTCAAATGTACCTCCTCCTGCCTCCTGGTGCAGGTGCCAACCCAGTCAAAAGTCCCCCAAACACAGCTCCCAAAAGGATGGGACTGGGCTGCAGGAGTCGCATCAAGTTAGAACCTGGCTCACTCCTCCCTTCCAGTAAATCTTTATCGAGTTCATATTCCATGCCAGACACTGTTCTGGAAAACAGTTTTCTGCAGCCCATATTCTAGTAAGAAGACAGGCAATAAATAATTACAAAATGTCCCGTATGGATAGCGATAAGTGCGGTAGAGAAATAATTCAGAAAGGGGACAGAGAGTGTTGATGGGGGGGGAGGGCGGGAGGAGTTAAACTAGGTGGTTAGAGATGGCCTCACAGTGGAGATGGTTTTCGAATAAAAAGATCTAAAGATGATCTTGAGCAGGTCCTGCAGTATCTGGGGAGAGCGTACTTGCTGAGGCCAGGGACTGAGATGGGCTTTATTGAATGGGTCGTTTCTTTTACCACTGACAGGCACCCCATCAATAGTAATTATAACCATTTCCATTTTAGAAATGAGGAAAGTAGCTTAGAGAGGTTAAATGAATTGTCCAAGGTTACATAGTAGTTCACAGAGGGGCTTGTCTTCAAGCTTAGGAAGCCTGGAGCCTCAGAACCCAAGTGTAACCACTGTTGTAGTGCAGTGGGAAAAATGCAACCAAGGGCGGGCTGGTGATTGTATGATTAAGTCAGTCTCCTGCTGCCAGAAAAGGATTCCTGGAAATGACAGCTGATTCATTTTTTTGAGCTAGTTTCATTACTATATGTACAATATTTTGCAAACCATCCTTACAGTTATATTCTTCAGCCTCATCCACAGGCAGTTTAATTCCAAATGACATAATTTGACCATCTGTGATGAGATCCACAAGTCCGTCCTTAATTCTGCACATTGGTTCCAGTTGCACATGCCTGATCCTGGGATGCGATCCTTCACCCGTGCAGTAGAGCCTGTACTGCAGGACTGCAGGGCATGGTGAAGCAGGTCAGAGAGCAGAGCCACCAAATCGATGCTGATGAGAAGTAATGGTGCAGCTGTCAGTGTCAGCTGGCCTCTTTTGGGCAGAGTGCCAACGACTCATGAGGCATATTTTACTGTTGGAAAAGGCTGCTAACCATCAGTTTCAGAGGCTGAAATTACAGCATCCAGTGGCAACAGCATCACAGATGGGCTGGTGGAGCTCTCATTTCTCTCCTAGGATCTCTGCCTCCTCATGGCTGCATCTGTTTGCTTCTTCCAACAACATCTTCCTACCTTTTCTTCATAGTCCTTCTCAAATGGCAGTTCTTCCAGGAAGTCTTCCTTGCTGCCCTAGCTACAAATGACCTCTTATTCTAAAATATGATACTTCTTTTATGGCACCTGTCATTCTAGAGCTTCACCTCTTAGCCCTCCATAGGCCTGCTTTATATTTAATTTCTTCACGGACCCTAGCATAGTGCCTTACATCCAGTGGACATTTGATGAAGTTCTTTTTTTGTTAAAAATCTGTAAGGACATAGCTTCATTTTCTCTTTTTAAAATTGTAGTTGATGTACAGTACTATATATAATAATATTATGTAACACATATAAGTTGTATGATATAGTGATTCAAATATTTGAAGGTTATACTCCACTTACAATTATTATGGAATACCGGCCATATTCCCTGTGCTGTACAATGTATCCTTGTAACTTACTTTGTATATAATAGTTTATACTTCCTAATCTCCTACCTCTATTCTGCCCCTCCCCTTTCCCTCTCCTCACTGGTAACCACTAGTTTCTTTGCTGTATCTGTGAGTTATTTCTTTTTTGTGATAGTCACTAATTGGTTGTATGTATGTGTGTGTGTGTATATATATATATATATATATATATATATATATATATATAAATATAATTTTTTTTTGTCTGTTTGCCATTTCTTGGGCCACTCCAGCGGCATATGGAGGTTCCCAGGCTAGGGGTCTAATCAGAGCTGTAGCTGCCGGCCTACACCTGAGCCACAGCAACGCGGGATCCAAGCCATGTCTGTAACCTACACCACAGCTCACGGCAACGCTGGATCGTTAACCCACTGAGCAAGGGCAGGGACCGAACCCGCAACCTCATGGTTCCTAGTCGGATTTGTTAACCACTGCGCCATGACGGGAACTCCGATTTGTTGTATTTTTTATATTCCACATATCAGTGATATCATACGGTATTTTTCTTTCTCTGTTCATTGTCTCTTAATCTTGGCTTTCTGTTCCAAAATAACTCTCGAGTTCACAGGAACTTAGGGATAGGACTTAGTTATATGTAGCTGTAGCTCTTGTTTGTTGATATAAACTAACAACCGTTTACTTTGAGGCAAACTCTACTTTTGCTATTTTCCCTATTTTGAGGTAATCTCTACTTTTTCTATTCAAATTTGTCCTAGAGTAATGTCCCCAAGATCCCCAATGACAATACTAGTCATTGATAGAGCTGAGATTTAAATCCGGGACTGTTTAAAACCAGATTTAAAACCAGGACTCCAAAGTGCATGCCCTTTATCACCTCATGCATCTCCTCTTTCAATCATCCATGCGTGCAATCTGAGTGCTCAACAAATATTTCTATTTACTATGCTCAGCTCTGCATCAGGCACTGGGAAAATGGCAATGATTAAACCACAGTCTCGCCTTCTATACTACTTGTAATCTAGTAGAAGGGACAAATTAGGAAATAATCAGCATTTAGTGTCATAAATCTTAGAAAAGAAATGCATAGGGAATTCCCGCTGTACAGTGGGTTAAGGATCTGGCCTTGTCACTGTAGTGGCTCGGGTCACTGCTGTGCTGGTTCCCCAGCCCAGGAACTTCCACATGCCACAGGTGAGGCCAAATTAATTAAAATAAAAAATAAAAAAGAGAGAGTTGCATAGAGACCCTATAGGAGCCCTTTAATTTTTTTTTTTTTTACTTTAGGTAATGACAATAAGGATGTGCTGAGATAGAATGTAATTTTAATTTTGAAGGGTATATGGGAGTCTATTATAATGATTATGAAGAAAAGCACATGGCAGGCAGAGTAAAGAACATATGCAAAATATGGACGCATGGGAAAAAATGTTATAGTAATTCAGGAGGGCTGCAGCATGGTCAGATGGTATTGAGTTGAGGCTAGAAAGGTAAGCAGAGCCAAACCACAAGAAGTCCATACATTAGTTTTATCGAGTCTATGACTCCCTGAATGTGTATGAAATCATGGCTACTCCTCTAAGGTCGAGCGGGAACTGCTGAGGACTTTCGTGAGGGCGTATGAAGTCCCAGAGGACCAGGATACTAAAATCCAGCCCACACTCTGTCACCAAGGTGCATCACCTTGCCAGAAGGGCTGACGAAATGTCTTCTAACAAAGACACCAAGTGGCCTCGCCTTGAATAACAGAGCTGCAGCTAGAGCTTTTTGTGCCTGTGTATTTATTATCCACATTCCCCCACCAGCTCCAGGGAGTGGTAACTGTTCTGTCTACATCTGGTGCCATCAGCAATACAGGCACATAGTAAACACAAGAACATATGTTGAATAAATGAATGGGATGCAGACTTAAGGGAAAACTTGTATGTGTTTTATCTTTACTCATTTGTTTCCAATGAAAGAGACTTAACCCTGTTTATAGATTGAGAGCAAGGGCTCAAAAGAAGAGAGAAGTTGAAGGCAGAGTTACAACAGGATATAATTGCTGAAATAAGATACTAGAGAATAGAGTAAGAAAATCAATAGAGATAACTGCTTGGAGGCAAAAAAAAAAAAAAAAATTTGAATTACCTTTGAGAAATTCAGTCATGGAGTTCCCACCATGGTGCAGTGGAAAAGAATCCAACTAGGAACCATGAGGTTGTGGGTTCAATCCCTGACCTCGTTCAGTAGGTTAAGGATCTGGCGTTGCCATGAGCTGTGGTGTAAGTCACCACATCCTGTGTTGCTGTGGCTGTGGTGTAGGCCGGCAGCTGTAGCTCTGATTTGACACCTAGCCTGGGAACTTCCATATGCTGCGAGGGTGGCCCTAAAAAGCGGAGGAAAAAAAAAAGAGAGAGAGAGAGAGAAATTCAGTCATTTGTTCATTCAATGGTGAGTACTTGGCTTTATCCTGAATCCTAACAGGAATGGAGAACTTTGGAGAAGGGAAGGGAGGAGGCCTAAGAAAATATGAGACATTCCCTTCCAGTTGTTCAAGATGATGACATCTGGTTATAAAATTTCTCATGGGAAAAGGTAAACCATGTGAAACACAGGCAGGGGGGTTCTCAAGTGTCTGAGCAACAAGGAAAGACTTGGAAGCAGAATGAACCAGGAAGAAACTTGGAGGCATTAGGAAAATTACAGCAGAGGTGGAGAGAGGAAAAGAAAAAGGAAGGGGAGGTTTAAGAAGGGAGTGTGGGCTCTGGGGTAGCCTGCTGGCGATGGCTGGTGGGCAGCTTCCAGGACCTGAAGGCACGCCTCATGGTTGGCCCAAGATCTGGGACATTTCTTTTCTTCCCCCCTCGCCTTTTTTTTTTTTTTCTTTTAAATTTTGTGTGCGTGTGTGTCTTTTTGCCATTTTTTGGGCCTCTCCCGTGGCATATGGAGGTTCCCAGGCTAGGGGTCCAATTAGAGCTACAGCTGCCAGTCTATGCCACAACCATAGCAACGCCAGCTCCGAGCCACATCTGCAACCTACACCATAGCTCACGGCAATGCCAGATCCTTAACCCACTGAGCGAGGCCAAGGATCAAACCCACAACCTCATGGTTCCCAGTCAGATTCGTTTCCACTGAGCCGTGATGGGAACTCCAGGGACATTTTCTTTCTATCTTTATCTTCCAGCTGGTCAGGACCCATGCCAATGGGCCAACAGGAAGCAGTAAAAATCCAGACCAATAGCTAATGTGTCTGGGTGAGGGAAACTTGGCAGTGTTTCAGGGAGTTCAGTAATGTGGCAAGAGCCAGCTGACAAAAAGAATGGGAACAAAAAATTGACATTGTTTTTGGATGTTAACGAGTTAACCCTCTAAATCAACTGTCTTCTTCACAGAATAGAATAATGTAACATCAATCCAAAGTGAAGGTAAAATCACACACACACACACACACACACACTTTGCTATACAAAGTTATCCAAGGGAATGGCAAGGAAAACTTGCCTCAATATAGTTGCTCAATTAAGATGCTGAAAATAAATGAGAGGTTTCCAGAAATAAATGGGAGGGTGAGTGTTCAGAATCTACAACATGAGGAGCTGCCCTGGACCATGTTCTAACCATCTCTCCCAAGCTGTTGATGGTAGGAGCTCTCCACCAGTTTTCCTAGGTGCTATGAGAATTGTCCCCTCTTCCTTACTTTTTGCATAACTTGAATTTCCTTGTCTTGTCTTGGTTATCCTGTCACTCTTTTCAAATTAGCACAGTTGTTCCTGAGTATGTGTAAACTGCTCTCCCTTGCCACCTGTTCCGTTTCAATCCATGGAGCAAACACACACCAGGGAATGACATCTGCACGCATATGCAAACACTGACCCCCTCCTTGTGACATCCCTTTTATTCTTTTCCCTCTAAGACCTGAGCATTTGCTTGGAGCTTTCCTCCTCCTCTTAATCCTATTGTTCCTTCAGCACCACCACACAGATGCCCACCCACAGACGTGGCACCAGGCAGACAAAACATTGCATGTATTTTAGTTCATGTTTGGCATTGGATCAGGACTCTGGAGCTGCCAGCCACCCTGAAATGCCAACTAGAATACATTTCACACTATCAGGGAAAGAGAAACAGTGCGCCAGGGAGAAACTAGACCCTTGTGGTGATAACTTGTAGCTGGAAGCTCTAATACTCGCTTGTTTCTTTTCCTCCAAACCCAATTGTGCATTTTGGAGTGAATTTCTGGTGGCTGCTTATATGCTTACTATCACACAATCATGAGGAAGTTTCAGTTCTTGGCTCCAGGCTTATCAACTCTCTGACAGCAAATGGGAAAGAGAGATGGGCTTGGCTTCTTCTTATTTTTCCTTAAATTGTATCACGACCAATATAAGGCAGGCAGGAATGATCCCAAAGTGGAAAAATATATTGATTCCAGCTCTGATATTGAAGGCCACAGCATGTGGGTGTCCCATGTACCCATGTCTCTGTCATCATGCCTTCCTCCTGCATGGCAACCCTGCCAGGGCGAATGAAGGCTTACAGCCCCGCATGGCTTTGTATTCCTATGGGGTCCGCCTTCCTCCCACCTTTCTCTTCCTGGTCCCTTTGCCTCAGGGGAATTCTGCACTCACTGTTTTTACTGGTAGGACTTCATTCTCCAGTTTCAGTTCACAATCCAGCCAGTGTTATCTCTGCCATTATGGAACACACACTGACGCAGATACAGTCCCCCAAATGCCATTGTCTAAATGGGAGCCCACACCCTGTTTCACTAATTCCTGCAGCTCCTTAGTGCTGCTGGGTCAGTACCTGTCCAGGACATTCCACACTCGCTGTGTTTCCCCACATCTCCCAGGAGCATCAGTCTGGTTCCAGGTGAACGTGCCTGGGTGAGGCTGCCTCTACCAGTCAGCCACAGTCCTTTCACCTGGGGCCCCCTTCCTCTCTGGCCTTCCTTGACAACTCACATTTTTTTTCTCTTTTTTTTTTTTTTTTTTTTAAAGCTGTACCTGTGGCATATGGAAGTTCTCAGGATAGGGGTTGAATTGGAGCTGCAGCTGCCAAGCTAAGCCACAGCCACAGCAACACTGGATCCAAGCTGCATTTTTGACCTACACCGCAGTTTATGGCAACGCTGGATCCCCACCCCAATGAGCAATGTCAGGGATCTAACCGACATCCTCACAGACACTATGTCAGCTTCTTAACCTCCTGAGCCACAACAGGAACTTCAACAACTCACATTTTTAAATGCACCCACAGACAGACAGACACAGACAGACACACATATACTTCAACCCACTGTAATTTTACAAGGATCTCAGCAAGAGCCAATAATACTCCCAGCACCTACTCCATGCCATGCCACATGCTTTGGAGTATTCAATCTTCACAACCATCCTATGAAATTGCTGCTGCTGTTGTTATTATTCCCATTTTACAGATGAAGAAACTAATGTTTAACAAGGGTAGGAATATGCCCCCACCCCTAGCCGTGTGCTATAAGCATTCTGCATACTTCTGCCTCTCCTCAAATTAGCACTAAAACTATGCTTAATATTCTGGCTCTACCAAAATGCATGTCTCTACTTTGTAGAAACTGAGTCAATGTGAGAAAAATGAATAATGAGGAAGAGGTATGTGTGTGTATGTGTATATCTGTGTATACACATACATGCACATGTGTGCACATATATAGAAACATATATTTATAAATATACATTTACATGCTATTCGATGTGTATCTGTGTATATACACATGCATCTGTGCACATATAGAAATATACTGTATATTTATAAATATATAACATTCACATTTATATACCATATGTAATATATGAGAGAAAGACTATTCAGTGGAAAGGAAAGCTATCAGGTGAAAATAAGGTAAAACTCACCTCTAGGCAGATGGGAAAAGCTGCAAATTGGCAATCCTGAGGAGCACTCTAAATTCACAGTGTCTGTGCCCTGGTGAAATAATTGCTCATCCTTGTTCACTTGAGAAAAAAAATGTTAAAAAAAATCAATGAATGGAATGACATTACGATCTGGCGTTGCCGTGAGCTGTGGTGTAGGTTGCAGACGCGGCTCGGATCCCACGTTGCTGTGGCTCTGGTGTAGGCCAGCAGCTACAGCTCCGATTAGACCCCTAGCCTGGGAACCTCCATGTGCCGCAGGAACAGCCCAAGAAATAGCAAAAAGACCAAAAAAAGAACGGCCTCCTTCAAGCCAGCATCACCCCAGAAAAGGGAACCCTCCTACACCGTTGATGGAGCTATAAATCAGTGCAGACACAACAAAAAACTGTATGGGGGCTCCTTAAAACTAATAATAGAACTACCATATGATCTAGCAATCCCACTCCTGGGCATATATCTAGAGAAAACAATAATTCAAAAAGATACATGTGCCCCAATGTTCATAGCAGCACTGTTCTTAATAGCCAAGACATGGAAGCAACCTAAATGTCCACCGACAGAGGAATGGAAAAGAAGATGTGGTACACATATGCAATGGAATGCTATTCAGCCATAAAAAGAGTGAAATAGGAGTTCCCGTCATGGCGCAGTCCCTGCCCTTGCTCAGTGGGTTAACAATCCGGCGTTGCCGTGAGCTGTGGTGTAGGCTGCAGACGCGGCTCGGATCCCGCCTTGCTGTGGCTCTGGCGTAGGCCGGTGGCTATAGCTCCAATTTGACCCCTAGCCTGGGAACCTCCATATGCTGTGGGAGCGGCCCAAAGAAATAGCAAAAAGACAAAAAACAAACAAACAAGAAAATAAGAGTGAAATAATGCCATTTGCAGCAATATGGATGGAGATTATCATGCTAGGCAAAGCCAGCCAAAGACAAATATCATGATATCACCTATATATGGAATCTGGAAAAAAATGATACAAATGAATTTATATACAAAACAGAAATAGATGCACAGACACAGAAAACAAACTTATAGTTACCAAAGGGGAAGTCAGGAAAAGGATAAATTAGGATCTTGGGATTAACATATACACACTACCGTATATAAAATAGAGAACCAACAGGGAACTACAATCAATATCGTGTTGTAGCCTGTAGCTTTTCCATTGTATATATGTGTGTGTATGTATATAATCACTTTGCTGTACACCAGAAAGTAACACAATGTAAATCACCTGCACTTCAATGAAAAAAAAAATTTTTGAAAACAGCCTCACCCCAAGATCTGAGTGGGTTTTACCTCCAATAGACTTCCCATGAAACTAGAACCTATCCTAGGGAGATACTGCAGTTTCTCCCTAGAGTTCTTGTCCATCTTGTGGTTTTTCTCTGTGTTCAAGAGCATTTTCTAGAGCTGGGTCGCTTCCTTTTCACAAGACATGATGATGGCTTGGGGAACCCAAACTCTGTCATACGAACAAAACATAATGCTTGGGGAGGTGGGGAGCTCCAGGCAGAAGTAGTCTCACCTCAAATAGAAAAGAAGTTTTTCAAACTTATGGTTTCCAAATGAGATATGTTGGAGGGTGGGTGGGGGGATGCACTGAGGGTTTGGGATGGGGGATGAGGGATGGGGGATGAGGGGTGCACTGAGGGTTTTGGTTGTGATGATTGTTGTACACCTATAAATGTAATAAAATTCATTGAGTAATTAAAAAAAAGGAAAGTTTTTCACTGTCATTTTGAGAGATCTCATCACATGGCTCTTTCCTTTGATGAGAGGAACAGACTTTGTGACACTTGCTTTCAACATGGATTCTGTGGGCAGTGCTCCCTCAGGCTTTCCATGGGGGAAGCCACTTTATCTCTGGGAGGACAAGATTAAACAGCAGGTTGCAACCCACCCTCTTCATTAAGGGGATGGAAGTGCCAGGAAACAAAGAAGCTCACTTGGTCTAATCTTGCAAAGATGTTAATGACAGGTCTCCTGCTAAGCAAAGGAATTGAATTACTGGTGGGAGAGTGTTTCTGTAAGGAAAGATTTAGCTATATCAGGTTACTTAGGATGACTTCTTGTAAACAAACCTGGGCTTTGTGAACTGGGGCAGGGGTCCCTATCACCATCATATACGCTTGGTAACCAGCTGAGTATAAAATGGAGAGGCTGCAAGATTAAAATGGCCTTCTTCTGTATATGACCTGATCTGTGCATATCCCTTCGGGACCTCCGGCATTGCCCTAAGCTTGAGTGGATCCAATTCCTCAAGAAAGGGCCTGAAGTCTTGGGTTGATAGTCCTAGTCTGGTCCCAGTTTACCCTGTGCCTCCTGATCAGTGGTCTCCTCAAAATTATCAGGAAAGTTTGACCCCGGAAAATATCTCTGATTCTCTGATTTGTGTGAGTCTGATTGGACAGTCCCATCTTGTGATCAGTCAGGAATTTGGTAAAGGAAGAGGGAGGGGTTTGTTCAAGTTTCAGGTAGCAGGTGTCAGTCTGTAAGGTGAACTTCATGCCTTCTTGGAGGGTCCATAGACTGAAGGCAGGTGCCCATTTTGAATCACTATTGAGACCTGCCATATGCAAGGACCTGGGACTTGGTCTTCTAAGATAGTCTAGATAAGCATCAAGAAGAGAAAGAGATGGAGTTTAGAACCTAAGTGGAGGAGTTTCCATCATGGCTCAGCAGAAAAGGACCTGACTAGCATCCCTGAGGACACAGGTTCAATTCCTGGCCTCGCTCAGTGGGTTAAGGATCCAGCATTGCTGTGATCTGTGGTATAGTTTGCACACATGGCTCAGATCCTGTGTTGCTGTGGATGTGGTGTAGGCCAGCAGCTGCAGCTCCAATTTGAACCCTACCCTGGGAACCTCCATGTGCCAGGGGAACAGCCATTAAAAAAAAAAAGAAAAGAAAAAGGAAAAAAAAAAGAACCTGAGTGGAGATGTCATTCCCATCAGAAATATTTCTCCCAAATTCAAAAAAAGGCTTTGATAATAAATGCTCTTTGAATCTGAATTCAACTAAACTCAGAACATCAAAGCAGGGACGGTGATAATAGTGCCAGATCTTGCCAGATGGATGCAATGTTTGAGTAAAAGTAGTCAATCAAGCACGACAACTGTGCAAAGCTGGGAGGCAGATATTTTCCAGGTAGCACGCAGATCAGTGGGTTCCTGGGCATGCCTTCACCTTGCCTCCAGCTCTGCCTCTTACCAACCCCACCACTGGAGTTCATAGAGTCCACCCTTGTCCCTGGACTGCCCAATTATTTTCACTTTCTATCCATTTCCTCTTTCATCTTTATCCCTCTGGGTCCAGCCTTAGGAAATGATCTGTCTTATAAGGAAAAAACAAAGTTCACAAAGCACTTTCTTCCTCCTGATGGAGGGAAAATTAACTCCCCTCAATCCTCCCCAGAGGATTCTGTTGTACAACTCAAATGAGTCAGGAAGTAGCATGCCACCTGATTAAACTCAGAATATGAATGTGCCTATAGTTCCTTTGGTCACCAGAAATAGTTATCCATAGAGTGTGGATGGGAAAAGGAGCTGTCAATGTCCCTCCCAGGGCCAGGTGAAATCAGTTAACTCAAAAATCAGACAGAGGGAGCAAGGCGTATCTTTAGATCACAACTACATAGTTTGAAAACCATTTCCTCCCGCCAGCTTCCAAGGAAAACTTGGGGCCTGCAACGCTGATTAGAAAGCAGGGTTTTTGCCAAACTCTAATGGATGTTCCCCCAGATTTTGGAAGCAGAATGAACACCGAATCATCAAAGAACAACCAACTATGGGCTCCATTTCAGATGTCTCTTTGGGCAGGAGATGTTTAACTCTACCCAGATGAAAGCTTTAAACCAGTAACTCATACTTCTTTAAATCCCTTGAAGACATCGTGGATTTCTGCATTCTCTAAAGAAATGCAGAATATTTGCAGCAGAGTAAGAGACCTCAGATGCTAAGATACATGGAAATATCCTCACCTTCTTTCTCCCAAGGACTTGCTTATATTTAACATTTATGTATCACTTACTGTTACCAGGACTTTATAAAGATTAACTCGTTTTGTCCACATTGCAACCAAATGAATTAGGGCATGTATTATTATCTTCATTTCCATTTTACAGACAAGGAAACTGAGGCACAAAAAGTTTAAATAAATTGCCCCAGGTCACACAGTCTGCCTGATTCAAATCCAGAGTCTGCCCCAGAACCTATGCTTCATCCACTCTGCTATGTTGACTTATTTAGTATTTTAATCACAAAATTTAAAAGCATTTAATTCATTCTCCATCTTGAAATCTTTCTTCCCTCAATAAAGATATACAGATGGAAACCTTGGCTTACGTGTTGGGGGCAGGTTTCTCTGCCAGTAGAAAGTGGGCAGAAATGGCTCACAGGATGTTGGATAAAGTGGGCAATGGCTACTTTGATAAACCATCTTGGCAAGGCCTGGAAAGTTCCCTCCTGTCCCAGGTCTGAGTGGAACATTCCACAGGTTTCTCCGTTCCTTGGTCCAAGCCCAAGTTCCCAAATTATTGTTGCTTCTTAGATACTACATAACCCTTCCAAGATCACATATTCATTCATTCCACAAACTGCTTCTGGGTACCAAGCCTGTACTTGGCACAAAGAATAATTGAGAGCATCTTCTAAGTGAGTGGAAACATAAGGATGCCATGGCAAATGTAATTTTAAATGGAACTGGAAAGCCTTGAAAGTAATGCAAGTTGATCTAGCATGTAGCAGGCAGAACAAAAGACAGAAGTTCATCCCACTTTTATCGAGGCACCAGTGCTAACACTGTGATAGTACAAATCAAAACAAATATCATTAACCACCTTTATGTTCCTGGCTCTATCCTAGGGTCTAGGGATATATCAGTAAACAAGATAACTCAGTCTCTGCTTCACAAACCATGCAGGCTTTGCAGAAGCCTGCTAGGGAATAAAAGGAATTAGGGTGAAATATAAATTACAAACATTCTGAATTGTGCTTTTTTTTTTCTCTCTCTCTCTCTTTATGGCTGCACCTGCAGTATGTGGAAATTCCCAGGCTAGGGATCAAAGCAGAGCTGCCGGCCTACACCACAGTTACAGCAACACCAGATCTGAGCAATGTCTGTGATCTACACTGCAGCTTGCAGCAACATTGTATCCATAACCCACTGAGCAAGGCAGAGATGGAGTCATATCCTCACAGACACTATGTCAGGTTCTTAATCCACTGAGCCACAGTGGAAACTACCCTGAATTGTGTTTTTAGGTATGATTTTGTCAAATGCTGAGCTTCTCTGATCAGGCAGTTTGCAGACTCAGGACCTCCTTCTCCAGTCTGAAAAGTTCTCATTTTAAAACTTTTGGGGAGTTCCACTGTGGCTCAGCAGTAAGGAACCCAACTAGCATCCATGAGGATGCAGGTTTGATCCCTGGCCCTGCTCAGGGCCCTGGTCAGGGATCCAGTGTTGCCGTGAGCTGTGGTGTATGTAGGTTTCAGACACGGCTCAGATCCTGAGTTGCTGTGGCTGCGGACAGCAGCTACAGCTCCAATTAGCCCCTAGCCTGGAAAGTTTCATATGCTACAGGCGCAGCCCTAAAAAGACAAAAAAAAAAAAAAATCAACTTTTGGAATATACATGACAATGGGCACTAAATAATGTAACCGTAATTTGTAGAGTTGACAGTGCTGGCTAAGGAGAGATTAAATAGTTGCACAGGCAGTGCCGTGGTGGGCCGCACTAGCAGGTTCTCCTTGGTGGGGCGTTGGGGGGGGGGTTCTTTCCACAAAAGATGCCAGAGGCAGAAAGTCAGCCACCTTCAGAGCAGACTGCTGGGGAGCAAACCCTCTCTGGGAAGTCAGCTGACAGAGATTCAGTACATAAACTCTGCTACTGGAGCAAATTTTTTTTAAAAAAAATTCCAGGCAGAGACTTAGTAAGGGCCCTGAGCAAAAAGCAGAAATTAATTTTGTACAGATGGTGAGGACCAGGGCCGCACGGACACACACATGAATCCAGATTGTCCCACAACCAAGACAACCCTGAAGAGGCAGAAGTGGCAATTGGCACTAGGACCCACCTTGCAGTCTTTGTAAGTTGGGCTACTTAAGTGTAATAAACACACATTTTCTTCTTAGAATGGGTGATTCTTTCTTCCTGTAATCTTAATACATTTCTATGTTCCTGGAGAAGGTGGGCTCTTCCTAACAGGAATGAAATAAACTAGGTAAGAAGAGCCCTGAAGAGATATACCCCTTCTCCGGAGCTGTGGTCTCTGTTTCCAGCTTAACCCGGCTGCAAGGGGCAAGAGTTTGAAGGGGTGGACATCTCATCAAGTAAACATCTTTCTCTTTGCTTTAAGATCCATTATTTCCTCTCAGAAGAGCACTTTGGCTCCAAGTCAAATGGTCAAGTATGTAGCCAAGTAAAATGGTCAAGCCTTGCATATGGTGAATATTGCATGTTCAGACTCTAGGCAAAGCCCCAGTACCTTTGGTGAGACTTCAGCAATTTAGCAAGCTTTGTTGAAATGTGTCTAAGTATGTGTAGCAAATGATCAGTGTGCCAACCAGTGTGAGAGGGCATCTCTAATTGAGGGATGTCTCCCCGTGGAGGATCTCAATGCCCAAAACTATGTGGAGAGAAGCCTTTGGCACAGCTACAAACGGACGACCACGTTCGTCTGTTTAAGGAAAAGCTTGCAGAGCATCTGTGTTCTGTGGCCCTGGCAGCCTTTCAGAATTTGGTTAAACAAGTTCCAAGGCAGTGTCAGCCATTAGATTTGCTTCTCTGAGACAGTGGCAGGACTTGGAAAGGGGGGCAGGAAGAGAGATCTGAGCAGTGCCCTGAGATAACCAGATTCACTGCCAGAGTCTTCCGTCAAGAATGAAGTTCTGAGATGCCCCCTCAGGCAAGTAAAGTAAAGCCCATCAAACCCAGCACAAAAGGGCAATGAAATGCACAAACAATAACAACCACCACAACCCCCAGGCTTCATGCCGATGGAGCTGGCAGATTTATCTTCCAAAGAGAGCAACTTTCCTCTACGCTTAGCAAAAATCAGTTGTCTGTAACGTTCTCTTGTTTAAATTATTGGTGTTGTATAATCCATCTGGGATTCAGAGTTATATACAGGCAATTGTAAATGTAATGTATTAAGAGACCAGAGGACCTTGAAGAAAAAGTAATTATGGGCTCAGAAATTGTTTCTATGTCATATCCATTTGAGAAGTGAGACCACAAGAAAAGATATTTAAAAACAAACAAGGATTTCCTGTCGTGGCTCAGCAGAAACAAATCTGACTACTATCCATGAGGATAGAGGTTCAATCCCTGACCTTGCTCAGGGGGTTAAAAATCTGGCATTTCCATGAGATGTGGTGTAGGTCGCAGATGTGGCTCGGATCTGGTATTGTTGTGACTGTGGCATAGGCCAGCAGCTACAGCTCCGATTCAAGCCCCAGCCTGGGAACCTCCATATGCCACAGGTGTGGCCTTAAATATAAGTAAATAAAAATAGAAACAAGCAAACAAAACCCTTCCATTCTAATGGACACCCAAGGGCTTTAATTCAAAGCATGTAAAAGAAAAATAAGGATAAGATGCCCAATCAATACGTCTTTTCCAATCCCACTGGATATAAAGAAATGAGAGGCAAAATCTAAAACCATGGAATTGATTACACAGCCTTGGACTAATTTAGAGTTTGGGATTCAGAAGACCAGTTGGTTTACAGACCCCCCCAACGAAAAAGTGTCCATGGCTCTCCCAGTATCACGCAAAATAATGGTTTTCATCACATTCCGTTTCAGCTGTCACACTGGCACTCTGATGTCCTAGCAGAAAAGTACAGTTAGGAACTCACACTTGTTTTTACCAGCTTGTCCATTCCTAAGCAGCCAATACAGTCCCCTAGGGTTCCATGTGTCTCTTTAGAACAGTGATGCCGCTAGAACACAAAGGGGAAAAAATTCAATCATGATGTTTGATGCTGTGATTCAAAGAATTAGTACCTCCTCCGAGAGAGCTACAAAGATAGCAAAGATTCACGGGGTATGCCAGCTGGCAGTAGAGGAAAGGCATTTTACAGCAATTATACAAGCTGGAGAAAACAAGATTTTAACGCTCTTCTCCAGGCAGTTTCTGGCTCCTTATCGTTACCAGGATGACCTTGCCTGTCCCAAGCCATACACCTTGCAAATACCCAAGTAATTCAAAGAATTTCCTTCAAGCCAGTTAGTAACCATGTTTAACCCAATTAACAGAAAATGACCCTAAGTTCCAGGAAAGTTCAAAGCTGCCTCATTTCCTTATGCCCAGAAACACAAGTTCCTAGCTCTGTGTCTCCGGAAAGAATCAAGGAAAAGGAAAACTGCGAGAGAAGTTTTACTTATTTATTTATTTATTTTTGTCTTTTTTAGGGCCACACCCAAGGCATATGGATGTTCCCAGGCTAGGGGTTGAATCGGAGCTGTAGCCGCCAGCCTACGCCACAGCAATGCCAGATCCGAGCCACATTTGCGACCTACACCACAGCTCATGGCAATGCCAGATCCTTAACCCACTGAGCGAGGCCAGGGATCAAACCTGTATCCTCATGGATGCTAGTCAGTTAGTTTCCACTGAGACAATGGGAACGCCCTTATTTTCTTAATATTTATTAAACACTGTCTTTCCATTTTCATAGGCTGTTGACCTTGCAGGAACTGCCTGGATAATGTAGCTCTGTCTGACAGAAGAAGATCCAAATGAAGCATAGAATTTCATTGAGTAAGTGGAAAGAGATAACAAGGACAGGAAGACATTCATAAACGTAAAAATTTAATAGAGCAATTCCCTCTCTATAAAAAAACCAGCAAATAGAAATGTTAGCACTTGGGGAAGGGATGGCAAAGCCACAGGAGGTGAAACATGAGCAGGTGTAAACCGGCAGAGAATCAAAAAAGAAAATCCTAGAAATAAGTCAAAATCGAAGTGAGTACAAATCAAACTAAATAGATATTATAAAGTAATTAAAACAAAACAGAAATGTATTTAATGGTTGAATTACAAAGAAAATGATGAAATAGACAAAAGAAACACAAAATATAGCTGAAATTACCAAATAAGGAAAGAAAAAAAGGCTTAAATAATATGAGAATTGGAGGGACAGAAACAAATATGATACACTCCCTGCACTAAAGAAATTATACATGTCTGGCAGTACAATCATGACTTAAATATCACAGAGTGAGGAGTTCGCATCATGGTGCAGTGGAAAAGAATCCAACTAGCAACATGAGGTTGCAGATTCAATACCTGACCTCGCTCAGTGAATTAAGAATCCCTCGTTGCTGTGAGCTGTGGTGTAGGTCACAGACGCAGCTCGGATCTAGCGTGGCTGTGGCTGTGGTGTAGGTCAGCAGCAACAGCTCTGATGGACCCCTATCCTGGGAATCTATATATGCCTCGGTTGCTGCCCTAAAAAGACCAAAAAAAAGGAGTTCCCGTCGTGGCGCAGTGGTTAACGAATCCGACTAGGAACCATGAGGTTTCGGGTTCGGTCCCTGCCCTTGCTCAGTGGGTTAACGATCCGGCATTGCCGTGAGCTGTGGTGTAGGTTGCAGATGCGGCTCAGATCCCGCGTTGCTGTGGCTCTGGCGTAGGCCGGTGGCTACAGCTCCGATTCAACCCCTAGCCTGGGAACCTCCATATGCCGCGGGAGCGGCCCAAGAAATAGCAACAACAACAACAACAATAACAACAACAAAAGACAAAAAAAAAAAAATTCAGAGTGAAATGGAAAGATGGAAAAAGCGTGGGAAGAGAAGTACCATGATCTATATTATTGTTAAAGGATATCATTTAAAGCCATAAAATGAAGTAATATAATTATAAGCATACATAAACCACAAAAACATTAATTTTATAAATTATTTTTAAGCAAAATTAGGAGTATAGGGCAGGGAGTTGAAGGAAGAACGTGAAAGTAAGTTTATTATTATACATAGTAAAGAAAAAAGATATTGTCTCTAAAGAAATAAAGGGCTAAGGGTATTATATATTTACAATTATTCAAGTAACCACAAAACAAAACACTAAATCTCCTAAGATCAGATGAATCATCAACAATATAAAATAAGGATCACAGACTGAAATACTTTTTTGTTGTTGTCTTTTTAGGGCCGCACCCATGGCAGTATATGGAGGTTCCCAAGCTAGGGGTCAAATCAGAACTCTAGCAGCCAGCCCACACCACAGCCATAGCAAGCTGGGATCCAAGCCATGTCTGAGACCCACACCACAACTCACAGCAATGCCGGATCCTTACCCACCGAGCAAGGCCAGGGATTGAACCTACATCCTCATGGATAGCAGTCAGGTTCATTAACCACTAGCCACAACATGAAGTCCCTAATACTTTTTAAAAACTATAAAAACCACATATATAAAAAATGTAGCAGAATTAACACTAATTCAAAAGCCAAGACACTTGCTTTTCAAACCAAATGTATGCAGAAACCTAAAATAACATAGTTTTTAACCACAAATAGGAAAAAAATATTTTCTTTTATAAGTACCCATTATTATCTGAGGAAGAAAGATTTTGTTTGCAGAGCACAAAAGAAGTGTGATTGGGTCATTTTGTTGTACGACAGAACTTGATGAAACGTAAATCAACCATACTTTAATAATAATAATAATGACTTCTTTTTTTTAAAAAAAAGCTACCAATTTGATGACATCTAGCTTCCTTAAAAGATGGTTTTAAGGAGTTCCCGTCGTGGCGCGGTGGTTAATGAATCTGGCTAGGAACCATGAGGTTGTGGGTTCGATCCCTGGCCTTGCTCAGTGGGTTAAGGATCCAGCGTTGCCGTGAGTTGTGGTGTAGGTCACAGATACAGCTTGGATCCTGCGTTGCTGTGGCTGTGGCGTAGGCCAGCGGCTACAGCTCCGATTAGACCCCTAGCCTGGGAACCTCCATATGCCGTGGGAGCGGCTCAAGAAAAGGCCAAAAAAAAAAAAAAAAGAGAGGTGGTTTTAGGAACCAGTTGTGAGGAGGCCCAGCTGGAGGAGTTTGCCCCCTGCCCTGTAGATCCACCTAAGAACAGAGATGTGGAGGAAGGAGGGGCTGAGGGGAAGGAGGTGGGAGAGGGGAGAGTGGGGATTCTGCTGCAGGCTACGACAAAAGAAGAGGAAAAATCCTCCACTATGGGGAGAAGATAAAAGGGTCTAAGTCCCCACCAAGACTTCACCGAAATGAACATTTCACTGAGGCTTGAAGGGGGGACTTTGACTTAGGGAATGAAGAGACCTTCTGTTCTGTTCCCAGACAGTCATGGCGTGAGGACAAAAGCTGTCCCCAGGGCCCAGCTGCATCATCTCACACAATTATTTTAGGCTTTGGGTTTGATATAAACCCCAAAGGGGATCAGCTAATTTCCTCATGGACAGAGCTGAAGGAAAAAGATAAACCCCACCCAATATAGGAGTTATATATCCTGAAGGGGGCTTGCTTCTAGTAACTGATCAAAAACAGTGATGTTCATTACTATAAATGAAATGGGTAAGTAACAAAGACTTGCTGTATACCCCAGGGAAATCTACTCAATACTCTGTAGTGACCCATATGGGAAAAGAATTTGAAAAGAAATGGTTATATATATAATTGGATATATGTATCTGATTCACTTTGTGAACACCTGAAACTTAACAGTCAGCTATACTCCAATAAATTTTAAAAAGCTAAAAAAAAGCTCAATATCCCCCAAATTAAAATAAACAATAATTACAACGGGGAAGCTATATCAGTATGTTCTATTCTCTTTGAATAAGCCTTATAATTTCTTTTTTTTAATTTCATTGATGTATAATTTACAATGTTCCATTAGCTTCAGGTTTATAGTAAAGTGAATCAGTTGTATATATACATATATCCATTATTTTTCCCATATAAATTATTAGAGAACATTGAGTAAACCTCCCCGTGCTATACAGTAGATCCTGATTAATTATATGTTTTATATAGTACTGTGTGTGTGTTAATCCCATCAACCCTGTGTAATCCTTACCCAATGGTTTTCCCTTTGGTAGCCCTCGTTTGATTTCAAAATCTGTATATTTATTTCTGATTTAGAAATAACTTTTGTATCATTGTATTATTAGATTCCACATATAGATGATATATATTTGTCTTCCTCTTTCACTTACTTCACTTAATATGATAATTTCTAGATCCATCCATGTTGCTGCAAATGACATTATTTCATTCTTTTTTGTGGCTGAGTAATGTTCCATTGTCTATATGTACCACATCTTCATCCATTTCTGTCTCCATGAACATTTAGGTTGTTTCCATGTCTTGGCTACTGTAAATAGGGCTGCAATGAACATTAGAGTGCATGTATCTTTTCGAATTATGATATTTATGGTTTTCTCTGGATAGATGCCCAGGAATGGGATTGCCGGATCCTATGGTAGTTCTATTTTTAGTTTTTTAAGAAACCTTCATACTGTTCTCCATAGTGGTTCCACCAAGTAACATTCCCACTAACTGTTTAGGAGGGATCCCTTTCCTCCACACCCTTTCAGCATTTATTGTCTGTAGACTTTTTGATATGGCCATTCTGACTGGTGTGAGGTAGCACCTCATTGTAGTTTTGATTTGCATTTCTCTAATAATTAGTGATGTTGAGAATTTTTTCCTGTGCTTTTTGGCCATTTCTGTCATTTTTGGAGAAATGTCTATTTAGATCTTCTGGCCATTTTTTTGATGCAATTGTTTGTGTTTTTGATATTAACCTGAGTGAGATGTTTGTATATTTTGGAGATTAACCCCTTGTAGGTTGCTTCATTGGCAAATATTTTCTCCCATTTTGTGGGTTATCTTTTCATTTTTTTATGGTTTCCTTTGATGTGCAGAAGCTTTTAAGTTTAATTAGGTCCCATTTGTTTGTTTTGTGTTTATTTACCTTACTTTATGAGGTGGATCCAATAAGATATTTCTCCAATTTATGTCAGAGTGATTCTATGTTTTCCTCTAAGATTTTTATACTGCCAGGCCTTACATTTTGGTCATTACTCCATTTTCACTTTATTTTTGTATATGGTGTTAGAGAATGTTCCAACTTCATTTTTTTTTCATGTAGCTGTCCAATTTTCACAGCGCCACTTATTGAAGAAACTGTCTTTTCTCCATTGTAAATTCTTGCCTCCTTTGTCATAGATTAGTTAACCACAGATGCATGGGTTTATTTCTGGGCTTTATAGTCTCTTACACTGATCTGTATTTCTGTTGTTATACCAGTAGCAGACTCTTTTGATTACTGTAGCTTTGTAGTATAGTCTGATATCAAGGAACCTGATTCCTCCAGCTCCATTTTTCTTTCTCAGAATTGCTTTAGTTATTTGTGGTCTTTTGTGTTTTCACACAGATTTTTAAAAACTTATGTTGTAATTGTGTGAAAAATGCCATTGGTACTATGATAAGGATTGTGTTGAATCTGCAGATTGCCTTGGGTATTATAGTCACTTAGACAATATTTATTCTTCCAATCCAAGAGCATGGTATATCTTTCCATCTGTTTGTGTCATCTTTGATTTCTTTCATCAGTATCCTGTAGTTTTTAGAGTACAGGTCTTTTGTCACATGAGGTAGGTTTATTCCTGGGTATATTATTATTTTTGTTGCAATTGTAAATGTGATTGCTTCCTTATTTTCTTTGTTCTTTAATTGTTAGTATATAGGAATACAAGATATTTCTGTGTATTAATTTTGTATCCTGCTTCTTTACTGAATTCATTGATGAGCTCTAGCATTTTTCTGATATCATCTTTAGGATTTTCTATGTATACTATCATGTCATTTGCAGACTGTGACAGTTTTACTTCTTTTCCAATTTGGATTCACTTCTTTTTCTTCTCTGACTGCCATGGCTAGGACTTCCAAAACTATGTTGAACAGAAGTGGTAAGAGTGGACATCTTTGTCTTGTTCCTAATCTTAGAGGAAATGTTTTCAGCTTTTCACCATTCAGAGTGATGTTGGTTCTGGGTTTGTCATATATGGCCTTTATTATGTTGATGTAAGTTCCTTTTATGCCACTTTACAGAGGGTTTTTATCAAAAATGGGTGTTGCATTTTGTCACAAGCTTTTTCTGCATCTATTGAGATGATCATATGGCTTTTATTCTTCATTCTGATAATGTGGTGTTTCATACTGATCAATTTGCAGATATAGAAGAATGCTTGCATCCATGGGATAAGTCCCACTTCATCGTGATGTATAATCCTTTTAATGTATTGTTGGAGTTGATTTGCTAATATTTTGTGGATCATTTTTCCATTTATGTTCATCAGTAATATTAGCCTACAATTTTCTTTTTTTGTGTGTGGTATTTTTATTTGGTTTTAGCATGAAGGTGATTGCAGCCCCATAGAATGGACTTAGGCATGTTCCTTCCTCAGCAATTTTTTGGAATAGTTCCAGAAGGATAGGTGTTAACTCTTTTCTAAATGTTTTATAGAATTTACCTGTGAAGCCATATGGTCTTGGACTTTTGTTTGTTGTAAATTTTTAAATCAGATTTTTTTTGGAGTTCCCATCATGGCTCAGTTGTTAGCAAACCCGACCATGCTAGTTTGAGCCATGATGGGTTGTGGGTTCAATCCCTGGCCTTGCTCAGTGGGTTAAGTATCCAGTGTTGCCATGAGCTGTAGTGTATATTGCAGATGCGGCTCAGATCCCATGTTCCTGTGGCTCTGGCATAGGCCAGAAGCTGAAGTTCCAGTTGGACTCCTAGCCTGGTAATCTCCATATGCCAAGGGTATGGTCCTAAAAGGCAAAAAGACCCCCTCCCCCCAAAAAAATCAGATTTTTAATATCAGTACTTGTTACTGGTCTTATTATGTTTTCCACTTCTTCCTGGTTCAGTCTTAGAAGGTTATTCTTTTTTAAGAGTTTGTTCATTTCTTCTAGGTTGTCCATTTTATTGGCATATAATTGCTTATAAAAGTCTCTTACAATCCTTGCTATAAACTTACCTCTTAACCTTATAATTTCAATTTTTACTTTTATAAGCTTTTCTTTCTCATTTTTATAGGAATCTTTTTTAGTAGTTCTAAATATCGATCATTTGATGAGAAAATTTTATCACCAGCTAAAAACTGACCAGACTATCACCAGATCTCCACTCTGGATCCTCTATGTGTTTTCTTTTCAAGCACTAACATTTTCCTGAATTTGAGGGAAATGAGCTCATCTCAATTTTAGGCAGGATTGAAGAACTGTAACGATTTAACAAGGTCAGTTTTATTACCTTAGTCTTCTTTTTCAATTCTTGAGCATTTTCCTATGAAGGAAAATCGGGCTGTGGAATGACTGATTTGCAGCTTTTGAGTGATAAGTTAAAAAAGGAAAAAGATGATTGAGAAGTTTAAAAAAATGATAGGTAAAGATAACTCAAAAACTGATGGGTGAGAGGAAGAAGAAAGGAAGAGGCAAAGGAGATGAGGGCCAGCATTTCTCAGCTCCTGCTATTGGAGGGAGTTGGAAAAACAAGTGAGCAGCTGGTGGGCCCTTTGATGGCAGCCTCATCATCATATCAAAATCTAACATTTCTCTTCCCCATCCTAATTCCTTAGTTTCTTGGATTAAAATTTGTTAGGATCTATACAATAAAATGTTTGTGGTCTTATTTTCCCTAAGAGTTTCCCTGTGGAAGTCATAATGGTTGTTTATTGAAGAAATACTTATGTTTATGCAGTTCCATAATATTGAAACGAAAAATTAGCCTTAAAAAACCCTGTTTCCTAGATTTGAAGGCTACTTCAGATTAATCCAGAAATACAGATAGAGTTCCTAACAGTAATATTACATTCTTCCTGTGCTGCTAATTATTCCAGGGATAACTAGAACCAATTTGTCTAAATCTGAGATATAAAGTGTATTTCTTTTAAAACATGCCAACTAGAGTACAATCAAGACTTCTTGTAAAAAAAAAAAAAAAAAAAGTCCCAAAAGAGAATGGAGTGAGTTCAATCCTGTAAATAAACTCAATTCTGTGGTACGTTTTACTGGTTTTATTTTATTTTTATACTTATCTTAACTCCCTTGTACTTCAAGCTTGATTATGAGTACACTTCTCAAAATACCTTAAGCAAACAAAAAAATATTCATCACACCATGAAAACAAATACCCCAAATATCTTATATGGTCACAATTCTAATATCTGGACATTTAACTATAACTCTATGACCAGTAAAAACAAAACAAAACAAAAAACTTGTGATATTATTTGGCATCATAATGGATAAACTCTTTAGAAATCATTGAAATCAAGTTTAACGGGCCACACTTTCACAATATCAACTGGAACAGCTGTACTGACAGAGCTGTAAATATTTCCCTTTGAAATCAAAACAGTCCAATACAGGGTGTCTCTGTAGTAAAATCCTCCTGGCTGATGAAATCGGTTGCCATAGCAACAGGTGAAACCAGCAAGAGGCAGAAAATCATTTTCCATCCCTAGCACGATGCCTTCTCCTTTCACAAAATAACACCAACACACAGAAAATCAAAGTAACAAAAAAGAAAAGCCCTAATTGTGGGCACCCTAGAATTCCCAGATACCATCTCTTCCTTGCCCCACTAATCCACCTCCCCACATCACCCCATAGCCTAATCCCTATCAAAAAAAAATTTTTTTTTCATCCCTCCCCCTGCTACAAATCTTCCTTCTCTTTGGACTCATCTGTTCACTGTAGTGTCATTCCATAGTTCTTCACAAATGTTTACAGGCAGGCAGGAGCCAGGACAGACCCGGTAACACTCCCAGTGCCCAGTTCATCCACATTTGAAGTCCATTTACAAACAAGTCCTGCTAGATCTTTACCTGGAAGGTGAATGCACCCTTTTCCCCTTCAAACTGAGCTTCCTTCCTAGGTTCTTCATAGCATCTCGAGGTGGGGCCACTTTCTCTGGCCCCAGATTCCTAATTCTGGTGTCTCTTTTTACTTCTGTTCCTTGGACCCCACCAATTGCTAAGTTTTTCAGACACATCTTTGTTGTGTTGCTCGGCTTCATCCCTTCCTCCGCGCCCCCAGCAACTTTCCAAATACAGAAATTCATGACTCAGACTTTGTGTAGGGACCTCTCTTCTGGCCTCACCTTCTTTCCCGGTGACCTATTTCTTTACCCTCACATTTTAATGTAGAAGTCCAAAAACATTTTCTCTTTCTCAGCCATGAAAAATCAGAGAAATCCTTGTAGATCAAGACCTGTCCTTGTTGAAAAATGATATGAATCAGAATTAGCTGCTTTGGGGTAGAAGCTCAGGCAAAAGGGCCTGAAAGCAGGTGGAATTGCTGTGCATGTGGTTGAGAAGAAGAGTTTGCCTGTAACTTCAGCAGAAGAGGAAAGACGCAGAGACAGCAAGATGGCAGAGGCTTTGCCCCCAAAACTTTAGGGAATGATCAAAGTAACAAAATGCCTGGTGAGTGGAGATTTTAATTTTATTTGGTGGGATTTGTGAGTGTGGCAACTGGTGAAAGTGCTGTGCTTGTCATACGGGTTGACACGGCACAACCTAGGCAGCCAGTGAGACTCCCTTAGGCAGAAAGAGATCTGAGGAAAAATTATGAATGAAGGAGTGGTCAGAAATTCTCAGAACCATAGAATGGCTCTGGATTCTCACTTGTCATGTTTGAGTTGCTGGTTTGATCCCTGGCCCAGTGCAGTGGTTTAAGGATCTGGTGTTGCTATAGCTATGGTGCAGTTTGCAGCTGCAGTTTGGATTTGATCCCTGGCTCGGGAACTTCCAAATGCCACAGGTGCAGCTAAAAAAAGGAGAAAAAAAATACAATACAGGAGTTCCCATTGTGGCTCAGCAGTAATGAACTGGGCTAGTATCCATGAGGACATGCATTCAATCCCTGGCCTCACTCAGTGGGTTAAGAATCTGGCATTGCTGAGAGCTATGGTGTAGGTTCCAGATTCAGCTCGGATCCCACATTGCTGTGGCTGTGGTGTAGGCCGGTGGCTACAGCTCCAATTCAACCCCTAGCCTGGGAACTTCCACATGCCGAGGGCGCAACCCTAAAAAGACACACTCACACAAAACTGTCTCAGTTTGATTTTTACGGAAAGCAGACTCTGAGACAGCGAGTTCATGACATTTATTAGGGAGCCCTTAGGATCAATACCTATGTGGAGAAGGAGGCAGAAGCAGGGAGCAGATGGAGAAGTCTAGCTGAACTGGTCCCTGGGAGGTGCCCCCATAGAGCCAAGATACCTGGCCTGCCTGGGGAAAGAACAGATACTAATGAGATTTTCTTTTATGGATACTATGTGGCCATTAAAAAAACAACCCCCCGCCCCCCAAAAAATTTGCTTCACTCAGTACACTGAGATCCCTAGAGCTTTTGCCAGAAGGCCTGTGTTCTAACAATTTCCAAAATTGCCTATAATTTAAAGCCAATTACCCTCTTTCTTATTCAGTGGGTGGGTATGTTCCCTATGGAGTGGTGGAAAGACACTTCCATCCCCATCCTTAGGAGAGCTGTGTGAGCATGGCTCACCTAGCGACTGCCTGTGGACCAAGGGGGAAGGAAGCCAGGAACTAGGAGTTTAGATCACTTGCCAGAATTCTCCCAGCAAATGAGGAATGGAGAGAAGAATAGACCTCAGTGCTTCCCCAGTTTTCATGCTTCCCCCCAACTCTCTAAACAATGCTGCTTCTCAGAGACAAGTTTCAAGCTTTTACATTGTCACAGATAAAAGGAGACAGCTACAGAAATAGCTCCCTGAATTATTATTTTAGATGAGTTTCAAGAACTATAGAGTTTAGAATTAGAACAGGATGAAAATTAAGACTGGATTCCTGAGTTGGCTTTTAAGAATAGAGTGAATCCATTTCCAAAGGAGGTAGATGCAGCAATCCAAGCCATGGGGCCACTGATCCCAGGCGCTCATACACACTTGAATATGTCAGTTATTTATCAAGATGTTCCCCCAAGTTAGTGACACACTTTGGGTTATACGTAGGCCCTAAATACTGTTTTGTCTTGGCCCTTAACTTTGTGTAGGAGGCTGCACACTTGTCCCAGTGAAACAGTTTATCAGTGCATGCTTGAGGCCCATGAGATAAGCAGGGCAGCTCCCTGCTCTTCTCTGCTGGGCTGTGCTTCTCTTCCAGCCCGCCACACTCCCCAGCCTGGACATCCAGGCTCATCTTTCCAGACCTGTCTTTCAGCTGCTTACATGTATTTCTCTTTGACCCATCAGTGTCATGCAACCAAGTCCACTCATGTAATGTCTGTCCCTGTAGCCTGATGATACTCTAAGGATCTGTCTGCTGCTTCCCTCAGACATTCAGTGAATCAGGCACCCAAAGAGGGGCACTGCAGCAGCGGCGAAGTGCAGCGCTACAGAACCTCACTTTGACCAGAGCTTCCGTGTGCAAGCCAGCTCTCGGCTCTTTTGTTCATGCTCCCTTGGGTTCCTCTGCTCATCAGCAATGCCTCAGCAGTACCCAGTGTCCCACACAATTTAAGCAAGTACATCCTCACCTTCAGGGTGCCTACAAGGCACTAAATCAGGTACGCTGATCAGAGCAGATAAAAAGGCCTACACAAGCACAACCATGCAAACCCTGAACCGGAACCGACACATCAAATGCATAAAAGACCGTGCATTATTTTTTTCACCCCAAGCCAAAGAACTTGACAGAGGGGGACTGATTTAAATCTATGAGAAAGAATAAGAGTTGGCAGAGAGCCAAAGTGATTTCCTCTAATTCATGTATTCCATGAATGAAATAAAACTAAAGGACACATCCTCCTAAACAACAGACTACCTTGGAGTTTTCCTTTTGGTCTTCATGCAGATTCGACAGCATTGGGCAGTGTTCCCAAAGTGTGAGAGCCCTTCGCCTCATAATCACTGGGCGGGAGGGTTGTTTTAACTGTAATTTTGGAGACTCCATCTCAGAGCTAAGTCAGAATCTCTGGAGGATGGGGATGCTGGGAGTGTGTATTTTAACCAGATCCTCAAAACTGGGACCCAGTCAGATAGGGAATATAGAGTTTTACTAACATATCTAAGTTTCCCAAATGTACCCGGAACCCTGAGCTTCTTGCTAAACAGGCTCCCAGGCCACCTCCCTGGAGATGCAGGTGCAGTTGGTCTGGGACAGGACCCTGGAATCTGCAAGCTCAATAAGTGTATTGAGTGATTGCTCTGGTGGGGCAAGGTTGGGAAACTCAGATGGGGATGATTTCTTAAAGAACATCCCAGTTAAACTGTAATAATAAAGCTGAGAACTATTATATCCTTACCATTAAACACTCTGTGCAATGACTAGAGGCTCTTGTACTAAGTCAGAGAGAGAAAGACAAATACCATATGATATCACTTATATCCAGAATCTAATATATGGCACAACTGAAACTATCTGCAGGAAAGAAACAAACTCATGGACATGGAGAACAGACTTGTGGTTGCCAAAGGGGAGGGGGAGGGAGTGGGATAGACTAGGAATTTGGGTTAGGAGATGCAAACTATTGCATTTCAAGTGGATAAGCAATGAGATCCTGTCTTTTTAGGGCTGCACCCGTGGCATGTGGAGGTTCCCAGGCTAGGGGTCGAATCAGAGCTACAGCTGCCAGCCTACACCATGGCCACAGCAATGCCAGATCCAAGCCACATCTGCGACTACATCACAGCTCAAGGCAACACCAGAACCTTAACCCACAGAGTGAGGCCAGGGATTGAACCCACAACCTCATGGTTCCTTGTTGTATTGGTTTCCACTGCGCCACGACGGGAACTCCTATGGAAAGTTTTTCAATGTTAGCTACCCTCAACATGATCTTAGGAGAAAAGTGGTATTCTGATTGCTGTTTCATGGAGAAGGAAAATGAGACTTAGTAAGGTAACTTGAGGTTATACATCTCGTGAATCCTGAACCCAAGTCCTAGGAGTCAAAGGACCCTCCCTGCTCTTTCCCATAGGACTAGCCTCTCTCCTTACACACCAGACAAGCACCAGAACAGAGGGCCTTCTCTTGTGTACTACACCAGACAGATTCCCCTCTATATCGTTCTGCAATTTTTTGAACTATAACTTTGTTCTCAAGGTCACAAAATATATTCCTCTTCATTTTGTAAAATATTTTTCTGACTAAAGCCTTATTTTTTAGGTTTTCATTTTTAAAACTATTTTTCTGTTATTTTTGCCAAATTTACTTCTTCATTGGAACACCTGAAGTTTCACATCATCAGTTTCTCCTCCAGTGACTTTGTAGTCTTGACCTCTATGTAACAGCCAAGAACTTGGAATTATTTATTATCTCCAAGAGGCTATAATGAACACAGAATCTCCCTCTGAGCAGCTGGAACAAAGATGCTTTAGTCTTAGGTGTTTTGATCTTTTTTTCAAACTATGTCTACTGTTCACACAGAAATTCTGAGTCAGGCTGAACTCTTGAGCTTATAAATTAATTTTGAAATTTGCTGGAAAAGTTTGTAAAAAACATCTTCAAAAAACTACTTATTCTGTGTACATATTGCCTGGGGCTTCAGTACTTCAATGAAAGAATTGTGACAAGGTTAGAGGACATGGGGAGGTCTGTGTGACACAGGGCATAGGGAAAAGCAGATGAAGTTGATCTTATAAATTAATTGAGATTTTTATGTTATTTCTCATTCAAATTCAAACATGGAAAGAGGAACTTAATGGCAGGCATGCTAAGTCTGATTTCAAATGTGATCACATTTGGACTGCACGGTCCCTGAGCAATGGAGCAATGGGTCATGAGTAGTTCAAATGGACAGGAAAAACAAATCAAAAATTGTCCTTTAAAAGTAATTACTTCTTTTATGTACAATGTTCTTAGATTGGAAGAATCAATATTGTTAAAATGATCATACTACCCAAGGCAATCTACAGATTCAATGCAATCCCTATCAAGATACCAATGGCATTTTTCACAGAACTGGAACAAAAAAAAGTTTAAATTTGTATGGAATCACAAATAGCCAAAACAATTTTAAGAAAGAAGAACAAAAAAAGAAAAGAAAAGAAAAGAAAAAGAAAAAAGGAGTTCCCATCATGGCTCAGTGGTTAACAAATCCAACTAGGAACCATGAGGTTGTGGGTTTGATCCCTGGCCTCACTCAGTGTGTTAAGGATCCAGCATTGCTGTGATCTGTGGTGTAGGTCACAGACATGACTTGGATCCCACATTGCTGTTGCTGTGGTATAGGCCAGCAGCTGTAGCTCCAATTAGACCCCGAGTCTGGGGACCTCCATATGCCATGGGAGGGGCCATAGAAAAGGCAAAAAGACAAAAAAAAAAGAAAGAAAGAAAGAAGAACAGAGCTGAAGGAATCATGCTGCCAGACGGCAGCACATACTACAAAGCTACAGGCATCAAAACAGTGCAGTATTGGCACAAACAAACATATGGATCAGTGGAACTGAATAGAGAACCCAGAAATAAACCCAAACACCTATGGTCTATTAATCTTCAACAGAGGAGGCAAGAATATACAGTGGAGAAAATAAAGCCTCTTCAATACACAGTGCTGGGAAAACTGTACAACTATATGGAAAATAATAAAATTAGAACATTCTCTAACACCATTTACAAAAATAGATTTAGTCAAAATAGATTAAATATGTAAATATAAGACTGTATACTATAAAGGTCCTAGAAGAAAACATAGGTCAAATCTCTTTGACATATAGCACAGCACTATTTTTTTTTTGGCTCTACTTCCTACTGTAATGAAAATAAAAACTAAAATAAACAAATGGAACCTAACCAACGTTATAAACTTCTGAACAGCAAAGGAAACCATAAATAAAACAAAAAGACAACTTATATAGAGTGGAGAAAATATTTGCAAATGATGTGACCGACAAAGGATTAATTTCCAAAATATACAAACAGCTCATAAAGTTCAATATCAAAAAAAGAAATAATGAAAAAATGGGCAGAAGACCTAAACAGACATTTCTCCAAAGAATAAATATGGATAGCCAAAAGGCACTAATTATTAGGAAAAAAAATGTGAATTAAAACCACGATGAGGTATTACCTCACACTGGTCAGAATGGCCATCAAAAAGTCTACAAATAGTAAATGCTGGAAAGGGTGTGGAGAAAAGGGAACACTCCTACAGTATTGGTGAAAATGTAAATTGGTGCAGCCACTATGGACAACAGTACGGAAGTTCCTTAAAAAACTAAAAATAGAGTTACCATATGATCCAGCAGGTCCACTCCTGGGCATCTATTCAGAATAGATGAAAGCTCTAACTCAAAAAGATACATGCACCCCAATGTTCATAATAGCACTGTTTACAATGGCCAAGACATGGAAGCAACTTGAATGTTCTGTCAGATGAATAGGTAAAGAAGATATGGTGTGATACACACACACACACACACACACACACACACGGATTATTACTCAACTATTAAAAAAAAAGAATAGGAGTTCCCGTCATGGCGCAGTGGTTAACGAATCCAACTAGGAACCATGAGGTTGCGGGTTCAGTCCCTGCCCTTGCTCAGTGGGTTAACGATCCGGCGTTGCCGTGAGCTGTGGTGTAGGTTGCAGACGCGGCTCGGATCCCGCCTTGCTGTGGCTCTGGCGTAGACTGGCGGCTACAGCTCCGATTCAACCCCTAGCCTGGGAACCTCCATATGCCGCGGGAGCGGCCCAAGAAATAGCAACAACAACAACAACAACAAAAAAGACAAAAGACAAAAAAAAAGAATAGAATAATGGATGGACCTAGAGATTATCATGCTAGATAAAGTTTGGTAAAGGAAGCCAGATGGAGAATACACACACACACACACATATATATATATATATATATATAAAATTTATATGTGGAATCTAAAAAAAGATACAAATGAACTTATTCACAAAACAAAAATAGACTCGTGGGCATGGAAAACAAACTTATGATTACCAAAGGAAAAGGGGAGAGTGTGGGATGAATTTAGGATTAACATATACACACAAATATATATAAAATAGATAAACCACAAGGTCCTACAATACAGGACAGGGAATATCTTAAAGATATATCAATATCTTATAATAACCTATAGGAGAAAAAAAATCGAAAAAGAATATGTATATACATGTATAACTGATCACTTCTCTGTACACCTGAAATTAATGCAACATTGCAAATCAACTATACTTCAATAAAAAGTTGTTTGTTTAGAAAAATTTTAAAAATAAATGCTTAAAATATTAGGGGGGAAAGTAATTGCATTTTTGTAACCAGATGAAACAGTGACCTGTTTAAACATTGGTGCTTAAGGCACCACTCAGACTTGACAACTTCAGAGACTTCTCTGTTTTTTCAAGAAAATTTTAATAGTTTTATTGAGGTATAATTGGCATGGAACACACGGCACATATTTAGAGCATACTATTTGGTAGGTTTTGGCAGATGTATATACTGTGAATCATCACCACAGTCAAAATAGTGAATTTTTCACCACCAGAAAAAGTTTCCTTTTATAAAACGTGTACAAAGCAGTCTTTTCTAATCCCACGCCTCCCTTTTCACCCTTTGGCAACCACTGATCTGCTGTCTGTCACTATTGATTAGTTCACATTTTTAGCATTTTCTAAAAAAAGAAATCATATACTTTTTATTCCCTTTTTGTCTGGCTTCTTTCACTCAACAAAATATTTTGAGATGAAATCCATGTTGCATGTGTAAATACCTAACTCCTTTTCATTGCTAAATAGTAGTCCACATTGCAGATATAATAACAAAATCATTCATCTGTTTACTTGTTGATGGACATTTGGGTCATTTCTAGATTGGAACCATTATGCATAAAGCTGATATGAATATTTGTTTACAAATCTTTGTGTGATATGTGCTTTTATTTCTCTTACATAAATACCCAGGGGAGAAGTAGAGGGATCATTTAGTAGATGCAGGCTTTCACTTATAAGAAACTGCCAAACAATTTCCCAAAGCGGTTGTACCATTTTGCACTCCTGCCAGCAGTGTATAAGAAATCTGGTTCTTCCACATGCTTACCAACACCTGGTATGGTCTGGGTTTTTTTTTTAGGGCCGCACCCGTGGCATACGGAAGTTCTCAAGCTAGGGGCTCAATCAGAGATACAGCTGCTGGCCAATGCCACAGCCACAGCAACACCGGATCCTTAACACACTGAGCGAGGCCGGGGATTGAACTCGCTACCTCATGGTTCATAGTCGGATTCATTTCTGCTGCACCACGTTGGGAACTCCTGTTCAGTCTGTTTTAATTTTAGCCATGCTAATAGGTATATAGTGCAATCTCATTGTGATTTTTAATTCACATTTCCCTAATGATTTATGATCTTGAGCACCTTTCATGTGTTTATTTGTCATCCATATATCTTCTTTGGTGATATGTTTGCTCAAAATCATTTGCCCACATTTTTAATAGCATGGTTTTTGGTTTTTTGTTTTTTAGTTTTAAGAGTTTGTTTTTGTTTTTCACATTTTGGATACAAGTTCCTCATCAATTGTGTGATTTGCAAATAGTTTCTCCCAGCCTATGGCTTTTCTTTTTATCTTCATAGTGTAACCAAGCAGGGCCCTGTGGAGCTCCTGGGCACAAAAGCTTTTCTGTGTCTCCCATTTCTTGTTTTTAGGAAGTGGACCTCATTCAGCCTCCTTGGCCTTCTCTGAATTCTAAGGGGCAGGTCCAGACAGATGCTGATCGGGGAAGAAAGGGGATGCAGAGACAAGGGGGGAACAGTCAAGCAAAAATAGTAGTCATGGGACAGGATCCTGGTTCCCTTTCAAGGGATACACCTAATGACAAAGGCATCTTATACCTCTAAGAGAAAAGTTATATTCCTTATGCTTCTTTTAGAAATGAACACTTTACAATTGAATAGCTTGGAGACCTTCCTTTTGCTTCTCTCTTGTTTGATTGCACCGTAAACACAATCATCTGCAAGCTAAAGACTAGGCACCCTCGGCTCAATTGCCTGTGGGTTAAAGATTACTAGCATATGATGTTTTTCAGGAACTTTCCTAGTTTGTTCTAATTTCTGACCAATGTGCCCTTTTTGCAAGTACTATTATTCTAGGCAACAACCCAGAAGACCACCACCAGGATCACTCTGATCTCCCAACACCAGCTTTAATGACTAAGATTCCCCCAAAGAAAGAAGAATGCATGTTTGCCCCAAAGCTGATACTTATCCTGGATCCTGTTTCTCTCCTTTTAGACTATAAAACTCACTGCACTTCTTTCCCAAAGGAGGGCACAGTCTTTAGGGCATTAGCGTGCTGTGGCCTCATTTGTCTGGCAGAGCAATAAAAGCTATTTTTTTCTCCTTCATCCAAAACTCTGTGTTTCTATTCCGCACTGGTAGACAGAGGCCGAGTTTCAGTAACAATAGTCCTTTATGAATCCTATTAATTAGAGAAATCAAATCTGCCAGCAGCCTGGTTGTCACATGCCCACTGCTGCAGGTGTCCATGTGAGACGAACCAGAGGAACCCATAGGAGCTCTAAGTTAACGCCCCAAGGTTGTGCCAAGGTCAAGAGTGAAGGGGGACTGGGGCAGACTGTCAGCAGAGGAGACAGGAAGGGCATCTGCTAGAAATGGCATTGGACTAGGAGCCATCTGTTTTGTTTTTTTTTCTGACAATCAGCCCTGAGAATTAGCCATGCGTTACCCTGATTCTACAGCAACTTGCCTAAGAGCCTGCAAATAGCAACCATCAAATCCAGCCGTGGGCATCTGACTACAAAACCCACATTTTCACTTTTGTTTCATTTTTTTCATGATGTCCCCCTGCCTCCACAGGTGTCTGCATGGCTATGGGATGCGGTAAGTGGATAAGACCGCCAACTTAATCTAGCACAGTACCAGTCCATTGAGAGTTCATTGAACCCCATCTGTGTGCTTAGAACTCGGATTTTTCTGCATGAAAACAACAACATGTGTAAGCACTTCCCCAAATGTACTAATACTGATTAGGCTTCATTGACACGGCAAGACCGGAGGCAATGGGGGAACCAATTAAAATTTTCCAACCATGTGGGCACAGACATAGCATCTGCAGTCAAAAAACTTAAAGTTGTTTTTCTCATCTGCTCATTGAGCTCCAGGAGGCCAGGGCAGGGTAGGAAGGCCACATTCAAAGTCTGCACACGAGAGTTACTGAACAAATGCAAACATCTGGAAGATTACAAGCCTCTAGAAAGATTTCAGTTAGAGAATTGGGGACATCAGAGGATGTTTCCAGCTTCTGTTGGGGGGCCATCAGAGGAAGCAATTTCCACGCTTTCCTCACTCAAAATCACATCAAATACCAGGGAAGGGAGCCTACTGGTGAGACAACATATTAAAATACTGTTTATGCCCCTAACCCTGAAAGACTGAACATAGAGAGGATCCTAATACCCGGGGGGGGGGGGCACAGATGACACAGACCATCAGCCCCTCTTGAGTCCCTGGAATCAAGCAGAGGAAGGCATTTCACATTTATTAAGCTCTTGACCTACTAGGTCCCAGGTCTCAAGCCACAGATGTTCTCTTCACAGGCACCCTGGAATCTGTTTTACAATGGCCTCCTGTCTGACCTCTGAACAGGACCCCTGTTGCACATAGGATTGCTGATGTGCCTCTGGTGCCAGCACTCACCTGTGAGTTAACAGTCAGCTTTTGCAGGCCCGTGGACCGGAACTTACATTATCCATTAGCAAATGCAGTAACACTTGAGGTCTCCTCAAACTCTTCTTGAAGACACCCATTTTCTAAAGGTTCATTAAATGTCTGACAGTTTCCTATTGAGACAGAAGACTAACTCAGGTAGTTAGTGTAGGAGCATGGGCTCTGATACATTGATACATTCCTTTGATATGGATATTGATAAACCTTTGTGGCATAAGGGCTCCAGGGCCTTGTTTTATCATAGGAAATGTACATTCCCCACAGACTTTGTTTACTATATAAAATGTGAATCTCTAGACCACTCCTTAACTGATAAAAAAGGAAGGAGAGGAATGGTGACTTCATCTAAGGAAAAAAAAAGGACAAAGAAACCAACTCTGGGGACATTTCCACCCCTAAAACTCCTATTGGACAAGAATAGATATAGGTAACTGGGCAAGGCCAATGAGAGAAAACCACATCCTTCTGGACCCCACACTGGTACCCCCCCCCCATCTTTAAGGAATAAAAACCCTAAAGGACAATAGAGAAGGGGGGCTCTTCTCCCCCTTCCCAGCTGTCCTGGGAGCTATTTGCTTTTCTTTGATAAAGACTTTGCTTGCTTGATGCCTGTGTGTTAACGGAGTTCATCCTTCGACTGCTGTGAACAAGAACCTCGATTCCAGTATCATCTTTCCAGTATCACTATGTACAAACAATAGGGTGAATAAAGCATGTGTAAGATGTGTATTTTAAGACCTGTCTTGGAAGTTTCCCATTGTGGTGCAGCAGAAACAAATCCGACTAGTATCCATGAGGATGTGGGTTTCATCCCTGGCCTCACTCAGTGGGTTAAGGATCCGGTGCTGCCGTGAGCTGTGGTGTGGGTCACAGACGTGGCTCAGATCCCATGTTGCTGTGGCTATGGGATAGGCTGGTGGCTACAGCCCTGATTCAACCCCTAGCCTGGGAACCTCCATATATATGCTGTGGGTTCGGCCCTAAAAAGCAAAAAAAGAAAGAAGAAGAAAAAAAAGAAAGAAAGAAAAAATAGATATGTCTTCTACAATGACTGGGCCCTGTCTCTAGGGCATAAAATTTCCATGCGATTTCTCGGGGCTTCAGCTGCTTATTTAAGGCAATTTTTCCTTTATTCAAATTCTGAAGAACATTAGCCTCATTAACAGCTCACAGGACAGGAAACACAGCCAAGCTCCAGGTATTTTGGTTTAAACACAAAAAAGGAAGGCTTGCAACTGAGCCAATCTGAAGTGATTCTAAAGCTCAACCAAGATGACGTGACTAATTCATATGTATGATAATGACCTGCTTCTACTGAACACACTGCAAAGATTACGTGCTTCCAGGAAACGAGCCTTCCCAAGCCACCTTCCCAGTAACTGAAAGAGGACAGCTTAGGCAGAAAAGATGATTTATATTGATCCTTTTTGGCAGGATGACTTTTTGCAACTACACACGATCTGTAACATAATCCAGAAATGTTTATTCCCAGTTGGAATTTATTTTTCTCCCCTTTCTCTGTTTTGTTCCACAGAGTAATTTCCTTCTGAGAGAGCGCTCTTCTCAGCCTCCTTCTGATGGAAGCTGATATTTATATCCGGTGGAAGGATACCTCGTGAAATAGCTGTGTTAGAAAGGTTTCACTTGTCCTAAACGTGGAAATTTTGATTCTGTGGGTAGGATGGTCCATCTCAAGATGCAGCCAGATGTGACCCAATAGGAGAGGATAAAGTGGTCGGTCCCAAGCCAGGATGTGGGTCCAGAGAGCTGCCCACTGGGGCAGGCAAGAGTTGGGAGAAGAGGTTCTGGAGACCCCTACTCCCACCATGACTCTGCCTGGCTTCTGAAGATCAATAAGCCCTACTATGCTTATTTTTGAATGTATTTAGTAAACAATCATAAAGAGCTTACTGTGGCCAGCCATCATCCTAATCACCTTACAAAGACTCACTTGTGAAATTCTAATTGCCCTGTGAGGGTGATGCCGTTATGACCCTACCATACAGAGGAGGGAATGAAGGCCCTAGTAGGTGAAGCAACTTGCCCACAGTCACCCAGCAAGGAGGTGGTGGGGCCAGATGGTGGATGTTGACTCTGTTTATCCCTACCTGTGCTGCTTCCAAGAAAAGCCCAGTATGGGGCAGTGGGCTATGCAGCAGTCATGGCAGAGTCAGGTGAATTAGGCAGCACTCAGAGTCCATGCTAAGCAAGGGTATAAAGGAAGTCTGCAGGAGCATAGCATTAACTGGAAATTGGCACTGGCCATCTGCCTCTCCACGAATTGAATTGTGAGCCACTGCAGCTGCCCACCCTCGACACCCCTGCAAGAGCTCAGGGTGGAGATCAGAGTGAGGCACTCTGTGGCTCTGGGAAAACTGGCAGAACAGGTCTTCAGATATTTTCAGAAGATTTTATGAACCCAATACTATCCTCCTATCTAGAAAAGCACTAAAATCCTTCATGGTAATGTCTATTCGTCATGACTAGCAATAACTTTCATGAGACTAGCAGCAACCTTCTGTAAAAATGGGTGCTTGGTGGCATGTACCACCCCCTTCACCAAAATCATATATATACTGACCTTCCCCCCCAGCCTCTTTGGGGGAGAATCTCAGAGCTATCTGAAATACCGCCTCCCAGGCTAGAGTCCTTATTTTGCCCCAAATAAAACTTTACTCTCAACTTTTAGGTTGTGCATATTTTTGAAGTCGACAGAGGGACAGGACAAGGTTCTCAAGCCAGCACACCTGTGGGTGAAGAGTAACGCTCCAAACCAAAAGTGCCCTCCACACATTCAAAGCCTCGTCCTTGCTTCTAATTTGTCCTAGAGCTAAACCTGATCTTTTGATAAGGACTATTCATTCATACATTCATTTATTCATTATTTATTTGATCAATCAGCCAGTTATTCAACAAACATTTACTGAATGCATCATATCGCCAGGAACTTTGCTAAATGCCATGGGAGAATACTTATCAGTAAACCACAGACGGTGTCAATTTCAGATTTAATAATATCCCTAAGTGAAAATAATCTCTTCTTGAGAAGCCCAGTGAATAACTTATGTTTGGACTTGTTTAAAAATGAAAGCTAGTTTAAATTGAGATAAAAAGGAATATGTTTGCCCATGACCCAACAGTGGTACATATTTAACAGGGATCTTTCTCATTGAATTGAGAAAGAAAATAGTGCCTGCCAAATATTAGTAAATGAAGGGTGTCACAGTCATCAGCCCTCACTGAGTGCAGCCGCCTCCAAGGGTGAGCTGGGGAGCCCTGAGGGAACTCAAGAAGGAAACAAAAATACGTGCCCTCTAGCAGCCACCAGGCTGCAGCCACTCCCTAAGGGTGAGCCATCAGGATTTGAAAACAAAGGATGTCAGCCCCAGATAGCTGAGGTTCATATCAAAGGAACAATTTCAATGGACCTATACTTTTGCATCCTCCCATACATAAAAAAAACCACTAAATTCTTTAACTTGAGCTAGCTAGTTTTCTGTTATTAGCAGTAATTTTTTGTTCCTACTGCCTGCCCTTTGTTGCAAAACTCCTATATATCCTATCTTTCCCTGGCCTCCTGGGAGAGTTTTCTCAGGGTTACTTGAGTCAACAGAACCGTTTTGGTTAAATGAGTCCATTTTTCTGCTTTTACTATGCTGATTTTTAAAATAAAGGTAATACATAAGTTTTGACATCAAATTCACTAAAAAGAAAACAAAAACTATAGGTACTATTGAATCAAACATTTAAAGGCAAAATACACATTATTGTTTGAGCAATTGTTCTATTATTAAGGGATAGGATAAAGTTTATTTCATTAGCAGAATATAGCTTTTTAATAAATCATGTAAATATAATAGGTAATTCCAATCAAGGCATTAATTAAATAAACTGGGTAAACCAATGTTTTCTTGAGACCAGCGGTTCTCAAATATTTTGACCTCAGGACTCCTTTACACTCTTAAAAATTATTGATGACACCAAAGAGCTTTAGTTTATATGGGTTATATTTACAATATTTATCATTTTATAAATGAAAGCTAAGAAAAAATATATATATTCATTAATTAAAGATAATATACCCATTGCATGTTAACATAAATAACATTTATGAAAAATATTTTTTAAAAAAACAATAATGTTTAGGGACAAGAGTGGTGGTGTTGTACATTTTTGAAAATCCCAACTGCCTAGCTTGAGAGATTCTCATATTTTCTTTTGCATTCAATCTATTACAATATGCTTTTTAGGTAGAAGAAAATCAAACTTCACAGAGATAGTAAGAAGAATTTTTTTTTTGTCTTTTTGTCTTTTCTAGGGCTGCACTCGGCATATGGAGGTTCCCAGGATAGGGGTCCAATCAGAGCTGTAGCTGTCAGCCCTACACCACAGCTCATGGCAATGCTGGATCTTTAATCCACTGAGCGAGGCCAGGGATCGAACCCGCAACCTCATGGTTCCCAGTTGGATTCGTTAACCACTGAGCCACAATGGGAACTCGGAGAAGAACATTTTTCAAGCTTTATTGTTTTTTTGGCTGCATCCAAAACATAACAGAAGTTCTGGGACCAGGGATGGAATCTGAACCACAGCTGTGAACTGAGTCACAGCAGTGAACTGAGTCACAGCAGTGACAACTCCAAGTCCTTAATCCGCTGTGCCACCAGGGAACGCCTTTTAAAGCTTTATTATTAACTTATAATTGACAAATAAATTTTATAATAAAGTGTATATCCTCATGATTAGATATATTAATAGATTAAAGGATTCTTCCCATCTAGTTAATTGACAGATCACCTCATATTTATCTTTTTTGTAAGAATTTTTCTCTTAAATTTCAATTATGTAAGATAGTGCTTTCTTTTTTTTCCTATTCTTTTTATTACTCAAATGAACTTATCACATCTGTAGTTGTATAATGATCATCACAATCCAATTTCACAGGATTTCCATCCCAAAACCCAAGCACATAGGAGACCATAAGTTTTTCAATGTCTGTGAGTCAGCATCTGTTCTGCAAAGAAGTTCAGTCTGTCCTTTTTTCAGATTCCACATGTCAGTGAAAGCATTGGATGTTGGTGTCTCATTGTATGGCTGACTTCACTTAGCATATTTCCTAGGTCCATCCACGTTGCTAAAAATGCCGGTATTTCATTCTTTTTGATGGCTGAGTAATATTCCATTGTGTATATGTATAACATCTTCTGGATCCACTCCTCTGTCGATGGACATTTAGGTTGTTTCCATGTCTTGGCTATTGCAAATAGTGCTGTGATGAACATCGGAGTACATGTGTCTTTGTGAGTCATGGTTTTCTCTGGATAGATGCCCAGGAGTGGGACGGCTGGATCAAATGGCAGTTCTATGTTTAGTTTTCTGAGGCATCTCCATACTGCTTTCCATAGTGGTTGCACCAATTTACAATCCCACCAAGAGTGTACTAGGGTTCCTCTTTCTCTACACCCTCTCCAGCACTTATTGTTTGTAGACTTTTGGATGATGGCCATTCTGGCTGGTGTAAGGTGGTACCTCATAGTGGTTTTGATTTTCATGTGTTTTGGGGCCATCTGTATGTCTTCTTTGGAGAACTGTCTGTTTAGATCTTCTGCCCATTTTTTGATGGGGTTGTTTGTTTGTTTTGGTATGGAGCTGTAGAAGGTGTTTATAAATTTTGGAGATTAATCCCTTGTGAGTTGATTCACTTGCAAAGATTTTTCTCCCATTCTGTGGGTTGTCTTTTCATTTTGTTGAGGGTTTCCTTTGCTGTGCAGAAACTTTGAAGTTTGATTAGGTCCCATTTGTTTATTTTTGTTGATAAAAACCCTTCAGAAAGTGGGCATAGTGGGAACCTACCTCAACATAAAAAAGGGCATATATGACAAACCCACAGCGAACATCATTCTCAATGATGAAAAGCTGAAAGAATTCCCACTGAGATCAGGAACAAGACGAGGATGTCTGCTCTTGCCACTACTCTTCAACATAGTTTTGGAAGTCCTAGCCACGCAATCAGAGAAGCAAAAGAAATAAAAGGAATCCAAATTGGAAAGGAAGAAGTAAAACTATCACTATTTGCAGATGACATGAGACTATACCTAGAGAATCCTAAAGACTACCAGAAAACTGTTAGAGCTCATCCACGAATTTGGCAAAGTCACAGGATACAAAATTAAGACAAAGAAATCAACAGCATTTCTATACACTAACAATGAAAGATCAGAAAGAGAAATTAGGGAAGCAATCCCACTTACCATTGCATCCAAAAGAATAAAATACCTAGGAGTAGACCTACCTAAAGAGACAAAAGACCTGTACTCTGAAAGCTATAGACACTGATGAAAGAAATCAAAGATGACACAAATAGATGGAAAGATACCATGCTCGTGGATTGGAAGAGTCAATATGATAAAAATGACTTATACTACCTAAGGCAATATACAGATTCAATGCAATCCCAATCAAATTACCAAGGACATTTTTCACAGAACTCGAACAAAATATTTTAAAGTTTGTTTGGAAGCACAAAAGACCCAGGATAACCAAAGACATCCTGAAAAAGAAAAATGGAGCTGGAGGAATCAGGCTCCTGGACTTCAGACTATACTACAAAGCAACAGTCATCAAAACCATATGGTACTGGCACAAAGACAGAACTATAGATCAGTGGAACAGGATAGAAAGCCTAGAATTAAACCCATGCACCTACAGCCAACTCATCTATGACAAAGGAGGCAAGAATACACAAAGGATAAAGGACAGCTTGTTCAATAAGTGGTGCTGGGAAAACTGGACAGCAACATGGAAAAGAATGAAATTAGAACACTCCCTAATACCATACACAAAAATGAACTCAAAATGGATTAAAGACCTAGATATAAGACCAGACACTATCAAACTCTTAGAGGAAAACGTAGGCCAAACACTCTCTGACATAAATGACAGCAACATCTTCCAGAGCCACCTCTTAGAGTATTGACAATAAAAACAAAGATAGTGCTTTCTTATAGTCAACATGTTTTATATTAGATCTTCAGAACTTATTCATAGTATAGCTGAAAGTTTATATCATTTTATCAGCCTTTCTTTAGTTCCCCCAACCTTAGCCCCTGCCAAACATTTTTATACCCTATTTCTAGGAGTTTGACCTTTTATTTAGATTCCACATATATGTGATGCTTTGAAGTATTTCTCTTTCTCTGCCTGGCTTATTTAAATTAGTATAATACCCTCAAATTTCATCCACATTGTTGTAAACAGCAGGATTTCCTCCTTTCTCGTGGCTAAATAATATTCCATTGTATATATTAAAACATTTTCTTTATCTACTGACAGATATTTAGTTTGTTTTCATATCTTGGCTCTTGTGACTAATACTGCAGTAAACATGAGAGCACAGGTACCATTTTGAGATCCTGTTTTCATTTACTTTGAATATATTCAGAAATCGGGCTACTGGGTCATATGGTCATTCTATTTTTAATTTTTTGAGGACCCTCCATACCCTTCTCCACAGGCTGTGTGAACTGAAGTTTGGCACTAGGCATCTGCCTCTACAAAGATTAAATCATGAGCCACTGGAACTGTTGACCCTCACCACCTCCTGAAAGGAGCTCAGGGTGGAGATCAGGAGGAAAGCATTCTGTGCTCTGGGAAAACTGGCAGAACAAGTCTTCAGATAGTTAGATATTTTGAGGAGAAGATTTTATGAACCCAATTCTTGCATCTTCTCATATCTAGAAAAACACTAAAATCCTTCATGGTGATGTCTGCTCCTCGTGACTAGTAGTAACCTTCATGAGACCAGCAGCAAACTTCTATAAAATGTATGCCTGGCTGCATTCACCTCCCCCTTCACCTTTACCATATATACACTGCCATTTCCCTGTCTCTTTAGAGCAGTATTTCAGAGCTGTCTGAAATGCTGCCTCCCAGATGATAGCCCTCATTTTGCCTCAGATGGAACTTAACTGTCAGCCTTTGCATTGTGCATTTTTAAGTCAATAAAACAAAAGATGTCACAGTCATCAGCCAAGTGCAGCTTCCTCTAAGGGTGAGCTGATGAGCCCTGAAGGAACTCAGGAAGGAAAGAAACAAAGAATACCGGCATCTAGCAACCACCAGACTGCAGCCACTCCTGACAGCGAGCCCTTAGGAAACTAAGGATGTGAAAACGCAGGATACTGGCCCCAGTTAGCTGAGGTGTATATCAAAGAAATGATTTCAGTGAGCCCAGATCTTTGCCTCTTCCCTTCTATGGGAAGGGAAATTCCTTAGCTTGAGATATCTGGTTTTATGTCATTAGCAATAATCTTTTGCCCTTTGTTGCAAAACTCCTGTATATCCTAGCTCACCCTTACCTCCTCTGAGCAGTTTTCTCAGGGTTACTTGAGATGCTGCCTCCCAAGCTTGGTCTTAAATCCTCAGTTTTGTACTGAATAAAACAACTTTCAACTTTTAGGTTGTGCAAATTGCTGCACCAATTTACATTCCCACCAGCAATGCACAAGGATTTCCTTTTCTCCACTTGAGAGGATCATTTAAATAGCCTTTAAATAATTGTGGAGAGCCTTCTTTGACACAATAACAAAACTCAGCAGCAGCGGTTTTTTAAAGGTAAGCTGCACTGTGGAATCTGAAATGGTATCAATGAACATTTTGTACTTTGTAACATCAAAATCTACTGGACTATCTTGCACTCTGAGTGGATCTTTTACTCATGCACATTTTTTACTAGATCACATATTAGTAAATATCCACTCACCATGTTGTGCAGATCTTCCAAACATTGATATCAACAAATTGTCCAATATCCAAAAAATCACATTTATCAATATCTCCATTGATCTCATCAAAAATATCTAAGTATTGGGAAGCTGTTAAATTCACATAAGTTTAAACAAACATAAGTTTTCTACAATTCTAATCTCTTGAAAGTTGAAACATTATCATTAGCAAAAAATACAAAAATGGCAAAATTAGCCAAATATGTCAGTCCTGGCAGTGACAGCCTATTTTGTCCAGTTTTCATTAGAAAAAAAAAAAAAAGTCTGCCAGATATCACAATCTGCATAATCATAGTTTATATGACACTTGTTCTTTCAGGTAAAAATGGTCCCCTATGAATAAAAAGCCAGCTCAGCTTGCAATTCAAAGTGCTTTTCCTTGAAACAATTATCTTCAGTCCAGGGCAGAAATGTCTCATGTGTCCTCACCATTTTGTCTCAGAGTATTTTACTGCTTCATCAAGGACATTGCTAAGTGGAATTGACGTTTGTGTTTTTGGGGGGTGGGCATGCATGATGTTGAAGAATATAAACACTACTGGTGCAGAGCAATTGCCGTAATTTGTATTAAGGCACCAATTTATGTACCCACTACTGCTTTCTTGTCTTTAGTAAAATGCTAACACATTTGTCTGAAGGATAAACCATAAGATTCCAAAAAAGTGATTCAACACTTTCATGTAGCTGGTGTTTATTCAGAAATTCATGTACAGGAACCTCTTCTTTGTGCTTTATCAGTTAGTGCTGATACAAAATGAATGCAAGTAAAAAAGTCCAGACATGTATGTAAACCAATCCATTTGTAAAAGGAAAGTGCAATTCTGCAGAGCAAATGTGAGCTCCATCTTCGCATGTGTAGCTAAATCCTGAATTCACTGAGCTGCTGTAATCCTGGAAGGTAGTACTACTGGGATTTCCTTTATTTACTCTTCATCCAGCATACTGTGAGCAATATCAAATTATAAAATCGTTATAGGATTTATTTGTCTCTGACTTTTTGTTCCTCCAGCCACATAACGTCAGAGTCAATGCTTCACAGAGTTTTCAGTTCTAGTTCAAAAAGTTGGAAAAAATAATTTTTGGAATTTAAAGAGCTCTTCAAGTCTACATTTGAAATATTCTAATACTTCTTGAAACTCAGATTTATTGGTTTCAAAATTGGCAACTCTAGAGACCCAGAATTGCCAAGACAATACTACAAAGTTACAGTCCTCAAAACAGTGTGGACTGTAACTCATAAACAGACAAATGGATCAACTGATCAGAGTAGAGAGCCCAGAAATAAACCCATACACCTAAAATCAATTAATCTTTGACAAAGGAGGCAAAAATATACAATGGAAAAAGACAGTTTCTTTAATAAGTGGTGCTGGGAAAAGTTAGAAAGCTACATGGAAAAGAATGAGATTAGAATATTCTCTAACACCATTTACAAAAATAAACTCAAAAAGAATTAAAGACCTAAACATAAGATTGAATAACTATAAAGCTCCTAGAGAAAAACATAGGCAGAGCACTCTTTGACATACATTGCAGCAATATTTTTTAGATCCACCTCCTAGAGTAATGAAAATAAAAACAAAAATAAACAAATGGGACCTGACCAAATTTATGAGCTTCTGCCCAGCAAAGGAAACCATAAACAAAACAAAAAGACAACTTATGTAACGGGAGAATATATCTGTGAATGATGTGCCCAACAAGGGGTTAATTTCCAAAATACATATATAGCTCAATATTTAAAGAACAACCCAATCAAAAAATGGGTAGAAGACATAAACAGGCATTTCTCCAAAGAAGACATATAGATGGCCAAATAGCACACGAAAAACAAAAAAACTCAACATCACTAATTATTAGAAAGATGCAGATCAAAACCACAATGTGGTATCACTTCTAATCAATCAGAATGGCCATCATTAAAAAGCTTCACATAATAAATCCTGGAGAGAGTATGGAGAAAAGGAAACCCTTCTACACTGTTGGTGGGAATGTAAATTGGTACAGCCACTGTGGAGAACAGTAGGAGGGTTCTTCAAAAACTAAAAATAGAACTACCATATGATCCAGGAATCACACCTCTGGGGATCTAGCTGGAGAAAACCATAATTCAAAAAAATACATGCACCCCAGTGTTCACTGCAGCACTGTTTACAATAGCCAAGACTTGGAAGCAAACTAAATGTCCACCAACAATTGAATGGATAAAGAATGGACTGTCACTCAGCCATAAAACAGAATGAAATAATGCCCTTTGCACCAACATGGATGTGCATAGATATTATCATACTAAGTGAAGTCAGACAGAAAAAGACACCATATGATATCACTATAAAGAAACTAAAATATGATACAAATGAACTTACAAAACAGAAACAGACTCACAGATTTCAAAAACAAACTTATGGTTACCAAAAGGGAAGGGGAAGAAGGAATAAATTAGAGGTTTGAGATTAATAGATACACAATACTAGATACAAAACAGATATATATATATATTTTTTTGTCTTTTTTTGCTATTTCTTGGGCCGCTCTCATGGCATATGGAGATTCCCAGGCTAGGGGTCCAATCGGAGCTGTAGCCACCGGCACAATCCCAGAGCCACAGCAAGACGGGATCCGAGCCGCGTCTGCAACCTACACCACAGCTCATGACAACGCCAGATCGTTAACCCACTGAGCAAGGGCAAGGACCGAACTGGCAACCTCATGGTTCCTAGTCGGATTCGTTAACTACTGCGCCACGACAGGAACTCCACAAAACAGATAATTAACAAGGACCTACTATGTAGCACAGAGAAATATATTCAATATTTTTAATAACATATAATGGATAGAATCTGAAAAAGAATATGTATAACTGAATTACTTTGCTGTACACCTGAAACTTACACAACATTTTAAATCAACTATACTTCAATTAAGAAATTGGTAACTCTAAATTGGCAGAATAAAGCTATTGCATTTGGAGTGGATAAGCAATGAGATCCTGCTGCATAGCATAAGCAACTATGTCTAGTCACTTGTTATGGAACATGATGGAGGAGAATGGGAGAAAAAAATGTGAATGTATGACAGGGTCATTTTGCTGTACCGTAGAAACTGACAGAACACTGTAAATTTGTAAACACTGTAAACTATAATGGAAAAAATAAAAATCATAAATAAACTGGTAATATACAATAACAATTTAACTGATACTCTATATTAACTAAAAAATTCCTGTTGCACAAGACCCACTTGGCACTTTATTAACTCTGTAAAGTGAGAGGAACATAGCCTTTGTCATTTGTTTCATTTAGAGTTATATACAGTCTCTTTTGAGAGTAAGAGAATTCAGGTGTATCAATTTCCCCACTCTTCAGCATCTTTAGACATAGATGATTCAACTGTGGGCTGAGAAAGCAAATCTTCTAATCTTTCCTTTTAATGCCATTATCCTTTCTTTAAATATAAGGAAAATATAATTTTTAAATTTTACCATAAAATTATTGAACTCTAATATTTTAAATAGAAATTTCAAATAGAGGTTTTCAATACACTTTCTAAAGTATTGCTAAATGGTATATATAATATGACCTCATTTTAACGAAATTATATAGGTGTATCTAAATATAGAAAATACATGTAAGAGTGGTCATCATGGGTGGGATTTAGCCATTTTTTGCTTTCTCCTTTACACTTTTGCCTAAGTGTAAAGGAGAAAATTTTTACTATTCTTTAAAGCATTTAAAAGCTATCTTCCTTGTTTTTTTTTTGCAGGGAGGGAACACATTCCCCAGCCTTGGCTGCTGCTGTGTGATGTGCTGTGGAAAGGATGAGTGGAACAAACCAGATGATTTGATAAATCTGCCTGGAAGTAATTTGAGAGAGAGAACTTGTCCATGCTAATCAGAGCTCGCAAAAGTGGATTTGAATACCAAAGCATGAATATTTGAATTTACTAAGAGAACTATAGCTGTCATACTCCACCAGAATATCGTCTCATTTGCTCCCAACTCACAGTACAATTTTGAGAGAACAAATTACAGAGTCATAAAAGGCGAGAACAGGAAAGGTACTTATAGATCATCTGGCCCAAACCTGTCATGGTACAGAAAAGAACAGCGAGCTGCAAGAGGAGGAAGTATATCTTCCAGGCCCTGGAGAAATCTCAGAGTGTGCGTGTGGTGAGGACCACTGCTATTTGGGAGGCCTGGGATTACGTCCTGGTTAGAGCCCTGATTTATCGGCCCCTCCATCTCTCCCTTAACAACATCAGCAAGACTTGCCATCAGCTTCTTGTCACGGCATCCAAGATGTCTTCTTATGTGGTTTAAAATACATTTACTCTACAGTCTTCCTGTTTCCTTCAGAGATGCCTCCTCACCCTTACATACACATGATACCCAAGCCTTAAGGCAGAATGAGCAGCCTTAGTGCATTAATGAGTAGGCTATTAATGCTCATTTGTATCCTTTGCTGACTGATTCTTATTTCCAGTTTCTAGTGTTCAGTCCCTGCTGAGCACATCACTTCTATTCTTTAAATGTATGTGCTGTAAGGATCATCAGCCAGTAGGGTGGTGACCTGGGACAGTAAGCAACGAATTGGGAGGAAATAAAGAAGACATTCAAAAATCTACTGAAGGGACATTCATTGCCTTAAACATTGCTTAAACCTACAAAATATAAAGCCAGATTTCACTGAATGTGACTCCATACCTATCTCAAAATACTTCTGAATACAGTTGGGTTTTATATTAGCGTTCTCCAGAGAAACAAAACCAACAGGAGAAATGTAGGTAGAAAGCTATGTATTTAGGTAGGTAGGTAAGTAGATAGATAGATACATCTACATGTAGGAGTATATATAGAGAGAGATTAATTGATTGACATAAGGAAAGAGAGAGAGAAGAGAGAGATTTATTGTCAAAGGAGAGTACAGTGTATCAGTTGCCCGTCCCAGGAAAGGACTCCAAACACTTAAGTCTATTGCAGCTTAGTACTGGAGTGACCAAGGAAGACACCATGCAGTTAAGAACTAGATGGAGCAAGTCTTCACTCACATACAGAAGAGACAGAGCAAGACTAGCTGCAACAGCATGCACTGGTCCTCATGGCCAGTAGGTCCACCTCCACCACAGTCGATACAGGACAATTGGCCTGTGAGCCAGCCCCTTAGCACCCCTACCAAGCAGCAATAGAAGGACCCCAACCACGTTTGGAATACTGAAAGATAGGGTTATGCCTAAAGCCATTGACATACCCACTTAAAAAGAACAAAGGAACACTCATCAAATGTGAAGCTGGAAAAGCTCTTCCCACTCAAGGCAATGAGCTGCAAGGCTATGTGGGCTATTTACCTCTAAGGCCCAGGGTCCACTCCTATCCTGCCAGAATGAGGTGAAAATACTATGCACATGACACTGGCTTTGCCAACATGTATTTTAAGGAACTGGCCCATGAGACTGCTGGGGGCTCCTAGGTCCAAAATCTGTGGCACATGCAGGCAGGCAGGTGACAGTTGATGCTGTGGTCTTGAGTCCAAAACCCAAAGGGCAGGGCAGGCCAGCAGATCAGACACTCAGGCAGGGTTTCTAGGTCTTGAGGCAGAATTCCTTCTTCAGGAAACTTCAGTCCTTACTCTTAAGGGCTTGGCTGAGGTCCACCCACGTTATGGAGGAGCATCTGCATTAAAGTCTACTGATTAATCACATATTAAAATAGCAACATCTGGATTAAAGATGGGTTAATATAGCCACACACCTCAACTGCCATCACGCACTCTCGTGAGGCAACCAAACTGCACACCTGGCCCTACAAGACTCTGGCATTTGCTTCCCAGCCCACCCTCAGCCCTGCCCATCAAAATCCTTCTGCATGACAAAGGTCAGCTAAAGACCAAATTTATTTAATAATCTTCATTCTTCATAACTGAAAATATCTCCCTCTTCTATGTTTTCAAAAAACTGCATCCTTAAGACTTTTATTTTGAATGTTCTATCTTACACATAGACTTTTCAAATTCATCATCTCTTTTCTGGATATGAGCATCTCGTGGATAAGGACCATCTCTACATCCTCACAGTATAGGCGCCCAGAGACCCAATTAATCTCAGAAGGAAGTAGAGCAATGGTCTCACGGTTACTGAGAAACATGACAATAATCTTTACTTTGAGATGAGAAAAACGAAATCCTGCTGTAACTACCTGGCCCCTCCCTCCTGCACTCTGCCCTCTGAGGCTACCTCAGCCCCACCTGTGCATCCAGCTGCCCTGACCGTGACCTTGGAGGAAGGAATGTAAGAGGCATGAGATCAATTCCTCCAACTGCTGACCCTACTCTCACTTCAGACTCCCACTGTGCTCCCCCCGGACTGAGATCCTACTGGGTCCACCAGGCCTTAAAGGACTAGACTCCTGCCCCACCTCCATCCTCTTAGGGCTAAGGTGAAGAGACGTTTCTGAGATTTACCCAAGGCCATGGCTGTGGTTAGAGAGAGGCTCGAGGAGTCCAAAGATCTGGGTATAGGTCCTGAATGTTCCACTCACCAGCTGAGAACTTGGTGAGTTATGTAACCTCCCCCAGCACCTTTTCCCCATCTGCAGAGTGAGAATGATTAATACAGTGCAGTGCATAGGGTTTGGTGAGTAATACATGAGATGCAGCTCATGAAAGTGCTCTGTAACATTTCCAGTGATTGGGGCTCATTGCAGCCTCTCTGGCCCAGAAATATTTTGGTTTAGGGACTTGGTCCCAATTTACCAATCCTTCATCTAGGACCAACAGGTGGGCAGAGGGAACAAAAAGTACTCAGTGAATTGAGAAGGAAAAGCGAGCAGACAACGTCATATAATCAATGAATCAGCTTATCATAGGGTAACCTACTCACAGGGTGGGATTGGGACGGGGGTGGGAGGACAATGATCCAGAAGCATTTGCAGCAGCACACCACACCGACACGGGGCCATTGGGTCCATTACATAGTTAACCTAGCGTATAGGTCTAGATGCTTAGAAACAGGATGTGCATTCCTAAGTCAAGATTCAAGAATATGCTACTAGGAGTTCCCACTGCAGCTCAGTGGGTTAAGAACCCTATTAGGATCCATGAGGATGTATGTTTGATCCCTTGCCTCACTCAGTGGGTTAAGGACCCGGCATTACCGTGGCTGTGGCGTAGGCCAGCAGCTGCAGCTCAGATTCTACCTGTAGCCCAGGAACTTCCATAGGCTGCAGGTGCGGCTAGAAAAAGAAAAGGATGAGAAACTAGTCTGATGAGTGCTGGGAATACATCAGTGAAGGTTTTTATCATTTTGGGGAGACAATAGAGTATTGAGGCTACCAGGTCCTAATGATTATTAAATAATATCTATTAACTGCAAAGCCCTTGGGATGACAGAGAAGTGATTTACACATAGCACAGTCCTGGGCAGGGTGAGCAGAAGGACAGGAGAAACTGTAAGGGCCCAAGATGGCATCGGTGATGCTACCAGCCACACACTCCACCCTTGATATCTAGATGGCCTGTACAGTCTTATCTGACATACTTCCGTGTAGACCCTAGGGCCAGAGATAAAGATCAGATCTTTACATCAACAGATGTAATAGAAATTCTGATGGAATTTCCTTATATATCTTCAGCAATAACTTTGAAGTTATTTTTGAAATAGAACATTCTCTGAGAATGCTTAATCCCCTATTTGCTGCCCCTTTGCACACGGTGAGGTCAACCTGTTGGTCAGCCTCATGGCCAGCTTTCATGGCCTAAGGCTCAGCTTTTACTAAGCAGTCAGTCTGGGCCTCAATCACTGACCACGCTGGTTTGGCTGGCTCAGCTGATGTGCTTGTCTAGAAATGACAAGGTAGGAGAAAAGGTCAGCAGGGCCTAGATAACAGAAAGATCTTATCTCTAAATCTGTCATTTGAGAGCATAAGCAGGTGGCAGATCAACCAGGTGAGATGGGAGCAGACGGCTGAGCTTTGGAGGGGCTTTGGTTGAGTGAGATGTACTGTTCTTTAGGTGAAAGCTGAGAGCTGGTACCCATCTTCTGCACTGGATGGCAATTAAGAGAAGGATCTCCACCACTCACCCCTCCTCTCCTCACCTGCCTCCTTTGTCATTACTGGAGTGTTTCAGCAGATGGGACCCTGGCTCCTCAATGGCCTGGCCTCACTGCATTTATCCAGCCCACCCATCCCTTCATCTCTCTGGCTGTAACTCCTCATGCCCATTCTGAAAGCGATTCCCCCAGCTCGATAACCCAAGCTGCAGTTTTTCCCCCAGGAAACCTGTTGATTCCTTAAGACTAGGGAGGGATTCGGGCTCTACCTCTCACAGCACCCTTTGCCTGTTTCTAATGCAGCATCAATTGTAATGTACCACAATTTCTTATCTACTTATTTGTACACATTAAATTAGGAGCTTCTTGATTTAAAAAAATTCTATTATATTGGGAGATGGAAATACCCGCCCAAAGTGGGCTCAGAGGACATCAAAAATGCAGAGTTAACAAAGGGACAAATTGGTGGATGACAATTAAGACATACATGAACGAACTCTTCCTAACAACGGCATGACACCTGCAGATTCAGGAGGTAGGGGAAATCCTCCATTGGTGTGGGCGTTGGCTTTATGCGGCTAGGGGTGCATTAGTGAGGCAAAATGCCAGAGCTCAGCCCATGAACTGTGATTTAGAAATAAATTATATAGACAGTCACTGCTTTCTTATTCATCTCCTCCCTTGCCTGCCATTCTGTAGCATAGTTTTTATGAGCGCTGCAATGAATCACAGCAATAAAGAACAGAGAGATCCTTTCCCTTTTGCCTCTAAGATTACATAGAAGCCTGTTATTGCAATGAAAACAGCATCAACATTCCCTGAGAATATTCCCCTGAGAACATACCTTCTAGGGCTTTCCAAATAGCTAAAAGAAGGGTTTCAAAATTTTCCTTTAAAGAACAACTTGAGTCTAGTACTTCTCAGAAGAAATGCCAGCCTCAGCTTTTCTTGGCTTAGTTTCATTTCAAGAATAGTATATGTTCTTCTTCCTCCTTTTGAGCCCTATTCCCAGTTCCAGGAAGAAAAGGATTCATGGTAAAGTAGCCAGAGTCAGTGGAGGAAAAAAGGAAGAGCAAAAAATGAAGATATTGAAAGTAAAACTACATTCAGAAGGATGGACAAAATTAGAAATGCATTATTAAAAACACTAATAAAATGGCTAAACCTTGGAAAAGATTGACAAGAGAGAGAGAACGGCCAAAAAATAGGAATGAAACAAATAAATGCCCTTAAGTACAAATATGGATGCAATACCCCAAATAAGAAAATACTTTGAAATTTTTTTCCAGTGAATTAGGAAAATTAGATTAAAATGTCTTATAAATATATTAACAAAACTGACTCAATTGGGGGGAAAAAAAAAGCACAGAATCCCTGCTGTAGTCCAAATGTTTTTGTTCCCCCCAAACTCATATTGAAATCCTCCCCACTAAAGTCGATGATAATAGTAGGTAGAACCTTCAGGAGATGCCTAAGCTGTGAGGGTGGAGCCTTCTTGAATGGGGTTAGTGCCTTAAAAAAAAGAATCAGATCTTTAGCCCCTTCTACTGTTTGAGGACACATTGAGAAGGTGCCAGCTATGAGCCAGGAAGAGGTTCTTCGCCACCACATGACCATGCTGGGCTTTCCAGCCTTCAGAATTGTGAGAAATAAATTTCTGTTATTTATAAGCCACACAGTCTATGGTATTTTGTCATAGCAGCCCAGACAGACTAAAACAATTCCCAAAAGACTTTAAAATATTAAAGACAATCCATCAAGACTATAAATATCTGCCCATGGGGTCAGGGGGAAAGTGATAACACAGTTTTACAAATGAGACCTACCATCTGTTGAAGGAACAGATTCCTGCCATGTAGGCATTTTACCATAAAATAGAAAAAGAATAAAACACAGATTATATGACCAGTATTACTCTGATATTAAAACCAATTTAGAATGATGTAAAGAATGAAAATAACAACACTAATCTCATATGAACACTGACAAAACCCCCCTTAGTAAAATATTAGCAAAGGGAATTCAATTATTAAAAAACAAAACAAAATAATAATGATGACCCAACTGGGTAACTGATTTACCCAAAAAATATGAGTTAAGTTTAGAAAAATCTGTTTTTTAATTTACATTTTGTCTATTATCACATTAGCTGAAAAAAAAACCCAATAAGATCATTTTAGTAGGTGGGGAAAAACATTTTTTATTTAAAAATGTAGCACACTTGGTTGCAAACTGAGAAGGAAATTTCCTCAACCTAATAAAAATTCTAGCACAATAGAAAAATCATAAAAATCATACTCAGTATAGAAAATAAGAAAAACATGTGTTATCAAATTTTATAATTATCATCATTAAAAATTAAAAACATAGGCTGATAGATACAGAGAACAGACTAGTGGTTACCAGGGTGGAGAAGGAAGGGGTGGGACAGGGGGGTATAGGGAAATAAGGGGTACAAACTATTAGGTATAAAATAAGCTTCAAGAAATATAGCCAATTTTTTTTTTTTTTCTTTTTAGGGCTGCAGGTGCAGCATGTGGAGGTTCCCAGGCTAGGGGTTGAATCAGAGCTGCAGCTGCTCGTCTATTCCACGGCCACAGCAATGTGGGATTGAAGCCATATCTGTGACCTACATCACAGGTCAGGGCAATGCCAGAACCTTCACCTGTTGCAGAAACCATGGCAGCAGAAAGAGACATAGGGCACTCGGAGATGTGGAATAGCAAGTGGAATTCAGCACCAGTGCAGGCTCAGAGGAGTTGCCTCCAGAGCCTGAGCACCAGGTCTTTGCCCTGGGTAACTTTTATACAATAGGGATTTCCAGGTCTTAAGATCCCGCCCCCGCCCCCTGACTGCCCCTGGCAAGCAGTCCTGGCCCTCTTTCCCAGAGCAGCAGATGGAGTTACTGCCTAAAAAGCTGAGCAATGAAGATTACAGAAGCAAAACTGATAAGCAATGCTTGGAGCACGCTGTTAAGCAGGGCTGCTAGCAAAGACATAAGGCATGTAGTTGCTACAAGATTGCAAGGGTGGTATGCCCGCGATCAAAGGTGCTGACAGGCACACAGCTGCCTTTTCAGCTGGGGGCTTGTTCTCTAGTTAAAATTCTTACTTCAAATCCACTGAGCAAGGCCAGAGATCGAATCCACCTCCTCATGAATACTAGTCAGGTTCTTTTCCACTGAGCCACAACAGGAACTCCCGAGCCCAGTATTTTATAATACTATAAATGGGGCATAACTTTAAAAAAATTGTGAATCACTATGTTATACACCTGTAACTTATATAGTATTGTACTATTCCTCAAAAAAAAAAAAAATTAAAAACAAACGTTGTAAAAACTAGGAACTTCCCTAACCTGATAAAACTTGTGAAACCACAGCAAATATTCTATTTAATGGTGAAACATTAGAAACATTCCTTTCTTAATTTAAAGTTAAGAATAAGGTAAGGACTGTCCACTATTACTCTTTTGAGGGATGGGAATGGGGGTCAACTTCTACTACAGGAAGAAAGAATAGGAAAGCTATGGGTATAAAAATTTTAAAGGAAAAAATAAACTGGTCATTAAATTGAAAACTCAAGAGAAAAATAGGCTAATTATTAGAATCACCAGTTAAGGTCAAAATGTATAGTAGACATAAGACAAATATATAAAAATAGGTTGCACTCCTACATACTAAAATATGCATGTAATTTTAAAGCATATCATATATAACAGCAATAGAATATAAGGTACTAGAAGTAAATCTAATGAAAACATGTATATTTTTATGAAGGAAATTATAAAATGCATTTTTATTAAACCCTCATCCTCATGGATACTAGGTGAGTTCATTACTGCTGAGCCTCGACAGGAAAGCCCACATCTTGTTTTATCAATCACCCACAGTGAGAAATGCATTTAATATTTCAACTCAAACCACACTGTCATGCATAAGCAGGTAAAAATACACATAAAACAAAAACAGAAGATTCAAGGAAAACAGTTACAATTACTATGTGCAATGCATGCTGGTATTTTCTATTCATGCCCATTTTATTAAAAAAAACCCCACAAAACTGTTGAAACTATAAAAATTGATTCCATAACCAGTACAGAGTTGTGACATTCAATTTGCAAATTGCACCATACAATAGGGTTCTTGATAAAGGGTTTGGTGCAATGGGTATGCTAGTATGATTCCTTGAGGGTGGAGAGGGAGTTGATTTGTGGTGTCTGCCCATAACTGGGGTATAAAATTTTCTGCTGTGGCCAATATGGGCAAGCAGTGTGTTTAACAACCAGGTAACAAAATTCCTGAGAATTAACGATGAACCTTCACGAGCTGGTACAGGGTAGCTCCCAGCACACCACTGATTCTAGGATAACTGGTTACCCAATATGAAAGAAATGAACAATCAGACCTCTTTATCCCACCATACATGAACATTAATTTCAGGTGAACTAAATATCTGACACATGAAAAACAAAGTAAGATGTAACTGTGAAATGGAATTCCCGTCGTGGCGCAGTGGTTAACGAATCCGACTAGGAACCATGAGGTTGCGGGTTCGGTCCCTGCCCTCGCTCAGTGGGTTGATGATCCGGCGTTGCCGTGAGCTGTGGTGTAGGTTGCAGACGCGGCTCGGATCCTGCATTGCTGTGGCTCCGGCGTAGGCTGGTGGCTCCGGCTCCGATTAGACGCCTAGCCTGGGAACCTCCATATGCCGTGGGAGCGGCCCAAGAAATAGCAACAACAACAACAAAAAAAAAAAAGACAAAAAAAAAGATGTAACTGTGAAATGTCGAAAGCCAAAGCTAGAAAAGAGAAAAACAAAAAAAACACAGTAGTATGTCTTTTTGACGCCCAGATAGGAAAGGATTCTTAAATGATATGAAAAACACAAGCCACAAAGGAAAACTTGATTTATCTGGTTTCATTTAAAATAAACTTTCGTGATCATTAAAATACATCACTTAAAAAGTGTGAATATAAGCCACCAGCCAAGATACAACATTTGCAAGTCATATACATTCAGAATTTTAGAGGAATTCTTACATATCAATGAGAAAAAGATAATCCAGTAAAAAAATACAGAAAGTCACACGCAATTAATTTACAGCAGAGAAGATCTAAATGGCAGAAGGAAAAGCAAGGGAGCAAAAGACGGATGAGGAGAGGGGGGAATAAAAAAAACAAAAAAACTCAATCCTGCTTGGGTTAGACGTACCTTTCGGGTTCAGACCAGAAAGCAACATCCACATCCAGTCGTTCGATATGACTGAGTATTCAGTCATACTGAAATTTAATTCAGAGGCTTTGGAAACCCAAAAAGGCAACCAAGAGACATAACTGCAGGAAGCCCTAGGCTGGAAAGGCAGGAGAAGAGATGATGTTTTCAGAACCCAAGGACTGGGGCCACCCAGCAGGCACTGAGTGGGGAAGGGCCATCCAGCTGAGTGAGAGCAATGGCAGGGCCTAGGCGGTAGGAACTGGGGCCATGGAGGAGACAGAGCCTAGCTAGAGACCCCACTGGAGGCGGAATGGACAGGGAAAAAGCCCCTGGCCTTGAGCCTTCAGTGTCCCACCAGTGCTTCCCATGAGCTGAATGAAGATGGAAGCCAGCTGGCAAGGGACCCTGGGAACTGCCCTTTCAGAGATGGGCTCCCTTCAGGTTAGGAGAGAGGAAAGATCTGAGCGCAAAGAGAAATGCCCAGCACATCTGGGGAATGCACTAAGACCATCCCGTATCCATTAGGTCTGGAGTATTTCTAAAGTCCAAGAATAAAAAGCGTTGTAAGGATATAAATAGATGAGAACTCAAATACTCTGGTAGTGAGCACAGAAATGAATACAAGCAGTTTTGAAAATAGGGGTTTTTTTTTCTCTAGTAGAATGGAAGATGCACACATCTCTGACCTAGAAATTCTACTCTTAGTTATAAATCCCAGAGAAAATTCTCACGTCTATGCACAAGGAAGGATTCATGCACAAGAATATTAACCATTTGGGGCTGACTACAAAATTGGTAATAATTTCAATGTGCATCAAGAGGATTGGTTTTTTTGTTTTTTGTCTTTTTAGGGCTGCCGAGGCCTGTGGAAGTTCTCAGGCTAGGGGTCAAATTGAAGCTGCAGCTGCCAGCCTGCACCACAGCCACAGCCATACCAGATCTGAGCCACATTTGCAGCCTACACTACGGCAACACCAGAGCCTTAATCCACTGATTAAGGCCAGGGATTGAACCCGTGTTCTCTTGGATGCTAGTAGGTTTCATTACGGCTGAGCCATGACAGGAACACCAAGAATTGATTTTTTAATGTTACATATTCATACAATAATGGGATATTATGTCACAGTTTAAATGAACTGAACTAGTGCTACATGGATTAACATGGATTTATTCCCCATTAAAACAAAGCAAGGAGCAGAAGACCAAATACAATATTGTTCATATACAGTTTAAAAACATAGAAGACAATTCTGTATTTTGTGTGGGGGTATTGTTTAGGACCACATAGAGTTAAAGTATAAAAACATGCATGGGAGTTCCCATTGTGACTTAGTGGTTAACGAATCCAACGAGGAACCAAGAGGTTGCAGGTTCGATCCCTGGCCTCGATCAGTGGGTTAAAGATCCGGCATTGCCGTGAGCTGTGGTGTGGGTCATGGCCGAGGCTTGGATCTGGTGTTGCTGTGTCTCTGGCGTAGGCTTGGTAGCTACAGCTCTGATAGACCCCTAGCCTGGGAACCTCCGTATGTCACAGGTGCGGCCCTAGAAAAAAAAAGACAAAAAAAAAAAAAACCCAACCATGCATGGATTTAATGATAAATACAAAATGCAGGATAACAGTAACCCTGGGAGTGATCTAGAGGAAAACGGGTATGTGAAAAGGTCCCTAGGAATTTTCAACAATATTTAAGTGCTTTGTTTCTCTAGCTAGGTGAGCAATACTTTCCTGCTATTACATTTTCTCTCCACCTTTTTGTATGTCTGAAACTTTTTTTTTTTTTTTTTTCTTTTTAGGGCTGCCCTTGGGACATATAGATGTTCCAGGCTAGAGGTTGAATTGGAGCTATAGCTGCCAACCACAACCACAGCCATGCCAGATCTGAGCCTCAGCTGTGACCTACACCACAATTCATGGCAGTGCTGGATCCTTAACCCACTGAGCAAGGCCAGGGATCAAACCTCTGTCCTCATGGATGCTAGTCAGATTCATTTCTGCTGAGCCATGATGGGAATTCCAAGAAAATATTTGATTTTTATCAAAAAGGAAGTGCTGGCATCAAATTACTTTCTCAACTAAAAATATCAATCATCATGTTTGTCAAAGCTCTGTGTGCATAAGAATTCATAACATAAAGGTGGTGTAAGAAGTTGCCATGGTTCATACATTGTCTATTTATTGTCTATTTATTGCACCCTATGTTGCTGAACTGACAACTCATGATCTTTCCTCCAAAAAGCTCAGGTTTGTTTCATCACATGTATAAAAACCCAGAACATTTGGAGATAATATTAGTGGCTAAGAGGTATGAAGTCCCTTCTCTGCTTCAGGCCCAGGCATCCCCATCATAGATGTGAGAAAAACATATTACCAAGGGAGGAAGTCCGTTTTCCAAAGCCACCCCGCTAATTGGAGACAGAGCCTTCTTCACCCTCGCTCTCCTGCCCTGCCCAGGGAAACTTGTTTTTTTCTCACTTTTGAGTCATTTTTAAAGAAGGATGGGTAAGAGGGCTTCTGACAATCTCTAGACCACCATATTGTGGAAATTTCTAATTTCACACAATGGAAAACAAAAATGCAGCGGGCTCTCTGGGGAGAAGCAAGCCCTCCCTTTCAGCACCCTGGATCTGAGGCCCTGGGATGGCTCCTACCAGCACGTGACCTTGGCCATGTTAATCAGACCAACCGCATTCCGATTCAGGTTGTACCACCTTCTGACCCATCACTTGGCTTCTTCAAGACTCATCAAAATATACAGTATTTAATATTTTAGGTGGGTATTTAATACCTATCTTGCTGAGTTTGTCTGAGGGTGCGAAGTGAAAGCCCGGAAAAAGCACGTATATACACTGCCTGGTCCCTAACCTCACCGAGATGGTTACCCAGGGGGCAGAACCAATGGTGTCCTTCTCTTCCCAACCCCACATTCAGTCACCTCACACTGAAACAGGCCATAATAGGACTTAAACCACAAAAGTGGGCAAATTCCACAAGTCAGTATTGGGTGGGGTTTTTTTGGGTTTTTTGTTTTTGTTTTTTGAGAGCTAGTTGTTAATCACTTACCAGCAAACATTTGCAGGGTGGTTGGAATTCATTTTGTCAATCAAAAAGCACCATGTAAATTTTAGCTACTATTATGTAAGATTTCATGACCAAAAGAACAAAACGGAGAACGTTTGGGGGGAAAACACCACCCACAAGAAGGTTTTTCTCCGTCTCACAAAGCACCTATGCAGGACACACATAAGGCCTTCCTCTGCACCCACACTAGGATGGTGGGGCGCCAGGGAACCAGCAGTCTTTCCAGAGCTGCTCCAGCACAAAGGGGCAGAGCTCCAGGGCTTCATTACTGAGTGAGAAGGTGGTATCTCCAAGTGTTATTTCCAAGTGTGACACGTGTTGTGCTCTTCCTGACCCCCAGTGAGTGTGGGGTCCCCTTCTTTGGTCGCCTTTGCCCGTTCTTCTAATGGTTTACAGCATAGAAGTCCCACCTCATTGAAGGTTTACAACAATAAAATTCAAGATTCTAAAATATGAAAGTTGAAGTTTCCTTCATGGCTCAGTGGTTAACAAACCCAGCTAGGATCCATGAGGATATGGGCTCGATCCCTGGCCTCACTCAGTGGGTTAAGGATCCGGCGTTGCTATGGCTGTGGTGTAGGCCAGCAGCTGCAGCTCCAATTTGACCCCTAGCCTGGGAACTTCCATATGCTGTAGGTTTGGCCCTAAAATAAATAAATAAAAATTAATTAATTAAAAATTTAAAAATTAAAAAAAAATTTAAATGAGAAAATAAAAAATTAAATACAATAAGAAAGTATCTATTATGGAGTTCCCATTGTGGCACAGCAGAAACAAATCTGACTAGTATCCATGAGGATGCAGGTTTGATCCCTGGCCTCACTCAGTGGGTGAAGGATCCAGCGTGGCCATGAGCTATAGTGTAGGTCACAGATGTGGCTCGGATCCTGCATTGCTGTGGCTGTGGTGTAGGGTGGCAGCTGTAGCTCCGATTAGACCCTTAGCCTGGGAACTTCCATATGCATGGGTGCAGCCCTAAAAAAAGGTAAAGTATGTGTTAAAATACACCACACAATATATGAAAGGCAACACGGAAAATCTAGACGTGTAATGATTTTGATGATTTTTTTTTTAACTGTACAAGAATGAGGCTATCCTGATAATAGCACTGTAACAATTCCTGTATAAATATCAACTTGCTCAAAAGAGGGAAATCCTCAGCATAACCAACACCTGAATGTATTTTGCTAAGAATTTCAGCCACTTTCCCCTTAGACATGTTTAAGAGCAAATAATTATTTGTACAGAACACACCTAACTGCGTTTCTCAGCAGGTCCAAATAAGAGGAAATAGAATTGTAATGCAGTCATTTCAGGCTGCCTCAGCAAACACCACAATAAAAACTCTGCCCTCGATATTCTGATCACCATGGGCTGAGATGGCTAATTAGAAAATCTTAAGTCAAAACGTAAGTTCTTTGAAATCAAGGAAGAGAGTTGCCAGCATCATTTTCAGATTTGCCCAGTTGTTACAGAGCAATGGACAAAATGTACTGCAACGTGGGTAACGGCTGTTCCTTCCATAGAGCCAGGCTTATCCAAAGCCTGTGTGGTTTGTATTTGCCTCCATGGTTCCAGTTATGACTTGCATTATTTAATGTGTTTACCACTGACCCAGAATTGAGGATGTCTCCTCATGGCCCTGATTGTCATTAGCTGCCTGTCTCTCAGGCCTGTCCCTTCCACCATGTCCTCCCGACCCTATCACCATAGTCCTCTTCCTAGAACTTCAGGTCACTCATATATCAACTTCACCGTTGCCTTCTACATTATTATTTATTTTACATTCTTATTTTATTTTTCTTTTTTGCTTTTTAGGGCTGCCCTTGCAGCCTATGGGAGGTTCCCAGGCTAGGGGCTAAGTCAGAGCTGCCGCTGTCGGCCTAACCACAGCCACAGCAATGCCAGATCGGAGCCACGTGTGGGGACTACACCACAGCTCACAGCAAGGCCAGATCCTTAACCCATTGAGTGAGATTAGGGACTGGACCCACATCCTCATGGATGCTAGTCAAGTTCATAACCTGCTGAGCCATGACAGGAATTCCCTATTTTGGTCAAATTAAAATTGACTTATACCTCTCAGCTTATTCTTGTCCTAAGCACTCCATACGATTTTCTGTCACACAAGGGAAGAAAATATTCATGAAACATATCTGATAAAGAACTTATATCTAAATATACAAAGAGTGCTGGGAGTTCCTGTCGTGGTCAGCAATAAAAAACCCGACTAGTATCCATGAGGATGAGGGATCCCTGGCCTCGCTCAGTGAGTTAAGGATCCAGCATTGCTGTGAGCTGTGGTGTAGGTGCAGATACAGCTTGGATCTGGCGTTGCTGTGGCTGTGGTGTACACTGTCAGCTACAGCTCCAATTTGACCCCTGTGAACTTCCATGTGCTGAGGCTTTGGCCCTAAAAAGCAAAAAAAAAAAAAAAAAAAAGGAATGCTTTTAATTTAATAACAAGGAAAACAATCCAATTAAAAATGGGCAAAAGACTGAAACAGACACTCTGCAAAATACACCAATGGCCAGTAAGCAAGTGATAATATGTTCAATATCAGTAGACATCAGACAAACGCAAGTTAAAACCATAATAAGATACCATTACACACTAATATTTAAAAGATTAATAATTTGAGGTTGTTGAGGATGTGGAAACATTGACAGTTTGATACAGTGCTGGTAGGAATATAAAATGGTACAACTAGTTTGGAGAAAAAAAAAAACTGGCATTTTCTTAAAAGGTTGAAACTGTAAATTCAAAAGCATGATTGTCTAACTAGTATGTTTCTACATTAGACCTAGAAATACATGCAGAATAAAACTGGGTTAAAAGAAAGTCCATAATTACCATATGACCCAGCAATTTTACTTGTAGGCATTCATCTGAGAGAATGAAAAAATACATCCATGGAAAGACTTGGACATGAATGTTCTGGGGACCTCTACGGTGACACCCTTCCTAAGAGCTGAACACGTGCTGGAGGGCTGAGGGCAGCGGCCTGAGGTCCTTGGGGCTTGCTCTCCCTGGAACCAGCACTCCCTTACCAGGGCCCCAAGCTCAGTATGCCGCCCTCAAGGCAGAGCCTCCACTCCACGAGTGGAAACCAGGCAGCAGAAGAGAACTTTAACCACAAGAGAAAACATGTATTTCGCATTTTAGATAGGTCACTCTGACATTCTGTTTTGAGATCTGCCAAATTGGCAACCCTGCGTGAAAATAATTCACAATAAAACCAAAGCAGCAAGACACCAAGAGACGGGGGCTGGATGGGGTTTTCACTGTTCCTTTTTAACCTATTATCCACCAGGGTAAATACTGTAGAGCAAACAGAGGCTGGGTCATCCCCACAAAGGTGGGGGTCTATAGCCATCAACAGATGCCCCAAACTAGTTTAGGACAAGTTTATATGGCAGAGAAGGTGGACCACGGAGGAAGCTGTAGCCAAGCCTTTGCCGACATAATGGAGACGAGTATTCTGAAGTGGAAAACTCCTCTCACTCCTCCATCCCATTAAGGTGAAAATTGAGGGCCCACAGCGATATTTAGATGAAACAAAATTATCCTACCTTAGACAAGTTTCTCTCTGTTCTCTTTATAGACCATGGTAGGCAGAAGGGCCACGTCCAACGACACCAACACCCTAACACCTGCAGACTCGGAACATGTTATACTCAATGGCTAAAGGGACTAGGCAGCTCTAAGGCTACAGGTTTGAAGACCAGGAGGTTTTCCAGGATTATCCGGGTGGGCCAAACCTAATCACGTGAGCCTCCAAAAGCAGTCAACTTTCTCCAGCTGGAGCAAGGAAGACTGCAGCAGAAGGTAAATTCAGAGAGCAGAAGCTTGAGAAGGGTGGATCTACCAGTCCTGAGGGAGCCACATCAACAGCAGAGAGGGAACGTGGGCAGCTACACAAGCAAAGACCAGCCCCCAGCTGACTGCCAGCAAGGAGGTGGGAAACTCAATGCCACAACCTCCAGGAAGTGAATTCTGCCAACAACCTGAAGGAGTCTGGCAGCAACGTTCCCCAGCTCTTCCCCAGAGAGAGGCCCAGCCCAGCTGATGATCCGATTTCAGCAGAGGGCCCAGCTGAGCCCCATTGTGCCCAGGTTTCTGAGCCATGCAATAAATTGGGGTTAAGCCTCTTAGTTCATGGCACTTTATTCGGGCAGAAAGAGAAAATACATAAATACATTTTATTTTCCTTTTTATGGCTGCACTTGTGGCATGTGGACATTCCCTGGCCAGGATTCGAATGGCAGCTGCAGGCCTACACCACAGCAACTTTGGATTTGAGCCACATCTGCGACCTACTCCATAGCTTGCGGCAACGTTGGATCCTTAACCCACTGAGGGAGTCCAGGGATCAAACCAGCATCTGCCAAACCAGCAACCCTGGGTTCTTAACCTGCTGAGCCACAACAGGAACTCCCACAAACACATTTTTAAAAAGGAAGTAAGTGGAGTTCCCATTGTGCTCAGTGAGTTAAGAACTTGACTAGTATCCATGAGGATGCGACTTTGATCCCTCGCCTTGCTCAGTGGGTTAAGGATCCGGCTTTGATCCCTCGCCTTGCTCAGTGGGTTAAGGATCCGGCTTTGCCTTGACCAGTGGTATAGGTTGAAGATGCAGCTCAGATGTGGTGTTGCTGTGGCTGTGGTGTAGGCTGGCAGCTGCAGCTCTGATTCAACCCCTAGCCTGGGACTTCCTAAAAAGACTAAGGAAATAAAAGGAAGTAAGCAAATAGAATTCTCAAGGGAAAGTGCCTTTGGGTTGTAATTCCCTTTCCTTATTGCAAATGCATGGTGTAGGAATCTTGGAGCACTTAAGAATTAGTTACAATCCACAGTCCCACCTGTGCTCCTCTGTATAGGGCTGTATTAAATGGGAGACTGAGGCCCTCTAGAACCCACTGGAAAGGAACGTGGACCTCAGAGACATCAAGACTGTAACAGGAGGATCTATTATCAGGCTCTTGTACTGATGTGGTTGAGGGATGGCAGGGCAGGGCAGGGCAGGCTAGCTAGTATGCAGTCAGACTGGAGAGGAAGATACTGATCCCAGATAGCTGTAGAGAGGGCTGGCTAGGTTGAAGGTAGTACCAGCAAAATAGAGATTTCAAAAGGGGGAGTAGACTTGGGAGATGCTGAAACCCTGGGTTTACTCAAATATATTTCACCTGCCTTCACTAATTAAGCTGGTTTTAAGACCTGCATGGCCTCCAAATAAGATGTTTGCCCAAGTAGTTTCCCAAGAACCTGGAGTCAGCTCTCTCTCATGGGAACTGGGCTGGTTAGGACTGGTTAGGATCACTGACCCTCCAAATGGGCACGCATGAGTGGCCATCCAGTGACCTTGTGCCATCAGAGGGCCCAAAACTCCACCCTCAGATGGTGCTAAGTGCCTCCACTTTTGAATGTGCCAAGACCCATGGCTTAGTTACACTTGCGCAAAATGACAATTACCATACAATTACCATACTTTCCCCCATCATCTTTCCTCACACTCCCTGTGCCTCAGACCGCCCTGCTTCTTTATTCATTATCCCATACCTACCCTGAGTCTCTTGGAGATCTGAGACTTGTTCTCCAGTCTCTTTGCTTTAGCTGCCTTTTAAATAAACCCTCTCTCTGCTGTAAACCTTGGTCTCTCAGTTTTGGCTTGCTGTGCATTGGGCAAAACAAACCTAGCTTGGTTAGAAAATGGTCATGGCAAAAGTTTATCGTGGCATCTATTGGATTTGAGGGGCCTGTGGAACATCGAGGCGCTAGCCAGGAGGTAAAGGGATTGTCAAAACTGGAGCTCAGCTGATTCTCAATTAGAGATGCCAGTTTGAGAATTATTAACATACAGGTTCAGAAGATGTTTATGAGTTTTCTTTTGCTTTAAAACACAGTAAGAAGAGGACTGAGGAAGAGATACAAATAGTAACACAATTTTGTTTGCTAGAGGTAATTAGAAAAGAATTGGAGAGAGGAAAAAAGAGGATGGAAAAGATGAGAAAGCCGGCTGAGGTGGAATTAATTGATATATTGCTAATAAACCACAAAAACAAAAAAGCAGAAAACCGTGTGCTTACAAAGTTCATGATCTTAGGGGAGAAAAAAGGAGGTGGTAGGGAGACAGAAGCTAGAAAATGCTCCTGTTCGCCACCAGCAAGCACTGCCAGCCCAGGACAGCTAGGTCCTGCCTGAGTGAATGACAACAAACAGAGGAGGGAGGCACAGCGAAAGGCTACTTACGATGTTGGCCCAGCCACTCGCACCTTGGGAGCTTCCTCAGCTTCGGGGGTTGTCATTTGAGGAATGCCAATATCATGTTCCTCCATTTACAAAATCAATTACAGGGAAACTGGAGACTCCCTCCACCCCCTTATTTCCATCAAAGCAATGCTGCTATGTCAAGTAAGACTGAAAAGTCTGTTAGCTTATGCATTGCCACCTATGCATCCAATACATTTTCCTCATGAAAAGCTCACAATGGCTTTTCTTCATACCCTTTGCTGAATCCCATCTGTGAAAGCTTTGAAGGCTGCACGCAGTAGCGGGGAGAGAGAGAGGCAGATGTCCACAGAGCAGAGCTTAGGAGGACTCCCTGCTGAACCGCCAGCTGTGGGGCATGCCGCAACCAGGAAGGTACCATTTAGGACAGACTGTTCCTCATCTTCCCCTCTAATCGCTAGTCGGCTAGTCGGTAGTCGGCTAGTCGCTGGACGAGATGGGCTCAAAAAGAACTTAAATGTAACCCATTCCAAAGCACCAAATGATTATTTTAGGCCATGAGACCAGATGCTACACTTTCATTACCTTTCCTATGCCTCTAGTTGGGGCTAAGAATCAAAACAGCTCTCCAGGTTCTCTTCCACTGTTTAACAGATCTAATCCAAAGCTGACTGTGTGAAATGTCTCCAGAAGGCAGCGTTGCCTTTTAAAATCCCCCTTAGACACCACCCCATATTGTTGCATTCGAACACACTTCCACCACAAAGGTTAAAAAGTCCTTAAGTACATTTTTATTCTACTCTGTAACAAGGCCATGGACACACAAAATGTTTGGATCACTTAATAAGTTACAACATTCCATGTTTTCATAGTAAGAAAGAACAAGGACATAAATGATCATTTCCTGAGTTAACAGTGCAATGTAAAATTTAATCTGTATTGCTCATCAGACACTTCACAGCATAAAAACATGATCAAAATGATCATTTGCTTTATCATGTCATAAAACACGAGAGCTTATGATATAACAGTGGTACAGTTTAAATGGTAAGGAACTTTGTGATTCATAACAAAGAATCCTCTAGGTACTTGTTGCCATGACTGACTTTCCAGGACAAATATCAGTAGGAAAATAACTTATGGTACAAAATAAAGTCAACCAGGTATCTATAGTGAAGAAACATCTGATTTCGTTTAAGAAACTGAAACCTGGATTCTGGTCAGCCTTTTAGTATGTACAAAAATGTTCTCTTAAAAAACCCTAAGTAACCACAAATTTAGATAAAACAGCTGAATGACAGCTCTTCATTATGCTGTGAAACTATGGATCTCATCTTTGGAAAAGTTCAGATCATGCAGCAACCTGAAAAACAAACACAAAGCACACGTTTCTTAAGGAAAATGTTTAAAAAGAAAGAAGTGAGATCAGAGTTTACTATCATAACCATAGCATTTTTTCATTTCCCCAATTTAGTGTGTACTTTCTTTAAAAACCCCACAATTATTACTTCTAAAAAACCAACAATTCCTTAGTAGCATCAAATACCTAGTGTGCAAATTTTCAATTGGCTCATGAACACTGTAATTTTTAGTTTGTCTGAATCAAGATCCAACTAAAATCTACTCATTGTGACCTTCTTTTATGTCTTTGAGGTATCCTTTGATCTGTAAGATCCCCACATGCTGTACTGGGCAAGCCTCTCACTGCCAGAACCATCCTACCTTTCTGGCCATCCCGCCCGGCTCTCCCTGGCAAGTGGCACCCCAGGCGAAACTTCTGAGTGCCTGCACCCTCGACCTGTCCCTCCCTGCCTGTGCTACTCTCTCCACCTCCTCTGACTGGCAATGCTTAGTCATCCTGCAAAACCAGGCCTTTCTGCTTGCTCAAGACTGCAGTATGCGTGTATTTTTCCCCCCTCCATGTTTTCTAAACTTACACTAAAAGAATTCATCAAATCATCTTGTTTAGATGGCTCACGATTATATTTCTTTTGCTTACGCTGTGCTCCTGGGTTCTACAGTATTTTTTATTTTATTTTTTTTCTTGTTATTTCCCCAATACAATTTTTTTTTCTACTGTAAAGCATGGTGACCCAGTTACACATACATGTATACATTCTTTTTTTCTCCCATTATCATGTTCTGTCATAAGTGACTAGACATAGTTCTCAGTGCTACACAGCAGGATCTCACTGCTAATCCATTCCAAAAGCAATAGTTTGCATCCATTAACCCCAAGCTCCCAATCCATCCCACTCCCTCCCCCTCCCCCTAGGCAACCACAAGTCTATTCTCCAACTCCATGATTTTCTTTTCCGTGGAAAGGTTCATTTGTGCTGTATATTAGATTCCAGATAAAAGTGATGTCATATGGTATTTGTCTTTGTCTTTCTGACTTACTTCACTCAGTATGAAGTCTCTAATTCCATTCATGTTGCTGCAAATGGCATTATTTCATTCTTTTTATGGCTGAGTAGTATTCCATTGTGTATATATACCACATCTTCTTAATCCAGTCATCTGCCAATGGACATCTAGGTTGTTTCCATGTGTTGGCTATTGTGAATAGTGCTGCAATGAACATGTGGGTGCATGTGTCTTTTTTAAGGAAAGTTTTGTCTGAATATATGCCCAAGATGGGGTTTCTGGGTCACATGATAGTTCTATGTATAGTTTCCTAAGGTACCTCCATACTGTTCTCCACAGTGGTGGTACCAGCTTCCATTCCCACCAACAGTGCAGAAGGGTTCCCTTTTCTCCACACCCCCTCGGGCATTTGTTCTTTGTGGACTTATTAATGATGGCCATTCTGACTGGTGTGAGGTGGTATCTCATGGTAGTTTTGATTTGCATTTCTCTGATAATCAGGGATGTTGAGCATTTTTTCATGTGCTTATTGGCCATCTGTATATCTCATTTCTATAATTATCTAACAATAGTGTTGCACTGTAATCTATCATAAAGAGCTATATGTATGGAAAATTTTGATCAGTTTTTTAAGAAATGTATCCTGTTGGCAAAGGCACAATAAAGTTGTATCTTACAGACTACAGGCAATAAGGCTAGCAAAGTTACCTAACATAAACCAAAAAGGAAAAAGTCTTTCTGACCATGTGGCTCCCCTCTCTCTACCACCAGGGCCCTCCCAGGTAAGGGGAGCTTGTCTTTATCTGAATTTCCAGAACACTTCGTTTCTCTCTCTAGAAAGAGTATTTATGACATTCTAGTAAGAGTATGATAAAGAGTGTTTCTACCACTAGACAGTGTGGGCCTTGAAAGCAGAGACTGTTTTATTCATCTATGCAGTAAATAGTGTTACTTAGTGGATGAAAGGACCTTTATTGGCCAAATAATTCTAAGCTGTCTACATCAAAAAAAAAAAAAAGTTTCTCAGTCCTTCTCTGTTACCACATTGCACAAATTTGACAAATTTTCACCAAATATGGATGGTATGTTTGGCAAGGCTATACTTATGTAGATGACATGGGATTCACTTTGCGGGGAGGGGCTGACGGAGAGGGCATTCCATAGTCACCATGCAGGAGAGCAAAAACTAGGATATAATAAAAAGTCCAAGTAACTGCCAAGTAAGAGATATATACCACATCCATGAAGATGGTGAAGACAAAGAAATCAAAAAAACAAAGAGTCCTAAGTTGAAAGTCACAGGGCAGAAGGTATGAAGGGTCAGTCCTGATCTGTATCAAGCAGCACCTCACAAGGCAACTCAATGCAGCATGTTCAAGGATGAGCCGGCAGGGACCCACAGATGATGAGGCAGACTCAGCACTTCCGGGCAAGTGAGAGAGTGCTGCACAGAGAGACTTGCTCAGAGGTAAAGCTGAGAAAATAGAGCTATCCAGATTATAGTCAATTTAAAAACTGAAAAAATACTAGGCTCTTGGCTATCTTCAATTCAGGTACACATACACTGAGGCTCCAGTATGCAAGGAAGTGGGCTTGGTTAGAACCCTACTAGGCCTTGCATAGAACCCCAATGAAGAGCCCTCAGGGGAGTTCCCATTGTGGCTCGGCAGGTTAAGAACCCAATTAGTATCTACAAGGATGTGTGTTTGATCCCTGACCTCACTCAGGGGGTTAAGGATCTGGCATTGCCACAAACTGCAGCGAAGGCCCCAGATGCAGCTTGGGATCTGCATTGCTATGGCTGTGGTATAGGCGGGCAGCAGCAGCTCAGATTCAGCCCCTAGCCCTGAAAAAAAAAAAAAAAAAAGCCTTCAAGAAGCCCAGAGTTCATGGGAGCAAATGGCCTACTCCTGTTAGGGAAGCTGTTCAAAGGATTTCCTCCTCAGTCAGTGAAAACTGGATCAAGTGGCCTTAAAGACAGCCTCTTTCAACACATCAAGATTATGATTGCTATTATTTAAAAATATGATTAGACTGCAATCTATAAGATACTTCTAAAGGGCAGTGTCACATACCATATGATATCACTTACATCTGGAATCTAATACATGGCACAAACGAACCTTTCCACAGAAAAGACAATCATGGACTTGAAGAACAGACTTGTGGTTGCCGAGAGGGAGGGAGCAGGGGAGGGAGTGGGATGGATTGGGAATTTGGGGTTAACAGATGCAACCTATTGCCTTTGGAATGGATAAGCAATGAGATCCTGTTGTATAGCACTGGGAACTATATCTAGTCACTAGCGATAGAGCGTGATAATGTGAGAAAAAAGAATGTATACATGTATGTATGACTGGGTCACCTTGCTGTTCAGTAGAAAATTGACAGAACACTAAACTAGCTATAATAGAAAAAATAAAAATCATTATAAAAATAATAAAGGGCAGAGTCAATAAAGGAGAAGAGTGTAGCTCAGCCTTTTTTTCCTGAAAAATAATTTTACTTTATAAAATATGCTTACATTGTTAGTCTTCACTATAATTGTAATAGTTTTGTTTGAGCTTTAAAAGAGGAAAAGTTTAAACTACATTTTTTTTTTTTTTTTTGCTTTTTAGGGCCACACGCATGGCATATGGAAGTTCCCAGGCTACGGGTTGAATCAGAACTACAGCTGCTGGCCTACACTATAGCCATAGCAATGCAGGATCTGAGCCATGTCTGTGAGCTACATCGAAGCTCACTGCATTGCCAGATCCTTAACTCAATGAGTGAGGCCAGGGACCGAACACACAACCTCATGGTTACTAGTTAGATTCATTTCCACTGTGCCACAACAGGAACTCCTCCCCAATTTTTTTTTAAGTTGAGAGAACTTAAACAGAAGCACATTTTTCTGAAATCATTAAAATCCAGAAATATACTTAAATTTAGTTAAAATGCCTTTTAAAATACAATGTGGAGAGAAAAACTTTTTAATGTCTTCATTTATTTATTGCAGTCAATCTTTTTCTTAATTAAAATTAAAAATAAAATAGCAAGAGAAAATTATCTAGAAAATGTTAGGTTCAGTCATATACCAAATCAGGAAAGGCAAGGCATTTAAGGCCGTCATAAGATTTCATCTAGAAACCCAAGAGAGGCTATATTTAACCAAATATTTTAAAGTATCATTTTAGAGTTAGTTCACATCAAGGTGATTTTTTCTTTTTTCTTTTTTTTTTTTGGTCCTTTGTTCTTTCAGGGCCCACCCACGGCATATGGAGGTTCCCAAGCTAGGGGTCTGTCTAATGGGAGATACAGCTGCCGGCCCACACCACAGCCACAGCAGCACCAGATTGAGCTGCGTCTGCGACCTACACCACAGCTCATGGCAACACTGGATCCTTAACCCACTGAGCGAGGCCAGGGGTCGAACCCAAAACCTCATGGTTCCTAGTCGGATTCGATTCTGCAGTGTCACAACAGGAACTCCAAGGTGATTTTTAAATATGATGGTCGCTACCCCTGGTTTTTTATGGTGTGGAGTTCAACTTTTAGTCTTGCCTATTTATGTTCTAATGTCTGTTTTCTGTCTTGCTGTTCAGCTTTCTATCACTGCTACTTACTAGCTCTCCCCCTCTTGCATAGAATGAAGATCAAAAGCTACAATGAGACGAACACTTATTATTATATATTATGAAACTCTGGTGGAAGAAGAGGTTGAATCTGGTGTCCCCCCAAAATATCTGGCACCAATGTTGTGAATGCATCCACACTGCCCGTCATTAGCAGAGGCCATCAAGAGCTGGTTGTGTCTTTTGCATTCACATCTATCTCTATGCATAATCCCAGCCTCCACCCTTCACCTGCGTGCAGATTAAACCCTTTGTTATTTTCATAGCCTGTAACAGACTATTATAGTGCAAGTTCATATGAATAGCATGAATTGAGAGCCAAATCAACTCCTTTTTTATAGGATTTCACAGGGCTGAGATTCTTTCTCCAACCATATTGCTACTCACTTCATTCCTTGTTCGGTAAATGGCGTTGGTCCACAAATGCAGATGAGGACTTTGGATTTCTCTAAACTTTTTTTCAAGAATTCAGAAAGCAGAGCTGGTGAAATGTATCCCTGTTTGCCACTCCATTCAGAAGGAGGTGCTGAGAGAACAAATTCAACATCAAATCTGGGGAAAAGAAACATTTTTTAAAAGTCTATTATGTTAACCATATTATGAACATGTTTCAAAGTCACTAAAATATTTTTTGCTCCCCTGGAGAATGACTGAATATATGAAGATTGATATACTTGCTAACAAAGCACTGGAACAGACTGTAAAGAAAGATTTCACAAAATCATACCGGTAGATCCATATTTACCGAAGAGAAACTTTTGCAACAGATAAGAAGAATAATTTGACATTTTTTACTGAACTGACTAGAAAGAGAGCTCCCAAGGGATCTCGGAGAACTCTATATTTCTGTTAATAATCTGCTCACATATATCACAGTAAAAAGCAATGACCAGTGACATGTGCATTTGCATCTCAGACTCAAACCTCTTCAGTGGGTTCTAGACCCCTATAACCAATGGCCTATCTGACTTCTTAACTGTTACTGTCTCCGTGGCCTCCACCTTGACTTAAAATCTTCCTGCCCACACCTGAAGTTACTGCTGTGAGTGGCCCCACAGTCTACTTGGTTGCACAAACCAGAAACCTGGGATTTATCTGCCTCGACCTCCATGACCAAATTCTCCCCAAGGCCTAGTTCCTAACCCTGCTCCGCTGTACCCAGCCTACACTGTGCAACCCTGCCCATTCTCCTTCTTCTTTCTGTAGGGTTTCTTCCACACCATGGTTCAGTTCTTTGCTCGGACATCACATTCAGGGAAGCACTGCAGCCCCACGAGTCTGGAGTCCTTTCTTTTATGAGCTGTAGACATGTTTTCCTTTTTCTCTTCTTTACAGCCCTTGTATCAGACTGTAAATATGTGACCACCAAGATGATCACTGTATTAATGTCTACCTTCCCCATGAGACCAGAAACCCCACGAGATCAGGGACCATGTTTGCTCTGGCTACCACTGCACCCTAGTGCAGACACGCAAACACTATGGAGTGAAACGTTTGAAAGAAAATAAAAGAAAGGGTACAGAATTATAATGAAAGAAGTACATCAAACCAAGTCTCACACTATAACCACAGCCCATTTCTTCCCCCAGCTTTGTAATCTGCTAAGTGAACTGCTGGTAAAGAGCCACAATAAATTCGAAATTCCAAATGGTACCTGCCCCCTTTGCTCCATTTTGCAAACACAATTAAATTTTAACATTTTCAATAGCATCAGAGCCAATGCACTTCTTTTTCCAGTTAAGTAATTCAGATATTTTCTCAAGAGAGGCAGGAATTAAATTATATATTAATCTCCATCTTAAGAAAACACTGAAGCAAACAGTTTCTCTTGTGAGGTGGCCTGGGGAGCCAAACACCAGAAAGAAAACAAGATGTGGCTGGTGCAGCTGTCCCCATGTCACTGTGCTGTAGCACGTTCATGCTTCCAAGAATGGAGGAGCCCAGCAAGAGCACACAGACCAGTTTGGAGTCCCAGCTGGAGCTGGAGAACCACCCCAGTTCTCACCAGACCCAACCTCCAGGGGGCTTATTTGTTCATTTGCGGAACAAGGGACAACTCCTACATCTCTAATATTCTGATCATATATTTAAACACTCTATAGAGATATGGGAGTTTCTGTTGTGGCACAGCGGAAACGAATCCGACTAGTGACCATGAAGTTGTGGATTCGATCCCTGGCCTCACTCAGTGGGTTAAGGGTCTGGTGTTGCTGTGAGCTGTGGTGTAGGTCACAGACACGCCTTGGATTTGGCGTTGTTTTGGCTGTGGTGTAGGTCGGCAGCTACAGCTCTGATTTGACCCCTAGCCTGGGAACCCCCACATGCCGTGGGTGAGGCCCTAGAAAAGGCAAAAAGACCAAAAAAAAAAAAAAAGTAAGAAAAAAATTCTATAGAGATATGTTTTATTTCTTGCCTTCAAGGTTCCCATTCTGTTTTAGCAGCAATTTGAATCCACCTTATACAAAACGGCCTCCCCAAATACTTTCTTTCAGTGACATTTTTTCCTCCCCAGCACTCAAAATTAAGATGGTGTTGGATAATCCTGGAATGTGCTTTTTGTTTACTGCTCCACTGAGGGCAGCGTCCTTATCTGACTTGTTCAATACTATGTCCAGGCCTGGCTTGAGGCAAGTGTGCCAAAAATACCTAATGAATGACTAAAGGGATTAATTTAACAAGAAGCCATACTGGCCAAAAATAAACACTATACTTAGCAGGACAAAGCCACATGTAGGCAACTATGAAAATACATATAAAATGTGCGTGAATTTGTAAGGACATTTTTCTGGGAAGAAGGTCCATGACCTTTCACCATATTATCAAAAGGGATCCAAAAATAGCTGTGGAACCACGAGCCTAAGACATTTCTATTATACATAGACAATACAGTAACAGATAGCAATTGCCATATTAAATTACAATAAAAGATAGTCTGCCCTGCCTCTATTCCGGTAAGTCTGTCACTGGAATAAAACTGCCAAGACAGGAGTTCCTGACATGGTTCAGCAGTAACGAACCTGACTAGGACTATGAGGATGCGAGTTCGATCCCTGGCCTCACTCAGTGGGTTAAGGATCCAGCGTTGCCCATGAGCTATGGTGTAGGTCACAGACGTGGCTCAGATCCCACATTGCTGTGGCTGTGGCATAGGCCAGAAGCTACAGCTCCGATTCCACCCCTAGCCTGTGAACTTCCATATGACTCTGGTGTGTCCCTGAAAAAACAAAAAACAAAAAAAAGTAGGCCTTTAAGGCTAGGTTTTTCCTCCATCTAGATAAAGCCTACCCTAATAAATATTTCAAAGCCATGTACACATGCAAGGCCTTTGGGTTTTCCAGTGAGGGTTTGACCACGAGTCTCCAGGAACATAGATTATCCTATGCTGGAAGTCAGTACGAGCAAGGACAGCTCTGTCTCCAGGAAGTGGAAGGGAAAGTAGGGACCCAGAGCACATAGGAAAGGAAGGTGAGAGCAGGAAGGGCAGGGGAGGGGAGCAGAAGAGAGGACAAAGGCACCAGGAGTCATGAGGCTCTCACTTTCCCCGGCAAACTGAAGCATCTTGTGAGCATTATTAGAGCCAGTCATCCACAAGCGAAAAAAAGGGCCCTTTTCTCACCCTCAATCCTCCAGCCCAAACAATTCCACAACCTGAAGTTGTGTGCAGACTAAGACAAAACAAAAAAAAAACACAGGTGACTTCATTAAGGGACACTTCACAGCAAAAAAACAAACAACCCAACTGAAAAATGGGCAGAAGACCTAAACAGACAATTCTCCAAAGAAGACATACAGATGGCCAACAGGCACATGAAAAAATGTTCAACATCACTAATTATTAGAGAAATGCAAATTAAAACTAGGATGAAGTACCACTTCACACCAGTCAGAATGGCCATCATTAACATGTCATTGAATAACAAATGCTGGAGAGGGTGTGGAGAAAAGGGAACCCTCCTTCACTGTTGGTGGGAATGTAAACTGCTACAACCACCATGGAAAACAGTATGGAGGTACCTCAGAAAACTAAATATAGAACTACCACAATGATTCAGCAATCCCACTCCTGGGCATACATCCAGAAAAAACTTTCACTGAAAAAGATACATGCACCCCTATGTCCATTGGCAGAGCTATTCACAATAGCCAAGACATGGATACAATCTAAATGTCCATCCACAGATGAATGGATTAAGAAGGTGTGGTATATATACACAGTGGAATACTTCTCAGCCGTAAGAAAGATAAACTAATGCCATTTGCAGCAACATGGGTGGAACTAAAGATTCTCATTATTAAGTGAGGTAAATCAGAAGGAAAAAGACAGACACCAAATGATATCACTTATTTGTGGAATCTAAAATATGGCACAGATGATCCTATCTACAAAACAGAAACAGATCATGGCCAAAAGGAGCAGACTTTGTGGTTCCCGGAGTGGGATGGACAGGGAGTTTGGGGGGTTTTGGATGCAAACACTTATATTTGGATTGGATGGGCAATGCGGCCCTAAAGTACAGCAGAGGGAACTATGTGTGATTGGGTCACTGAGCTGTACAACAGAAATTGAAGAAACACTGTAAATCAACAATACTTAAATAAAAAAAAGAAAAAAAAGGACCCTTCGTTTTCAGAGGCTGTAAATACATTCCTTTGACAAACTGCCTCTTAAATTGAATTTAACTCCTAGGGATAGACTCAGAGAATAATGTCCATTCACTGAAATAATAATGAACGGATTTTTCTTGTACAAGGAAACTACCTTAAGGAACACTATGTCCAAAACCTGCCAAAAATACTTTAAAAAAAACTTAGTTAAAAAAGTCTAGCTATGTGCGTTTAAGTTCTTTTAGACGTTTGTGTAGGAAAAAGAAGCTCAAACAGTTAATACAGAAAACAAACACATGCATACAGAGATCCTCTATAACCACAATCCAAATATCTGAGGCAGGGTTTCACAATCTCCAGAGCTTACACTACCCTCTCCAATTCTCACAACAGCCTTATGAAGTAAGGAAGGAAGATGTCATTATTCATTCCGAAGATAAAGACACAGGCCCACAGAGCTAAGTAATTTTTGAATACAGTTTCAAGCTAGCAAAGGGTCAAACAAAAACTAGAACTTAGATCCTTTAGGCTTTGTGATAAATGCTGCTTCCAATTTTCTACTCTGAAAATTACTGAAAAAGATCTGAAAAACCTAGGAATTTGTATTCCCTCAAATTACACTCTAAATGGCCATGCAACTGCTTAACTATAGTAAGTATTCTTGGATTTATGCTTTAAGTATGTAAGAAGAGAAAATAGTTCAAGGAAAATTAAATTCAGGTCATCCTTAATTTGCACAAATTATTTATTAAAAGAGAAAGAGGGGGGAGGATGAGAGACAACAGGGAGGAATAACTAGAAGGAACCACAGCTCACCTTAGTAGGGATATACAGAAAATATTCAGAAGAGCCTGGAGCCTCTGGAACAGCTGAGTTTCTAAGGTCATTAACTTAAGAAAAAAATTTTTTTTTATTATACTTGATTTACAATGTTCTGTCAATTTCTGCTGCACTACAAGTGACCCAGTCATATATATATACACACACATAGATTCTTTTTCTCATAATATCTTCCATATATATAGCATATATATGTATATGCTATATATATGATATATATGTGTATGTGATATATACATGATGTATATGATGTGTCATATATATGATATGTATACATGTGTATATGTATATGTATACATACACATACATTCTTTTTCTCGTATCTTCCATAAATACACACATATATATGTTCTATACACATATACATATATATTCTTTTTCTCATAATATCATGTTTCATCACAAGTGATCAGATATAGTTCCTCTGTGCTATACAGCAGGACCTGAGGTCTTTAACTTTTAAAAGGCCTACAATTTTATCTATACCATACTGTCATAGGCATATTTATGTCAGATATTTTGTGTGACTTATGAAGTTCTGAAATTCTTATAAATATTTTTAATGATACAGAAATACTTCATAAAGTATGACAGCTTGTCCAATTCACTCTTCTTCCAAATTATTTTGAATTTCCTCCTGCTTTCAAACCTCTTTAGGGGAGATGGTTAAATTATCTTAACTGCCGTTGACTATGCCAGGGTTCTCTTTTCAAAGAAACAAATTTTCACCTTGCTATCTGGTTCTACCACTGAATTCAGACTGACTCAAACTTTTTCTATTACCTCTACCAGCACTTCCCAAAGTGCATACTAGTGATAATAATAAGTGTTCATGTAAAGAAACAAAAATGAAGAGAAACTTGCTCAACAATGCATAGGAACCCTCTTCTTGGAAAGTCACAAAGGACACCGGTACAGCAAAGGCTTTAAGAAATCCTGTGGTAAAGAAACATGCTTATATTTGCTTAATCCACCTCACCAAATTTATCTGATCTGTTCCCATTATAATAAGAAAATCTTGAATCGCCAAATTGGCTATATTGGATCATTTTTGATGAGACCCAACTCAGTATAAACAACAGAAACATAAAGCCCATTACATATTTTATTGGTACACACTTGATGTCACATTGATCTTATCAAACAATATTTCTCTGGGGGAGATGTATTAATATTACTTACATTTAATTTTTTTTATTGATAAGTTTATTTTTTTGTTTGAAGGAGCTTCCTGGTCAATTAAAAACTCCAACCAGGAGTTCCCGTCGTGGCGCAGTGGTTAACGAATCCGACTAGGAATCATGAGGTTGCGGGTTCGGTCCCTGCCCTTGCTCACTGGCTTAACGATCTGGCGTTGCCATGAGCTGTGGTGTAGGTTGCAGACGCGGCTCGGATCCCGCGTTGCTGTGGCTCTGGCGTAGGCTAATGGCTACAGCTCCGATTCGACCCCTAGCCTGGGAACCTCCATATGCCGCGGGAGCGGCCCAAGAAATAGCAAAAAGACAAAAAAAAAAAAAAAAAAAAAAAACTCCAACCAAAGAAGACAGGGCTTGCCTGACTAAATATGTAAGAATAAATTAAACACAGAGCTACTGTCACTTTAATACCTTTTATCCTTTAATGCTAATTTCTCCAATTGGCTTCTCCAAATTATATCATCCTCTGTTTTATTGAAGAACATCAGCTTCACTTTCCTTAAAAGAAAAAACAATAACAACTCAAAAAGCACTATTTCGATTACATTTAAAATATACATGAATGGAAAGTCTAAAAGTAAAGTAGCATGAATGTGTTTTTAGTGCCAATTAAGGAAAGAAAAGTACCCAAATTAAAAGAATCAAGTGAATAAAACAGCTCAGAGGAAGAAAAGTTAAGAAATGATAACTGAGGGATGAGAACATGTCTGTTGAGGTCCACTGAGTATTTAATTAATTTAGAATCCTTCTACCAATCCAACAGCCTCACAAGGGATAGTAATTAAAGATAAAGTTACATACCTGAGACTGGGTATATCAGTCAAAGCATAATGCAGTACTTTAACCATTGGTGTGAAGCCTGTTCCAGCTGCCAATAGAAAGAGATCTTCCATTTCTTGGACCTGGGATATTTTAAAACTGCCCTCGGGATTGCTTACAGAAACATAATCTCCTAAACAATGAAATACACACTAAATCAGAAAAAAATCAGGAAACCTGAGATGGTAAACCTGGCTGAATTTATAATACTGAGGAGAAACAGGTTGGGTAATGATCAGACTACATCTCAGTTTGTAAGGTATGTAAGCAGTTTTAAGAGTATTCATTAGGCTCCCAAGTATGTCATTATACTCAAATTATCATTATAATCAAGTCAATAACAAGGTTTTGTTACACTCATTTACCAACATTTCTTTCCCAACCCATCCAATAAAGGATGACTGCTAAACTAAATCTAAGCACTTCAAAAGCGGTCCTTGGAGTTCCTGTCGTGGCACAGTGGTTAACGAATCTGACTAGGAACCATGAGGTTGCAGGTTCGATCCCTGGCCTCGATCAGAGGGTTAAGGATCTGGCATTGTCATGAGCTGTGGTGTAGGTCGCAGACGTGGCTTGGATCCCGTGTTGTTGAGGCTCTGGCGTAGGCTGGCGGCTACAGCTCCGATTAGATCCCTAGCCTGGGAACCTCCATATGCTGCAAGTGCGGCCCCAGAAGAGACAAAGAGCCAAAAAAAAAAAAAAAAAGTAGTTCTTGAACACCTGTCTTGTATGGTACAAGGTGACATAGTCACCATTTAACACACCAATTTTTTACCATAGTAATAAGACTAGTACAAGAGAAAATGGAAATAGAAATGTATTCTAAAATCTTATATTCTTAGTAAATGGAACATTAGAAAATGCTAACTTTGCCTCCATCAAATCTTAGAAAAGACCTACCAATTAAAATAAGAGTTATTCTGAATTTAATTCCTACAAAGACAAACAAGATGAGAAACTGTACCTGGAGCATGCTACTTCTATATCTACAATCAAAATAGCTGAAAAAACCCTTTTCTGCTATGCACTTGATATAATCACTAGGTACCATGCCTATAAGAGAACTGTACTGGACAGCCACATGTCAAAGAATAAAATTAGAACACTCTCTAACACCATACACAAAAATAAACTCAAAATGGATTACACCTAAATGTAACACTGGATACTATAAGCTCCTAGAGGAAAACGTAGGCAGAACATTCTTTGACATAAATCACAGCAATATTTTTTTGGATCCACCTCCTTGATTAATGAAAATAAAGACAAAAAACCCCAAATGGGCCGTAATTAAACTTAAAAGCTTTTGCACAGTAAAGGAAACCATTAAAAAAACAAAAAGGCAACCTATGGACTTGGAGAAAATATTTGCAAACAATGTGACCAATAAGGACTTAATTTCCAAAATATACAAACAGCTCATATAGCTCAATACCAAAAAAACCAAACAACTCAATCAAAAAGCAGGCAAAGATCTAAATAGATATTTCCCCAAAAAAGACACATAGATGGCCAAAAGGCACATGGAAAAAATCCTCAACATCACTAATTATTATAAATGGAAATCAAAACCACAATGAGATATCACCTCATTCCATTCAAAATGGCCATCATCAAAGGTCTACAAATAAATGCTGGAGAAAGTGTGGAGATGGGTGAAAATGTAAACTGTTACACCACTAGGGAGAACAGTATGGAGGTTCCTTTAAAAACAGTTTTACCATTTGATCCAGTAATCATACTCCTGGGCATATATCTGTAGAAATATCTAATTCAAGAAGATACATGCAACCCAATGTTCACTCCCAGGACTATTTACAACAGGCAAGACATGGAAGCAACCTAAATGTTTAGATGGGAGATGAATAAATAAAATATGATACACACACACACACATATTTTCACATACACACACATACATATACACAATGGAATACTACTTAGCCATAAAAAAAATTGTGCCATCTGCAGCAACATGGGCCAATACATTATCATACGAAGTAAAGTAAGTCAGAAAAAGATAAATATCATATGATAACTTTTATATGTGGAATCTAAAAATAAATGATACAGATGAATTTATATATGAAAAAGAAGTATGTCCATAGACATAGAAAACAAACTTATGATTACCAAGTAGAAAGAGGACGGAGGGATAAATTAGGAGGACAGGATTAACATATACACACTACTATATATAAAACAGATAACCAACAAGGACCTACTATATAGCACTGGGAACTATGCTCAATATTTTTTAATATTATAATATTACATATTATATAATGTGTGTGTGTATATGTGTGTGTGTGTGTGTGTATCTTTTTCTTCAGATTCTTTTCCCTTATAGGTCATTACAAAATATTGAGTATAGTTCCCTGTGCTATACAGAAGGTCCTTGTTGGTTATCTATTATATATATAATATAGACAGATATATATATATCTGAATCACTGTGTTGTACACCTAAAACTAAACGATGTTGTAAATCAACTATACTTCAATTACAAAAAAAAAAAAAAAAAACCTATCCATGTTTTTAAAAAAATTTCAAATGCTGTGATTTTAAATGCTTGGATGCTCATAATTTTTCCCTTTTTCTGTCCATGACAGGATAGTAAGAATCTTGCAATAATTGATAAATTCAGTATTAGAAAGTAACAGAAGCTCCTGGTTATAGTTCAAAAGGGACCAGAAGATCAGAATATCCCCAGGAAAAAGTGAGCTGGTTGTTTACTAAAGAAGCCTCACAAAATGATATTAACTTGGTAACTTTTGTCCACAGTCTGATTCTTCCAATGTCATAAAATTGATTAGACTCAGGCAAGGACCAGATGCTAATCAAATTCACAAGAGATTAAAGCACACTTGTCAGAATGGCAATGGATTTTCAGCCTATCTGCATCTAGTGACCTAACCATTACATGCCCCATCCAGGACATTTCATTCCCAGCGTCAGAATATTTGGAAGGCCAAAATAATCATATAAAAGTTGCTTGATGAGGAGTTCCCACTGTGGTACAGTGGTTAACAAATCCAACTAGGAACCATGAGGTTGCGGGTTCGCTCCCTGGCCTTGCTCAGTGGGTTAAGGATCTGGCGTTGCCATGAGCTGTGGTGTAGGTTGCAGACACAGCTCAAATCCCGCGTTGCTGTGGCTCTGGTGTTGGCAGGTGGCTACAGCTCTGATTTGACCCCTAGCCTGGGAACCTCCATATGCCCCGGGAGCGGCCCAAGAAATGGCAAAAAGACAAAAAAAGAAAAAAAAATTGCTTGATGAACACGGAACTGAAACAAAGTGGATAATTTTATACAGTAGCTCATTTAGGCCATAACAGGGCTTCCTGAGTTGTCACTGCCTGGCACTGTACAGTATCTGTGCCATGACGAGTTCTTCTGGATGAAGTTGACAAAAACACTGATCGTGCTATTCTGGCTTTCTTTTCCATGCTCCAGGTGAACTCTCCACCCTACTCCACACAATGTCTATGAATAGGTTATAATACCATTGGCTAAGCTTCCACCTGCTGTATTACAGCCATGTTGTCAGCCCTTCACAAGGTGACATCACCTTCACTAGGTTTGTAAGTATTCCAAATATTTTCAGGTTCACTTTCATGAAGTATTATAATACTTTTACAATATTTTGGTTTATGAGACGACTCATTGCATCTGTTATGTATAGACTGCTGAGCTTACTAACTTTCAGAAAGCAACAGATTTTCTTCGTTTCCAAATTGTATTGATCTATTTCAGCTACCTGGATATTACTGCAAATGCTGCTTAAAAGGGGGAAGATCATTTTTGCTGTTAGGCAAAAGGCAGTGAATGGCTGAAGACACAGAAAAAGGAGTAGAAACAGGAAGAGGGGGTTCTCTAAATATTAACAGATTTCATTACAGTCCCTTTATTAATTCTTTCAAAATACTTTTATTGAGAGCCCATTATGTGTCAACTGCCATGCTAGGTATGAGAAATACAAAGATAAGACAACCTCTGCCCTTAAACTCAAAAGTCCTATAAAGAAGGACTATTATTTATTCTTATCCTAGAGCTATGAACTAAGTGTTAGTTATGGAGGGGTTCAGAAAAGGCAGGAGGCTTCATAAAGGAGGTAATGGTTTGTTTGGGTCTTTTAAAAAAAGGTACTTGACAGGTAGAGAGGGCCGATGGATTTCCTACAAAACTCATATTCCTATCACTTAGGATGGTGAGCATGTGGAACTCTGAATACCACAGGTACTTTGTAGAGCAAGAGGGGAAACTGGAGAGACCATCAAAGTCTTAGTAGACCATGAAGAGGACTTAAGAGCTAGGTAATGGAGCCCCATCAGAGGTTTCAAAGCTACAGAGCAACATGATTCATTCTATCCTCAGGGCCACATGGAAAAAGAACTGGAAAATGCAGATAAATAGAAAAAAAGCAGATAGAGGCCACTGAAAGAGACCAGTTATAGGTCAACAGAGAAATGATGAAGGCTTCACCTAAGGGGGTGGCAGAAGGGATTGAAAAGAAAGATTAAAAAGTCCCTGAGGGGTAGACACAAAAGAACTTAGTGGTTGGCGGGATTGGGAGGGAGAAAATGGGAAGACTCAGGGATTACTCAAGTCTCTAGGTTGGGTCGAGCATGAACAGCGATGCAGCAAATAATACATAAGGAATATGGAAACAAGGACAGATTGGGTGGGACAAAGAGAACATGACGTTCACTGCAGACATGGTGAGTTAAGATTATTTGATAGACTCCCACAGGGGAATAACTAGAGAATAGTGTAACAGTTGATCCAATCCAGAACACAATGTAAGTTAAAAAAAAAAAAGCTTACCAATCTGAAGAAGGTCAAGCTCTGGTGTGAAGAGTCCAGCAGGGTAGATTTTTATCAAAAAGTAGATGTATTTACTATTGGGAAGAACTGGTTCCTTGAACTCTGGGACTAAGGAATCAGATACAGGTGTATATGGCTTCACAATTTCAGTACCTAGAAAAGGTCACAACAAAGAAATTCAATTCTAAAAACCTAGATGAATAAAGATGAAACATAAAAATGTTATGATGCTATTAGTACATATTTAAAACTGTATGCTTAATGTGAATATAATTCTATATGTATAGAACATAGTTAGAATTATATAGCACATGTATGTATACATGCCCCAAGCCTATGTATGTTAAAATAATTTTAACAAATCAATAATTCACCTACAACATAAATAATCTGTTTTTATTAAGTGTGGTATTAAGATAGGGATTTATGTTAATAAACTTAGAAAAAAAATCTATGCCATCAACACATGAGCTTTGTAATGAGCCACAACAAAAATGCATCAAAGTTTACAGAGATGCAAGGTACTTACATAATAGTATTAATTATACACCAAATTTTTAACAATGGATTATTGATGGGATCATTTGGGTTTGAGGGAGGCAAGAATTTCACTTTTAACTTTATATATTTTGAATTGTTTCAATGTTTAATATATTATTTTGGTAACTGAAAAAATATTAATCGAACTACTTCTAAGAATATAATAAGTAAAGACAGGGTAAAATTAACAAGAGGTCATGTTACAGTTTAGCTAGCCAAATTCCAAAGAAAGAAGAGTCACCATACATTTGAAAGACCAAAATTTCATACATGGCTCCTTGACATACACAAAATTAATCTGTCTGAAAATTATAATACACTGACAATAACCATACCAGATACTAGTTACTGAATGACAACTCGGCATTTGTGATGAAAAGAAAAAACCCAACAGTGCCATCAAAATATACCATATTCACCAAATCCTGGCTGGTAGTCTGTAAGACTGATTGCTAGAAACACTAGGACTGACATGCTAATGTTCCCTTTTGCAGTTTCAAAAGGCCAAGATGTTAGACAACAGAAAGAAGGGTACCTAAAACAAGTAAATGAGGTTATTTTAGGATGCCAGTAAGGGGAAAAATAATTCACAAGTAAGGAATACACTGACTGAGCTTCTTACACTGGTTGCACATGCAAGGAAATCATTTCTAATCATCCACTCATTTTGAACTTTATAAATTCAAATTCACAAGTCACACAACTGTTAAGTGGCTAACAAGAGAAACATACAATAATACACACATTCTTGGGTCTCTAGGTGTCTCCATGGAAACCCATTTCTGCTCCCAGACCTCTGTCCTTTAAGGCTTTGTTAGTAATAAATTCCAGTGCTGGTGGAACCATCTTTATGACTAGTGACAATTTCTTTATTCTACTCAGTGATACGGCACAGCTCTAGTTCCAAAAGGTAGGAATGTTGCATCCACAAAAACTAGAATCTGGTTATCACTAAATCTAGCTTCCCAGAAACATTTATTAAGAATGTAAATGGGTGCTTCCTTGAGAGATAAGTACTGATTCTGAACTGCTTATATAAGAAGAAAATGTTTGCCCAAAGCCTCTGTTTGCCTTACCTGCAATAGTTAGCTTGAGGTAAACATGTTGCCCAACTGGCACCTGAAGATGAGTGCTTGGTGGCAGCATCACAGAGAAAAGCTTCGTATCATGAGTCACGTCTTCTTTGGAAATTAACTGGCACTTTCTGTAGTACAAATCTAGGAAATGATTCATTTTCTCTTAGTGATGAATAAATTAAATGAGATACTACTAGAGTCAGATTTTTTTAAAAATTTTTTATTGTTATTACTTATTTATTTACTTATTTATTGGCTTTTGTCTTTTGTCTTTTTAGGACTGCACCTATGGCATATGGAGATTCACAGGCTAGGGGTCTAATTGGAGCTGTAGCTGCTGGCCTCCGCCAGAGCCACAGCAATGCTGGATCCGAGCTGTGTCTGCGACCTACACCACAGCTCATGGCAACACCGGATCCTTAACCCACTGAGCAAGGCCAGGGATCGAACCCGAAACCTCATGGTTCCTGGTCAGGTTTGTTTCCAATGCGCCATGACGGGAACTCCAACTTTTATTATAGTTGATTTACACTGTTGTGGCAATTTCTGCTGTATAGCATGGTGACCCAGTCATACAAAAATATACATTCTTTTCGCATAAAATCTTCCATCATGTTCTATCCCAAGAGACTACAGTATATAGTTCCCTGTGCGTTTCAGTAGGACCTCACTGCTTATCCATTGTAAACCTAACAGTTTGCCTAAATTGCAGACATGAAAAATATTTGCTAACCAACAAATCTACATTTTAAATTCTTCTCTTACAGAATGGAAAAGTCCTGAAACTCAAGTATTTAAAGTTCAACAATATCAGCATTATTATTATTTTTTTTTTTTTGCCTTTTCTAGGCCCGCTCCCACGGCATATGGAGGTTCCCAGGCTAGGGGTCGAATCGGAGCTGTAGCCGCCGGCCTACAACAGAGCCATAGCAACACAAGATCCCAGCCACATCTGTGACCTACACCACAGCTCACGGCAATGCCAGATCCTTAACTGTACTAAGCAAGGCCAGGGATTGAACCCGCAACCTCATGGCTCCTAGTTGGATTCATTAACCACTGAGTCACGACAGGAACTCCAACAATACCAACATTACTAAATAACTTCAGAAATATTTCTCTGATAAAGGCAGGAAAGATAGACACTCCTGTATCTCTATATATGTATGTGTATTATATATACACAGGAAAAATTCATATGTACATGAATTATAGAACATTTTAACTGTCAAAAAATGATTAAAACAAAAAATAAACTTATGTTTAAGGATGTAAGTTCTGATTATCTGGAAAATTAATTTAAGTGAAAAACTGAAGATGCCAGCTTTGTGGTACTAAATAAACATATAAATAAAAGGAATGTAGTATTTCTATAAATACTGGAAATATGTGAACTTAACATCCCAAGCTCAGGAAGTATAATTCATATACATGCAAAATAATACCACTAGGATTGTTAGATTTTGTTACAGAAATTCTGAGAACACGAATACATTTTTCACTTGTAAATTCTTTCGTACATAACAGCATACCAGGGTAGACTGATGATACTGGCTTGTTTCATATCTCCTCTCTTTTATGAAACAGTATTTACAGAGATGAATCCAGAATTAACCCTGATAAATCATCTTATTATCCTAATTATTTTCTCTGTTTTTAAACTTAAAATATTTAGGTAGGTACAGAAAGATTTACTGCGGAATTGAGGACAGGAAGGCCCTACATTGAATAATCAATGGTTAGCGGAAAACTGAAATTCACATATATCCTAAGAAATCATTTTGGCCACAGCATCATCTAATTTCTCTTCTTGCCTTGTCCCTTTCGCCCCTCAAAGACCCTGGTCACTAAATCTTTGCACCTGCTACCACAGTAGCTCAATATGCACGCAAAAACATGGGGGCATCATTCAAGTCACCTCCTTATTATGTGCCAGGGCAAAGCCTGGGCCAGATCACAGCTAAGGGTACCATCCTAAAATTATTCCAGAAGGCCTAAACCAGCACTGTTCTGACAAAGGATCAAAGGAGATAGGCTCCCCCATAAGAAATGGAAAGTCAAATAACCTCCTTATCCCTAACTCTAGACCCTGTTGAGACACAGAATGATAATAGGAGACCCACATCCATATGTCTAAACATGTTAACATTTTAAATAACCGCTAAATAAAATATGTTCTATGCTGTACCCTGAAATATACCTTCATCATGTTCTAGAAAGTGAGGTTCAAATTCAGTGTTCTTGAACTCCTCAGAGTTCCACGCAAGAAAAGGTGAAGGTTGCAGATGCAACTCAGATCTGGCATTGCTGTGGCTGCGGCCTAGGCTGGTTGCAGCTCCAATTCAACCCCATAGCCTGGAACTTCCAAACGCTGCAGGCTTGGTCCTGAAAAAGTAAACAAATAAAAATAAAATAAATGAAGCAGATGTGCTGATGGCCTCAGTTTGAACAATGAAAGTATTTAAGAGGTGTCAGGTTTTTGGCTTCATAAGCAAAATAATATAGGAAACTGAGTAAGTGAAAATAAATATGAGATGGTGAAACAAAAACATAAGACAGGAGTTCCTGTCGTGGAGCAGCAGAAACAAATCTGACTAGGAACCATGAGGTTACAGGTTCAATCCCTGGCCTCGCTCAGTGGGTTAAGGATCTGGCATTGCAGTGAGCTGTGGTGTAGGTCGCAGACGCTGCTTGGATCTGGCATGGCTATGGCTCAGGCATAGGCCAGCAGCAACAGCTCCGATTCAACCCCAAGCCTGGGAACTTCCATATGCCATGGGTGTGGCTCTACAAGGACAAAAGACAAAAAAACAAAAAAAAACAAAAAAAACAAAAAACCACGTAAGACAGAAAAAAATATCTGCCCAGAAACCTCACTTCTTTTTTTAAAATTTTTATTTTTTAATTGAAGTATAGTTGATTTACAATGTTTCAGCAAAGTGATTCAACTACACACACACACACACACACACACACACACACACACACACACTTTTTCAGAAGCTTCTCCCTTTTAGGTTATTATAAGATACTGAATATAGTTCCCTGTGTTATATAGTAGATCCTTGTTGTTTACCTATTTTATATAGTAATCTATATAGTTAATCAAACTAACTTCTTTTAATAATATACATATAATATTGAGATAGTCAAGGTGACACTGAAACACTGAAGATAATATGGTAATTTAGGCATACTTTATTCTTCTTGTTAAAAAGAAGTTATAGCTTTCCCCCTATAATAATAAAGCTAAATATAAAGCCAAAATAAAGTCCAAGTCTTCAGTGGGAGACAGAAGAGAGTGCTGGACTGGGAGTCCACATTGCCTTCAACTTGGCCTTCAACTCCTTCTTGCTCCTAGTACACTTTTAAAGCACCTATTCACTCTCCTTTTCCCTGCTGGGAACAGGGGCTTATGGAAGTTAAATAGCTTGGCCAAGATCACAGAATCGCTGGAGAAGATGTGGGATGGGGCAGGAAGTTATTAGAGTTTCTTGCCCCAACTGACAAGCCTTGTTGGAAAAGTTTGAGAGCCATCATTCTAGACCAGTACATCATTCTTTAGCACCTCCTTTCTTAGTTTAACCACATCAGTTCAAGCACAAATGTTTGTAGTCTATCCCTCCATCCTTTACAATTCCCTGCTACATGTTTCATGTCACAAATTAAGGAACCAGTTCAGAGTCCCCATCCATCCCAGGTACATCTCCTCCACATCCCCATTTCCTACCACAATTTTTCTTAGTACTCTTTTACTACTTTCAACTGCCTAAATACAGACATCCCCTGCTTTTCAAAATTTCCCTTTATACCACTTGGCTTTTATGAAAAACCTGCATTAGTACCTGTATTTGCTAACTCAAAGATATCCAAGAGGATTTTTGCTTTTATGAAAAAAGGGTGGAAAGCAAAAATAGTATTCAGCATGTGTTTTGCAATGAGCTGTTAGAGGCAGCGTGCACCTGGAGCAGAGAGAGCAGCACCGACAAGCTCCTGTCCCAGAAGCTACATTCAGCATCTCAGCATCAAGCCACTGCCAGAGCTTTGACCTGTGTCTGTGAGCATCTAATAAATTGTCTTAATTTATTCTGTGCACCATGTGCTAGCTAGATGACCCAGGATAATTGCTTCTTCCCTTTACACCATTTCTGCTTATGAAAGGTTTCATAGGAAAGCTCTACTTTTGGAGAGTGGGGAAATCTGTATCATTTACTCACCTCCTAACTTGCAATCTACTTTTACTCATTTCTTCCTCTGAGGTCTTCCTGAACCAACACAGGGCAACCAATTAGTGGGACTACACACTTAAAAATGCCCATGTGGAAAATAAGTAAACCAAAACATACTAACATTTACAATATTTAAAAATATACTGATATACATACCTTGATGTGTTTGCTCAGAAAAACCCATAACCCACAGCCATTCAATTCAACAGACATTCCATTTAGAACCTGGGTTATGTAAGGAGGGAAATCCAATATTACATTAACACCTTGAAAGAGGCTCAGAGCAAGAAATGATATTATCTCTTAGCTCAGTTTTATCAAATGCTTGAAAGGCTGAAGCCATATACTGCTGAGACCACTCCTGCTTCTGGAGACTGTCAAAGTCGAATAGGAAGGCTGTACACCTGAGGGGCCTTGGGCAGGGGGACATTTTTCATATGAAGTGATGATGGACTGAACAGTTATTAATGACTGAATGACGTCTGGTAATGTGCCAGCTTCTTTTGAGTAGTGTATCATTTGGTGTGAATGGTTCACAGCAAGAGACCAGAAATAACAGGGATTATATACACTGGCCTCTGCCTCTGGTCTCTCGCCCAGAGCTCCTAAAATGCTTATAACTTCCTGGGTAATAAGAACACTAGCGGCGTCTCTCGTTCTTATACAGCTGTGCCCCCTTATCCATGGGAGATACATTCCAAGTTTCAGTGGATGCCTGAAACTTCTATGTCTTTTCCTATACCTACATACATAGGGTAAAGTTTTCATTTATAAATTAGGCACAGTAAGAGGTTAACAATAATAATTAATAATAAAGTAGAACAACTGTAACAAAATACTGCTACAGTTACTCACATAAAAATACTGTCACAGTTATTCACATAAAAAAAGTTATGTGAATGTAGAGTCTTTTGAAACAGCTCACTGTACTGGAGTTTCCATTGTGGCACAGCGGAAAGGAATCGACTAGGAATCAAGAGGTTGCGGGTTTGATCTCTCACCTTGCTCAAAGGGTTAAGGACCCAGAGTTGCCGTGAGCTATGGTGTTGATCAAAGACGTGGTTTAGATCTGGAGTGGCTGTGGCTGTGGTGTAGACCAGCAGCTGCAGCTCCAATTCGCCCCCCTAGCCTGGGAACCTCCATATACTGCGGGTGTGGCCTTAAAAAAGCAAACAAACAAACAAACAAACAAAAAAGGCTTACTGTACAAATGTAATGCCATTTTCCTTGCAACAAGTACTTATCATGAACTGTGGCCATAACTTCTGCAATTAGACACACAACAGTAAAACTAGCACAAAATTTCTTTCTCCAAATTCATAATTTCACAGAGAAGATTTGTTCTTATGATAGATCTTAGCAACCTAATCATTTGATTTTTTTTTTCAAATCAAGAAATTTCTCTTTTCATTTAAAGTAAGCACTTTATGGCTTCTCTTTGACATAGTGGAATTGCCAGCATCAATATACTCTTGCACTCTGGGGCTACTATTAAGTAAAATAATGGTGACTTGAACACAAGCAATGTGATACCAAAACAGTTGCTCTGATAACCTAGGCGGTTACTAAGTGACTAAAGCATGGGATCTGCTGGGCAAGGGAATGATCCTCGACCCAGGCAGGACACCTTGAGACTTCATCACACTACTCAAACAGCATGCAATTTAAAACTTATGAATTACTTATTTTTGGAATTTCCCATTTAATATTTTTGGACTACAACTGACCGAAAGTAAGTGAAACCTCGGAAAGTAAAACCGCAGACAGTGGGGGACTACTGTATTTGTCTTTGACCCTCATCTCTAACACAGGATCCCTAATACCCTTGTAAATTCCTAAGTACTAAGAGTGCTAGGAATGAAGTACTGATACATGCTATAACATGGATGAACCTTGAAAACATTACACCAAGTAAAAGAAGGCGATCACGAAAGGCCACATGTTACATTATTCCATTTACATGAAATGTCCAGAATACGCAAACCCATAGAGACACAAAGTAAACTAGTGGTTGCCTAGAGGGCTCTGGAAGTGAATGCTAAAGTGTATGGCAGGTTTATTTTGAAGCGATGAAATTGTTCTAAAATTGATTATCATGACGGTTGTACAACTCAGTGAATATACTAAAAACCACTGAATGCCCACTTTCAATGAATAAATTGTATGGTATGTGAATTACACCTCAATAAAGCTATTTTTAAACCCTAAAAAAGAAAAAAAAAAAAAAAGAACACTAGGAGCATCTTTTGTTCTAACAAAGTGTCTCTGGGTGGGTTCTTAGATGGGGCTGGTCACCAGAAAGACCAAGCTATGGAATCCTCAGCTCCATGCCCCATCCTCCACAGACGGGAGAGGAGATGGAAATGAAGTTAATAACTGATCATGATTATGTGAGGAAACCGCCACAAAATCCCAGTAGCAAGGGGTTTAAAGAGCTTCTAGGTGGGCAAACACATCAACCCTGGGAGGGTGACATATCTCAACTCCCCAGGGACAGAAGTTCCTGTGCTCAGATCTTCCCAGCCCTCGACCTCTATAGCCCCTCCACCTGGATATCCATCTGTATCCTTTATCATATTCTTTAATAAACTGGTAAACACAAATTGTTTCCCTGCATTTTGTGAGCCATTTAAGCAAATTAATTGAATCTGGGAAAGGGGCTTTTGGAACCTCCAATCTACAGCCAGTTGGTCAGAAGGACAGGTGGTAACCTGGGCTTGTCACTGGTATCTAAAGTGTGTCCATTGGCGGGGGGAGCAATCATGTGGGACTGAGCCCTTAACCTCTAGGATCTGATGAGAGCTCCAGGTAGACAGTGTCAGAAGTGAGTTAAACTGTTAAGACACCCAGCCGGTATGGCAAAGAACTACTTGCTGTGGAGAAAAACCTCCACAAATTTGGGACCAGAAGTATCAGAAGTAAAGAGTTCTGTGTGAATAGTGAAGGAGACACACAGGAGAGAAAGACAGTAGAGAAGATTTGGGTTTTCCCTACACAGAAAAGTAAAATCTGGGTTTTTCCTTTACAGAATCTGCCACAGTTCACACAGCAGGGGTCAGCCTGAATTAGCCTTCCAGCTGTCTGCTCCTGTTAAGACAGTGATCCTGATGAACAATGAACGAGTCTGCCAGGATGATGATCAGAACACTTGAGAACAAACTATTTTCAAGAACTGCACAAATATCTAACATTTTTGACTACCAATAATTCAAACTTGTGATTTCATTAGAATACCTTCCTATACTGAAGAAAACAAAAAAAGTTTCGGTTATTACATTCTTTTACAGGTATTACACAACTGCATTTATTTTGCTGTTTTAAAAAATTAATTCAGTAATTTTGTACTAATAAAATAAAGTTTTGTAATAACTTTTTCAGTAATTTTGACCTATAGTAGTATAGTTTTATTACCCTCACCAAAACCATTCTGTGCATATGAATAAGAATATATTCATAACACATATTCAAACACTAGGGTGATAAATATATATGAGCACACATTTTTCCATTTACTGAAGTACAACGTAATGAAGCAGCAGTAGTAAATTGACACTAAAGCATAAATTCCTTTCTGTTTTAAGTATTACTACTACAAATATACCTAAAGTGGAATTAAGATCTTTTATTGCCTCACCTAGACTGATGTGAGCTGAATCTTTCTTTCAAACTGAGGACTTTTTAAGAGTTAAACTAGTGGAAAGGCAGTGTTAAACTAGGGGAAAGGCAGCTCTTTCTCCAAGATTAGATTCAATGAGACCCTTAGACAATGGGGCCCAAACCATTTAGCAAGATTATGAAACTTAAAACATTTCTGTGCTTATCACCTTTCCTCAGTTCCAAAACTAATAGTTAAGCCATCATTATACCCCAAAGTGCTGGGATTATCTGAACCCTAGGTTTTTAAATTTTTATATTCTTTTAACATAGCAAATAATTTCTTACTCAATTACAGCCTGTCCCATCTATTCTGTGTTTCTTCATAGTCAGGCCATTCTGCAAGAAATGAGAATAAGATGGCAAAATGCCAAAGCATCTTACAGTTACTGTGCGAGCAACAGCTTTACACCTGTTGGGCCAAGGAGAGAATTTAAGAGAACAAAGCACAATGAAGTTTCTATTTGCTATTCACAATGTTTTTTTTCTTTTCTAGTGATTCTGAATGTTTGTTTTAGGCAGCAAAGACACATGGATGCAGACGCAGGGAAGGGTTGAAAAGAGTTGAGGGTGCCTCTTTGTACACCTGCAAAAAGAGCTGCTTCTCATTGTGACAGCAAACAGCTTCCTCACAGAAAGTCTCAATTAAATGACTCTCCACAGAGTGTTAACAAGCACATTTGCAAGTACAGACAGTACCTGTGAGTGTGTGTGTGTGTGTCCTCAGTTAAGAAGCCTTGATGAAAATATAGATCTAATCATGTCAAACTGCCATTTTCCTAGGTAAAAAATAAGTACCAGTGATTTATACAGCTTTTTCACTAATTGTGACAAGGCTTCCATTTAACCTCTAGTAGTATAGTTTTATTATCCTCACCCAAATCAAAATGAATAAAAAAGATAGTTATAGAGTCAATATATGTTTAACCTTACTAAATGTTTATAATGGCTGCTGATATATCAAAATTATGACACAATTTAAAAAAAATCTTTGTATCCCAATATTCATTTATTGAGTTGTTTGTTGGCAAGCCTTTAAAACTGCCTTTGTCTGATGATCCAAGTCCCCCTTTTAATGGCAGTCACAATTAAAATTTTAGGTTGAGTACAGAAATAGCACCCCAAATATCTATTAGTTTCTGACCCTCAATAGGCAAACAAGTTCCCCAGCCACCACACACACATACACACAACTCCATAATCTTTATCTTTGGGAAGAGGAAAATAATTGGAAGCACCCAAGTTACGAAAGGTAATATGGTTCCATTCATACGATTTAATTTACCAAACACTATATTTGGATTAAAGATAAAAATGAAGTAGTTTCTCTTCTCATTATGTTTTGTGCTATATTTGAATTTTTCGTGTAAGTAAATTCTAGATCTGACATGAGAGGGTATTGCATTAAATGTTTTCAACCTACATACTTATTTTCCAACTTAAATATATATATATATTTTTTTGGTCTTTTTAGGGCTGCATCTGCAACAATGGAAGTTTCCAGGCTAGGGTCGAATCTGAGCTGCAGCAGCCATCCTACACCATGGCCACAGCAACACCGGATCCGAGCCACGTCTGTGACCTACACCACAGCTCACAGCAACACCGGATCCTTAACCCACTGAGCAAGGCCAGGGATCGAACCTGCATCCTCATGGATACTAGTCGGGTTCATTAACTGCTGAACCTTGACAGGAACTTCCCCAACTTAAATTTTTTTAGCTAAGAAATTTCAATAAGAGGAAGCCAGCCTGCTGGTATCAGAAGAATTGATAATTTAAGTAGTATATATTAAAAACCTAGGAACCATGTGACAGACTGAACACTGAAGTTACTGACAACGAGTATCACAATACTCTGATGATGTAAGTATTCAGCTTGTCTAGTACATAAAATAACCTATAATTTTTGCCACGATTTAAGGAAGAGAAAGGACAAAGAAGGAATTATGTACGCTAATTCAGTCAAATAAACTTTTAAAACGCTCTTAAACTGAGTCATTTTCCAAAGTGGAAAATCTAATTCACTGAAAAGTAAATGCATGGCTCCAATTTCAGACAAGCAATCTAAAGCGAACTATGGTAGTTTCTGACTCAAGCCGAAATTTCTGACTCAAGCCGAAATTTATGGTAGTTTCTGACTCAAGCCGAAATTTATGGCAGGGATAAAAAAGTTTACGGAAAGCCTTAGGAAATTATAAGGAAGGACACTTGGGTGATGTTCATTCCGTATTTCCAAATGGAGGTCAGCCTTGGTTTTCAGTATCATTTGTTTCTTGGACTTGGCTTTTATCCGGTTTACTATGATTTTTCAATCACTAGATAGTCAGATAATTGCAGAGCAACAGAGTTCACTTTAATAATACCTCTTTTCATTTTCATTGGTCTTTTACCTATGATCTGATCTGCTAAATCACACTATTGTTGCTTTATGTTCTCTCTCTCTACGTATTACCACACAATTGAGACCTTGAGCCCTGGGAAAATGAATCTTTTTGACCTTTCCCACATATGGCTTACATTTTTCTTTTTCTACCTCCTGCAAAGGATCTGGCACAAAAAATACCCAGTAATGACTTAAAGTTTTACCTGGAAGGTGCTTCATAGCTTTTTGGGGTTTATTCTGTTTGTTTATTTGAAAACCACTTTCAAAACACTGCTTAAAATTCACCTCCTTCATTTGTGGAGAGTCACTCAAATTCATCTGCATCTCCTCCCTTAGGGTTATCTCAGATCACATGCAAGTTTACACTATGTAGACTCTTTGTGGCCTGTTTCTTGATAAGAGTTTTCTTTGCCTTTTTTTTTTTTTTTTAAGGGCTGCACCCATGGCATATGGAGGTTCCCAGGCTAGGGGTCGAATCAGAGCTACAACTGCCAGCCTATGCCACAGCCACGGCAATACCAGATTCGAGGTGAGTCTGCAACCTACACTACAGCTCACAGCAACACAGGTCCTTTAACCCACTGAGGGAGGCCAGGGATCGAACCCACAGCCTCATGGTTCCTAGTTGGATTCATTTCCGCTGCACCATGATGGGATCTCTGATCTAAGTAATCTTTAATCTCATGTTTGTGTATGTACTTTCTTCCACCTAGGAAAATTTCTGATGCCTTTTATTTCATACCACAGTAACTAAAACAGTCTTACACACAGTATGTACTCAAAAACAAGGCTACTGATACTTTTCTGAAAATTAAGATATTATAATTTTAAATATTAAAAGATAGTAAACTAAATACCTGCAGTTAGTTTTTTCTAACCCTCCCCCTAAAATAACAACAAAGGTCGTTTTGTGTGTGTGTGTGTGTGTGTGTGTGTGTGTGTGGTTGTTTTTTAAGGCATAGTCTGTAAGGACAGAAAGAATGGAAATATGAAAAAAGCAACAAAACTTTGGGAGATGACATGGCAAAGAGATAACTAGTAACTGACCATAGACTCTGTAAAGTGGAATTCTAAGCTGGAGGCACAAAAAGCCAAGAATCAGCCCATTTGTAATACAAGATCCCTTGGAGGCCAGAAACTGGCAGGACCAAGGATCTCTGGAATCAGAGTGAAGGCAGAGCTTAAATCCACTTTCTGGAAGAAAGTTCATTCAAGAAGCTTAGATACCTCTTCCTCCCTTTCTGAGGTCCCCTCCTACTGATCCTCTCCTATTCTGGCAAAAAATTAGAACTCAGCTGTCTAGGGCAAAACAAAGAGCCTCTAGCTCTGGTATATGTTATAGGCTGAACTGTGTCCACCTCAATTTTCAACATTAAAGTCACAACCCCCAGTACCTCAGAATGTGACCGTATTTGGAGACAGGGTATTTTAAAAGGTAAGTAAGTTAAAATGAGGTCATTAGGGTGGTTCCTAATCCAATATGACTGACATCTTTATAAGAAGAAGCAACAGGGACACAAACATGCACAGAGAGATGTGAACACAGCCACCTACAAGCCAAGGAGAGGCCTCGGAAGAAGCCAACCTTGCCAGCACCTTAGTATTGGACTTATAGCTTTCAGAATGTGAGAAAATAAATTTCGGTTGTTAGGTCATCAAGTCTGTGGTACTTCTGAATGGCAGCCATAGTAGATCGATATAATACACTAGGCAAAAAAAAGAAAAAAAGAACCCCAGCAATCTTTTCCCATATAACTTCTGAAATGCTGGGTGCAAGGTAGAAGATTGTTTACTCCAGCAACTTTAACAAAATACTAGCAGCAGACTTTTCCCAAAGAAACAATCTAGCCACATCGAAAACTATTGTTGACAAGCCACGCCCACATGCACAGGGTTTCCAATCAGCTTTTAGAATTCCGCCCTGAAAATATCAAGGATCAGCAGATATTCAAAGAAAGCATCCAATATGAAAGACAGACCAATACAAACAGACAAATTATAGAAACAAAGAGGCCACGCAGGAGTTCCCGTCGTGGCGCAGTGGTTAACGAATCCGACTAGGAACCATGAGGGTGCGGGTTCGGTCCCTGCCCTTGCTCAGTGGGTTAACGATCCGGCGTTGCCATGAGCTGTGGTGTAGGTTGCAGATGCGGCTCGGATCCCGTGTTGCTGTGGCTCTGGCATAGGCCGGTGGCTACAGCTCCGATTATTAGACCCCTAGCCTGGGAACCTCCATATGCCGCGGGAGCGGCCCAAGAAATAGCAACAATAACAACAACAAAAAGACAAAAATAAAATTAAATTAAAAAATAAAAAAAAAAGAGGCTACGCAGGAAAGGAAAACTCTAAAACACTACCAGTAATTCTTAAAAAGATAAGAGAAGCAAACAATAATAAGTATGCTAAAGCAAAAGAAAAAAAATCAAGAGTTCTCAAGTTATAAATATGAGAGTAGAACTGAGTAACTCACTAGCAGAGCTAGAAGACACAGCTGATATCTCCCCTAAAAGGAAAACAAAAGGATACAACCGAAAATAAGAGAAATAAGATAAAGTAGTTAGGATGGTTTAAAATAAGAATACTTCTAGAAAGCAAAAACAGACCATGGGGGTAAGAAAAATCAGTATTTCCCAGGCTTGAGGGTCTGAAGTTTCCATAATGGAAAGATGAGCACAAAAGATGAACACTCAGCACAAAAGATGAAAACAGACCCCCACTAAGGCATAGCAAACTGTAAAATCTCAAAGCAGTGAGAACAAGAAGCAAATCCTACAGTTTTCCAAAGAGGAAATATGGGGTGTGTTCTGTGAAAATTCATAAATAGAACTCTTGTAATGTGTATCTTTGCCTATAAATGTGTTACGCTTACATTAAAAGCTTTAAAAAATAAAAGGAGAAAGGAAATGAATGGTATCGCCCTTTAGGAGTAAACTCAGAAACTGCTTCGGGTAAGCAGAGAGACAACAGAGGTGCCTACTCTAAACAAAAAAAAAAAATCAGACATGCAAACAAGGCATAAACTTAAACTTGTCTTTGCATCTATTACAAAAAGGAACCCAAAGGAGTGAATGATTGAACAGTCTGAGCACAGTGGGCTTCTCTGTTTTATTACCTAATGACCTTGTTATGCCTAAACATTAGATAGTAGGGTCAGAAATTTAATTTCTATTTTAAAAAAAAAAAAAAGGAGGATAACCAAAACAATGCCCCTTTGCAGCTCCTTAGAGGGAGATACAAGGACCCCCCCCCTTTTTTTTGTCTTTTTGCCATTTCTTGGGCAGCTCCTGCGGCATATGGAGGTTCCCAGGCTCGGGGTCGAATCAGAGCTACAGCCACCAGCCTATGCCAGAGCCACAGCAACTCGGAATCCAAGCCGCGTCTGCAACCTACACCACAGCTCACGGCAACACCGGATCCTTAACCCACTGAGCAAGGCCAGGAATTGAACCCGCAACCTCATGGTTCCTAGTTGTATTCGTTAACCACTGCGCCATGACGGAAACTCCTACAAGGACCCTTTGGCTCATTGAAAGTGACTTTCTAAACTCTGGTATAATGAGACACTGAAACAACATTTTCATGAGCCTAGGACTCAAAAATAACAGCACAGCCTACCTGTATCTTTCTTTGGAAGAAGTGAATTATGATTCTCCAGAGGACAACCGAGGGATTTCCAAGTAGTACTCTCTTTTTTCTTCAGGACAATCTCTATTTTTCCCACATTCTCAACAACCTGCACTGAAAAGAAGATAAATTCCATTTGTATTCACTGATACTAAATATAAAATTTTATTTTTAAACCAATCTTTCTCAAACAACCTGAATATCACTGATCATTAGTGAAATAAATAAAATTTTACATATATGCTCATCAAAATTGTTTATGTCTTATATGATGTTCAGTCTAGTTTATTTTTGAAACAGATTAACTTCTTTCAAATTAATTTATCAAAGACCAAGCTAATACATAATGCTAGTCTTCATACATGCTTAATTATAGCCATGGCAATTAATTAACACATAGCTTGAAAAAAAAAAAAAAAAAAAAACCTTTACACATACAAATTAGCCATTGAATGGGTCCACAAAAGCAAATTTAATTTATACCCTTTTATCATTTCTTGGGATCTGAGAGGTTCTTATAAGGGAATTCAGTTAACCAATACTGAGACTGATACACATAGAAAAAGCCCCAGAAAAATGACTCCCTCCAAAGTTCATGTAAACCTTTGATTATTTAAAAATCTTTTAAATTATCTTTTTATTTTTGAATGATTAAGATGATTGAGAATATATGCGTATAATAGGAAATTTATACACCAATTAAATTTCATAAATTGAATGTGCTTCAAAAGATCTAAAGTATATTTTTTCATTTTTAGAAACAATGTTTTTCCTCACTGAAAACAGATAATTCAGTAGCAATTTACAACTTTTAAGGATAGATTAGTCAAATAAATTCAATCCAATCAGCACTGATTTGAAGCTTTACAAACATAAAAAGTTCTTTTTATGACTTTAAAGAGCTTAATTTATACAATTTATAGAACTTGCTATGTTATGTAGAATAGGGAAGGTACAGGACCAGTGTAAGATACTCTGACAGTACTTTAAAACAATAAACCACATATATAATATCCCATTTTATATATTATATATATATATATATAGATGAAAGGAGGAAATCCTACCATTTGCAACAATCTATTATAAACCTAGAGGTCACTACACTAAATACAATAAATAAGACAGAGAAGACAAATACTGCATAGTATCACTTATATGTGGGATTTTTTTAAAAAGCCAAACTCATAGGAATAGAGAGTAAGAAAATTGTGTCAGGGGTTGGGAGGGTAGGGGAAAATAAGACAGAGGCCAATAAAAGGATACAAGCTTTGAGCTCTAAAAGGAATAAGGTCAGAGGATCTAATGCATAACATGGTGACTAGAGTTGATTACACTGTCTTATATAATTGAAATTTGCTAAGACAACAGAACTTGTGTTTTCACACATACACTCACAAAGGTAAATATGTGAGGTGATGGATGTGCCAATTAATTTGATTGTGGGAATCTTTTCACAATACATACCATTATCAAATCATCACATTTTGCACTTTAAATCTTTAAGTATATTGCAATTTTGTCAATTATATCTCAATAAAGCCAAAGAAAAACAACAAAAAACCAAGAAACCACCATTCTCTGATAAGTCTTCTACTGTTAAACAGCTGTGTAAAATCCACATTGCATATTTACATGCATCAGTATAGATAATTTAAGATGCTCCATCAACATTAAATATTTAAATATATACACCTAAAAAAACTTGACTGGTCAAGTATATTTCTATAAACTACACATCAGGAGTAGGGTAGGAAGGAAGAACAGAGATAGGAATTTTTTTTTAAGGGGAGAAAAAGGAAAGGATAAAAAGATGAAATGAATAAGAGGAAAGCAAAAGGGATGGGGAAAATTGAAAGCAGAAGGAGGAAAGTATATTTAAAAATTAGTGTATTTGTTTATATAGAAAACATCAAGTTCTTGTTCCGCAACATGAAAGTATACATATGAAAAATAAGGCAAATGACGGTTATTTCTCCGCTCTCTCTCTCTCCGCATGTGTATGTATATATTTTGTGTGTACATATGTACATACATTATTTTTTGGTAGCTTACCCGAAAAATCTTCCTGAATCTCATGGCTTAAGCCTGGAGAAAAAAAAAAAAAATTCAGTTAGAATCCAACTTCAATTCACATGGTCTACAAACATTATATAGTATCATTTAAATGATTGTTTTATTATGCACTATTTCAAATCTTCCAAATATATCCCAAGAGACCAAAAGAAAGAAATGGAACTCAACCAAAATGTTGCATAATATTTTGAGACACATTATTTAAATATATTTCTTCAATTTTTCCATTTCTCTCCCTATTAATTAAAGAGGAAATACTCAATGGGTCACAAAAGAGTAACCCATACTGGTCTAAGTATGGTCCCAGATTGATAACCCTACAAACCAAGAAGGGGACAGGACAGGAGAGAGGCAGCTCATGAGACATACCTGCACCAGGCGTGCATGCACGTATGTGGTTGCAGGCTGGGCCTCGGTCTAGCTCAGTTCGTCCTTTCTTACTGTTCTCTAAGTTGAATATTCTTTCAGTTAGTGAAAAAAATTACTGAGCACCTAGGTGTGCAATGCACTTTCTAGGTGTTTCAGGCACTGCAGTTAGTGAAAGAGAAAAACCTCTGCCTTTAGGGAACCTGCATTCTAGAGGGGGAAATGCAAGAAATATCGTCACAAACAACTGCTCTCAAGTTTACCGTGTTGATATGGTTATCTGGAATTTACAGTTTTGTGTTGTTTTAGTCCTTCTGATCTAGTATTAGCAATCAAGAGTTTCACATTTTTGATTGTGGAATTTTTATTTTTTTATACATGTGCTAGGTATGATTAGCTAGAGCATGAACAAAACTAGCCACACAGTATTTGAAACATAATAAATTCCAGCATAGAGGTCTTCCTTAAAGAAAATTCATGACAGAGCTAGTTAATAATATATACTTTTCCAGACATCTGAATTTTGTTTAAAAGTCTTCCTAAGAGGCAATAAGTATTAGATCTTATGCTAGCAAAAAAAAAGATAGGATATATTTCTAGAAGAAAGGTTTAAGATTTGAGGTTGATTAATCTAATGCATGTGGGGAAATAAGAAAGAAAAAACATTTATCATTAATACAGTAAAGCTGTAAGCAGAGTCCTGAGTTAGTTGAGGTCTGGAGAATTTTAGTCTCTGTTTTAACAGTAAATGAAACATAAAAATGTTTTATGTTTTCTTTACATAAAAATGCATGCTTAAAACAGCTTTCTTCTTCTATTTTCTTTTTTTTTTTAATGGCCATACCTGTGGCATATGGAAGTTCCCAGGCCAAGGACTAAATCTGCTCAGCTGAAACCTACACTGCAGCTGTGGCAATGCTGAACCCTTTAACCCACTGCACCATGCAGAGGATCAAACCCACACCTCCGCAGTGACCCAAACTACTGCAGTCGGACTCTCAACCCACTGTGCCACAGTGGGAACTCCACAGCTTTCTTCTTGCTTTTATTTATTTCATTTCTACCTTCTAACTAGAATAATATCACCTTCTTTAAAAGGAGAAAATGATGAAATTCTAGAGTCATTATGGGTGAGAAATGAATTAAGAATCCACTACTGTTCTTCCAGATTTTAGTACTGATTTCTTTCTCCTGATATGTAACCTATCAAAAAGATGGAAGTGAACTGTATCGTTAGTCTTTGGCCATGCAGGGAGAGGCCACTCAGGGTTACTGTACAACCTCACAGTCCCGGCTGCTTAAGCAAGAGACAGGCCAATGGAAAAGCGCCTGGTGATGGCTGCACAGTGGTAGCACAAGACAGGCAGGCCTGAGATTTGTTTTATAGGCATTAAGTAACAGAACTTTACAAAGCTGGGCCAGCAAATACTTCATACTATTGATTTTGATCGATCACATCTAGTTGTTTAAACTTGGGAAAGGTAAGGTCATACTGGCACTTGCTAGCACTTTCATTAGTATAAAGAAATAACAGAAAAAACTTGATCCACAATGACAATAGCAGATAAAATATTACAGTTACCTTGACTCTATACCAGTTACTCTTATACTTAAAGGAAACAAAAGTTGTTTCCATTACTAGAGATTAAGGTACTTACCAATATGTATAAGATATGAATAATCCTTGATAATTGTTTCCACTCTAAAGGAATCACCCTGATGATCAACTGTGATCGAGCCTAAATTGATATCCTCAAACAGAAATCAAAAAGAAAAGATTAAAAAGTAAACTTTTTTCCAAACTCCTATCACTATACTTTTAACCTGATCAGTGGAAGTTGAACCCATAAACTAAATACATATTACTCCTGTTTTCCTCTCCCATACAACCCAGTTCTTCTTCAAAGCATATATCACAATTTCAATTACCTAACTGTCTGTACTTAATGTCTACCTTACCCACCTTACCCACCTCTAAGCATAAGGGACTGTCTTTAGAATATTGCTTGGCACCTAGTAGGTGCTCTATAAATACTTGCTGGATAAATAATCTGGGAGAAAAATTAGAATCATAAGAGAAGCCAAGATATTTGTGTTCATTTTAATCTTTCCACTGGGCAAATAAACTCTTAAACTTAGCTTATGAAAAAATTAAGCTCACTAACAAACTTTCAAATGTATCTAATTTCTACATACTTAAGTGAAAGTTATTTTGGTACTTATCATTTATAGCATATACTGAACGCATTATTCCATGTAAAAACCTTCCCCCTTCCTTCAGTCATCCATCCTCTGGGCTTCGCTGACATTACCAATGGGATCAGATCCCCACCTCCCCAGGGCCTGCCCTGTTGGTTCTGGATTGTGTGATGAGGAGGGTCACCGGAGGGAGCGGAAGCGGGGACAGGAAATTAGTTCTTATGGCGAAGTTAAACTGGGGACTCTCACTTCTGTTATCCATGCTTTAAAAAAAAGAAATCACAGAAGAGCATATAAAAATACTTCCTAGGCTACTTTTGTCCTAAGATGCTATAGCATGGTTATTGAAGCCAGCTTGCCTCGGTTCAAAATGCTAGATCTGCCACTTAATGTGTGACTTTGGGTAAATTACTTCATCTCTATATCCTCATCCGTAAAATAGGGGTAATGAAAGGCTCTGCTTGTAATTGATACAAGAAGAGCACTTAGAAAAGTACCTCCATGGAGCTAACATTTACTAAGTATTTTTTTTCTGATTTTAAAGAAGTGTTTACCTTCTGTTTAGTATATACGACAATGGTGACTAAAGAGTCTGTTTGGAACCAGTCATAGCTGCAAAATAATTTTAAAAGAATGAATAATTATGTGCATTAACATATATTAAATCATTAAATATATACAATTTTAAAATATAAAATGTGACATAATAAATACATGAATTAAAATATATAGTTTAGGAGTCCCCGTCGTGGCTCAGTGGTTAATGAATCCAACTAGGAACTGTGAGGTTGCGGGTTCGATCCCTGGCCTCGCTCAGTGGGTTAAGGATCTGGGGTTGCCATGAGCTGTGGTGTAGGTTGCGGATGCAGCTCGGATCTGGTGTTGCTGTGGCTCTGGTGTAGGCCGGCGGCTACAGCTCCAGTTAGATCCCTAGCCTGGGAACCTCCATATGCTACAGGTGCGGCCCTAGAAAGAGACAAAGTGTGTGTGTGTGTGTGTGTGTGTGTGTAGTTTAAAATCTACAGTGAGAAATGTATTTCTCTAGGTACACTTTTTTTTCTATTAAATAACTGGCAATAATTTTTCAATTTAAAATACTTATACTTCCATGTATTCCAAATTGGATAAAAACAAAACAATATCCTCGAAGGACACTTTTTATAAAGGTTGCACATCTAAAATTTCTCTTATCAGTCAGAAGGAGAAAGACAAATACCATATGATATCACTTACATGTGGAATCTAAAATATGGCACAAATGAACCTATCTACAAAAGAGACTCACAGACATAGAAAACAGACTTGTGGTTGCTAAGGGGTGGGGTGGAGGGAGTGGGATGGACTGGGAGTTTGAGGTTAGTAGTTACAAACTATTGCATTTAGAATGGATAAGCAATGAGGTCCTGCTGTGTAGCACAGGGAACTATATCCAATCTCTTGTGATAGAACATGATAGAAGATAATATGAGAAAAAGAATGTGTGTGTGTGCGTGTGTGTGTGTGTGTGTGTGTGTGTATGTATGACTGGGTCACTTTGCTGTACAGCAGAACTTGACACAACACTGTAAATCAAAATATACTTTAATAAAAAAATTTTAAATCAAATCAAATCAAATTCTTTTTATCAGAGCAATAACATGTTTCGTAAAGGAGCGTGATAAAATCTATATCCTTATCACCTTCGCTCCTCTCTGTCACAAATACATTATTACTCAAGAAATTAACTCACCAAGGATGAGTGAAAAAATAAGGAAAAAATTAAGTCTTCTGTTTCTATAGCTATTGATCCAACTAATACTGTTTTTGAATTTATTATCTGCATACAGGTACCCAATGTGATCCTAGAGGAGGTATGCTGAGGTCCTTAACTTAAAATCATATAGGAAACAATTTAACAGATAAAATAAATATAGTAGGATACAGCTGTCATAGACTCACACGAAGAAAGGTAGTAAGAGAAAGAACTACAAATAACACACACAAGGGTATTTGAAATATCATTAACAAAAATATAAATGCGTTGCTTAATTTACTAAAATGGTATGTAGTACATTTTGAAGGATTTCCATTAAAAATTGATAAAACAAATGAGATATAAAAATAGAATACTTGAATATTTTATGGTATGATCATATGATGGGATGCAAACAAAAAATGCTTTTTTTGTCTACATTTCATTTCATGACATAGGAAATTGACCATAAAATATATTGTAACACTTATATTATCAAAACAGAATACAGAAATAGGCATGGAGCTCCCATTGTGGCTCAGCGGGTTATGAACTTGACTGGTATCCTTGAGGATGCAAGTTTGATCCCTGGCCTCACCAAGTGAGCTAAGGATTCAGCATTGCCCTGAGCTATGGTGTAGGTCGCAGATGTGGCTCAGATCCCAAATTGCTGTGGCTGCGGCAAAGGCCAGCAGCTGCAGCTCCAATTTGACACCAAGCCTGGGAACTTCCACATGCTGCACGTGAGGCCCTAAAAAGCTAAAACAAACAAACAAACAAAAAGAAATAGGCATTACATGACTCAAACTGGGTAGAATAAACCAAATGTTGAGAGTATACGTGTGTATATATATATATATATATATATATATATATATATATATATATATATATGGTTGATGGGATTACATAACTGATTCCATCACTTTCTTTTGTATTTCTCTGTATTTTCCAAGTTTTCCACCAGGAATGTACATTTTATAGTCAGAAAAAAAATTCTGAATAGTTTTTTTTAAAGTTTTGGTGTTTAAACTGGATTAAACTTCAGTTATATTGAAATCACACTTACGAACAGCTCATTCTCCAACAATGCCTGATAAATGAGGTACTACAGTTCTTGTGTCGAAGAAACATGATTAATATGATAAGCAATAAATCAAACTCAAAGCCATTTAATGCTTTTAATGTTCATGTTTTGGTGCAGAACTGATCATGCTTAAAAAAAAAAATAGAACAAGAATGCTTACCTTGGAGAACTAGGACCTTCTCTGGCAAGCGTATCTGTCACTTGGCTCTTGGGAAGCATGCCTTCACAAAGAAAAACAAAACAAAACAAAAATAGCCACAGTTTCCCATCTTTTCAATAACAACTTCTTGAAATATTATAAAAGGACACAAGTCATAAATGTACTACTTAGTGAATGTGCATAAGTAAAACAGACCCTTGTAGCTAGCACACTCCCACCCTCCCCTCCCAATCACCACCCCTTCCCAAAGGGTAACCAACTATTCTGACTTTTTATCATGATTAGTTTTTGCCTGTATTTTTGGCCTTTATAAAAACAGACTCATAAAATGTTTTCTTTTGGTCTCTTTTTGTTCCGCTCTATAGACACTTAATGTCAAATAAGCATGACTAAGTGTAAGTAATAAATCAGGCCTGTCTGGAGCTTTCTGAGATTTTATCCATGCTGTGGACTGCATCAGCAGTTTCTTCCTTTTTATTACTGAGTATTACACTGTATGACTATACCACATATCAGAGTCTACTCATTTTCCTGTTGATGGACATTTGGGCAGGTTTTGGCTATTACGTACAGCGCTGCTATAAATTCTTCTAAGTGTATACATATATTCTTGAAAAATATACATCTACATTTTTGGTAGATATATAAGACGTGTATATGTTTAGCCTTGGTAAATACTGCTAAATATTTTCCCAACGTGGTCGTACCAGTTTACACTTTTTACCAGAAGTGTATGGAAGTCTTGCTGTCAGTCCTCTTCACTGACATGTGGGATTCTGCCTTTTTTTTTTTTTTTTCATTTTAGACATTCTTGTATGCATGCATCAACATCACATATTAAAGGGCCACTAAAGCTCTGGTTTTCAAATTGTTTTCAGAAACTCTGAGACATGGATGAGCTTCAGAGATTCTGTAAATATTAAGTATTTTTTCTTCCACAATGAGTGTATTCTTTGCAAGATTTAGTTTGGAAATAAAAGAGGACTACTGTTAATAAGACTTTTGAAAAAATCACTGCATCAATTATATTACTATTTCTCAAACTCTGCAGGAAAAAAAAATTAACATTTAGGTTTTGGTGAGTCTTAAAATTCTAAATTAGAAGTCACAGTAACTATATAATGTCAGCATTGAGAGGCATCCATGAGACATGCTAGTTTAAAGGTTTTCAAGATTCTTTTTAGCAAAAGAGTCTTCTGTTTAAACATGAGCTTAGGTGCAAGCATGAGATGTCAAACAGCAATATATTTTTTTGAATGAGGCTGACTGTGAGACCTGAGTTCAGGCCTTACTCATTCAGCTTCATCTCTTCTCATGTAAGTCTGCAAAACACATTTAATTTCAGATAAACAAAGGAGGTCTCCAAGTTGTGACATAACAAGGCCAAAATCATGAACTAACTAACAGTGAACTGTAAAGAAGAATGCTCTACCACAAAACTACAGGTTTATTAACAGGACGACAATAACTAAAATGTATTTTTTCTAAAATGACAAAAAATAAAAGATGACCTTATTCAACTTTTGAGAAGTGCTGAAAGATACTTCATTATGAGGTTAATGTCATTTATCTTTTGGAAGCCTCACAGATAAATTTTTAAAAATGTATCACAATCTAAGAATTTCTGCAAGAAAAAGCTATCAACACGATTCATAAATTATTAGTCAATTTTGATCTCATATGGCCTGATTAGGACCAGGAAATCTGGATTTGAGCTCAGTTTCAGCACAATAGTCTTATGAAAAGATCACCACTGTTTCCTGGTCCTCAAATTCAAACTAGTAATGAAATCTGCCCTGCAATATTCTGAGAGAGCAAAAGAGACAACTTTCAAACACTCTAAAAAACTTCACAGTATCATATAAATATAACTTACTAAAAACAGAATTCTGGCATAGGCTGTGAAGTGCATCTTGATTTTAACATTGCCAAACAAAGCAGAGCACCTTACATAAAACAGTCCTGCCAGAAAAGTTGGGGAAATCTGGGGTGAACGTGGGGCAGAATAAAATAATTAAAATTAGGGGGACTGAATGAACATTCTGCTTCCCCAAAGTGCAGACTGATAGACTGATGTCAATCTGAAGAGATCAGGTCTCTAGCAGAACAATAAAGTAGTCTATCCCAGTCAGTGTTTTAAACGCTGTTTAAATAATGACATAGAAGACACGCAGATCACATCTGCAGAGACTTATCACATACACTTAAATGAGCCAAATATTTGAGCTATACATATAGAAGAGGTAACCATGCTGGCCAGACCACTTGTACAATATAATACCCCATTCTTAAGGCCACTGTTAACTGACAGATTAAATGCAATGCATCGAAAGGAAGGCAAAATGGTAGAAAAAGAAATGCCCAGTCCATCAGTAATTAGTCTTCAAGTGAAGGCTGTTTGCCTATTATCACAAAAGGGTCACGCATCAGACAAAACCCCCAATCAGTCCTTCCTTTAATGTGGTATTATACTTCACACAAACAACTTGAGGTGTGCATCAAAAACTGTATAAATTAGTCTACAGTAAGACTATTTTCTTTAGTTAAAAAAGAAAAGGTGATTCATCTGGTAATCTACCCTGTTTCCTGAATTTCTATAACTTTCTTTTGCAAACAGAAAAAACATATATTGGTAATATAGTTGAGGCAAGTAGGCCTGTGCATTTCATAAAGGTCAGTCTTGGATGCCACACCAGACTTTTTGGGGGTTAGGGCAAGAGTCAGTCATAACTCCTAGCCAGATGAACGGCTGAAGAAGCCAGAGCCGCTGAGCCCAGGGAAGGGTTACTCGGCATCTGTGTGCCGACACTGGAGGTGAGCCCCAGCCTGAGGGAGGAGTGTAGTCTGGCTTCTGAGGATGGAGCCCTAGTCACTATAGGTATTCAAGCTGAGGGCAGAGGAACACATGCTCAGGGATGTTAGAGAAGGGACTACCATGAAGAGTCATGACTGATGTAAGGGATCTATAAAGTTCAGTCAACTGTTCTAAGTTTAGGCAAGTAAAGGCATCTTTCTCATTAAAAATATCTAAATACCGCCCAGATAATTCTGCGAGGCAATACTGGACACAATCACGTGAAGATGATTCATCTTTTATGATAAAGGTATAGGACTTACCATTTAAGACTTTCTTTTCCTCACGGTAGTCTGTACAGTGGTTTAGGAAAAAAGATAAAAATATTACATCAGAGAGAAGATTGGTTAATATTATTGATTTAAAGATAACAGCCCTCTTCTTGAAGGGCTTTCTTCCAAGGCCTGAGGAGAGAAATAAGGCTAATAAACAGATGGCCTGTGTTTCAAGTAATTTCATCTCTGAAGAACTGTCAGGCCACTTCTGCTGGTGTTTGTCTCCCACTTGATGGGGCTTTTTCCTCCACCTTTAGATACTTTTTCCTAATATCTTGGTTAAGTTCTTTAGAAAGCACATAAATTTCAAATTTTATATCTTGTTCAGTGGGTGAGGGGTCTGGCGTTGCTGTGGCTGTGGTGTAGGTTGGCAGCTGCAGCTCAGATTCTACCTCTAGCCTGGCAACTTCCATATGCCATGGGTGTGGCCCTAAAAAGCAAAAAATAAATAAATAAATAAATAAATATATATATATATATAAATTAGTTAAAACTATCCAAAATTTATTAGATTACATTTTATAAATGAAACATACTTAACAACCAAAGGAAGATACCTTATTATCTTTCTCTTTTACCCAGGTGAGCACTTAAAATGATTATTATTACTCTAAATTTAAATGGCCAAAATGCTGAGAATATGTTAAAACTTTGACTTGTATATCAATACAATCACTAGTGTTATAATCCATAAAAAAAAAAAACAATATATATATTCTTTCAGGTGGTTGGCAGCCCAACTCACAAATCTATATTATATCTTGATCAAAAGTGCTATAACCATGTCAAAATAAAACCCTCAGCAAGTTGCCAGAGTCAAAAATAAAAAAAAAATAAAAAAAGAATCCCAAGCTAACACGAAATATCCAAGTAGTAAAGTGAAATGACAGACATTACGTTTTAGGGTGACATCATCTTATTTTCTAAAAATAGAAACCAAAGTACTTATATCAAAGCTTTCAAATTTTTTATGTTCTGATTTTCAGTCAACCAGAGAGCCCATAATTATCACTACTTTGCTCACATGTCATAAAATAACCATGATTAAGGAGGCCAGATAACCATTCTTTTTTTTTCCCCATTTTACTAAAATAACTTCATAGCTGAAAGGGATCTTAACAACATACACCAAATTATCATCTGATCCCCTCATTGAAGAGAGAAAATCGGAGGTCAGGACTTCAATGAAATTCCACAGCTCTTCAGCAGCAGAACAAAAATTAAACTTCACTTCCCCTGAAACTGAGCATTTTTCTTAATATGTCACTATGAAGGTGAATATTTTCTGAAGACACAAGACCTAAAAACTGTTTAAATTATGCCTCAAAATAAGCTTTCTTTCTCCACCACCAGACAAAAATCTAGTCACTACAGTTTGCAAAGAATCACTGATATCCCCGCTTCCTCCTTACTTTCATCCAGCTTCATGTCTTTGCTACTGCATTTGTGAATATGTGTCTTATCTTTGAATAAACAGCCAACTCACAGTAACTTAAGTAAATTCAATTTATTTTCAGAGTACAACACAATTGGGAGTTTGATGAATCTTATTTATCACGTAAAACAATTTTTTTTTTTTGTCTAAGAGGCTCACAGATTTGAAATCTTGTTCCAGGCAATTTATTTCTAGGGAAAAACTATGGCATCTCATATAATTACTTCCTATCTGATGTGAATTGATTTGACTCTGTCAGAACTTTCTAGATCCTGCTAAATTATTCATTTTTTCTGAGTCTTTTTTAAAAATATAAGATGTGGAGTTCCTGTCGTGGCGCAGTGGTTAACGAATCCGACTAGGAACCATGAGGTTGCGGGTTCGGTCCCTGCCCTTGCTCAGTGGGTTACCGATCCGGCGTTGCAGTGAGCTGTGGTGTAGGTTGCAGACGGGGCTTGGATCCCGCGTTGCTGTGGCTCTGGCGTAGGTTGGCAGCTACAGCTCCGATTAGACCCCTAGCCTGGGAACCTCCATATGCCGCGGGAGCGGCCCAAAGAAATAGCAAAAAAAATAATAATAAGAAGAAGATGTGACAATAAAATGAGAATATCTACCTAAATGATCTAAAATATCTTTAAAATTTTTCAAAAAAAAATTTAAGACTTTACTAGTCTAGAAAACTGAGTCACAGAAATGAAAGAGACTATTTCTTAATAGTAAAATATTAAGCACATTTACATCTGAGTCATTTTTAGGCACATGAGATACTTTCCCCTTTCACAGGTAATCTAAGAATCTGTCTTGATCAACTAATTCCATCATTTGGTCAGCTCCATGACCAAGAAAATCCACATCTTCTCATAATGTTGGTTAGACTGCATTACTCTGATAAGAGCCTCTGATTTCTGGAGAGTTCAGAGCCACTTAGAAGGTGGGAGCTGTGATCTACCGGCATTCTACTTACTCCTTTTTCATAAAAGACTGGGTGAGAATGTTTAATTGTGACCCCAATCTAGTTTACCTCTGCTGCATGGAGTCACAGAAGGATCCCTCAGGGTAAAGAAAGTTAAAAAAAAAAAAAAAAGTCCTATCTTACATATATACCCATTCTTTTACTAAATATATGTTGACTATCCCCCTTTTTTTTTTTTTGGCTTTTGTCTCTTTAGGGCCGCATCCGCGGCATATGGAGATTCCCAAGCTAGGGGTCCAATAGGAGCTGCAGCTGCTGGCCACAGCCACAGCCACAGTAACGCCAGAAAGCCATGTCTGCGACCTACACCACAGCTCAAGTCAATGCCAGATCCTTAACCCAGGGATTGAAGCAAGGCCAGGAATTGAACCCGCAACCTCATGGTTCCTAGTCGGATTCGTTAACCACTGAGCCACGATGGAACTCCCCAAATCACAATACTTTTTAAACAAAGAGTTATAAAAAGCAAACTGTTTTTCCCTTGATAAAGACCCACAAGTATTATGTGTTTTATATATGACCTTGTTAGCTTTTCTGTTTTCTTCCCAGATATCACTCCCACACTAGAAGCCATGGGATAAAGGAAAAACTATCCTCCCAGAACCACCCAGCTATGGGGATGCCTGCAAAATACTATTTCTGGATCTTCCCTGCACTGGGGTCTGGCTGGTCTCTTCACCTAAAAGATGGTAGAGGGATCTTACCCTTAAAGAAGCCCATGTAAAAGATTCCTCTTCAGTATATCCACTGTGCTCCCCACTCCCTCATAACTCCTCATGTCAGCAAGTCTTTCTACTGACTGTTCCCACTTGTCTCCGATTTCATCGTCTATTCCCATGTCATCCAGAAGTTTGAATTGCTGAATGAACACACGCCTAAGAGTTATAGTTTACTACCTGCCCCAGTGTAATTACTAATAGAGCCTCCATTCATTTTACTACCTGCCCCAGTGTAATTACTAATAGAGCCTCCATTCATTCTCAAGTCTGCCTCAGTTTGGACAATTACAGTTACCCCATCTCATAGTCTATATCCATAAGTCTCTGGCCGACAGACTTCAATGATCTGTCCCTGCCTATAGATCAAAGGCATAGGAGATACTGTTAAAACAACACTTCACTGAGTTCCCACTGCGGCTCAGCAGAAACAAACCCGACTGGTATCCATGAGGATTGGGGTTTCATCCCTGGCCCCACTCAATGGATTAAGTATCTGGCTTACTGTGAGGTGTGGTGTAGGTCAAAGTTGAGGCCTGGATCTCGAGTTGCTGTGGCTGTAGCTTCATGGCTGGCAGCTGTAGCACTGACTGGACCCCTAGCCTGGGAACTTCCATGTGCCACGGGTGCAGCCCTAACAAGACACAAAAAAAGACAAAAAAAACCAAACAACAACAACAAAAAAACACACATTAAAAAAAAAAAAATCTCACCTTAATTATCATGAACAATCTTCACTTCTGACACGTTAAATCTTTCTCTTTCATTACTGTCTCTTTTATACGGTCTACTCTGTTCCAGTTAGCCTGCGGTTCAGATTATATCTTGCTGGATCTTAACTCTCTACTGTTACAAAAACCCTATCATACATTTACTTGCCATCAGCACTTTCCTGATTTGTCAAATTCCTGTCTTGCTTCCTAATGCTTTCCAAGTTGTCTCACTACCTGTGACTGGCCACGCCCTAGCAAAACACTTATAATCCAAAAAGGCTTTATAGTGAAAAAGAGATTCACAACCCCACTCTAACAGGCCCTGTCAATAATAATGGTAATACTTTATTTTTCACAGAAACAGAGCCATGGCAATTCATATCGGTACGTGTTAATAATTACAGGGATACAAAAAGGAATCGAAAACATAAGTAGCCTCAGCATTTGTAGGAGCAGAGGGGCAAAAGCAGCCTCTGTAGCTACAACCACTTCTGCTATCGCCAACCATATATTGCATCCAATGTATCAAGCGGTTAGCAAACATGTTTTAATTCTCACAATGACTGCGATGTTTCATTCTTAAATCCCACTTTACTGCTGAGGAAAAACACTGAGATCTGTTAAGTGATGCTGAAGAACACAACAACTTATGAGTGGAATTTGAGGCAGAGATGCGACTAGAGACCACGTTAGTTTCTTTGAAACGTGTGCTCTTTCTACAGATCATGCAGCCTCAGGAATCAATCTCAGGCTAGAAACAGTGTGAAAAAGGAAACTTTTAATTTATGAATACACAGTATCTCAGAGTCCATTTTTCATTCCGGGTAAGAAATACCTTTGCATTTCCCTGAACCAGGTGCTTAGAAGGAGAGGAAACATTCACTAATAGTTTAATTCTTACCATCAGGATTTAGTCAGAAATCCGGCTTTCTCAACCCTTCTGATTTTGGTCTCATAAATTTGTTTGTTAGTCTTAACTACCTTTATTTCATCCTTGTTACTGAATGACTTTATGTTGTCAGTTATTTTCTCTCAGAACCATCAAGACACTGTTCTATTTTTCTTGGTCTTCTGTTGATGTTCTGATAAATCAGCTGTAACAGGTAGCAAACTACCTGGTAAGTTAGCTGTCAATTTACTAATCGTTGGTTTGTTAGTAAATGCGTGTCTGTCTCTGGCTATTCTTCTTACCTTCTCACTGTCTTTGGTGTTCCACGGTTTTACTACAATGAGTCTGTGTACGGATTTTTTTTTTTTTTTTTTGATTGGGATTTGCTGAACTTGCTTAATCTGAGGATTTGTGATTAATCAATGCTGACTGATCAAAATTTCCAGCCATTATCCTTTCAGATGTTGCCTCTTCCTCATTCTCATGACTATTTCCTTCTGGAAATCTGATTACAAATAATAGCTATTATCACTCTATCCTCTGGATCTCCGGCATATTTTTTTTCACTTTTTCTCTCCTGTGTCACATTCTACATAATTTCTGCTCCTAAATCTTGCAGTTCACTGAACTCTACTATGTTTAAACTCTTTTTATGCTATGCACTTTTTATTTTCACTAGCTCTATTTTTCATTCCTAGAAGTTCTATTTTTTAATTCTACATGATTATTTTAGCAGTCTCTTGCTTTTACTCATGTTACCAAATCATTCTTATTTTCCTAAATATTCGAAACGTAATTATTTTATTCTGTTCACAAATAATAAAGTCCAAGAGGTGAAATTCTACTTTTGTTTCTGTTGACCTGTTGCCTCATGTGTGGTTTGATTTTTTTTTTTACCATGCACTAATAACTGTTGATGTGTATTTATGGGAAATTTCAGAGTTTTAGGTTGAAAGTCTGTTTCACCATTAAAAACATGTATAAAATCAGCCTAGTAGCCTGGGAAACCAGTAATAGGAGACCATTTTATTTCTTGGTATGGGGTTTCTAAGATCACATAGGTGGTATATATTTGAATGCCTGACTTTTTTTTTGGCCATGCCTGTGGCACGTGGAAGTTCCCAGGCTAGAGACTGAACCCGTGCCACAGCAGTGACACAAGCCACTGTAGTGACAACGCCCAATCCTTAACCTGCTGTGCCACAAGGAAACTCCTCAATTCCTAACTCTTACATGGGCAAGACTGTGATACAAATTCTTTCCTCTCCCTCATGACCTCATAAATAAGGTCAATGTAAACAAGATACCCTGACTTCTCCCTTTCCTGTTGGACAGATATTTCCTTTAAGCCTTCCCATTTCAATGATCATATAGATTTCAGGAGCCAAGTCGTAGGCAGGAATCTCAGTTCCAACTCCCTGCCTTTACAGACCCAAAAGCTGGCCTCCCACTTCCTACGCAACCATTAAAATTCCTGTGTGGCTCTAAGTTCCAAATATCTGATCAATGCTTCGAGGAAATGGAGGCATCACAGCTAGCTTATCATTCTGGATTGCTGCTTCTAGCTACCTTCCCCCAACCCCTCCCCCAAATCTGGGGATCTCTCTAGAATTGACTCATTTTAAATTGTGTTTGCTGTATTTGGTGAAACATTTTGAAGATTATCTATCTTTCATTTCCAGGGAGGAAGGAGGAAACCAGAAAAGTCCTTTCATTAGTTTCTTCTATGGCACAGAAGCCTGAGCTGGCAAGCTCACACTGAATGGTATTACAGAGAAGCAAATGGCCTTTAGAAAGAGATTATTAAACAAGATATGTGACATTCAAGATGGAGTAAAATTAAGAGTTCCCTTCATGGCTCAGCAGTTAACGAAGGATCCATTAGGATGTTGGTTCGATCCCTGGCCTCACTCAGTGGGTTAAGGATCTGGCATTGCTGTGAGCTTGGATCCCACATTGCTATGGCTGTGGTGTAGGCTGGCAGCTGTAGCTCCGATTCAAACCCTACCCTGGGAACTTCCATATGCCGTGGGTGTGGCTGTAAACAAACAAAAGACAAAAAGACAAAAAAAAAAAAAAGATGGGGTAAAATTAGTTACTTAGAGATTTTAGTTGAGAATCCCCTGCTGGCAGTGAACTGGTGATCTCAGGAGCAATTAAGAGAAAGGAAAGCCATTTGTTTACAAAAGTTAACTGGCTTGGAAGAATTTTACTAGTTTCTTTTTGGTATACAAGCATACCTTGTTTTACTGTGCTTTGCTTCACTGAGTTCCGTAGATACTGCATTTTTTTTTTAATGAACTGCACCTACATAAGACAGCAAATTTAATCTACAAATGGGTGTGATGCAGCTGCTCCATCAACTGACTGTTCCCCCATCCCTCTTCCTCTCCTCAGGCCTCCCTGTCCCCTGAGACACAACAATTTGAACGTAGGCCATTATTAACCCTATAATAGCCTCTAAGTGTTCAAATGAAAGAGTCATCCATCTCTCACTTTCAATCAAAAGCAAGAAATGACTGAGCTTCATGAGGAAGTAATGTTGAAGGCTGAGATAGGCTGAAAGCTAGGCCTCTTTTGCCAAACAGCCAAGTAGCTGAAGGAAATCCAAAGTGCTACCCCAGTGAACACACAGATGAAGAGAAAACCAAACAGCCTTATTGCTGATACAGAGAAAGTTTTCATAGTCTGGATAGAAGATTAAACCAGCCATAACATCCCCTTAAGCCGAAGCCTAATTCAGAGCAAGGCCTAATCTCTTCAATTCTATGAAGGCTGAGAGAGGTGAGAAAGGTTATAGAAGAAAAGTGTGAAGCTAGCAGAGGTCTGTTCAGGAGATTTAAGAAAAGAAGCCTCCTCTATGACATAAAAGGCAAGGTGAAGCAGCAAGTGCTGAAGGGGAAGCTGCAGCAAGTTAGCCAGAAGATCGAGCTAAAATAATTATTGAGTATGGCTCCACTAAACAACAGACTTTCAAAAATGTAGATGAAACACCGTCTATTGGAAGAAGATGGCATCTAGGACTTTCACAGCTAAGGAAGAGAAGTCGATGCCGGGCTTCAAAGCTGCAAAGGACAGGCTGACCCTCTTGTTAGGGGCTAATGCGGCTGGTGACTTTAAGTTGAAGCCAATGCTCACTGACCATTCCAAAAATCCTAAGGCTGTCAAGAATTCTACCAAATCTACTTTGTCTGTGCTCTGTAAATGGAACAACAAAGCCTGTATGACAATTCATCAGTTTACTGAATATTTTAAGCCCATTGCTGAGACCCTCTGCTCAGAAAAAAAAAAAAAAAATTCACTATAAAATAGTACTGCTCTTTGATAAGTCACCTAGTCTCTCAAGAGCTCTGATGGAGACAGACAAGGAGATTCATGTCGGTTTTATGCCTGCTAACATAATGTCCATTCTGCAGTCCATGGATCAAGGAGTCATTTCAACTTTTAAGTCTTATTATTTAAGAAACACATTTGGTAAGACTATAGCTGCTAGAGACAGAAATTACTCTGACCGATCTGGACAAGTAAATTGAAAACCCTCTGGAAAAGATTCTCTATTCTAGATGCCATAAAGAACATCTGTGATTCATGTTTAGAGGGTCAAAATAACAACATTAATAGGAGTTTGGAAGAAATTGATTCAAATTCTTATGGATAACTTTGAGGGGTTCGAGACTTCGGGGGAGGAAGTAACCGCAGATGTGGAAACAGGAGGAGAATTAGAAGAGCCTAAAGATGTGACTAAGTTGCTGCAATCTCATGATAAATTTTGAACAATTGAGGAGTTGCTTCTTATATATAAGCAAAGTGGTTTCTTAACATGGAATCTACTTCTGGTGAAGATGCTATGAAAAGGTTATTGAAATGACAATGAAAGATTTAGAATACAACATAAACTTTCGGTTTCCAAAGGGGACAGTTTGGGGGATGCGGGGATGCACTGGGGGTGTAGGATGGAAATCCTACAAAATTGGATTGTGATGATCATTGTACAACTATAAATGTAATAAATTCATTGAGTAATAAAAAAAGACCAAAAATAATAATAATAAAAAATAGAATACAACATAAACTTAGTCAATAAAGCAGAAGGGTTTAGGAGGACTAACTCTGATTTTTAAAGTTCTATTGTGGATAAAATACTATCAAACAGTACCACATGCTACCAAGAAATCATTCTTGAAAGTAGAAGTCAATTGATACAGACCACCTCACACTGGTCAGAATGGCCAACATTAAAAAGTCTATAAATAACCAATGTGGCAGAAAAGGGACCCCTCCTACACTGGTGGGAATGTTGGTACAGCACTATGGAGAACAGTATGGTGGTTCCTTGGAAAACTAAAAATAGAACTGCCATATAACCCAGCAATCCCACTCCTTGGCATATATGTGGACAAAACTATAATTCAAAAAGATACATGCATACCAATGTTCATTGCAGCACTATTTACAACAGCCAAGATTGACAGAGGAATGGATAAAGAAGATGTGAGGGCATGTGTGTGTTTAGTGGAGTACTGGCCATTAAAAAGAATGAAATAATGCCATTTGCAGCAACATGAATGGACCTAGAGATTATCATACTAATGAAGTCAGAAAGAGAAAGACAAATGCTATATGAAATCCCTTATATGTGGAATCTAACACAAATGAACCTATCAAACAGAAACAAACTCACAGACATAGAGAACAGACTTGTGGTTGCCGAGGAGGTAGGGGAGGGATGGACTGAGAGTTTGGGGTTAGTAGATGCAGACCACTACATGCAGAAGGGATAAACAACAACTTATCACAGAAATTAACACAACACTGTAAATCAGCTATACTTCAATTTAAAAAAGGCAACTGATTTGGCAAACTTCAATGCTGTCTTATTTTAAGAAACTTCCACAGAAGCCCCAACCTTCAGCAACCTCCACCCTGATCAGTAGGCAGCCATCACATCAAGGCAAGACCCTCCATCTGGGAAAAGATTATGAGTTGCTTGAAGGCTCAGATGATGGTCAGCTTTTTATAGCAGTAAAGTATTTTAAAGTTAAGATAGGTACATTTTTTGGTAGACATAATGCTACTGCACACTTATCAGTAGAGTATAAACATAACTTTTACGTGTACTGCGACATCAAAAAGTTGATGTGACATGCTTTATTGCAATAGTTGCTTTATTATGGTGGTCTAGAACTGAACTGGCAATACCGCCGAAGTGTGCATGTATACATGCATTGCTTATTTGTTTCACAGCAGTAGGAAGAAAAAGAAATAATCCTTTTTTGTTTTATTTTTCTCCAACTGATTTTATTTCACTTACCAAAATACCTTTAAGGTGCCATCCATATTGTCACAAATGGCAAGATTTCATCTTTTTTTATGGCTGAGCAGAATTCCATTGCATATATATTCCACACCTTTATTCATTCACCTGTTAGTGGGCACTTATATCTTTTCAAATTAGGGTTTTCATATTCCTCAGATAACTAACCAGAAGTGGAATAGCTGAGATGAGTCTCTTACAGGCAGAAAACAGTTAGGTCTTGTTTTTTAATCCATCCAGCCACCTGTGTCTTTTAACTGATGAACTGAATTCATTTACATTTGGGTGATTACTGCTAAATGAGGGCTTAGTACTGCCATTTTATCTTTTGTTTTCTGGTTGTTCTGTTTCTCCATTGTTTCTTTTTCTTTGTGTTTCTGCCTGCTGTTTCAGATTTACAGCTTTTTACAACTTTCCCGATTTCTTCTTTTTACATGCTTTGTTTCTCTGCTCTAGATTTATGTTTTGTGGTTACGAGGTTTGTATAAAACATCTCATAGAATCACTGTACAGATGAAAAAAACCTGAGGCTCAGAGACAGAAACTTGCACAAAGATGGCACAGCCAATAGGCCATGGAACCAGGGTTCAAATAGAGGTATGCCTGCAATATTTCTATACTGTGAGTGAGGCCTCTTGCAATAAGGTCTTGAATTATAAAATGCACTGAACTAAATAAATGAAAGCAGACTCAGGCTAAACAAGCCAATTTATTCCTTATTTGGATGTCAAAGTCAAGAATTGCTCAAAAGAACTCCAGAGGATAGCAAAGTCTCAAGAACAATATAGGATCAAAAGTGTTTTTTTGACAATCAAAATAAAATACTGTATTTAAAATTAAAAAAAAAAAGAGTTGCTCCAAAGAAATGACTGCATTCCTTCCATAGTAAAGGATTAAGCATAGTATTCCTGTTAATCCTACTGCATGTCTAAATTTTTCTCATGGGTCCTCTTGTGAAGAAGCTTTGGAGGAAGGAGATGTCTCCAACGCCTTGCAGATTGTACAGCAGCAGTTCAGAAGATAAAGGGGAAGAAATGGTTTTTTTCAAAAGTATTTTCAAATCAAAACATGGGTTTTCTATGGTAAAGAGTCAAGGAGTAGGAAGGTTCAAGGCAAATGGGAGACAAGGTGGGGAGGGAGAATTTTACTGCATAAATTTTCAAATTTTCTTATTTTTGAGTCATGTGAATATATTACATATTCAAAAAATTAAACCCTAGAAAATTCGTCTCAAAGCCAACTCTAACCAAGTGTTCCAGCTATGCCATGTAACAACAGAATAAAAGACTAGTGAAAACCAAACAGAATAAAGTTCTTTCCCTTCCATAATGCTTATCCTCACACTATGAATGCTCTCTCAAAACATGTCAAATTTCTAAGGCAAAGTCATTGTTTCATTCTAAAGAACTAAAGTAAAACCTTTACAATGGCTAGACCAGGAGGCCAGTGAAAATAAGAACAATTTAGCGATTTATTTAAATCTATTTGCTGAAATCCCCATAAAAGACAGTCCATGTGTGTCACACATCAATGCCAATTTAGCCCTGGCTCCACTTACCTTTAGGGAGAGCAGGTTTAATGGCCATCCTGCCAACCAGGCATTCTTTCAGCATGGATTCATAGTTGACCCAACGATGAACCTGGTGCAGGAGAAAAATGACAGAAAAGCAGCATGGCTCTATATCCATAAGATGCCCTAATTTTTTCCTGATGAAAACTAACAAACATGCTTAGGAGTTCTCATTGTAGCTCAGCGGGTTACAAACCCCACTAGAATCCATGAGGATTTGGGTTTGATCCTTGACCTCGCTCAGTGCATTAAGGATCCAGCATTGCTATGAACTGTGGTACAGGTCACAGTTGTGGCTTGGATCCCACATTGCGGTGGCTGTGGCGTAGGTCTCAGCTGTAGCTCCAATTTGATCTCTAGCCTGGGAACCTCCATATGCCACAGGTATGGCCCTAAAAAGAAAAACAAATTTTTTTTAAACCAAAACTAAACATTCTTACACAGCTCTGAAAAACTAAGTAGATTCAATCACCAACAAGGAAGTGACAGAACAGTAGTATACACAGGGACTATTTAGAACAATGTTCTCAAAGTGCTGTCTACAGACCTCTGGAGATCCCTGAGCCCTTTCCGTTATCCACAAGGTCTCCATTAATTTCATAATAATACTAAGATATCATTTGCCTTTTTCACTGTGTTGAAAAAGCAATGGTGGGTAAAATTGTTTACATCTTAGCACAAATCAAGGCAATGGTTTCAATCACTGTATTCTTTACCACCACAGACCCATGGGGATGGAGGGAGTTGGTTTCATTTAAGAGTATCCTTCACAAAATAGAAAAACAACTTTCTTAAACCTTAATCCTTGACTACAAGTCTTTTTTACATGCTCTGTGACAAAATGGGAAGTTCTCAAAAACAGCTGCAAAGATGACTATCTTGAGGAAAAAACACTTAGGCAATTGTTTGATTTGCATATTAATCTGTGTTTCTCCTTGAAAGGCTGTTTATATGCAAAAGAAAAAGAATGACTGATAAACTAGTTATTCAGACTTGAGTGTCTGATGGACATTTTCTTCAAAATGAACAAGTGAGACTGTCACTTCAAGGAAAACCACTGACAATTATCTGTTGCAGACTTACTGGTGGGAATTAACCTTTGAGAAGGGCACCTTCTCAATAAACATTAAAAGCCTTAAAATATGCAGCTCTTCTACTCAGTAATTCAGGAATCTACCTGAGAAAACATCTGCATATGCACAAAGATACAGGGATCAGGATACTCATCATAGCACTGTTCATATTAGCAAAATACTGGGAACAAGCTAAAAGTACAATTGTAAAGAAAAACTGTAATATATTATTCAAGAAAATGCTATATAATCACTAACACAGTCAAGTCAAATAATACCAATACCAGAATCTTTATGTATGTTCCTGAGTAAATAATACACACTAAAATAGCAAATATGTAAAAAATACATATGTAACTACAAATAGGCACTCACTAATTAATATAAATTAAAATTTTATTTTCCAAATACTTATGGAATATCCAGTAATGTGTAAAGTACCATCTCTGGGGCTATGGGGTTGGGCAGAGTTTTAACAGAGAGATGAAGGAGAAAGATATTCAAGGAGGTGCGAGGTATTAGTCTGTCAATCATGAAACTGGTGATTTGCTCAAAGCACTTCAGTTTGCTCAAAGCAAGTTCATGCTGAGAATATATTATTTTTTGGTCTCTCAAATACCAGACTAATGACTTAAATTTATTACACTGTCAATGGGGAGCGTCTTAGAGTTGTAGAGCAAGGTGTTAAGATGACTATGTTTAAGAATACTATTTTAGCTGTCATGTTATCTAAACTAGTACTAAAGAAGCTATCCGGACAGTACTTAAATATCTGGGCTAGAGAGCATGATGACTTAACCTAAGGTAATGGGAAGAGAGGAAAGGTGCAATGTTTAAAGACAGCATCACATGATTCCACCAGTGTTTGGATATTGAAGCACATTTGTTACCAAGGCTGTAGTGCCAGAATCATACCCCTGCCCCTCTGAGTTTCCAGAAACTAACTGCCCTTATCTGAGTTTCAGGCCCAATTACAAAAGGAGAAAGTGTAACCAAACTACATGCCCTGTGGGGCTCCTAGGCACACAAGCCTTCCTGTGTCCTCCATTTCTGTTTTTTTTGGGAATAAGCCTCATCCTCCATGACTTTCCCTGAGTTCCAAAGGGCAGCTGCTAATCAGGGAAGGAAGGAGATGCAGAAACCAGGGAGAGGCAGTCAAGAGACAATAGCACAGCCTCAGGGCAGGGTCCTGGTTCCTCCTTAAGGAGCCCTTCTGTAGAACTAAATCCCCCCAACAAATGGAAGAGCTACTTGATAAAGCATTCTTCATTCTGGGAAGAAGGGGGACTACCAGAACCAGTCCTGGGGCCACTAAATGACAGCTTCAAAAGACAATGCAAGCTTGCCTCTACCCTGATCTATGTCCCTATATTCCACTCCCCCAACTATAAAACCACCTCCTAATACCTTTGGGGGAGAGGGCACAGTCTTTAAGCATTAGCTTGCTGTGACCCCCTCTGCCTGGCAAAGCAATAAGGCTATCTTTTTCTCCTTCACCCAAAACTCTGCCTCTGAGTTTCTACTCAGCAACGGCAGACAGAGGCCAAGTTTTGGCAACAGAAGCTGTAAGGAGAAAAACAAGAACTGGTGAAAACCAAGTAAGCCAAGATGGCAGAAGACCTGACCTCCAAAGGACCTTGAGTCCTCATTATACATTCACTGTAACATGTTAGCATGAACAATGGCACACTTACCAGCACCATGACAGTTGACAACTGCCATGACAACAATCAGAAGAACCCACAAGAGGAATGAAAAGAAGTGTTGCCTCAATTCTGGGTCTAACCACACCCCTGTTCTCGGATGAGTCATGAATATTTCTCCTTCTCTCTTACCTCAACCTTCCTATTATATATGTGTCTTAGCCTGAGTTAGGTTGAGAAGTTGACCTGTGAACTAGTTCTTACTTCTCCACTCTTTGGCCACTGAATAAAGCTTGTGCTATTCCAATCTCAGTGCTGGTTTTGTTACTGGCTTTGCAAATATGAACAGAAAAAGAACCTCTGTGGCTGAAACAAGGAGTCTCCCTGCCCAAGCTAAGACCCTTTTTCTGTAACACAATAAGAAAAGGCAAAGATTACTCAAGTAGTTTCAAGTCTTATTACCAGAAACAGGAAATAGAGTAGGAAAAACAAAAACAGAAAAACAGAGGGAAGAAGATGAGTTGATATTATTTGAGGGCACACTGACGTCAAGTGCCAACAAGTTATCAATTGCCCATCATACATTTGGAAAGATATAAAATAAGAAGTCAGAAGTGAGATCAAAGCTAGAAACAGAAACCCAATAATAAAGAGATTACTGGAGTTCCCGTTGTGGCTCAGTGGTAACGAACCCAACTAGTATCCAAGAGGACGTGGGTTTGATCCCTGGCCTTGCTCAGTGGGTTAAGGATCCCATGTTGCCATGAGCTGTGGTATAGGTTGCAATTTGGCTTAGATCCCACGTTGCTGTGGCTGTGGTGTAGGCTGGCAGCTGTAACTCCGATTCGACCCCTAGTCTGGGAACTTTCATGTGCTGTGGGTGGCCCTAAAAAGCAAAAAAAAAAAAAAAGAGAGAGAGAGAGATTAGTTAATATTCTGTGAACAACTCAAATACTAGACATGACTAAGTTCTCAAATACTAAGCTTCACCACAGTTTCTAGAATATAAAGTTGTTTATTTCTGTGGTGAGTACAAGTCATAAATAAACATCACTGGTCTTATAAAAGCTAAGGGGAATAGCTAAGGGGAATATTGCAATCTGACAACTAAAGTGTGGACAAAGAATGTAGCCTGCCATTTCAGTAAATAAGATGCTACAGCCATCAAGCTATCAGTCACTGCAGCTGCCCCCCTCTGATCCTGGGGAATTCAGGATGGAAAAAAAATAGGATACTGGCCCTAGATGGTTAAAGTGCATATCAAAGGAATAATTTCAATAAGTCCAGTTTCTTGCATCTTCCCATACATAGAAAAGCACTAAAATCATTAACTTGAGAAGTCTGGTATTTGTGATTAGTAGTAATCTTTTGATGTTCCATCACATGATTTTTTTCCAGCAAAAACTCCTATATATGCTGGCTTCTCCCTTACCTCTTAAGGATAGTTCCTCGGAGCTATCTGAGAAGCTGTTTCTTGGCTAGAGTCCTCAGCAAAGCCCTGAATAAAACAATTCTCAACTTTGAGAGTGTGCATTTTTTTCAATTGACAAAAGTATTGTTGAAACTGCTAAAGAACTTAACAATATAGCAGTTCTTGTGACTTCTCCAAAACAAAGTTACTTAAACAAGGTCCATATAATCACATAGCACTGAGACATATAAATAGGACTAGATGTTATGGGAAATTCTTCCTGTGGAAGAGTACCTTCGGAATCAAAAGCTTACAGGACAGATAAAAAAGAAAAGTATGGCAGACAATGTTTTCTAGTAAATGTTCCCAAATGTTCCCAAGCTTGTTTGGGGGGAAGTTCTTGCACCAGGGATCGAACCCGTGCCACAGCAGTGACCCAAGCCACATCAGTGACATCGCCGGATCCTTAACTCACTTGAGCCACCAAGGAACTCTGTGTTCTCAAACTTTACTATTTGGCTTGCATTGCTAGCCAATAATAAATACCAAATGACAGTGGAAATTTACCTTAAATCAGAAATAAGAACCTCCCAAGGAGAATCCTATTACCACCAACTGTAACAGAGCAGGATGCTATGCAACCTTCCAGAACAGAATCCACCCCTCCCGCCATGTCCTCCACCTGCCTTTGGCTGAAGAAAAACTTTGGTCAAAGATTAAATTTAATCAGAGAAGTGAGAAAATACAGAAAGAATGGAAAACAGTCAAGCAAGACAAAATAATAATAGTTCAGCCATTAAAGTCAAAGACATTTAGTTCCCCCTCAAGGGCTATAGATAATATTCTGAGCCACATCCTTTGAGTTATACTCAAAAGGGGTTGCAGATACTGAAACTCCCACCAGGCGGGAGAAGTCAACTGCATTCTGCCCACAGGCACATGGACCCCCAACCTGCTGGAACCAGAAGGTTGATAATGTTGACTCCCAATTACCTCATCACCAGCCAATCAGAAGAATGTTCACAAGCTGATCACATACCCCACAACCCCTCTCCCTCACCCTGTCTTTAAAGAGCCTTTCCCTCTTTAAAGGGTTTAAGGGAGGGATGGAGTGGGAGGTTGGGGTTAGCAGACGTAAGCTACAATACAAGGAAGGGATAATCAGCAAGAGCTACTGTATAGCACAGAGAACTATATTCAATGTCCTATGACAAAAGAATGAAAAGAAGATGGAAAAGAGTATTTCTAAAAAAGAGTGTGTACATATAACCAAATCACACTGGTGTACAGCAGAAATTAACACAACATTGTAAATCAACAATACCTCAATTAAAAAACAAAAACAAAAACAAACAAAAAAAAACCTTCCCTAAGAGCCTCCCAGGAGTTCAGGTCTTTCAAGCGCTTAGCTGCCCTTGACCCCTTGCTCGGTGCCTGCAGTAAATGCTGCACTTTCCTTCACCACCACCTGGTGTCAGTAGATTGGCTTTATCACACAGGTAAGTGGACCTAAGTTTGGTTTAGTAATACAATGGACAACAACAACTTTTCTCAAACCCAGGAAAAACATGAACAGCAAATGGTATTCGGCTCTTCCAAAATATGCATCTAAGTACATTAAAATACAAAACAAATTATGTTTCTGGCATCTTGGTCAAAAAATAAATCCTAAAATGAATCAGAAAATAAGAGGAACAGAAATCAAATTTCACTCGTTCAGAAAGCAACACTAAAAATAATCCAATCTGATTCAGGTGTCTCAATGGTAAAAATCCAGAACTACAACATGGCTAATCATCACCAAGATACCAAAGATAGTATATGTAAGACAAAAGCAAATTTCTATTCTCCTCAAGAGGGTTGTTTCAAAATAACAGTTTAGCCAATTGATAGTAATTAACACATTCTATATTATTTTTAAATAGTATAGGAGCTAATGTTTTTAATAAATATAAGGGAGAAAAGTAATTAATTTCCATCCTTTGACACATACATACAGAATCTCTGCTACCACTCGAGGAAAAATACGTTTTTTCCTACCCATTAATGATCTTTCTACATTATATGCAGATTCAGTATAGCAAGACAGGCCAATTATGTAACAATCCCTAAATGAGAAAAGACCTAGAGCAAAGAAGCCAAGTGACCTGTTCTTTCCTCTCACTGCCTCCCCTAAGTCAATCATCACCGATATCAAAACTTTTCAAATCAGTAAACAGTTGCCAGCAGAGGAGGCAGCAAGCCCCCAAGAGTAGACTCCTAGATACAGATTTGGGAGCATCTCTAAAATGTCAGTAAGATAATTCAAAGGCAAATTAAATGAACAGTGGCTACTTATAAGCATCTTTCCACACATCACAATTCAAGCCAACACATCTGAAATTTATGGAACTATTTTATTCTTACCACTGTCCCACCACAGAACCTAAGAGTACACTTGCACTGTGATAAAATGATTGCGTTCAGTACCTTACCTGATCAAAAAGGTCAGTACCATCTGATCCTGCTGCTCTCATTAGTTCCTCTTCTCCACCAGGATGATACTCCATATATGGGCTGACATTATAAACAAACCCTACATCAAATAAGGAGAAATAATACCCTAAATGAACTTCTTTAAAAATGTACAAATTAGAAATAGAAGTTTCAATAAATCTTTCCAAATACATCCCACTTAACAAACCATGATTTCCAAGTATTAAGAATACAAAGGGAAGGGTCTGAGGTTTCACGATACTTGCAAGCTAACAAGTTAGCCTGCCAATTTCATGGGTCCTGACAAAAGACGTAAGACACCTAAGTTAAAGCCAAAGGACAGCTTAGTAGATACATCAATAGCAGTAATGAGAATATCAGCATCTGCATGAACTCCCTGAACCCCAATTCCCACAGAGCTATGTGAAGAGGGCCAGATAACACCTGTACATACAATGTGCTGCATGATGGAAAAGGAACATTGAGCTTAGGAAATGCGATCTTTGACAATGGGTGGTAAATACACCTGCTCTTCGTTCTGGAGGGAGACATGACCTCTGTGATACTGAATAGCAAGCAAACCTGTCCTTTGCTCTGGACAGAGACACTAGCTCTACTGCGAGATGCGCAAAAGACCTATAGAGAATTGCCTCCCAATACACACCAAAAAATGAAACACCATATATAATTTTTTAAAGTTCTCTCTCTCTTCATCCCTCTCCCACCCCCACTTCCCCCAAAACTCTCTCATATTACCACTCCATCCTCCTTTACAGCCCTGGTAGGAGAATGGAGCTGTCATCCATGTCTGATCATCTCAGCAAAGGCTGAGTGATGGTGATAGGCCACTGAGACACATGCTTTGTGAAAGCGAGCACAGTTCTTTTCTGCTGTTGCACAAGGAACCAACAAGTATTGTTTAGATCTTAATAATCCTTTCACCTTCCCCAAATATTTATCTGTTCATACATTTGACTATATTTTTATCTTTTTTTTTCCTTTTTTTTTTTGCTTTTTAGGGCCACACTTGCTGCATATGGAGGTTCCCAGGCTAGGAGTTGAATTGGAGCTGAAGCTGCTGGCCTACACCACCGCCACAGCAACTCGGAATCTGAGCCTTGTCTGTGGCCTATACCACAGCTCATGGCAACACCACATCCTTAACCCACTGAGTGAGGCCAGGGATCAAACCCACATTCTCAAGGATCCTAGTCAGGTTCATTAACCACTAAGCCATGAAGCGAATGCCATATATTTTCCTTTTTTTTTTTTTTTAAGAAAAGGAATAGGGAGCAAAAAAGAGAGAATTGCTCAATGAACAAGTGAATTTTTTTTTTTTTTTACTAGATAGCAGACAAATCTAGCCCTCAATATACCTTAAGAGTGCAATGAGGACAACTAGTTTTCTTACAGCCAAAGCTGTTCCTTCTATAATTACTGCCATGAATTTAAATAACCTCAGATAACTTAAAATGTTCATCCTACATAATAATCTTGGAAGGAAAGGAGAAGTTGAATTTCAGACCCAAGAAACACACTACAGTTTTTCCACCAGTTTAATTTTGGAAAATAACCAACCACTCCAGATTCTCTATAAAATTGTTTAAAGGCAATTTAGGCAACAAAAAGAAGTAACTTCACAAAAAATCTCTGTTTTAGCAGTCCTCCAAGTAAGTCAGGGAAAAAAAAAAAAGCTAGCAGAATTCCCTCTTCTCTCCTTCCCCATACACCTTTCCCCACCAATTTTAGAAAGAAGTTTTGCTATTGTTTAATGCTCCAAAATCCACAAACCACAATGTCAGTTGTAATGTTTAGAATCAGCATTATTCCCAACGGGCTTTTAAAGATAGAGAATGTCTTCCAACCAAAAGAATTTCAGCCTTTTTCTGCAACCACATCCTGACTCAAGTTCTTGAGTTTCTCAGGAACATGAATCTGTAAAATATGATCATCTAACCTTCCATGATAGAATTCCATGTGTTTCAAGCAACCAGCAGAAAGATGACTAGGCTACCAGCTATCCCTGATCAGCACAGAAAGCCTGAGACATCCCACAAGCGTTCTCTGCTGCCTCTCTGACTTTTTTTTTTTTTGCCAGTGTTATACATTTATTTTGTGTCCATGGACATTTCATTTTTGCAGGCTCAGAAATCTTATCTGTAAAGTAATAATTCTCCCATATATTTCAGATATTAAATATATAAAATCATTTAATCTATGTAAAAATATTGTTAAGTGGGCCCTTTTAACTTGATTGACAAAATATTTGGCTTCAGTATCCTCGGTAATAAATTTGCACCTTTTTTTTTTAAATGATTTTTATTTTTTCCATCATAGCTGGTTTACAGTATTCTGTCAATTTTCTACTGTACAGCATGGTGACCCAGTCACATATACATACATACATTCTTTTTCTCACATTATCATGCTACATCATAAGTGACTAGATATAGTTCCCAGTGCTATACAGTAGAATCTCATTGTTTATCCAAAGGCAATAGCCCTTTAGATGGGCCCTTCTCTTCTTGTAATCTACCTTCCTTTCTGATGGAGGGGAATCACTCTGGACCTTTTAAGAACTTCCCATCCTCTTCATATAGACAATACTAGAAATGCCTATAAAACCCCTCACTATAAGGAATTAAGATTGTGTCTTGGCCCAAGAAATGTCAAATCTAATCACACTTGGCAGTATTAGTAATTTACTAATTATGAAACAAACTCAGCCCCAAAATGCAATGTGTGCATTTCCTCTGGTCTAGAGGCTTGCTCTCCCCTCTTTTGCTTCGTCTTTCTGATCTCCATTTTTTTTCCTTTTCAAAAGCATTTCCTAGGAGTTCCCATCGTGGCTCAGGGGTAACAAACCCAACTAGTATCCATGAGGACGTGGGTTTGATCCCTGGCCCCCGCTCAGTGGGTTAAAGATCCGGCATTGCTGCAAACTGTGGCATAGGTCACAGACATAGCTCAGATCTGGAGTGGCTGTGACTGTGGTGTAGGCCAGCAGCTGCAGTTCCAATTCAACCCCTAGCCTGGGAACCTCCATGTACAGCCTTAAAAAGACCAAAAAAAAAGTTCTTTGGGGTCCTGGGGTTCCTTCATGATTCAGAGGGTTAAAGATCCATTGTTGTCACTGCTATGGCTCTGGTTATAGCTGTGACACAGGCTTGATCCCTGGTCCAGGCAGGCACGGCCCAAAAAAAAAAAAGTTCTGTGGGGTTCTCAATAATTTTTAAAATAGTAAGGAGACCTTAAAACCAAGAAGTTTGAGAATTACTGCTATAACTAAAAGTGGCATTTTTATAACTGGATTTTAAAATAATCTTTGCATTAAAATTGAAATACAAATGTAACTCCAGAACCCCACATATTCATTCAACAAAAATTTATTTAATGCCTATCATGTATACCCAAAGTATTCCTATTTACTTCATTTTTTTGGCTCTAAAATAATGGTTCATCACTACTGTTCATTTTATCAGCTCTAAAATAAGTGAAGGAAAAAGGTGTGTCCACATAATATCTTGGCATATTTCACTGTATTCAAATACACACATTCATTTTTGCAAGTACTGTGACTACTCTGCCATCTTGTGCTCAGTAAAGACATTGCACATTATTTTCATTACAGGTCTGAGGTTTATCTAGTTCTAACAACTGCTGAGAAAGGGTGTTAAAATATGCAACAATGGTTAATGGGTTTGAACTCTTTCGACTCTATTACTGTTTGCTTCATGTATTCTGAAGCTTTCTTATGAGGAATAAACAGTCTTCCTGATGAAGTGATCCTTTCAATATTAAGAAATGTCTTTACCTCTAGTAAGATTCTTTGTCTGGTAGTAATTTTTACCTGACATTAATATAGTCCAACCTTATTCTGTTTACTACTTAGATAGTATATTTTTTCTATACATTTATTTCAACCTGTATCTTTATATTTAAAGTGTATCTCTCATAGATATCATGTAGTTAGGTCTTGATAACACATAGACAAACAGAAAAACTGTCTTTGAATTAGAATAGCTGGTCCATGTACACTTATTTATTGATGTGACTGAATTTTGAGTGACCATCTTATTAGTGTCTCTTCCCAGCCCCAGGTTTTCTTTTTTTCTCCTCCAAGTTTTCTGTTAGTGTCCGTTTCTCATTCCCTGACTTATTTTGTGCTGAACAAATACTTTTTTAAATTTCATTTTATCTATTGGCTTTTTAATATACCTCTTTGAGTTATATTTTAAGTGACTGTTCTGGGACTACAACATCTATCCTTAGGTTTAACCACTCATGCTTGTGTTAATTACCACTTCACATGTAATATAAGAACTATGCACCACACTCTATTCCTGATACTTTACGTAACCCCACAATACAATGTTACAGTTATTGCTTTAAAAAGTCATATATTTTTTAAAAGATTAAGAGGAAAAAGTAATCCTATCTCTGTACTCACATACTTACTATTTCCTAAGGATGTGAGCTTGCATCTGATATCATTACCCTTTAATGAATTTCCTTTAGAACTCCTTGTAGTGTAGGTCTGCTGATACAAAATTCTTAGTTTTTGTCTACCCAAAAAAAATTTTTTTAATGCATCTGCATTAATGTATCTTTAATAATATAGAATTCAGAGTTGATAGTGTTATTTTTTCTCTTCAGCATTCATTTATATTGTGTCCAGGTGTTTTTCCTCCAGCTATTTTCAAGATTTTATCTCTGGCTTTTAGCAGTTTGAATACAATGTGCCCCTATATGATTTTCTTTGTATTGATTATGCTTGGATTTGCTAAGCTTCTGAATTGACAATTTTATGTCTCTTATCAAATTTAGAAAATTTTTAGCAATTATTTCTTTAAATATTTTTCTATTCCATTTTCCCATTCCTCTCCTTCTAGAATTCCAAATAAATATATATTAGATGTTTTAATTTTATCCCATAGGCCCCTGAGCCTCTGTTCATTTTACTCTCTGTTCTTCAGATTGGATGATTTCTATTAATCTGAAACTTCACTAAGCTTTCTTTTGTTGGGTCCAATCTGTTATTAAGCCCATTTGGCAACATTTTTTATTTTATAAATTGTATCTCTCAGTTCTACATTCCCACTTTTTATAGTCTCCTATTTGTTCGTTCATTATGAACAATGATGAGATTTCCTGAGATTTCATATTTGTTCATTATCTATCTGTATTCCTTTACTTCCCTGAGCATTGTTTTAACAGGTATATAATGTGCTTTAAAATCCTTGTGAAGTTCATTTGGATCATTTCAGGGTCAGTCTCTAATAACTGCCTTTTCCCTTCAGCATGTCTAGAAATTTTGGATTATATTCTGGCCATTGTAAATGATACGTTGTACAAACTCTGGATTCTGTTACACTCCTCTAAAGACTACTGACTGTTTTAGTAGGCAATTAACTTGATTGGACTCAAACTCCAAACTCTGTTTCCCCTTTGGGGAAGTGAAAACTAAAACATCTCTTGAATCCTTTTTAGGCAGCCTAGAATCTGTCCATATGCAAGACTTAGACAGTTTCTATCCTGCTCTGAATCTCTCTTCTTGGATTTTCTTCCTCATTTTCCAGTTAATACAAATGCCCCAAATTCTGACATTCAGTCCTTTCAGCCAGTAAGACTGGGAGCCTCCATCTAAATTTCAGCCACCTTTTATAGCATCAACTTGGGCAAGATCTCAAGTTAAATGCTATAAGAAAGGGCAATTCACTCAGTGACAGTTTCTTCTTCTAAATATAAATGACTCTTATCCTCTAGTTTCTGACTGCTTTTGGATGCTCACCAGTGTTTTTAGACAGTTTTTTGTTTGTTTGTTTGTTTTTAGGGCCACACTTACAGCATATGGAGGTTCCCAGGCTAGGAGTTGAATCAGAGCTACAGCCACTACCCTATGCCACAGCCATCACAACACCAGATCCAAGCCCTGTATGTGACCTACACCACAGCTCACAGTAACACCGGCTCCTAGCCCAGTGAGCAAGGCAAGGGATAGAACCTGTGTCCTCATGGATGCTAGTCAGATTCGCTTCCACTGAGCCATGACAGGAATTCTTAGACAGCTTGTTTTTTAATATGTTGTTCTGAGTTTATAGTTGGTATTTGTTGAAATGTTAGTCCAGCAGGAGCTAATCAGCTACAAAAACAGAACTCTGTGTATTATTTTAGAAAACTAGGCATTTACCTTGCTAATGTCAATGGAGACAAATGGAAAAGAAATTAATGAAAGATAAATGGATTTTATTATGATTTAAAGTGACTACAACCTTGGTATTTAAGAACAGTAACTAGAATGTAGGCTTGCAAGATGTTGGATAATAGAGTATCTTAGGATTTTGGAATTAAAAACACTCATTTGTCTCTCACACTCCAGAAAACTTTCTAATGACTGCAAAGAATAATAAGACATAAAATGAAGTTCCCACTGTGGCTCGGCAGGTTAAGAACCTGACACAGTGTCCTTGAGGAGGTAGGTTCAATCCCTGGCCTCTCTCAGTGGGTTAAGAATCCAGTGTTGCTGTTGCTGCAGTGCAGGCTGGCAGCTGGCTGCAGCTCCAATTCGACCCCGAGCCTGGGAACTTCCTTATGCCACAGCTGAGACTCTAAAAAGAAGGAAGAGAGGGAAGAAGGGAGGAAGGAAGGACGGAAAGAGACATAAAACCATATAGAAGCAGAAATCAGAAGAGATGACAGCAATAAAGTTTGGGAGGCTGAAAGCCAAGTAATAAGGAATAATGTACTTAGCAGAATATGAAAGGTAAAATAAGGCCTATGTATAAATTGGAAGGGAATCTATTAAAAAAAAAAAAAAAAGGCCATTATGTGCAACAGAACCCCCTAAAGGTGCAGTAATCAGAGATTAGTTTTGAAAGTGAGGGTGCAGGAGGGCTCAGATTCAATATAACAAGCAGTATGACCCTTAAATCTCCTCCCTCATCCCACACAACCAAGTAACAAGGCCCTTCCCAACCGCAAAAAGTACAGATTTATTCTCTAGAGACAATGAACCACAGAGACAGTGTAAACTCAGGGAAACAGCACACTCAGCACAAGAGGGGCTCGAACTAAAAATGAGAAGCAAATGGCTGCATGTCAAAACATTAAGATACAGAGTTCCCTGGTGTCCCAGTGGGTTAAGGATCTGGCATTGTCACTGCTGTGGCTCAGGTTGCTGCTGTGTTGTGGGTTCAATCCCTATCTTCTGCATGCCGTGAACACAGCCAAAAAAAAAAAAAAAAAATTAAGATCTACCTCCTGCCACTTATCACAGCAGAACACTTACTTACAGATGATTGAAGGATTCTAGTCCATAAGAGAAGACATACAGTGAGTTGGAAATCCCTACACCTGCCTCCAGTTAATTCATAAAAAACGTTCTGCCTATACACATGGAACCTCCATTCAGCTTTCTGGGCCATCACTCTCACCATCATGGGACAAAACATTTGAAGAAAGCCTATAAAATTACAATCAGCGTCTATAATACCTATTAAATTGTCAAGCTTTGGTGTAGTTTTTAAAAGGAAGAAAAGAAGACTAGAAATGATACCACCACTTCAGAGAAATCAGAACCAGGAAGCAACCGTGCCAAATACAACTTAGAGCTTCAAACTGCACCAAACAATTTCAATGACAGCCAGTCCAATTTATAAAAGAGCTATAAGAATCTGGTCTGAATACCTCAGTTTTCACAGGAAATTTTAAACAAAAGGTGATTATAGGCCTCTAAGCACTTCAGAAGGTCAACTGGCCATAATTAGCAAAGGTCATTATTAGTATTAGGAAAAACAGCTCTGACATTTAACTAAAAGGAAACTAACTAGTAAAAACATTAAAAATTAACCACCAGTCTCAGCAGTCACTTATACTCTGAGTATTTTGAAAAATAACCACAAACTTCTGGAAAGAATAACGACCAAATAACACTAGCAACAGCCATATTTACTAATCTTAAACTGGATCTACAACTTACATCAATAAAAAACAAGGTATCCTATCTCTAAAAGATCACTTTTCCTACCTTTCCCCCCTCTTTCCTACTCCATGGGATCATTTCACTCTGTGTGCCTATGCCTTAGGTCTACCGATGACAGCTACCAGTACTGAACTGCCTTGCTATTAGTGAGTGACCTGGGGGGGGAAAAAAAAAAAGCCAAATACATCTTTATCCTCTGGCTTATTTCCTATTTCCCAAAACAAGCCAGCTGCAAAGATTAAGATGTAATGATGAACTTAAGAAGTAGAAAACCAGTAGTTCCCTTGGTGGCTCAGTGGTTAACAAACTTGACTAGCATCCATGAGGACTCAGGTTCAATCCCTGGTCTTGCACAGTGGGTTAAGGATTCAGCGTTGCCGTGACCTATGGTGTAGGTTGCAGACATAACTTGGCTCCCACATTGCTGTGGCTGTGGGGTAGGCTGGCAGCTATAGCTCTGATTCAACCCCTAGCCTGGGAACCTCCATATGCCATGGGTGCAGCCCTAAAGACAAAAAAAAAGAAGTAGAAAACCACAAGAAAAAGTTCTTCTTACCTGTAACAAAAAAAAAGCTAGATAGTCCCTAAGAAACAAATTTTTAAGCTCATTAATAGGGTGAGGCCGTAAGGGCAACCAAATATCTAAATTCCACAGGGTGATAAGTCCCTTCAAGGAAATGGGACATGTAAACCATTTCACCTTTGACAGAAAAAAAGAGATGTTGCTGGAGTTCCTGCTGTGGCAGCATCTCTACAGTACTAGGATGTAGGTTCGATCCCTGGAACAGTGGGTTAAAGCGTCCGGCATTGCTGCAGCATGGATCTGATCCCTGGCCCAGGAATTCTACATGCCAAAGAAGAATAAAAGAGAGAGAGAGAGAGATGTTGCTATAAAACAACTGAAATTTTAACAAATTCTTTTAGTGCCAAGAATGCACTAGAGCCAATTTAAAACACTGAGAGCCTCAGACACAAGGGGACTCCAGACCCACTCAATTCTCTTATTCATAGCCTTGCACCTCATGAGATTTTGCTCATGGGAAAAAGTGCTGCTGGAAAGACCTGAGAAAGGCTAATAAATGGTACAGGTGTGTAGTACCTGCTTCAAGATTTGAGAGTAGAGATGAGTACCAAGAGAAGTCCATCTACATTTTGGGTCCACAGGAATACAAGCTAGTGATCAGTAACAGCTGGGGTAGGAATAAGAAGTGCACCCTTGTCACAGATCAAACCCTGACCTGCAGCAAAAAGTCTTGCTGGGAAGGGATGGTTAAGCCTCGAATCCTTGAATCCCTGCACTGTTACTAGGCAAAGGTTAGCTGCTGCTGGAAAGGGTAGGGACACACATCCTCCTTCACCTCAAGATGACATTAGGCAAACATAAGCTAAACACTCGAGGATGGACAGAAAGCCCACTGGGGCCCAGATTCGACACTGATAGGAAACAGATGTCTTCCAAGTCCTAAAAAACAGGCATGGACGGAATTCCTGTTGAGGCTCAATGGGTTAAGAACACAACTAGTATCCATGAGGATGCGGGTTTGATCCCTGGCCTCGCTCAGTGGGTTAAGGATCCAGTGTTGTCACAAGATGTGGCATAGGTCGCAAATGTGGCCTTGATAGAGCATTGCTATAGCTTGTAGCATAGGCGGGCAGCAACAACGGTGATTCAACCCCTAGCCCGGGAACTTCCATGTGCCACAGGCACAGCCCTATAAAATAAAAAAAGAGAGAGACAGGCATGGAAAATGTTCACACCCCACACTCTGCCCTGTCCTCCTCCTCATCTACTAATATAAGGCAAAGTTTAGCCACTATGGACAAGAAATCTGCCTGCATTCTAAATCCCGCACTATATAAGAGACAGTGGGAAAATGACAGAATCATGGAGAAAGCTCAGCCCTTGGGGCTCAGGAAATGGGAATTGCCTAAAGCTGAGGTTGAAACAGGAATTTTAAAACCCCCTCCACCCCGACAAGTCTTAATCAAACAGGCAAGAGCAGTCTGCCACTGAGAAAGGGGCAAGAGCACGGTGAGAGACCCTACACAGGTGTACAGGGCAAGCTGGCAGCTAAGAATGGAACAGGAACAAGGAAAAAATTCCTCCAACACTGCAGTCCCCACATCAAAAACGAGGTAACAGTAACCCGCTGTTAGAAGAATTTGAAGTCAGTGAGGCACTGATGATAATAATAACAACGATAACCCCAAAGCCTACTAACTAGACTGACTCAACCTAACGGCCAGGAAAAGCGTACCCACTTCTGAATATAAATATCTCAGGTTATACCATTCATCTATATTCAATGTGTCACACTCACCAAAATGATAAAACCACTGTCAAGAGAGAAAAACAGTAATGCAACCAGAGATGGTGCATATGTTGGAGCTTAGGAACATTAAAATAAACATAATTAATATATTAAAAGGACTAATAGAAAATAAGAAACAGGAGTTCCTATCATGGCATGGTGGAAACAAATCTGACTAAGAATCATGAGGTTGCGTGTTCAATTCCTGGCCTTGCTCAGTGGCTTAAGGATCCGGTGTTGCCATGAGCTGTGGTGTAGGTCACAGACACGGCTCAGATCTGGCATTGCTGGGGCTCTGGTGTAGGCCGGTAGCTATAGCTCTGATTAGACCCCTAGTCTGGGAACCTCCATGTGCCATGGGTGCAGCCCTAAAAAGGACAAAAAGACAAAAAAAAATTAAAATAAATATAATTCCTATATTAAATATATTGGTATTTATTAATATATTTATTAACATATTAATATATTAAAAGTAGTATTAATATATTAAAAGAAGTAGTAGGAAATAAGGTTGGCATTTAATAAATAAGAAATTCCAGGAGTTCCCATTGTGGCACAGTGGAATGAATCTGACTATTATCCATGAGGATGCCTTGCTTGGTGGGTCCAGGATCCAGTGCTGCCATGAGTTGTAATGTAGGTTGCAGATATGGCTTGGATCCTACATTGCTGTCACTGTGGTGCAGGCCAGCAGCTGTAGCTCCAATTAGACCTTTAGCCTGGAAACTTCCATATGCTTCAGGTGTAGCCCTAAAAAGAAAAAAAAAAAAAGAGAGAAAAAAGAAATTTTAGTACAGAGATGAAGGCTATAAAAAGAAGCCTAATAAAAATGCTAAAAATGAAAAACATGATACCAGAATGAAGACTTCCTCTGATGGGCTAATCAGCAGACTGGAAACAATGGAGGAAAGAATAAGCAAACCTGAAGCAAAGTCAAGAAACACAAAGTTATCAAACTGAAACACAAAGAAAAAAATGAGTGAAAAAACAGAATAGGGAATCTAAGAGCTATGGGACAAAACAGTCTAATGTATAGGCAACTGGAATCCTAAACGAAGAAAGGAAGAAGTAGAAGTATATGCAGAGACGACGGCCCAGAATTTCCAAAACTAATTTAGAGAACCTCAAGAGGAAAAAAATAAAAGGAAAAACACATCACTGTCAAACTGCTGAAAAAGTAAAAGTCTAAAGGCGGTCAGAGAAGAAACTTTACATACTATAGGAAAACAGTTAAGAATGATAACAGAGTTCTCATCTGTGCAAACCACAAGATGGAGTGACATATTTAAAGTGCTGAGGAAAATAAATCATCAACCTAGAATTTTATACCCAAGGAAAATATAACTCCATATGAAGGCAAAACAAAGATATTTTCAGATAAATAAAAGTTGAGAATTCATTGCCAGCAGACTGCACTACAAGAAATGCTAAAGTCAGTTCTTTAAGGAGGATCTGGATCAATACAAAGAAATAACAAGCACTGAAAATGATAAAAATGTGGGTAATTTTTTTCATTTTCTTAATATATTTAGAAGATAAATGACTAAAGCAAAAATTGTAACACTGCAAAATTTACAGCATACGTAGAAGTAAAATTAATAACAAATAATAGCACAGGGCACAGGAGAGGAAAATGGAAGCCTATTCGTACACTATATGTAAAATGGCATAATATTATTTGAAGGTAGACTGCCATCAATTAAAAATGTATAGGAGTTCCCATGTGGCACAGTGGTAACAAACCTGACTAGTATCCGTGAAGACACAAGTTCAATCTAAAAATGTACAGGAAGGAGTTCCCGTCGTGGCGCAGTGGTTAATGAATCCAACTAGGAACCATGAGGTTGCGGGTTCGGTCCCTGCCCTTGCTCAGTGGGTTAACGATCCGGTGTTGCCCTGAGCTGTGGTGTGGGTTGCAGACGCGGCTCGGATCCCGCGTTGCTGTGGCTCTGGCGTAGGCCTATGGCTACAGCTCCGATTCAACCCCTAGCCTGGGAACCTCCATATGCCACAGGAGCAGCCCAAGAAATAGCAAAAAGACAAAAACAAACAAACAAACAAACATTTCTCTCTAATGGATTTTCATCTCTGTCTCCCTAGCATTTGTTCAAGATGGGCTATACTTGCCCTTACACACTCCAAACCTCTGCCTTTCCTCTCCTTGATGCAATCACTGGCCAGGCCATTTCCCATTCCCAGGGCCTAGCACTGTGCCTGACACAGAGCAGGCTCTGGCAGTGCTTTTCCAGGTCTTTACAGGGAACATTGCCCTCAGCCACAGGCTGAGACCTGGAGAATGTGCTCTCCACACAAAGACTGTACTCCATTAACTAAATCCTGAGCCTCACCTGGCTTTGTTCCTCTAAGAAGTTTGGTCTTGAGTTCTAAGGCCACTCTGTAGGGACAGTGTGAAAATGTCTTTGTAAAATCACTTTGTTTGACCAAAAGAGAGTCCCAAGGCACTATTTTCAGGGGAGGGCTCATATGTGAAACAACACACCAAGTTGACTCCTTTGAGGCACTGGAAACTATAGGTTCCCATGATGGGGTCTATTTCTTCAGAGTTGAATTGTTTAAAGAAGCTGGGTAGGGCCCAAAGGGTCATTCAGAGGTCATTCCATTCTATCCACCCCTGGACAAAGAGCCACTGCTTGTCTGGCCCACTTGTGCAATAAAGAAAAGAGCCCCAGAGCTAATCTTCCCCTCAGGATCAGGAGAGATCAGAGATAGGATAAAAAGAGGTCATAGAGGCTAAGGACCTAGGATGCTAATGACCCTCAAGAAGGGGAGTTGTTTTCATTGCTAAGATCACAAGAAAGAACAACCTTCCTAGGCTAACTAATCTCTCTGCCTCCTCCACTGTCTTTCTCCTCTTCTGTCTTCCCCTAAGTGTGACTTCTGGCTCTAAACTTTCTCTCTGAGTAAGCCCTTTGACATTTCTACACAGACCCCAATGTGCCCAGTACTGACTCCATCTCAGGGCCACACCTCAGCCTGTGAGCTCTATGCCTTGGACTCATCCTCACCAGAATCATGGTCCAATCTGGCTCTCCTCCATCATGCACCTGACTCCAAGGTCTGTTGTCCATCCCTATTATGCTTTGCAGACTGGCTCTTTTCTTCATCCCACTCCTTCCATCTTGCTGTAGACTCATCCTGTCTCCCTAGACTATTGTGGTCTTCTCCATCCTGGCCTGGATCCAGTCTCATTCTCCACTGAACCGGACATCACAGTGATGCCATGATTACTCATACAGTCTCAGGTCTGACAATACTCTCCATGGCTGCCAAATCTGCTATGGCTAAGGCCTGCCCCCCAAATATATAAATATAATATATATGTATGTACACACATATTTATACACATATACACTTTAATTGAAGTATTGTTGATTTATAATGTTTCAGGTGTATATATACATATATATTCTTTTTCAGATTCTTTTCCATTATAGACTATTAAAAGATATTGAATACAGTTCCCTATGTTGTACTCTAAGGCCTTGTTGTTTATCTCTTGCATATATAGTAGTGTATATCTTCTAATCACAAATTCCTAATTTATTCCTCCTCCCTTTGGTAACCATAAGTTTGTTTTCTATGTCAATGAGTCTGTTTATGTTTTGTAAATAAGTTGATTTGATTGCTTTTTTGATTCCACGTATAAGTGATATCATATGATATTTGGAGTTCCCGTCGTGGCGCAGTGGTTAATGAATCCAACTAGGAACCATGAGGTTGCGGGTTCGGTCCCTGCCCTTGCTCAGTGGGTTAATGATCCGGCGTTGCCGTGAGCTGTGGTGTAGGTTGCAGACACAGCTCGGATCCCGCGTTGCTATGGCTCTGGCGTAGGCTGGTGGCTACAGCTCCGATTGGACCCCTAGCCTGGGAACCTCCATATGCCGAGGGAGCGGCCCAAGAAATAGCAACAACAACAACAACAACAAAAAAAAAAAAGATAAGTGATATCATATGATATTTGTCTTTCTCTGTCTTACTTCAGTTTGTATGGTAACCTGTAAGTCCATCCATGTCCCTGCAAATGACATTATTTCATTGTTTTTATGGCTGAGTAGTATTCCAGCCATAAATGTGTGTGTGTGTGTGTGTGTGTGCATATACACCACACCTTCTTTATCCATTCATCTGTCAGTGAACATTCCCATGTCTTGGCTGTTATAAATAGTGCTGCTATGAACATTGGGGTACACGTATATTTCTGAATTAGAGTTTTCAGTTTTTCTAGGTATATGTCCAGGATTGCTGGATCGTATGGTGTCTCTATTTGTAGTTTTCTAAGGATCCTCCATACTGTTCTCCATAGTGGCTACACCAATTTACATTCTCACCAACAGTGTAGGAGGGTTCGCCTTCCTCTACACCCTCTACAGCATTTATTGTTTGTAGACTTTTTGATGATGATCATTCTGATCAGTGTGAGGTGATGCCTCATTATAGTTTTGATTCGCATTTCTCCAGTGATTAGAGACGTTGAGCATATTTTCATGTGCCTGTTGGCCATCTGTATGTCTTCTTTGGAAAAATGTCTGTTGAAGTCTTCTGCCCATTTTTCAAATTGGGTAGTTTGCTTTTTTGATGTTGAGTTGTGTTAATTATTTGTATATTTTGAAAATTAATCCCTGTTGATCACATCATTTGTAAATATTTTCTCCCATTCTCTACATTAGTTCTGGTTTTAGTTTTGGTTTCCTCTGCTTTGCAAAAGTAAAACCCAAATCTTTAACAGGTATTCACAGTGTACTCCCCAGTACACAGTTCACCATCTTAACATGAGTGTCCTGTATTAAAGTTTTCCGTATTGTTTACAGCTTGTTCAATACTTACCTCTGGTGTTTCTATTGTTTTGTTAGTCTCATAGTATTTCTTTTTTCTATTATTTTATTATAGTTGATTTACAATGTTCTGTCAATTTCTGCTGTACAGAAAAGTGTCCCAGACATATATATACATTCTTTTTCTCACATTATCATCTGTCATGTTCCATCACAAGTGATTTGATATAGTTCCCTGTGTTCTACAGCAGGATCTCATTGCTTATCCATTCCAATGGTTATTCTCTTTCTTCTTTGACTACTGCAGAGTTTCAAATCTATTTTCTCTAGGCAGAGTTTCAAATCTGTCTTGGAGTCTATCTGCTCTCTCTTTTAATATTAAATTTTCTTCCATGGTTTCTCAAAGTTTCTACCTGAGTTTAACTATTTTTATACTTCTTAAAACTTTCAAATTCATAATTAAACAAATAAGAGTTCAAAATGTATAAAATCATTTGATTAAGTCAATATACATTTAGGGATTCTGAATTTCACACATTTTTATGTACTGTTCAAAAAACACCACATGGAGTGGAATTCTAAGTTTACATTTGAGAAAGTTAACTATGTAAATGATTAGAAATGCACACAATTCTTATAAATAGCTCCATACTTGCCTGTCACCTTTCAGTATCAATATTTATATAGGTTAACAGACATGCTTCTTTCAGGATCACTGAATATTTTCTATTCTTTATCAGGAGTGATCAGGTTTTTAAAATGTGCCTGTATGAACTGTAAGAAAAAGGACATAGTGTTTCCTGTAGCCCCATCACAGCTAGAACCTGCTCTATTATAGAGATGAGGTGTAAGCTTTTATCTCACCACCCAAGGATGGTTTGAGCATCAGGTTTGCTCCATAAATGCTGTGGGCATGGAGAGAGGCAGCACTCATGTTTTTACTAGCCAGGCATGCTGCCTCTAACAGTGATACCAAGGCACAGCTCCTTCAAAACAATTGCTCTTCTGACATGACTTCTGAAATCATGGGTCTTTTACCAAATATCTGCGTCTCTCTTTGTAGTTCAGCCATCCTAAAAATCATGTTGTAAGCATTTCATTCCCCAGCCTGTTCCAGTGCTTGCCATGAGAAATCTCGTGATATGTTGAGGTGCTTCCTTTCGTTGGTCCTAAAACTACCTCTTTCCATCCTCAAGGACACTGCTCTAGAACCAGTATCTGGAGACTGCTGATCGCTTCCACTATATCTGCTGCTTCCTGAACAACACCTCCACTAGAATAGCCTGGAAAGGTGACATGACCTTCCCCTTTGCACACTACCCTCAGTGCCTGGCACAGCATCTGCCCACTGTGGGCACTCAAGGCATGCTTGTTGAGTGAATATCTGAACAACAAGTGCGTACCCCTGAAGACCATTTCACATTGAGCCCCACCTTCCCTAGACCTTAATGATGCGACTGTGGCTGGGTTAACTTGACTCAGGCTTTGTCAGCATCCACATTCCAAGCCTATTGGAGGCAGGAAGACAGAAATGCAGACTTTCTGCCTGAACCACTAGACCACAATTTTCCTGTGCAACGAAAGGCCGTCTGACCTCCTGACCTCTCTCCTCCTTATCCCTCTGTCCTCTGGGGCCTGTGTCGGGGAGACAAACTGCTCTCAGCTACCAGCCAGCTGGGTTCAGCAGCTTGAGGTTTGTCATAAGCAGAGAACCATACATTGTGAACAAATGCTAATGAGGCTGTTGTTGTTGTGAAGTTTTCTCTAGGGATCTCACTAGACAGGAGCTGGCTCCATGCAGGCATCCACCAAGGATCAGTTCGTTGAAGGTCTCAAGTGGTGGCCTCGCTCTGTCATGAGCTGTCCAGCTGAGCTGTAATTTCCCTCCACAAGTTGTCAAATATACTGTGATGTGTTAGGATGAGGCCTGCCAGACTCAGCTAGAGGTGTCCCTCTTCTCTGCACCGTTCTCTGCTTCCTTCGGTCACAGTCCTCATGTGCAGGTGAGGGCTCTGGTTGAGCCCTGCTGTGTCATTCCTGGGCAACAGGGTAGGTCAGGCTGTAAAATCAGATGCCATGGCACAAGCTCAGGCTTTACTTCAAATCATAGCTGGTTGGTAGATGCAAACTATTACATTTAGAAAGGATAAGCAGTGAGGTCCTACTGTACAGCACAGGGAACTATATTCAATCTCTTGAGACAGAACATGATGGAAGATAGTATGAGGAAAAGAATGTATATATAAGTAAGACTGAGTCACTATGGTGTACAGTGGAAATTGACACAATGCTGTAAATCAACTATACTCTAAAAAAATAGTAGCAGCTTACTGTTCACTGACAGAATGATTGTTGAGTGCCTGCCACATGCTCAGCAAGGCTCTAAGGACAATGAGACATGTTTCCTACTTTTGCATAGCTTACATTGTATTGGAGGTCACCTGATAGTTAAGTGAGCAATTTTAGTCCAGTAATATACACTGTAATGGAAGAAATGTATAGTTCCACAGGCTCTACTTTTTCCCCTCTTTCATTGGGAGATGTACATAAAGAAAAGATCATATACCAAATATACAAATAATAGCACAGGGCACAGGAGAGGAAAATGGAAGCCTATTCGTACACTATATGTAAAATGGCATAATATTATTTGAAGGTAGACTGCGATCAATTAAAAATGTATAGGAGTTTCCATGTGGCACAGTGGTAACAAACCTGACTAGTATCCGTGAAGACACAAGTTCAATCTAAAAATGTACAGGAAGGAGTTCCCGTCGTGGCGCAGTGGTTAACGAATCCAACTAGGAACCATGAGGTTGCGGGTTCAATCGCTGCCCTTGCTCAGTGGGTTAACGATCCGGCGTTGCCGTGAGCTGTGGTGTGGGTTGCAGACGCGGCTCGGATCCCGCGTTGCTGTGGCTCTGGCGTAGGCCAGTGGCTACAGCTCCGATTCAACCCCTAGCCTGGGAACCTCCATATGCCGCGGGTGCGGCCCAAAGGAATGGCAAAAAGACAAAAAATAAATAAATAAATAAATAATAAAAATAAAAATGTACAGGAGTTCCCCGTGTGGCACAGTGGTAACAAACCCAACTAGTATCCATGAGGAAGTGGGTTCGATCCCTAGCCTTGCTCAGTGGGTTAAGGATCAGGCATTGCTGTGAGCTGTGGTGTAGGTCACAGATGCAGCTCAGATCCCGCATTGCTGTGGTTGTGGCGAAGGCTGGCAACTGCAATTCCAATTTAACACCTAGCCTAGGAACTTCCATATGCTGTGGGTACAGCCCTAAAAAACAAAACAAAAAAAATTTTATCATAAACCTTTAGAGCAAGCACTAAAACAATGATAAAAGAAAAGTAGAAAGAATAAGTTAATAGTGAAGATAAAATGGACTCATCAAACTATAATGACAGCTATGTTAACAATGGATACATCTGGAGAGGTGAAGGGTTTCTAGAGTTCACTGTATCATTTCTGCAACTTCTTTTCAGTTTGAAGCTTTTTCAAAATAAAAGGTTTAATTAAAAGTATTAATGACAAAAAAAATGGCCCTTGTAAAATCTCCAATATTTACCTATTCCACACAGTCTGCAATGCCTGCAAAAGGAAATAAGAAGCTGTACAAAGGAAAGAGAATATATGATCCCCATCGGGCTGTAGCTCACATTCTATGAGACTCAAAAATAAATAACTAACCATAAATATATATCAAAGAAATTGTTCAGAAATAACAATTTTTGACTAAGGAAGTGATATATTCCCTAACTCCCAGAGCCAATAATCTGGCAATGAAATGAAATGAAAGTCCCTCAACTGGTTACAATTTTGTAGAATCATAAAATGTCTCTACCATAATGTGGTTTAAAAGTCCTATACATGATTCAAAGGATATTTACTAAACACTTACCACAAGCCATGCCCTGTACTAGATGCTAGGTATGGGGAGAGAAGCAGAATATTAATACCCTGAAACTCTTTTCTTTTCTTTTTTTTTTTTTTCTTTACTTTTTAGGGCCAAACCTGCAGCATATGGAAGTTCCCAAGCTAGGGGCTGAATCAGAGATACAGCTCCTGGTCTATGCCACATCCACAGCAATGCCAGATCCAAGCTGGGTCTGGGACCAACACCACAGCTCACAGCAGTGCTGGATCATTAACCCACTGAGCAAGGCCAGGGAACGAACCCGCATCCTCATGGGTACTATTCAAGTTCATAACCTGTTGAGCCACAACGAGAACTCTCCTGAAACTCAATTTTTTTTTTTTTGGTCTTTTTGTCTTTTTTTAGGGCCACAGTTGCAGCATATGGAGGTTCCTGGGCTAGGGGTCCAATTAGAACTGTAGGCATCAGCTTATGCCACCATCACAGCAATGGGGGATTCAAGCCACGTCTGAGACATACACCACAGCTCACAACAATGCCAGATCCTTAACCCACTGATCAGGCTAGGGATCAAACCCGCATCTTCATGATGCTAGTCGGGTTTGCTAACTTCTAAGCCACGATGGGAACCCCCTGAAACACAATTTAAATAGAAAGACAGAAATAGACAAAATGGCCCCAAAATGTTAGATGTTCCAACAGAGATCCTACATTAAATGCTGAGGAAGAAAGCCCGGGGAAGAAGCACAGTCCAGGAGCGCCAGAATAAGATGACTAGACGGAAAGGAAGAAGCTACTGGAAGAAAGGGAAGAACTGAAGATGCTAAACAAGATAGGATAAACAACTACCTGAGATCACAGAGGGGGCTAGAAAGGACTGATAATAGCACACAAAGGGTCAAGCCTTAGAAAAAAATGATGTCTTTGACTTTCTAATGCAAGAGATAGAAAAGAATACAGGTTATCAGGAGTTCCCATTGTGGCTCAGTAGAAACGAAGCCTACTCGTATTCATGAGGCTGAAGATTCCGTGGCCTCACTCAGTGGGTTAAGGATCTGCCAGCATTGCCATGGACTGTGGTGTAGGTCACAGATAGCGGCCCAGATCCCAGTTGGCTGCGGCTGTGAAAGGTCCAATTCAATCCTTAGCCTGGGAACTTCCATATGCCACAGGTGCGACCCTAAAAAGCACACACACACAAAAAGAATACAGCTATCACTAACTTGAAGTTCCTCATATTCGGAGTGAACAGCTACCACACAATCACACCACCCGGCTTGCATACATGCTTGTTCTAGAAGCCATAATGTTGCTCCCCTTCCTCTCTGCCTGGTTATCGCCCATTTATCTTTCATCCTGCTCAATCTTCCGCTATCTTCACTCTTAGCACATAGACCTCTCCTCTACAACATGCCTCAGACTTGATTAATACTTCTGTGTTCCCCACCAGATTGCAAATTCCAGAAGAGCAGGGGCCAGCTGTTTTAAATTTCCATGTCACTCCCCAGAACCTGGTACAGTGCATGATACATAGCAGATTCTAAAAATATTGATTAAACGAGTGAACCAATATAGAGAAAAAGAAGGTTAAAACCTATATAGTCTTTATTTTTTATGAATGACAACTGCATACAAAGTCACCAAAAAAAGCAAAAACTATGTTTCATTAAATTGCTAAAAATACAAATTGTCTCAGAAGGCTATCCTGTATCACTTAATTAGCTTAGCACAAGAGAAGAGCTATAAGTAATAGGCACTCCATCGTAATTTCTTAATGAATTAATTCACAAATGGCACTCAAAGTGAGTTACACACAAATGTTAAGCCAGGATCCAATCTAGAGTTAAATATGGTAAAACAGGAGGGCAGTACAGTGCAGTTTAAGCATAACAGCTTAGAATCAGGTTGCCTAGGTTAAGATAGTGGCTCCATTCTCATCAGCTATGGCTTTGGCAAATTAATCTACATTTTGTAGTAAGTATTATAATGGTTTCCCTACCCAATATCTGCTCCCCTTCCAGCACAGAATCACTTTTTCTTCAAGAGCCATATCCTCCCTGACTCTTCAATCTGGCCCCTCTTTAGGCTACGGAAAGAACTTGTGGTCTACATTTAAGTAATTAAGTACACCATTTCCCCCTAAATAGAATTACAGTTCAGCAGCAAGAAGTGATCAAAACTGTGCCAATGTCTGCCAATTCCAAGACTTTTCTTTTAGCTATTAAAGGAACAGAATCTGAAAATAACGGGTTAGAGTTGCTGTGATCATCCTGCTACTATGAAGAGTTGGTCCTAAAACAGAGCAATCCCAGAAAGGAAACTAAGACTGTGAAAGCAGATCCTGAGGACACCACTGAGCCCCTGAACAAATCCTCACCTCAAGTCAGCTCTACCTATGGCTTTTTTAGTCAATTTTTGCCTTCTGCTTAAATCAGGTAGGGCTAGAGTTTCTGTCACTTATGTCCACATTTCCTCACTAACCTACTTTCTCAGCTGCAGTTTTGTCATTTGGAAAATGAGGACTCTAAGCCTTAGTGCCTTCATCTGTGAAGTAGAATAACTACCTCACAGGTTCGTTGGGAAAAGTAAACAACATATAGCACAGCTCTCACACGCCATCAAGTTGCTAAGATGTTTAAAAACAGACAACACTTCTTATAAAGAATATTGAGCTATGTGTGTGATTTTAAACAACTGAGAATTATGTGACTGGATAAGTTCAAGTGAGCAAAAACCTCTGGTAAAAAGAAAATTGCAGGAGTTCCTGTCGTGGCGCAGTGGTTAATGAATCCGACTAGGAACCATGAGGTTGCGGGTTCGACCCCTGGCCTTGCTCAGTGGGTTGACAATCTGGCGTTGCCGTGAGCTGTGGTATAGGTTGCAGACGCGACTCGGATCCGGAGTTGCTGTGGCTCTGGCATAGGCCAGGGGCTACAGCTCCGATTTGACCCCTAGCCTGGGAACCTCCATATGCCACGGGAGCAGCCCAAGAAATAGCAAAAAGACAGAAAGAAAAAAAGAAAAAAGAAAATTGCAAGCAAAAAAAAAAAAAAAAAGTTCCCAGTGTGGTGCAGCAGAAACAAATCCGACTAGAAAACATGAGGTTGCTGCTACCAGACATTAACTAAGACTGTAATGAGAGTTATCGCAAATTATCTCCACAAAAATGTTGCTGCTGGAGTTCCTGTCATAAGGACTAGAATTCATGAGGACATGGGTTCGATCCCTGGCCTTGCTCAGTAGGTTAAGGATCCGGCATTGCAGTAAGCTGCGGTGTAGGTTGCAGCCTGGCTCAGATCCTGCCTTGCTGTGGCTCTGGCATAGGCCATCGGCTACAGTTCCGATTGGACCACTAGCCTGGGAACCTCCATATGCCATGTGTGTGGCCCTAAAAGACAGAAAATAAAAAATAAAATAAATAAAAAATGTTGCTGCCTATGCTGAAGCGAAGAAACTGCAATAGTCACCGCCCCATTAACAAGAATAGAAATCAATGCGATAAAAGATGGACAAGCAACAAAGAAAATCAAAACCAAAAGTAATAAACTTCTAGTAAGACTGACCAAGAAAAAAAAAACACCAAAATTATTAATATCAGGAATGAAAGAGGGTCTATCATTATAGACCCTAAAGACATTAAAGAGATACTAAGGGAATGCTATAAACAACTCTATGCCAATATGGTCAATAACTGAGATGAAATTAACAAATTCACTAAAAAACATAGTTTATAGAAACTGACACAAGAAAAAGAAAGGATTTTAATACCCCTATAAATTTCTTTAAAGTTGAATCTGTAATCAAAAATTTTCTCACTAAAAAAATTACTAAATGTTGCCTGGTGTCTCTAAATCACCGTGTCAATCAAACAAAACACCTAAAGATTAGATGAGGCATGGAAAACACCAGTTTTTCCCCCCCTCTACTGGATTTTTAGTGAATAGAAGGGAAGTACAGAGAGAGGAATAGAGAAAGAAAGGAAGGAAGGAAGGAAGGAAGGAAGGAAGGGAGAGAAAGGAAGGGAGGGAGGAAGAAAGACAGACTGAATGACAATTAAAGAGATAAAGGCAGAGTAAAAGTAAAAGAAAGTAAATAGTGTCCTATTCAGTTGGACAGAACTAATCAACGAACACTAGATTACTGCATTAAAGGTGTGCAACAGGCAATCTGAACCTACAGATTAGATTAGAAATGGATGAATAGGAGTTCCCATGTGGCGAAGCAGAAAGGAATCCGGCTAGGAACCATGAGGTTTCAGGTTCGATCCCTGGCCTCACTTAGTGGGTTAAGGATCCAGTGTGGCCGTGAACTGTCGTGTAGGCTGGCAGCAACAGCTCTGATTAGACCCCTAGCCTGGGAACCTCCATATACCATGGGTGTGGCCCTAAAAAAGACAAAAGACAAAAAAAAAGAAAGAGAAATGGATGAATCTGTAAAAAAATGCTGGTGTGTATTTTCTAAACAAGCAAGGGACAGCAGAAGAGACTGGTTCAAGATTCTGCTGTCGATAAGCAAGTAAGGAGGCTAGTACACAAAGCAGACAATCTACAGAACAGTTGCGCTAACTGTAATAATACATTATTGTTTACAGGCACTCTACATCATTGTGATAATACCTTCTATTATATGTTAAAACATTAGTTCCAAACTTGAAAAACTGCTCCTAGAAGAAAATTTTCAGGTAAAGAAAGTTTCTCAGCTAGAAACAGAAATATGGCAGTTTCTGAAAACAGCATTGAGCAGGGAGCTTAAGGAAACCTGGAGAAAAGAACTCGCTGTTGGAAAAATCAGTTTTATTCTTGGTAGGTTTGAATCAAACCTAAAAAGTATAAAACATACTTTATGTTGTTATTACTGCAGTATAAATAAAACAGCCTAAAGAACTATGGTCAATTCTCATTATTCCAGGTTAGTTATGTTCCATAAATTTAGTTTTGTTTTGTTTTTTTAGGGCCACACATATGGAAGTGACTATGCTTGGGGTTGAATCAGAGCTGTAGCTGCTGGCCTGGGCCCAGCCACAGCAATGCAGGATCTGAGCTGCGTCTGCAACCTACACCACAGTTCAAGGCATCACCTTGCTTGACCCACTGACCGAGGCCAGGGACTGAACCTGCAGCCTCATGGGTACTAGTCGGGTTCATTACCACTGAGCCACAACAGGAACTCCTATAAACTCACATTGAACAGTGAATTAGTCAACACTGAACCATCTGTGAGCAGGTGGTCACATTTTCGTCAACCAATCAAAACATAACCTTGTTTAATGTGTGTTTCTGTTTAAAGACATCTTATTCAATACATATTGTAGATTTATGAACACTGAATTCACAGCCACCAGTGCTATACTCATGCCTAAACAAAGCTTATCTAACAGATATTTTCTCTGGAAGGCTCATCACCACACTCCTGGGACAGCACTTCAGCACTCTCCCTGGGAGGCCATTTCACATGTAAAATCACCAACAAAAAACACCAGAGGTGGAGTTCCCCTTGTGGCGCAATGGTTATCGAATCCGACTAGGAACCATGAGGTTGTGGGTTCAGTCCCTGGCCTTACTCAGTAGGTTAAGGATCCAGTGTTGCCGTGAGCTGTGGTGTAGGCTGCAGACGCAGCTCGAATCCCCTGTTGCTGTGGCTCTGGCGTAGGCCAGTGGCTACAGCTCCGATTCGACCCCTAGCCTGGGAACCTCCATATGCCTCGGGAAGCAGCCCTAGAAAAGGCAAAAAGACAAAAAAAAATGTGGCACTAAATAGAAGGTGAAAAAGACACTTCTTATAAGAGAGCTAAAACCAGAAAGCAGAGCACTGCCTTGTTTGACCTGGGTTAGAAACACATGCTTGGGCAACACCAATCTTTCACTGCACTGTGCATCTTTGCAAAGAACTGTGAAGCACTATGAGTGTTGACTAGGGGTTACAAATAAACTTCAGTGAGGATGCAAATTTGCAAATTTGAAACCCAGGTACTCACAAAAATTTACACTACTGTCACAAAAGGAAATTTCTTTAAGTTTTACCATAAATGAACATAGAAATCCAGGAAACTGTAAAGGAAAAATACCATTTCTAGTTAGGAAACATGAAAGTTACAAACCCACTAAAAGTCACTTTTACAATGGTCTCAAGCAGGTGTCTTCAATTTACTACCATATGACAATAAGCATTAGGAGAAATCAAAGTACATTCATTTTTAAGTTGTAGATGAAACGCATTAAAATCCCTGTAGGGAACTTAATTCACTATTTTTTTTTTTTTTGGCTGTGCCCATGGTGTTCAGAAGTTCCCAGGCTTGATCATTAACCAGATGCACCACAGAAGACCAGCTAATTCACTAAATTTTTAATAGCAGAACAGTCAGTATATTGACTGTAATCAACTTTTTAGAAATACCATTTATTCATATGGATGTTATTTAGAATTTTAGTAATTTAGTCATGGTTCACCTAACCCTAAGATTAAAATGCTGCCAAAAGATGATTTCATGACTTAATACATCATGACCCACACCAATTACACACTACAGTAAATGTACTACAGGAAAAATGAAATCTGATCTAGGCTCTACAGAGCTCTCACAATGAGCGATATTTATTTAAACATCTAAATGTTCATGTTCAAAGCTCTACATATTTGTAAATCAGCTTTAGTTCTTGAGAGATGGAGAAATACCAAAAAAAAAGAAAAGGAGAAAACTACAATTGTAGGAATTAATGGTAAATTCAACAATTTTTTTTTTTTGACCACCCTGCAGCATACGGAATTCCTGGGCCGGGGATCAGATCTGAGCCTCAGATAACCCCAACTGCGGCAAAACAGGATCTTTTAACCCTCTGTGCAGGGCTGGGGATGGAATTTGCATTCTTGACACTGCAGAGACTCCTCGATCCCATTGTGCCACAATGGGAACAACCCACAAAATTTTTGGAAAAAGCAATCTCTCTCTTATCCTGCAATGTTCCAAGTAACTCCTACTGCATTACAGTAATCACATACTTTAAGAGAAAGGTGGGGATTAAAGGAACAAATTAAAAACTCCATAATCCTGCTTTAGTCATCATTCTAGGCCAATGCCCTATTTTACAGTTGGCTGCCAGCCAGGTACAATTTTTACATCATCATTTTTAGGAACGTGACTAGACTCAGAACACCTAAACATGAAGCAGAACTGTTACTGTGCACTCAAAAAAAAAAAAAAAAGTCCTCAAAATATTAGCTATAAAAAGCCATACCAAAGTGTATGTTATCTTAAGATTATCTGTTTCTTTGAGCCCAACCAAGCTGAAACCTGAACTGATCTAAAAATGGGGCAATTGTTAGAAAATGAAGAATACTTTTTAAAAAGGGGAAAAATATTACACCATGATACCATGCTTCCCTGTGGTACAGCTTTGATTAAAGCTTGGGTCCAAACATTAGCTCTGACTTTATTTTTTTTTGTCTTTTTGCCTTTTCTAGGGCTGCTCCCACGGCATATGGGAGGTTCCCAGGCTAGGGGTCAAATCGGAGCTGTAGCCGGCGGTCTATGCCAGAGCCACAGCAACTCGGGATCTGAGCCGTGTCTGCAACCTACACCACAGCTCACGGCAACGCCAGATCCTTAACCCACTGAGCAAGGCCAGGGATCGAACCTGCAACCTCATGGTTCCTAGTTGGATTCGTTAACCACTGAGCCATGATGGGAACTCCAGCTCTGACTTTTGAAACTAAATTTGGCATATATTCCCCTTAAGAAGGTACCATTAGCATTTTAAATCAGAATAGCTAAGAAGAAAAGACAGTAACATTTAGTCCTGTGCTTTCTTCTACTTTCAAAGGATTGGGTTAGAAATTAACAGTAATCTGTCTGGCTGACATTCATCCTACTTTGTTGCCTTTATCAATATTCTGGTTCACCTATTATCACCTGAACTTCTGTAAGAGCTAAATGCTTTCCTAGTCCCACTTCAATTCACTACACCCACCACCAGACTGTCCTTTCCAAGGGCTTTTGCTGATCATATCATCCCTACACATAAGCACCTCCAATAGTTGACACTGCCATCAAAATCAGGAACACATTTCTCAGCTTGGTTTTCAAGGTCCTCCACAACCTTCCCTAACACATGTTTATAGTTGTCTTTCTTATAATTCTCCAACAGGTAACCTAGGCTCCAAAACATATCTCCAGCTTTTCTGGGTCTAGACCCTTGGTTAGGCCTTTCCTTCCACGTGGGTGTACGTCCCCCTCATTTCCGGCTGAAATCCTCTTCACTGTTTCAAGGCTTATCTCCATCATAAAAGCATCTCTAATTTTCCTAACCCACATGTCTCCCTCCCTGCAATCTGATATCACTTTCTCTCTCTCTCTCTCTCTTTTTTTTGCTTTTTAGGGCTGAATCTGAGGAATATGGAGGTTTCCACGCTAGGGGTAGAATTGAAGCTATAGCCGCCGGCCTACCCCACAGCCACAGCAATGCCAGATCTGAGCTGCATTTGCGACCTACACCACAGCTCACAGCAACACCAGATCCTTAACGTACTGAGCGAGGCCAGGGATTGAACCTGCATCCTTAAAGATACTAGTCAGATTCGTTTCCACTGAACCACGAGGGGAACTCCCTGACATCACTTTCTTTACAGCCCTCTTAGGGTGTTTCCCTCAGGCTTGTCTAACAGTCATTTATCCTCAACAGTCATTTATCCTCTCCAGCTAGAGTAGAGGGTCCAAGGCAGGACCTAAATCAAGTGTTTCCTTATTAAAATTAAAATCAAACTCTGTCAAAAAGAAAAAAAAAATCTTACTGTGCAATGGGGGAGGGCAGGGGAAGCATTACTATTAATAGGGTAGAACACATTCTCCAACAGAAACTTTTTGAAATATGTATCTGGAGTTCCCCTCGTGGCTCAGTGGTTAACGAATCCGACTAGGAACCGTGAAGTTGCAGTTTTTATCCCTGGCCTTGCTCAGTGGGTTAAGGATCTGGTGTTGCCATGAGCTGTGGTGTAGGTCACAGACACGGCTCGGATCCAGCGTAGGTTGGTGGCTACAGCTCCAATTAGACCCCTAGCCTGGGAACCTCCATATGCCATGAGTGCAGCCCTAGAAAAGGCAAAAACAAAACAAAATTAAATTAAATTAAATTAAAAATAAAAAATGTATCCTTCAATCAGCAGCCTTACCAGGAGAATATCATGCACTCAAGTCATTATGAGAGATACGTAATTGGGAGCAAAGTGTGTCACTTTTCAAACACAGCAAACCAATCCTTGATCTCCATCAGTATATTAAATATACTATATTATATATAGTATATAATGTACAATTATTATATTATATATTATTGTATATATAAAATATATATAATTAAGTATGATTGTATTATAACAATGCCTTATTTATCTAATAGCACTAGGATATGAAGGGTTCACATGAGTTTTCTGGAAAAGTGGCTTCCTAACTGCAAAAACATCTCAGAGATGCCTGTAGCCTGGACCAGCTGAGAGATGTTCATGGGACTCTGATCTCCATTCCACCCAGGCCAGAAGAAGATACTCAGGCAGAGTGGTGAAGTCACTTTATACCAGTTACTTACATCGAATAAATAAACAGGTATGCAACAAGGAGAGAAGGCAAGGAGGGTATTTTAAAAAGCCTATAAAATGGCCAAAGGAGCTTTTTCTATCTGACAGAATCTTCACTTCCATGTTTATTTCCCTGATAAACTTTGAAGAGTTAAGCATCTGATCTTCTGTCTCAGAACAAGCTATGTCATCACCTACTGGAAGAGTCCATACCCTCTGCCACTGAAAAAAATTCCACACTCTAATCGCTATGGATTGAAATGTATACCTCTAAAATGCCTATGCTGAAGTCCTAACTACCAGTAATTCAGAACATGACTTTCTGGGGATAGAGGGTCAATGCAGATGTAATTAGATGCAGCGCTAATAGAGTAGGGCAGGCCCTTAATCAAATATGACTGGTGTCCTTGTAAAAAAGAGCAAATACAGAGAGACAATCACACAAGAAGAATGTCATATACAGATGAAGTTAAAGACCCGGGTAATGCTTCTGCAAGCCAAGCAGCTCCAGAGACTGCCAGCAAACCACCAGAAGAGAAGCTAGAGACATGGAATAGATTCTTCTTCAAGCCCACAGAAGTTACCCTGATTTCAAGTTTAGTCTCCAGAACTGTGAGATAATAAATCTCTGTTGCATAAGCCACCCAATTTATGGTATTTTGTTTGGGCATCCCTAGCAAACTAACAGTGCTATTGGTGTCTTTCCATTTATCACATCACCAACCTACTGTGACAACCACGCATCTTTGCTTCAAGTAATCAAATTTCTTAAAAATGTTAAGTATTGCATTCATTCAACAAATACATACTGGGAGTTCCCATAATGGCGTAGCAGAACCAAATCCAACTAGGAACCATGAGGTTGCGGGTTCAACCCCTGGCCTTGCTCAGTGGGTTAAGGATCCGGCGTTGTCATGAGCTGTGGTGTAGGTCGCAGACACAGCTTGGATCCCGAGTTGCTGCGGCTGTGGTGTAGGCCAGCGGCTATAGTTCTGATTGGACCCCTAGCCTGGGAACCTCCATATGCCTCAGATTCAGCCCTAAAAAGCAAAAAAAAAAAAAAAAACCCAACAAATACATACTATGACCTCTACATGCCAAGCACCAAGGACAGAGCTGGTGATTGACACGGTCCTTGACCTCATACAGGTGACAGTGTCATCAGAATAACTGACAGGGACTGAATCTTGAGCCATAGCTGCAGCAATGCCAAGTCCTTTAATCCATTATGCCAGGCCGGGGATCAAATCCAAACCTCCTCAGTGACCTGAGCCACTATAGCTGGATTCTTTTTTTTTTTTTTTTTTTTTTTTGCTATTTCTTGGGCCGCTCCCACAGCATATGGAGGTTCCCAGGCTAGGGGTCTAATGGGAGCTGAAGCCGCTGGCCTACACCACAGCTCACGGCAACGCCGGATCGTTAACCCGCTGAGCAAGGGCAGGGACCGAACCGCAACCTAGTTCCTAGTCGGATTCGTTAACCACTGCGCCACGACGGGAACTCCTATAGCTGGATTCTTAACCACTGAGCCACAATGCAAACTCCCCTTTATTGTTTTTGTTCTCCTCTCAGACGCCAGGTTTAGGATACCATGAGATCTACTTTCATTTAATACGGTCCTATTTCTTTCCTCACCCTCTCCAATCTATCCACTTCTAGTTTGGGGCTTCTAATTTGCTGTCGGCTAGAAAAATCAACTAACATTTCTAACAAACATAGATTCAGTAATAAAAATTGCTCAGATGAGAACTAATGATTTGACTTTAATGCAGGCTTTCAGATTTACTTTAGATTCACAGAGACATTTCATCCTGCAGAATTCTGTAACAGCACAAAAGTAGAACATTAGTCCATGTAAACTAGGTGTTACTGAACAATTTTACTACTTTCATATTAAATTGCCTGGCAGGAGTTCCCGTCATAGCTCAGTGGTTAACGAATCCAACTAGGAACTATGAGGTTGAGGGTTCGATCCCTGGCCTTGCTCAGTGGGTTAAGGATCTGGCGTTGCCATGAGCTGTGGTGTAGGTTGCAGATGAGGCTCGGATCCTGTGTTGCTGTGGCTCTGGCGTAGGCTGGCAGCTACAGCTCCTAGCCTGGGAACCTCCATATGCTGTGGGAGTGGCCCAAGAAATGGCAAAAAGACTAAATAAATAAATAAATAAATAAATAAATAAATTGCTTGGCAAACACTTCTTTTTTACAAAGGGACTACAGTACAGGGGTGCTGTATAAACAGTAACTCAGGGAAGAAATACTGTCCAAATTCAGAATTAAAGAATGTATTGCCCAATATTAGTCATATCTTTGTTATTTGTGAATTATCCCAGCAAATAACAGGACCATGGGGTTATAAAGCATTACAACTGAAAGCCCAGCCAAAATCTTCTGCAGTACAGAATAAACACTACCTACCTCTTATGCATATCCAACAATCATCTTTTTTGTTGTGTTTTTTAAGTTCTTCTTCAGTTACTTCAATTAACCTGCCTTTTAGTCCTGTTAGGTCCTTTCCACTTTTGGTCAGTCGAATCCAATCCATGAGACTTCTGCCCTGTTTCAGAGGGACCTCCAAAAGGAAAAGGGAAGAATTCAATGTGGCTTCTTCAAGTGAGCAGCTTTCCCTTCCCCCTCCTGCTGTTGGTCTTCAGGCCACTTCACTACTCTGATTGCCACTCCAAAAATAAAGAGAACTCTAACAATTTTTAAAAACTTCTTACAGCTTTAGGAGGTTATATTAGAATTATATATAGAATCCTACACAAAATACCTGGGCTATGAAGTAGGCCTTGGCACACATATGTCCATCCTAATGGCTCATGGTAGAACAAGGATAATACTGAGCCCAGAGTAATGAAAACAAGATCTGGTCTTGGCTCTATCACTATGTGTTCCTATCACTCTGACCATCCTCTCTGTCTCCCTGAAAACAAGGAGGAAATCTCCCATGTGAAAGGTGTTACTGAGAGCCTACTCGTACTGGCAGGTAGAAAGACATCCTTCTCACCAAAGACAGGCTATTCAGGGCCAAGAAGCCTGTATAAACAAACCCTGTTATTTCTTTACGAATTTACTACCCAAGCCCAAACTTTACTAAATAAATACCCAAACCTAAGCTTCTTTGTCCAATCAATTCCTCTCAAATTTATTGTTCATCTAAAAAAAACAAAAAAAAATTAGTACTGACTGTTCTGCAGAGTATTATGTTTCTGTGTGCAGAAATTATATGAACTACAAAACCTATTTCACTTTGTAATATTGATACCACTGATAGTGTGGAAATAAAAAAAATTGATATGAAAATAAATAAATAAGTAGTATAAAAGCTGCCTGCTTTGCCCACTTCTAAGGTCCTATTTCTATAAGACCTCTGTGCGCATGAATTAAATTTCCTTTTCTCCTGCTAAACTGTCTTGTGCCAATTTTTTTTTTATTGGTCCAGCCACAGAACTGAAGAGCAATGAATAAAAGTGGAAACTTTCCCCTCCCCAACAGAGACCACATCTCCAGCATATGGGTAGATTCTCAACAAATATTACCAGTGTTCATAGAAAAAATAATAGTAATCATATTAAGTACATATTCTGCACCAGGTGTCGTGCTTTTTTACATAACAATCCCACAACAATCCATGAGGTTTGAATAAAAGCCTAAGGGCTAACAACATTTAACAAATGCTTACCATATACCAAGACTGTGCCAAGAGAAACATTATCTCCCTTAATCTTATGAACAACCCTATAAAATGGGTACTATTCTCCAATTTTCACCTGAGGAAACAGACTCAAAGAGGTTGAATGATAGAAGTGGAAAAATAATGAGTCTTTCTCATCATAAGTCTACGTTTCTGAGCCCCCGCTGTGGTGCAGTAGGATTGGTGGCATCTCTGCAGCGCCAGGACACAAGTTCAATACCCAGCCTGGCCAGTGGATTAAAAGGGTCTGGCATTGCCACAGCTGTGGCGTAGGTCACAACTGCCACTCGGATCTGATCCCTGGCCCAGGAACTCCATAAGCCACGGTGCAGAAAAAAGAAAAAAAGAGCCTATGCTTTTAACAATTATGTTATACAACCTCCCAACTAAGTTCTGTTTTCTCAGCCTCTACCCATTTCATACAATCCTGACACAAGTTCTAACATGTTCAAGATTAGCTTATTTTGAAGTTGAGCAGGACCCTGCAGAGCCCTCCCAGGTACAAAGCCCTCTTTATTCCTGCTTCTCATTTGTAGAAAAACTTTTAAGCCTTCCCCAAGTTCTACGGAGCACACTCAAATTGATGATGACTACAGAAATGAGAAAATGCAGAAATCAAAGAAAAACAGTCAAGCAAGAAAAGCACTAAAAACTTAAGTAACTGAGTCACTGGGGAGTTCCCATTGTGGCTCAGCAGGTTAAGGACCTAACATAATGTCCATGAGGATACAGGTTAGATCCCTGGCCTCACTCAGTGGGTTAAGGATCCAGCATTGCTGTCAGCTGAGGTGTAGGTCACAAATGTGGCTCAGATCCTGTGTTGCTGTAGCTGTGGTGCAGGCCAGCAGCTGTAGCTCCAATTCGACCTCTAGCCCGGGAACCTCCCTATGCTGCAGAGTCAGCCGTAAAAAGAAAAAGAAGGAAAAAACCAACAGAGTCACTGGATTCCTAGTCCTTTCTAAAGGTAACAATCTGATGCATACCTTTGAGTTGTGCTACAGAAACCAGGACCCCACAGGACACAGACTGTTAACTACAAGCATGGAGACCTCAGACTGGTCAGAACCAGTTGAGGATTAAGAGTTCCAAATATCACCTTGTTACCTCACCACCAACCAATAAGAAGAACGTCCATGAGCTGATCACGCACCCTACAACCTGCATCCTTCACGTTGCCTTTAAAAACCCCTGTTCAGGGAATTTCCGTCATGGCGCAGTGGAAACAAATCTGACTAGGAACCATGAAGTTTCAGGTTCAATCCCTGCCCTCACTCAGTGGGTTAAAGATCTGGTGTTGCCATGAGCTGTGGTGTAGGTCGTAGATGCAACTCAGATCCCACATTGCTGTGGCTGTGGTATAGGCCAGCAGCTACAGCTCCAATTCAACCCCCAGGCTGGGAACCTCCAGTATGCCGTTGGTGTGGCCCTAAAAACAAACAAACAAACAAACAAATAAATAAATAAATAAATAAAAACCCTTGTTCAAAAGCCATCAGGGAGTTTGGGTCTTTTGAGCATTGGCTGTCCATTCTCTTTTCTTAGTGTAAATAAATGCTGTACTTTCCTTTACCACCACCCAGTGTTAGATCAGCTTTGCTGTACATTGGGCATGCAAAGTCAAGTTTGGTTTGGTAACAGTTTCACAAAGAGAGGAAAAAAACAGTCTTGAGTTTTCTTCTGAATTGCACAATAATCTTATTTTGTTCTCTTTCTGGACCCAAAGTCTCACCTTTGTCATCATCACCTGTGGACCTTCTGTCTTTGTCTCTAAGTTTTCACCTTTAAATAATACTGAGAACATGGCTGGAGTTTTAATGGAGAAGGACAGCAACTCTCATACTCTAGTTCAGAGATTCTTTCTTTGAAAAAGCTATACTATTCAGCCATGCACTTAGCTTAAGGAGAGAAAAAGGTCAAACACCAAGGAGAAGAGGATACATGATTGGATGGCTAGATGATATATGGAGCAATAAATGAAACATTACAGTCACGTTACATCAAGCCTATGGGGGTCCAAGGCAGCATTTCTTAACCAGTTGCCTTTTCTGCAAAATGGAGATAACAAAAATTATAAATTATCCACTTTATAGGATAATTAGAAAGGGTAAACAGGTTAATACATGTAGAGTACTCAAGCTGTCAGCAAGCACTGAACAAATCTCAGCTACATTATCCTTATAGTTGGGGTCATAGACTTCTGAAAAGCTAATGAAAACTACAGATCCTGAACCCATAATTCTGATCTAGAGTCAAACTCCAAGTCCATACGGAGAAAATAAGGAAAGTTGGAGACGGAATTCCCATTGTGGCTCAGCAGTAACAAATCTGACTAGTATCCATAAGGTTTGTTCCCTGGCCTTGCTCAGTGGGTTAAGGTTCTAGCATTGCCATGAGCAGATCGTAGACCATTACTGTGGGTAACTTCCATCTGCTGCAGGTTTAGCCCTAAAAAGCAAAAAATTAAAAAATAAATAAATAAAATTGGGGCGTTGGTAAGGTCCCTTATAGGACAGTGGATTCGGCATTGTCACCGCAGTGGCCTGGGTTGCTGCTGTAGCTCGAGTTTGATCCCTGGCCCAGAAAATTTACACATGCCACAGGAACAGCCAAAAAAAAGAAAGAAAAAAAGAAAGTTGGTGAGGTTCCCAAATGATGTTAATGCTAAGACTCAAGAGTCCAGAAGTGAAAAAGGAGTGGCCCAAGTAGGTGCAAGTCTTGAAAACAAAACATGAAGATGTGGTTATTGAATGAGGAACTAACAAAAACAGGAGCAAGCAACATTCATGTTGCAATGAACAAAGGAGATAAGTGTTCTAAATTCTGTAAATATAAAACACATTTGTGGAGTTCCCATTGTGGCTCAGCGAGTTAAGGACCCAACGTTGTCTCCGTGAGGATTTGGGTTCAATCCCAGGCCTTGCTCAGTGGGTGAAGGATCCCAAATTGCCCCAAGTTGTAGGTAGTGTAGGTCGCAGATGTAGCCTAGATCTGGTCTTGCCCTGGCTGCAGCTCTGATTCCACCCCTGGCCTGAGAACTTCTATACCTCGCAGCTGCAGCAGTAAAAAGAAAGAAAAAAACAAAAAAAACCCTAAAAAAAACCCCCAAAACCCACACGTTTGTATTCCACCTGTTGGTAATAATAACTATGTTCGACAAAAACTTAATATATTAGCTTCAAAATCATTAAGTGTTATCAGTAGGAAAGGCAGAGATAAAACAATCAGGTACCAATGGAAGACAAAAAGGCAGCATGACTTGGAAAGGTGTCTATAAACCTAACTGGAGGTTTGTACATATTTGTTCTCGCTTCTCCAATCTTCCAGAGCTCCCGTAGTTCCTACCCTTGGCGGAATGATAACTGGTCACTGTCGCTACTGCCCAACATTTCCCCTCTTCTAGGGAACCCACATCTCTCACAACTCCTTGGGAAAGTGAAGAACAAAAGAACAGAGAGGAGGTTGTGTTAAGGGATGGAAGCTAATACTAAGTACCTACAATATGGGAAGCACAGTGCCTAGTCCTATCATACATCTGATTTAACCAGCGGTAAAAGATTTGGAAGAAGGTAATTGACAAAACAGGATAAAGGGATGGAAAAGAAAAGGGGCCAATAGGTAAGAGGGAGGGAGGTTAGCAGAGTTCGGAGACTGGAAATGCGTGGGATCTGAGAGAGATCGCCAGCAAGGATAGGAGGGAATGAAGGCTAGAGGAGGGGACAGGAGGTGGGAGGGGACGGAAGGAGATTACGGACTGTATCCAAGCACGAAACGGCGGCGGGAGGAGAGGACTGCTGCGCGAGACCGAGGGAGTCACCCGCTTACCTTGCTACGCCCCCCGGAGGCGACGCGCTGCTGCGAACTGGGGCCTGGGAAAGATTGGGAAGGGACGTTCAGCATCCTGGAACCCTGGCCCGCGCCCCGCCGGGAGTCCACCGCTGGAAGGGGCAGCATAGCTCAACTCCTCTAGGGTAACACCTCCCACTCCGCCTCGGAGGCGGGGCAGAGGGCAAGCCCCCGACCCACTTCCGGGGTCACTCCGGGTAAGGCGCGCCATGACGCAGCACGTCGGGGCAACAGGGGGGCGGAGCCAACAGGACGACCGTAAAGCCGGCAGGGGGTGGAACCAGGGCACGGTACGCATGCGCGATTGCTGCCATACCCTGAATTTCAGCACCGCCAGGAAGTGACAGCTATTCCGTGGAAAGACTAAAAAGTGAAATTGTTGCTTAGCCTTGGTGCTGACCGAACCTGAGAATAAATTCTTAGAGACGCCTGTAAACCTAGAACACAAGAGCCTGTCCATCGTTACTGCTGGAACTATGGAATAAAGTAACACTATTAATGCATTGTGATTTCTCAGAAACTCTCCCTCCTAAGGCACCAGGCTGTTTGGGAAAGAGAACCTTTAAGAGTTAAGAGGTCAAATGCAAACAGCCACTCATGTGAGGTGAATAGAACACTTCACCTTTAAAATCTCTCGCTAAATGACTAGCAAATGAATCAAAGTCTCTTTATGCTTCATTCACCCACTCACAGGCTCTTCCTCCTCATCTAACTTCCGTCTCTTGCCTGAAAGATAGAGAGAACTGTGGACTGATGCAGCCCACCCCTAAATGTAGTGCTGAACACATTTAAGACGTTTAAGACTCAGATAGGCTTAGTCTGGATGCCATCCCTAATAAATGAGAACCTTATGCAAGTTACTTTAGTATCACAGTGCCTCATTTTCCATATGCATAATGGGTTCATGTTGTAGTAAGGATTAAATGAGATTTCCAATGTAAATTACCTACTACAGTGCCTGACTAAACATTGCTGTGGCTCTTCATACTATTCCACCGTATTAATTAGAACAGCCCAAGTACTGTGCAGGTAAAAACCAGTCCCTAGTAAGCAGAGTCCAGATTGGCGTCCAGGTAGGTTGTTTGCATATCTTTTGGGAACACACACATCCTGACAGTAGAATCCAGTGAATGGAGAAAGTTTTCAGGAAAAGAAATATAGCTCCAAGTAACTCCCTCAATTCTCTTGGCATTACCAACTTTTCCTGACTCTGAAACATGGTTCGAACTTGCTCTGCTTCTGCCTTGTCCTTAACCTGCCTTTAAATCAGTGTTTGTATTATCTTTCCAATCAGAAGGAAAAGTGTGTGAATATATTTAGCCATTCAAGTAAGAGGCATTTCTCAGCTGGGCAACCATCTCTGACCTTCACCTCTGCTCATATCGTTTACAATGGAAATGCTTGTATTGCGATTGCTTGCAATTGCAAAGACTGTATTTCAGCTAAAAGAACTTTATGACCATAATTTACTACATTACCTCTACCATGCAAAGTGCTCCTGTTTTCTCTTTCATTGAAAGATGAGGAGTTCCTCTCATGGCTCAGTGGTAATGATCCCAACTAGTGTCCATGAGGATGCAGGTTCGATCCCTGGCCTTGCTCAGTGGGTTGAGGATCTGGCGTTGCCATGAGCTGTGGTGTGGGTCATGGACGCAGCTCGGATCTGGCATTGCTGTGGCTCTGGTGTAGGCCATCAGCTGCAGCTCGGATTGGACCCCTAGCCTGGGAACCTCCATATGCCATGGGAGCAGCCCTAGAAAAGGCATAAAGACAAAAAAAAAAAAATTCAAGTTAATTTTCACATAACAGCTCCTTAATTTCTTCTTCACTATGAGAATCTTCATAAAATGAAATTGTGGAGTACCTGTTGTGGCTCAGCAGTAATGAACCTGACTGTTATCCATGAGGACCCAGGTTATATCCAGGGTTGCCATGAGCTGTGGTGTAGATTGCAGATGCAGCTCAGATCTGGTGTTGCTGTGGCTGTGATGTAGGCCAGCAGTTGCAGCTCCAACTTTGACCCCTAGCCTGGGAACTTCCATCTGCCTCCGGTGTGACCCTAAAAAAAAAGAAAAGAAAAGAAAGAAAAAGAAATTGTGGTTTGAATTGAAAATTTTTCATAAGAGCCTCTGCTTCTTGATGTAAGTAATCATATCACTTTGATTTTGGCCAAAATCATCTGAAAGACAGACAACATAATATGCTTTATTTTTTTTTCCACATTCAGAACCTTATACTCATGAAATGTTCAAATTTCAAAAGCTCCATATATTTAACAACTGATTTATGCATTTAGATATAGAATTTAAAATGCTACTATCACAGCTTCCGTGGAGTCTCCTTAACAAAGTACCAGTCACTGGTCAATTATTTTAAATCTTTATCAAAGCTGTAAATTGTATCAAACAAATTCACTCTAAATCCTTCATGAGCATACCATCAATATTTAGCTTTCTTCAAGCATTATGGATATATTTATTCTTATAAAGTACAGAAGAAAGTTTATTTTCCAATTTCCAAATCCCTTTGGGAAAAAAATGAATCTTACTATGACTTTAAAAATAGTAATGACAGCCAGCTTTCTAAAGACAACAAGATATTATGCACCTTAAACAAAGGCAGAAATTACCAAGTAATTGGTAATTACCAATTACTTGGAAATTCAGCCAGCTCTTAGTTACAGATATGGTCAAAGCAAGTTTAGGAAAGTACAAAAAGCAACATTTTAAAAAGTCTACCTCTGACCCCAACCTTGATCTCATCTCTCTCCCTTTCCTCCTAACTAAATCTGGAAACACCATATTGAGATATTGAGAATAATACTGGTTTTATACAAATTTGCATATAAGCATGATTACTTCAAAATTTCAAATTTCCAACAAATATTAATCTTGCCATCTGATCTTGTATTTTTTTTGTCTTTTTGTTGTTGTTGTTGTTGTTATTGTTGTTGTTGTTGTTGTTGCTATTTCTTGGGCCGCTCCCGAGGCATATGGAGGTTCCCAGGCTAGGGGTTGAATCGGAGCTGTAGCCACCGGCCTACGCCAGAGCCACAGCAACGCGGGATCCGAACCGCGTCTGCAACCTACACCACAGCTCACGGCAACGCCGGATCGTTAACCCACTGAGCAAGGGCAGGGACCGAACCCGCAACCTCATGGTTCCTAGTCGGATTCGTTAACCACTGAGCCACGACGGGAACTCCTGATCTTGTATTATTTTTCATCCAAGGAAAATAAGGACAAGGCTGAATCACCAACTACAGAGCAGTCATTTTAGTGTACGATAAATAGCTCCACATACCCATTTGTTAAATTGATTCTAACAAAGAGGTTACATTATGTTCAATAACTCTATTTTAAAAGGCAAAAAAGTAAGCAATGTAGTTTATGAATGTTTCTAGCCAAATTTTTTTTTTAAGTTTATAAATTTGGGGCCTAAATAAACAACTATCGGTAATTCAGTCATTCAATAAATATTTTAGTGATCTCCTGTCCAAACATAATTCATAATTCGAAGATGAATAAATCATGGTCCCTACCCTCAAGAAGTTGGTAATTGAGTAAAAAGAATCAGAAATACATGATACCACTCAAGGTAGAACTTAATAAAACTTAAGAGAACTACAAAGATATTTCTACAGCAGTTCAGAAAAGAAAGGAATTGCTTATTTAGGAAGCAATTGATTTCCTAATGTAACTAGAACTGCCAAACCCAAAGACTGTTGATTGTTATCACATTCTCTCTCCCCCAGAACCTGTCACTGACCATTTCTCTTCCAGGGACTTCATATTTTCCTGAATTCTTCCTGAAAGATGGCTGAGTGATCCCTTCCAATCACCTTTATTGACCTCTCTTTCTCTGTATACGGGTTAGATGTTGGCTTCCCCAGTGTTTGATCAAGTGGGATCATCTCTCCTCTCTCACTCTTTCAGATGACCTGACCCAATGCCATGACTTTCTCAACTCTTTATATACCAAAGCCTCCCAGGTCTGTCTATATTTCCACTTAAGAAATCTGCTGACCTGTGTATGCAGCTCTCTCTACTGGACATAGGACAAATGGAATATTTGACTCATTATCTTGCTCCTGGGACCTGTTTTAAGCCTTAATTTCCAAGCTGTGAGTAGAGCATTCACCTGGTCATCAACCACCAACTTGGGAGCCATTCTGTCTTTCTACCTCTTCTTTGCCTACCATATCCAATACACTATAAGCCTAAAATATTTTGTCACCTAAGTATTCCCCAAATCCATCCAGTCCCATCCCCACTTCCAGTGCTTTAGAATGGCTCTTTATCATTTCTTGCCTGAATTGCAATAACTTCTACTTTCACTCGGGGGTTCTAACTAAGCCTATATACCATGTCCTTGGAGATTTTTCTGAAGCATAAATCTGATTACACTATTCTCCTGGTTAAAATCCTTTGAGTCACTGTAAACCAACTATAATGGAAAAAATAAAAATCCTTTGAGTAACCCCCAAAACCACTTCAGGATAAAACTCTTGTACCAAGGTATACAACACCTAGCCTCTGGCTTCCCTGCCAGAATGACCACAGCTTCACACATTCAAATTCCATTTCCTTGATGCTCCCAGAAGGAACCATGCCATTCTCTTTTTCTGTGCTATTTCTTCTGCCCCTCACCCCTTGTCCTCCAACTACCATCCCTCTAACTTCAAGATTTAGCCAGGTCATCACGCCTATGATACACACTTTCCTGACCCTTCCCCACTCCCTCTGGCAGGGCAGGGCACTTCACGGCCTGTGCATATTTGCAAAACTGACCAAACGAATTGCAACACTTCCAAGAGGCTGTGATTTTTTTTTTTTTTTCCTGTATCCTTCACTAGTGCTAGCACAGGGTAGAAATTAATCAGCATTTTTTACTACTATGTGCTATTGTAAACAAATACACATTCTGCAAACATTATATAGCTTTTCTGAAAAAGCTGCAGGCAAACTGCAGATTTTTAAAGATACAAAAAAATCTTGCAGAAAAGCTGACTTCCTGTGTCTAAGAACAGTACACTAGCTCCTCATTGATAGGTCAAATAACTTTTGATCCCTTTTTTGATCCAGAGTACTCTTAAGGATCTTCAGCACATTTCCATTTTTCTCTTACATTCCAAGCTCAATTTGTTCATTTGCTGGAAACTGAAATTGTGGACACCCTTCCTCCTTCTGGTTTGCAAGAGGATAAGCCTGGTGTGAAGTCAATTTTACTCGAACCCTTTGGCATTAAAAAGAAATTGTTTTGCAGGCACAAGATGTTACTGTTCTTTTACTAATACCACCCACTCTCCCTCTTCATAATATAAACGCTCTTCTTTAAGAGTTTACTGATTGTGTGCTTATTAACTGTTCTTTCAGGTGAGAGCTTGAGCTCCTGCATTTTTCAACTTGATGAATAAAGGACCTCTGGGACTAGGAAAACAAAGAAACCTTAAAGATAGGTTTTCCAAGAGAGAAAAACTTCAGGACTAGATGCTGAACAGGCTCTTCCCTGGGGCTTTAGGAGCAGAGACTTGCGGTGAGGCCCGTCACTCACCTGACTGGCTGTCTGTATTGCAAAAGCTCTCCTGATGCATCCGTTATTCCTGAGCCATCTGGCACCTGGAGGTGTAAGGAAATGAATGGTATTATCACTCACCTAAAAACTGCAAGCCCGGGGGACCAAGGACTCCTGGCGTCTGCGGGGAATGTGAGCCCGGGGCTCTCAGCAGCCGCGCTCCCGGCCAGATCCCTGCGTCCCCGGAGCTCTGGAGGCCGCATTCGCCGCAGCAGCACCGACAGGGTCAGCGGAACGGCCAAGAGCAGGCGCGATCTTAAGCAAGAGGCAGGCCAGGCACGTCTCCCTGGGGGCAAGCTGTACCAGGCGCTGGCCCGTCAACAGCGTCCCTGGGAGGCGCTGCCCTTCACGCGTGGCTCACTCACCGCATCTTCTTCCTTCTTGACTAGGTCTTCAACCCACGGTCTCCAGAAGCCTGCGGGTCTACGAAGTGGGGAACACAAGGCCCACAGAGGAGCCGTGAGCCCAGACCCAGGAGAACCTATCGCAGCCAAGCCAAGGCCGGGAGGGTGTAGGAGGCAGGAGAGCAGAGGGGAGGAGCTGGGGAGGCGCCGGAGGGAGGGATGGAACTAAGATACCGCTGCAAGCCGCTGCACCCTGCGGCCCCCGAGATCAGTTCCAGAAGGAAAAACACTGTCTTTTCATCTTTGTGTCTCCAAAGATCCTTGTACAGTGCTTGGTGTGGATGATAGAAGACATTCAGTATTTTTGTTTTGTTTGTTGTGGAATGGATGAGCTAAAGGCTTCTAAGCAGCAGGACTGCGTGGGTGAATGCTTTTTGGAGTGTCTGCTTCCAGGCAGGATGGAGTGAAGAGTCTGGAAGAAGGATCCACGTATTTCTGACATGTGCCTGTGGCCAGAACAGTGATCTGCTCTGAGAACCCTTGGCCTCCTGGGGATAGATTATTTGCGATGCAGGTTCCAAATTGAGCTCTTGGTCTCAGTTTTTCTGGTCTCTTCCTGTTACCCAGCTCTGCACAACCAAACTTGGTGCCTGAAAGTGGCCTTCTATGGAACTGGCTGGAGATAATCATTTTTCTGTAGACTGAGATGCTCCTGAAATCTTTTTGCGCCACATCTTTAGGCTTGGTTCATGGAATCAAGGGCTGCAGACACTATGAACATCTCTCACCTAGCAAAGGGCATTTGAAACAATTCACAAACACAATTAGCCTTGGAGTCCAGGATAAAGAGAAAGCAGGCACAATATGGTCTTTCACTCTTTATAATTTAACAAAGTAATAATTTTAAGACAAAAGCTGAAACAGCAACACACACCCAGTTCCAGAGTTATTGCCCTTGTCTGGTCTCTGCAGGTGACCACATGGGGCTTCAGACATAAGGCTCTCCAGGGCAGGGCCAAGTTAGAATGTCTGGGGGTTGTGGATTTGAAATGGAAGAGTAATAATTTTATTTAGGGAATATTCTTAAAACCCAATTTTTTTAAATCATCAACTACATCTTTTAATATTTATAAAAATGGGAGTTCCCATTGTGGCTCAGCGGAAATGAATCTGGCTAGCTAGCATCTATGAGGACTCAGGTTCAATCCCTGGCCTCACTCAGTGCGTTAAGGATCCAGTGTTGCTGTGAGCTGTGGTGTAGGTCACAGACACAGCTCAGATCTGGCGCTGCTGTGGCTGTGGCATAAACTGGCGGCTGCAGCCTCAATTCTACCCCTAGCCTGGGAACCTCTGTATGTGGCAAGGGCGGCCCTAAAAAGACAAAAGTAAATAAATAAACAAATAAATATTTATAAAAATATTTCTGGTCGTTGGGATATTGCTGAACATGTTCAAGTTAGAGAAGATGACCCCTGAAGATAATCTCTGGAGGAAATGTGAAAAAATTAAACTGTCAAAGGAGGCTGTGGATTAAGAAAAAGCTGAAAAATCTTACTATATCCACAACTTCATTTCACACTGCCCTTGGAGATGGGAGCCTGTTATAGATGATACAATATTTTAATAGATACAAATTTTAATAGATACATATTAGAGAACCAGCCTTCCTACTTTCCTTCCCTCCTTCTTGCACATTTATATCCCTATCTCATCTCACAAAAGATGAGAAATGAGTAACTTCCTTTGGATGAATTTAAAAATTTGAAAATTTAAATTTAAATTAAATTTTAAAATTCTGAGGACCCTCCGTACTGTTTTGCATAGTGGTTGCAGCAGTTTACTTTGTCATCAGCAGTGTACAGGGCTCCATGTTTTCCTCATCCTTGGCCATATTTATCTTTTGTCTTTTGGTTCATAGCCACTCTATTAGTGTGATATGATATCCCTTTATGGTTTTGATTTTCTTATCCATGGTGACTAGTGATATCGAGCACATTTTCATGTACCCATTGACCAATTTGTGCATCTTTTTTGAAAAACATCTCTTCTTCAGTTCCCCTACCCATTTTTTAAAAGAGATGGTTTTGTTTTTTGTTTTCCTATCTAGTTGTAGGGATTGCTTACATATTTTGTATATTTACCACTTATCAGATGTAAGATTTGGGAATATTTTCTCTCATTTCATAGGTTGCCTGCTCATTTTATTGATGGCTTCATTTGTTGTTCAGAAGCTTTTTAGTTTCATGTAGCACCAATTGTTTATTTTTTATTTTGTTGCCTTCGCTTTTGGTGTCTAATTTTTAAGTAAACAAATAATTGCCAAGATCAGTATGCAGTAGGAGTTCCCATTGTGGGTTAAGAACCCAACTGAGAAGTTCCCTTTGTGGCTCAGCAGAAACAAATTCGACTAGTATCCATGAGGATGCAGGTTCGACCCCTGGCCTCACTCAGTGGGCCAGGGATCTGGCAGTTGCTGTAAACTGTGGTGCAGGTCACAGGCATGGCTCAGATCCCACTCTGCTGTGGCTGTGGCATAGGCCAGCAGCTGTAGCTCTCATTAGACCCCTAGCCTGGGAACCTTCCATATACCGCAGATGCAGCCCTAAAAAAGGCAAAAAAAAAGAACCTGACTAGTATCCATGAGGATGTGGGTTTGATCCCTGGCCTCGCTCATTGGGTTAAGGATGTTTTTTATTTCAAGTCTTAAATTAAGTCTTTAGCACACTTTGAGTTGACTTTTGCATAAAGCATGGATGTGGATCCAATTTCATTCTTTTGCATGTAGCTCTCCAGTTTTCCCAACACTATTTATTAAAGAAAAATCATCCTTCCCTATTATATAGTCTGTTCCTTTGTCAAAAATTAATTAACCATTTATGCATGGAATTATTTTACAAGTCCTCTACTCTTTTCCATTGATGTATTCTGCTTTTTTTGCAAATACCAAACTATTTTGGTTACTATAGGTTTGTAGTATAGTTTGAAATCATAATGTGTGATGACTCCAGCTTTTGTTCTTCTTACTCAAGATCTCTTTAGCTATTCAGGATTTTTGTGTTTCTAGATAAATTTTAGCAGTCAAGAGTTTAATGTACCAGTGAAACTTAGGAGAAAAAAAATTTCCAAAAGAAGGTCATGTTCCAGTTCTGCTTTGGTTCCAAGTAAAAGTTGGAGAATCACTGTTTGGCTTTATTTATGGAGAGATCATTGTGATCGCAACAAGATTTATTACCATAAAGACCATAGGTGATCCTAGGGAGTCAAATGTGTAGGGGTTTGAGGACAATGTAACTAAATGTGTCCTGCTCTTTTGAGTTCATGTTTAAGAGAAAGAACTCCATGAGGCAGGGACTAGAGATGAGGTGGTGAGAGGAGCTTTTGTTTCTCCTGCTTGGTTGTTCTTGTAGCAAGAATGAAGAGAATATGTGAGTTAAAGGAATTTGATGAGGAACTGATGGGGAGGTTGAAATTAAAAGAGATTCAGGAGGCTAGGAATAGAAGTGACTTTTCCTTTTTTTTTTTTTTTTTTTCTGCTATGTTTGCAGCATGTAGAAGTTCCCAGCCTAGGGATCAAACTTGAGCCACAGCCAGAGCAGTGACAGTGCTGAGACCTTTAACTGATAAGCCATTTCTTCAGATGACTGACTTTGTAATAAGAAAGAACAAACCTGACTCCATATAAGATACATTCCTTTTATTTTACTTTATCTTGTCTTTTTTAGGGCACACCCTTGACATATGGAGGTTCCCAGGCTAGGGGTCGAATCGGAGCTATAGCCACTAGCCTACCCCACGGGCACAGCAGACTGGGATCTGAGTGGAGTCTGTGAACCTACACCACAGGTCATGGTGACATGGGATCCTTAACGCACTGAGTAAGGTCAGGGATTGAACCTGTGTCCTCATGGATACTAGTCAGAATCATTTTCCGCTGAGCCGCGAGGGGAGCTCCATGTGCCTTTTATTTTAACCTTACTTTAACCTTTGTTCTCTGTTGCCTGTGTTTACTCATGTTCTGCACCTTCAACAGAATGTTGCCTATAGCTGGAAATATACAGGGTCGCCTATTCTCAAGGCTCTGACCTTTAAGAGTCCATTCATTTAGAGGTAAAAAGTTGCAGAAGAGAGAATCACATTTGTTCTGTCAGAGGTTTATAGGAGCAATTTGACCTGACCTACAGGGACAGATTCAAAAACAAAGTTTTCTGACACCAAGAAGTTTGCAACAATTAACCATGCCCTTCCCTCACCTAGCCTTTAAAAGTGCTTTGTTGGAGTTCCCTCTGTGGTGCTTCAGAAATGAATCCTACTAGGAACCATGAGGTTGTGGGTTTGATCCCTGGCCTCTCCCAGTGCGTTAAGGATCTGGCGTTGCTGTGAGCTGTGGTGTAGGTCACAGATGCGGCTCAGATCTGGCATTGCTGCAATGGCACAAGCCAGCAGCTGTAGCTCAGATTAGACCCCCAGCCTAGGAATCTCCATATGCCACAGGTGCGGCCCTAAAAAGCTAATAAATGTAAAACCAACATAAGGAGTTACCATCGTGGCTCAGCAGTTAATGAACCCGACCAGCATCCATGAATTTTCGGGTTCAATCCCTGGCCTCACTCAGTGGGTTAAGGATCCAGCGTTGCCATGAGCTGTGGTGTAGGCTGAAGACATAGCTTGGATCCCGTGTTACTGTAACTGTGGTATAGGCCAGTGGCTACAGCTCCCATTCAACCCCTATCCTGGGAATCTTCATACACTGTGGGTGAGGCCCTAAAAAAAAACAAAAAGACAAAAAATAAAAATAAAAGTGCTTTGGGAGTTCCCACAGTGGCGCAGCGAAAACAAAACTAGGAACCATGAGGTTTCAGGTTCGATCCCTGGCCTCGTTCAGTGGGTTAAGGATCTGGCATTGCTGTGGCTGTGGTGTAGGCCGGCGGCTGTAGCTGCAATTTGACCCCTAGCCGGGGAACCTCCCATGCCACTTTTAGGGCACAAGGCGCTCGGCTCCTTGCATGACCCTGCAATAAATTTTTCTCTGCTCCAAACTCTGACATTTCCGTAATGTTTGGCCTCGCTGTGCATCAGGCACACAGACTTGCATTCAGCAACAAAATCATCTGCATAGTGGAAGGTGATCATAATGGAATGCCAGGTAACTCTGAAAGTCATTGGGCTTTTGGGGACACCAATTAGACCCATTCAGTATGCTAATCCTGTACTGGGACAGATGAAGCCTTGGAAGGGGGGGGGCGGTATTTGGAGTTCTCTGTGATTAGTCGGTGCGGTGAAAGGTTGGAGGGACGTAATAACTTAGTTCATATTTGTGTGTTGAAATATGAGTGAAAAAAACTAGTGAAATTGAGAAAAAGGTGAGTGAATAATTGGAAGTGGAGATTGGCCTGTGTCAGGAGAAAGAGGGCCTGGGGAGTGACTGTGAACATATTGGAAGGAGAATGGTTGTGATAAGAGGAAGGGGGCCACTGATCACTGATGTGTTAGGGAGACCTGACATCTACTTCTCCGGAAGACAGTATTTTGGAATCTGAGATTCAAAGAAAGCAGTTAAGTTTAAATTCTAGCTGTCATTTATAATCATGCCATTTTTCATCTTTTTTTATTTTTTTGGTCTTTTTGTCTTTTTGTCTTTTAGGGCTGCACACGAAGCATATGGAGGTTCCCAGGCTAGGGGTCCAGTCAGAACTGTAGCCGCCGGCCTATGCCACAGCCACAGCAATGCCAGATCCGAGCTGCATCTGCAAACTACACCACAGCTCACTCACAGCTCACAGCAATGCCAGATCCTTAACCTACTGAGCAAGGCCAGGGATCAAACCCAAAACCTCATGGTTCCTAGTTGGATTTGTTTCCACTGCACCACAATGGAAACTCCATTTTTTCATCTTAATAAAGATTTCTGAACCTAGTTTATATCACATATTAAATGGGTAAGTTATCCATAAATAGCAAGATTGTGTAGATTGTGAGGATTGAATATGCAAATATATGTAAATCTCATAACAGAGTCTCACAATGCAACCAGAATTTTTTTCTCTTTTATAGACTTGTTGCTCAAATAGTGGTAACACTACTCCTGTTCATACCACATCATCAGTTGTCCATGCAGTGCTGTGGATTATTAATATCAATGTAGTTACACTTTACAACTGAAAAACACTTTCACTGGGACAGTCTGGGAAAATATCCATATATTTTCTTTCTTATATTTTTGGAATATTTCATGAGACTGGGTCTCAAATTTTCTTTGCGGAAATTAAAAACTTGTTTCAAGATTAGATTGATTTTTTAAAATTTAATTTTATTTCTTCACAGAAAAAAATACATATGTTTAAACACAATTACATTCACACAGATTCTTATATCATGGATCTTAAGAAACAGATTAAGTGACTCCCTCTGGAGAAGTGGAATGGAAAATATGCTGAGACAAATAGAAAATTTATTCTATACTTTATCCCATTTTGTATGGCTTTCATCTTTACTATTTAGTATTATCTATTACCTTTCAATTTTTCTTTAAATATTAGCATTATATTAAAATTGTGTATATTATGCAACTAAAATTTATAAAGAAGAAAGCCTTATATACCATTTAATATTTTATATAGCATAATAAAAAGAATAACTTAACTGGTAAGAATAACAAAAATAATATACCCTCTGAAAATAAGTAAAATATAAAATGCATAAATTGGTTAAGAAACAGTGTAACTATATAAATATGTCCTCACAATTTGTTACATCCTATTGATTCTTCAATATAGGCATTATACCATTCTAGGTGATGTGATAAACAAGACATTATAGACCTTACATTGTAACATGGAGAGAAATGCTTATTAATAATACAATTATAGACCTATATTATTTAATTGTACAGTTGTATTATTTAATTATAATTATCATAAATTCTTTGATGGAGAGGAAATCAGAATCAGATCTAAGAAGACTTCAGCATTCCAAAAATGATGTCAAATGACCCCCTTCATGGTGGATTATGCACTTATTTACTATGAGATATATTTCTTCTTCAGAGATTCCTTATTTGTGTATCAAATGTAGATTTTTGGTTTGCAGTTATTCTGAAGTTTTGATATAAGAGTCTATATGTATATGAGATTGTTTTAAGTTGTTCTCTTAATTGCAAGTTCATCTCCAGTGTTCTGCATTTGTACCCACCTCTTCTCATAATTTCTGATTTTGATGGTATAATCATGCATGGATGATTTTGTATCTTTACTGTATATATACCTTTACTGGTGAGCCTTGTCATTTGTGGAATTTTTGTTTCCTGTTGCTGTCTTTTCTTTCCTGCCTAGAGAAGTTCCTTTAGTATTTTTTGTAAGGCTGGTTTAGTGTTGCTGAATTCTCTCAGCTTTTGCTTATCTGTGAAGATTTTGCTTTCTCCTTCAAATCTGAATGAGAGCTTTGCTGGGTAGAGTAATCTTGGTTGGAGGTTTTTTCCTCTCATCACGTTAAGTATATCATGCCACTCCCTTCTGGCCTGCAGAGTTTCTGCTGAAAAATCTGCCAATAACCTTATTGGAGTTCCCTTGTATGTTACTTGTTTCTTTTCCCTAGCTGCTTTCAAGATTTTCTCTTTGGCTTTAATTTGGGTTAGTTTGATTAATAAGTGTCTCGGTGTATTCCTCCTTGGGTTTATTTTATATGGTACTCGTGCTTCCTGGATTTGAGTGAGTGGTTCCTTTCCCATGTTAGGGAAGTTTTCGGCTATCATCTCGTGGAATATTTTTTCTGTCCCCTTCTCTCTCTCTCTTCTCCTTCTGGCACCCCATAATACGGATGTTGGTGCGTCTAATGTTGTCCCAGAATTCTCTGAGACTCTCTTCATTTGTTTTCAATCTTCTTTCTCTTTTCTGTTCTGCATCCGTAATTTCCACTAATCTGTCCTCCACCTCGCCTATTTGTTCTTCTGCCTCCTATATTCTGCTGTTAGCTGCTTCTAGTGAATTTTTTATTTGTTATTGTATTTTGCATCTCTTCTTAAGTTTGATATCTTGTATCTCTTTGCTCAGTGTTTCCTGTAAGTTATCCATCTTTGCCTCCAGTTTATTTCCAATGTCTTGCATCATCTTTAGCATCAACAATCTAAAGTCTTTTTCCTGGAGGCTGAGAATCTCCTCATTGCTTAGCTTATTCTCTGGGGTTTTTTCCTTTCTCCCTCATCTGAGTTATAGTTCTCTGTCTTTTCATTTTTATAGGTTTTTGGTGTGGTGACCTTTTGACAGATAAAAGGGTTGTAGCCTCTCTTACTTCTGGTGTCTGCCCCCCTTGTGGCTGACGTCAGTATGGGGGCTTGCTGTAGGCTTCCCGATGGGGGGAGGGGCTGATGCCTGCCCAGTGGTAGGTGGAGCTGATTCTAACCCCTCTGGTGGGTGGGGCTTAGTCTCTGGATGTGATTAGAGGTGGCTGTGTGCCTGAGGGGTCTTTTTAGCCTGTTTACTGAGGGGCGGGGCTGTGATGCCACCTGAATTGTTGTTTTCCCTGGGGCTTCTCAGCGCTGACTGACAGGTAGGGCCAGATTTTCCCAAAATGGCCACCTCCAGAGAAAGGCACTGCTGCTGAATATTCCCGAGAGCTTTGCCTTCAATGTTCCTCCCTCACAACAAACCACATTCACCCCTGTTTTCCCAGGATGTCCTCCAAGAACTGCAGTCAGGTTTGACCCAGATTCCTATGGAGACCTCGCTCTGCCCTGGGATCCAGTGCACGTGAAAGTCTGTGTGTGCCTTTTAAGAATGGGGTCTCCGTTTCCCCCAGTCCTGTGGAGCTCCTGCGCACAAGCCCCACTGGCCTTCAATGCCAGATGCTCCAGGGGCTCTTCCTCCCAGTGCCAGATCCCCGCACATGAGGGTTTGATGTGGGGCTCAGAACTCTCACTCCTGTAGGTGAGTCTCTGTGAACCAGTTAGTTTTCAGTCTGTGGAGCTTCCCACCCAGGAGGTATGGGGTTGTTTATATCACAAAATCTCCCCTCCTACCTCTTGATGTGGCCTCTTCTTTTTCTTCTGGAGTAGGGTATCTTTTTTAAGGTTTCCGGTCCATTTGGGTGGAGATTGCTCAGCCTTTAGTTGTGAATTTTGTTGTTTTTAGGAGAGAAGTTGAGCTCCAGTCCTTCTATTCCACCATCTTAATCCTCTCTCCAAGATTGGTTTGATTTTTGAATTCATTTTCAATTCATTTCTTAGACATAGGAGTTTTGTCAGATGTTTTATTTTATGCTAGGTTTTGTAAGTTGGTTTTTAAAACATTGTGCAAGTAATCTTTTTTCTTTTATTGGCCACACCTACAGCATATGGAAGTTCCTGGGACAAGGATCAAACCTGTGCCTCCCAAAGTGACCCAAGCTGCTGCAGTCAGATTCTTAACCCACTGCACCACAATGGGAACTCCTATGCAGGTACTCTTTGTAGTCAAGTTTTTTGATCTATGTATTTCATAAGATTGTCCTAGTATTATTTTAATATCCACAGGCTCTGTAGAGAATGCCTTGGATTTTTTCCTAATATTTGTCATTGGTGTTTCTTTTGTTTCTTACACAGTTTGCTAGTGGTTTATTATTATTTTAAATACTTCTTTTCTTGCAGATTTGTATTTCGGTTTTTACTCCAATGATGTCCGATCATATCCTTATCGTGCCTTTATTTAAAATTGTGTTTAAATGTTCTTTAATTTTTGAGAAGAAATATGACATGATTGATTTTCAGTATTTATAGTATACCAACATACCCACTTATGACTGTACCAATTTGTCTGGCATCCCATATCTTCCCTCCTCCTTTCAAAATTTTCTGTGTGCAAGCAATGTGGGCCCTCCAGATGATCCAACTTACGGGCTGCAGTTGCTGGGCTTCCTGAGTCACTAACCCTGCCTCTGAATCCCATCAGTATCCCTACCCCATGAAACTGCAACCCATGTTTGCCCTTCTTTTTATTTGTTTGTTTTTTGTTTTTTAGGGCTACACCCGTGCATATGGAAGGTCCCAGATTAGGGGTCGAATCAGAACCTCAGCTGCTGGCCTACACCACAGCCACAACAACGCCAGATCCGAGCCCCATCTTCTACCTATGTCAAAGCTCACAGCAACGCCAGATCCTTAACCCACCGAGTGAGGCCAGGGATTGAAGCTGCATCCTTATGGATCCTAGCTGGGTTCATTAACCACTGAGCCACGTAGGGAACTCCCTATGTTTGCCATTCTATGTCATCAAGGTTGCCTCCTCTGCCTGCAGTCAGTGCCACCAACTCTCAGAAGTCTCTATTCCTTACATCTACTGCCCAGTGCAGTGGCATGAGTCTCCATCTGGTACCAGACCTTGAATGTCTCAACTGCTTCTAGCCTTTCTGGCCTTTTCCTGTGTCCATCCCCTGTGCTTCAACCCATGATGGCATCTGTTTGTCTGTACACCTGTGCCTCCAGTCCATGTCTACAATTAGGACTGCTCCCCGCCCTCCTCCAGCCCATCTGCAGTACATTCCAGGTCCCAGAATCTCCTCCCTGTGCCTGCATTCCCATGCCGATCCTTGTGTATTTCCCATCCCTCTGCATGGAGCCATGTCTTCCCTCAAGTGTTTCTGTTCTAGTCTGTGCAGCCCATGTCAGGAGTTGTGTCTCCACCCTTCAGACTGCAGGCAACATCTCCCCTGGAGGATCTTCCTCTTTGTGCTTCCAACCCACACATGACTTTTGGTACCTTTGTGTCCCATGATGACAGTCATGTCTGGCCTCGGGTGTGTCCCTTGCATGTGCCTGTAGCCAGTGTCTTCCCTTTGTGTCTGGAACCATTATGACTGTAGCCTATGTCTACTCTCATGTCTCCATTCTCTGTTACTGCAGCCCTTGGCAGCCTCAAATATCTCCATCTCCTGTTCATGTGGCCCAGCCATGCCTGGCTTCATGGGTCCCCATCCCCTGTGCCTGAACCCCATGTCTGCTTCAAGAGTCTCATAGGTTTATTGCACCATTTGAGAAAATACATAGAGACATAATTACTGCATTATATGTGATACTACCATCATCTTGGAAATAGTATGCAAGATGTCTTATAAGATAGCTATACTGTTAGAGTTCCTGTCATGGCTCAGTGGTTAACGAATCCGACTGGGAAGCATGAGGTTGCGGGTTCGATCCCTGCCCTTGCTCAGTGGGTTAAGGATCTAGGGTTGCTGTGAGCTGTGGTGTAGGTCGCAGATGAGGCTCAGATCCTGCATTGCTGTGGCTCTGGCGTAGGCTGGCGGCTACATCTCTGATTGGACCCCTAGCCTGGGAACCTCCATATGCCTCAGGAGCGGCCCCAGAAAAGGCAAAAGAAAAAAAAAGATGGCTATACCGTTATACAGTTATAGATTCCCACCAGTAATGCATGAAATAAATTGTAATTGTGTGTTCTTGCCAACAATTAGTATTGTTGAGTTGTTTTGTTTGTTTGGATTGTAACCATTGTAATAGATGTATAGGATATCTCACTGTTGTTTTAAATTGCTTTTCCTAAATAAGAAATGAATTTCTCTTCCCATAATTCTCTGATGTTCATCATCTTTTTGTGTGCTAATTTCCCAGTTGAAGATCATCTTTGGTGAGATATCTCTTAATATATGTGCCTCTTTTTTTGTCATAGCCAAGAAAAAGGCATGTGGAAGTTCCCAGGCCAGGGATTGAATCCACGCCACAACAGAGACCCACACAGGGGAACTCCTTTATATGCCTTATTTATTTATTTATGTCTTCTGTCTTTTTAGGGCTGTACCTGTGGCATATGGTAGTTCCCAGGGTAGGGGTTGAATAGGAGCTGTAGCTACCGCCCTATACCACAACCACAGCAACTTGGGATCCAAGCCAAGTCTGCAACCTACACCACAGCTCACAGCAACTCCAGATCCTTAACCCACTGAATGAAGCCAGGGATCGAACCTGTGTCCTCATGGATGCTAGGCAGATTCTTTTCTGCTGAGCCATGATGAGAACGCCACATTTTTTTTTTTTTTTAAAGTGGAGAGTTTATTTTTTTACTTAGTTTTCCATGTTCTTTGTATATTTTACATGGGAGGTTTTTTCTTTTAACAGCTGCACATATGGCTACAGCTGCCAGCCTACACCACAGCCATAGCAACACCAGATCTGAGCTGTATCTGCAACATAATTCGCAGCTTGCAACAATGCCAGGTCCTTAACCCACTGACCCACTGAGCTAGGCTAGGGATTGAGTTTACATTCTAATGGATATTGGTTGGTTTTTAACCCACCGACCCACAATGGGAACTCCCATATGGAAGTCTTTCTTTAGATACTTATCATGAAACTATTTTTTTCCAGTTTATGGTTTATCTTTCCATCCTTGGATCACTGTCTATTGGAGAATGAGCATTTTTGTAATATAATAAAGTCCATATTATCATTTTTATCACAGCTCATAATTTTGATATTGTATATATAAACATGTTACCAAACCAAAATTCTTGTGGATTTTTCTCCTATGTTTTTAATAGATTTTTTTTTTTTTTTGCTTTTTTGCCTTTTTTAAGGGCTGCACCCATGGCATATGGAGGTTCCCAGGCTAGGGTCAAATTGGAGCTAGAGCTGCCCGCCAATGCCACAGCCACAGCAATGCTGGATCCAAACCGTGTCTGTGACCTACACCACAGTTAATATAATTTAAACAGCCCTGAGTGCTTGCTGCTAACCGTGTGTCGTTGGGCCATGGCACTTTTGATTTTTGTGGGACAGAAAAACAAGGCACTTGCACTGGCTAGTGAAGACACTTTGGGCAAATTACAGAGTTCAGACACCAGGGTATTCTTCCCTATTGCACTGGCTTAACCTAAAACAGAGCATTGGTAGAGATTTGCCCTTTTGAGCTATAGCTTGATCATTTGGTTTTTGTCTCTGATGGGGCATTGGTTAGGATTTTCCTTTTCTGGTGGGGGTGCTGGTCAGGGAACTGAGACCCTGAGAAACCAATTTGCATTGCATTGGTTTGCCTGCTTGATACTTGACAACCCATGCTGTGAGTAATTATGGGAGAGCTGAGCTCTGTTCCCTTGTTTTAGTCCCCCAGGGTGTATTTTATGATTCTGGTAAATTTTCAGTTATGCTCCTATGAAAAGATAGATGATTTTCCTTTCACATTATGTGGACACAATATTCTTTAGACTCTGTAGAAAAATTCCGTAACAGATTCTTTTTGCATGTGCAGTTATAGAAAACTGGCTTAATTAAGTATTCTCAGGATACTGACACCAAAAGTGAGGCAGAATGATAACTCAGGTAGTCAGTGTAGGAGCACAGGCTTCCACGCATTCTTTGACATGGCTATTGATTAACATTTGTGGCTTAAGGGCTCCAGGGAGTAACATCCCCATAGGCTTTGTTAACTATAGGAAGTGTACCTTCACCCAGATGGACATTAATTCCTAATCTCGGTTTACCAGAAGAAAAGAGTAAAGAAACCATGAGACCTATAGGACATTTCCACCCCTAAAACCCCTATTGGATAAGGACTGATATAGGTAATTGAGCAAGGCTAATGGGAGAAATCCACATCTCTCTGGACCCCACATTGATACCCCCCATTTTTAAGGGATAAAAACCCCTATAGGACAATAGAGAGTGGGGACTCTTCTCCCCGCTTCCAGCAGCCCTGGGAGCTATTTGCTTTCCTGTAATAAAGACTTTGCTTGCTTGCTGCCTGTGTGTTCATGGAATTCATTCTTTGCATGAACAAGAACCTGGATTCTGGTAATATCTTTCTGGCATCAAAAGGACAAAAGCATTTTTAAGGGAAAAGCTCAAAGTTTTAACACTTACCACGTCCTTAAATGTAAACATAGCCAACACTGCCTGATACACCAGCCTGGAGCTCACCAATGGAACTTCAAATCAGGGGGGGGGGGGGGAAAGGAGAAATTTGCATCTCTCTCTCCATGCATTTCAACTGTAAATATCCTGCCTGTGTTGGGGGGGGAATTTATCTGTGATCTCTGAGACTGGGGGGCGGGGGTTGGGGAAGAGGCCTTTATAACTCAAGGAGGGAATCTGTGAGATCTCAGGTTCTGCCCGTCTTTAGGTAAAAATTAACTTGTAAATGATTTCTATTTAATTGGCTTAAAGGAAAGTAAGAACATACAAATCAAACATTTCTAAATACAACAGAAAGTAATCCAAATGAATTTCAGATTCATGTGATCTGGGGAATATTTAATATTAAATTAATATCTGGCATTAAAGTTAATATAAGTGTGGTTCAATTAATATAGACATATCTTTAGAGTCATCAGTATTAAGTACATTACTTTATTACACCTAGGATTACTGAAAGTCAATAATTTCATATTGTTTTTTATAAAACTTATCAACAAGAAAAATAACCTGATATGATAAAACATCTGAATAAAGTAAAAGTCAATGACAAAAGTTTATTAGGTTATACCTAATAGGGATGGAGTAGTTGTAGATGTCCAGTAGGGGGCCATAGATAGCGAGGAAAACTTAGGGAACCTGGGGAGACCACTGTAAGTTAAGAGTCGCTCAAGAAAGCCATCAGAACACAGTAGAACCAAGCAGTGTTGCTTAACTATAAAACCACAAGATATGCCTCAAGTCATTAAGTAAAAGATAAAATGAGGCCTGCATTCAAGTACAAGATAATGACCCTTAGGGCCAAGGACAGGAATTTAAGGATAAGAGAACATTTCAAAGGAGGAGACCCTCAGTTATACAGAAACCTGAGATGATTCAATATATTTTAGCACCATTCTACATTACCACACTTCTGCTGATCTGAATAAGCACGTTCACAGTCCTAGTTTGACCTCATAAGGTCAAATACTCTCTAACCTGATGTGAAGGAGGAGCTAGTGATGTAAGCCTGACATCTGCTTGAAGAATGAGAAAGAAGGCAGTCTTTTCCCATGCCCCAATTTCTTCAGATATAAAAATGTAGCCCACCTAATCCTTGAGGCAGAGACTCGTCGCCTGCCACTTATATCACTCACAAGCTTACTATCTTAATAAATCTACTTCTTGCCCATCACTTTGTTTCTCACTGAATTCCTTCTTCACTGAGACACAAAGAACCTAAGCCTCGCTCAGTAAGTCCAGGCACCAGGTGAGTGATTCTCATAAAAAACAAACAAAAAAAAAAAATGTTGGGGTGTTCCCATTGTGGCTCAGTGGAAAAGAACCTGACTAGTAGCCATGAGGATGTGGGTTTGATTCCTGGCCTCACTCAGTGAGTTAAGGATCTGGCATTGCTGTGAGCTGTGGTGTAGGTCACAGACATGGCTGGGATCCTGCATTGCTGTGGTTGCGGTGTGCCAGCAGTTGCAGCTGATTCTACCCCTAGCCTGGGAACTTCCATATGCCGCAGGTGTGGCCCAAAAAAGCAAAACAAAAAACAAAATCCAAACAAAAAAACCCATGGGTTCAAGACTCTGCATGGGTGTTCAAATGCCAATCTGGGTTTAGGCTGGGTTTGGGTCAGAGGTGTTTTGGCTTCATACCCAGGTCCAGACCCACGCGCGTGTCCATAGTAATCTAGATCTTACCATCCCTCAGGGGAAGAAAGTTTTCCCTTCAGGCAAATAACAACCACTCCCAATGTCCCCAACTGTCTGCTGCATCCCTTGGTGTCTCCAGGAGAGGCTCCTGACGGCTCTATGTGTAAACCAGTGTCCTAAATCACATGTCTTTGATTCAGAGATTGTTTTCTTTACACTCGATACTAAAAATAAAACAGGTACATTTATTTTTACCTACCACACTGTTACCATGTTGTGTGGGCAGGGCTTTCAGTAGGCTCTATGCTCCTAATATCTTTGGAAAATTCGATGCCATCAGGGTCAATGGCCCTGAAAGCAGCCTTCGAACTATTCCCTTCTGTGAAACTCCAGGCCTGGCAACAGGGCCCAGAAAGATCAGCTTCCAGGCATTATCCAGCAGGGGATATGAATCTGAGAATCTGTGCCTGGGTATATTCAGGGAGGAAGAATGAACACAATCCCTCATTTTCTAAATCCTGGAGTTTGCCACTGGCTACAGAGGGAGAAGAAAACCTTGACTGAGGACCCTCCCCTGAAGGCAGCCAGGAAGAGCCAACACTAGTGAGAGGTACCACAGCCGCTGTCTAATGCACAGCTTGGGGAAAAGGGTCAGGATAAGGGAAGATGCACGGATCTGTGAGACCAGACCCAACCTGGGGTCCTGCCCTGAATGCCAGAAATACAATCTGTGGTATCTTGTAAAATGAGTAGCAGGCTCAATTTCTACACTTTTTCCTTCAGAGTCTGAGTTTCATGTATACAGGAAAATGTCCTTGAGTGAGCCCCACATCCCTAGCTCTGCCTTTCACATGAGAGTGAGCTCCAGTCATTCCCAGAAAATTCCTGACTGTAGATCAGCATAAGGCAGGCCTGAAGGAAGCAGAAGCAGGTACCAACAAACCTTTAGACTGTGACATCCCACACTGGTCATACCTGCATCCATGGACACTCAATATTCCTCACTTTTCAAGAGGAGACACAGTGGCAGATTATGACCATTCCTTGAGCTACCCTCTATAAGCTTCCATTAGGTCAAGTTGTACTACTGGCAGCCAAGTTTAAGTATTAAGTATCTATTTTTTATATTTTCTGCTACTATTTACTATTAAATCTTCCTAAGCCTGGAGTTACTTCCCAAGGAGACACTGAAGAAATGACTTTTACATCCAAAGACCTGCATGTACCTCCATATGCAGATTTGGAAGAAATCATAGGAGTTCCCTTCATGGCTCAGCGGTTAATAAACCTGACTAGGATCCATGAGGATGCAGGTTCAATCCCTGGCCTCACTCAGTGGGTTAAAGATCCAGCATTGCTGTGAGCTGTGGGTGTAGGTCACAGATGCAGCTCGGGTCTGGTACTACTGTGGCTGTGGCATATGCCGGCAGCTGTAGCTCCAATTTGACCCCCAACCTGAGAACCTCCATATGCTGCGAGTGCACCCCTAAAAGGAAAAAGCAAAAAAAAAGGAAGGAAGGAAGAAATCATATTCATTAAAATAAAATATTATTTTGATTCTCATGCAATTCACTCTTTCATTTGCATCCATATTGAACCTATTAGGTAATGGGTATTGAAACAAAGCAGTAAAAAATTGGTGGAAAAAAAAACCTGCCTACATGAAAATTCCAGTTCAAAGAAGAACTAGACAATTCACAAAAAAAGAGTACCTGGCATGTGAAGTGGTAGAGAGGGCAGTGAAGGGAAGTGAGACAGGGAGGTGGCATATGGGGGTGTCATTGTAACTGGCTTGCTTTATAACCAAGAATTTGTTAACACAAACACAGCTCCATCGTTTGATGGACTGGATCCTGTTTTGCTTTCCCTGTTTTGCTCTGGGTTTTTTTTTTTCCCCCAGAAATATATGACCACCAACCCATAGAACAGATGTGTCAATCTAAACAATATAATGACCACACTCAAGTTCCAATGCTAGCAAGGCACCATTGCCTGCAGCTGTTTCCAGCTTTATTTATTATACAAATCCTGACCAAAACTTGGGGAGATGGGAGTTGGTTCTTTTGGACAGTAGTCCACCTTCTCTCTGGGTTGCCAGCTTCCTTAAAATAAAGCTACTTTTCCTTTACCCAACACCTGTCTCTCAGTTTTGGCTTCTTAAGTGACAAGCAGCTGAGCCTGAGTTTGTAACAAGTATCATCACTGTTCCCACTGGGTGGTCACGACAAGGGAGCTGGAAAGCCCTCACTGACAAGCAGTCATTTGAGCAGAGACCTGAAGGGAAGCAGGGAGACCACCATGTGTATGTCAGGGGAGGACTGCAGACAGAGGGAAGAGCTAATGCCAGGTCCTGGGGCAGAAGCATCCAGTCACACTCAATAAGTAGTAAAGATCCTGTGAGGCTGGAGCAAAGAGGCATGGCCAGGCTACAGAGTTACATTGGAGAGTTAACGAGGTGTCAGAACACATAGGTGATGTGTGCATTTTGACTTGACCTCTGTTGAGCAGAAATCTATGGGGAGAATGAGCTGAGGAATAACCTGACTGGATATCCTTTGGTGCTGGATACCCTTTGGTGCAGAACAGTCTGCAGGAGTTCCCATCGTGGCGCAGCAGAAATGAATCCAACTAGGAACCATGAGGTTTCAGGTTTGATCCCTGGCCTCGCTCAGTGGGTTGAGGATCCGGTGTTGCCGTGAGCTTTAGTGTAGGTCACAGATGTGGCTCAGATCCGGGGTTGCTATGGCTGTGGCAAAGGCCAGTGACAAGAGCTCCAAGTAGCCCCCTAGCCTAGGAACCTCCAAGTGCTGTGGGTGTGGCCCCCAAAAGACAAAAGACCAATAAATAAATAAATAAATAAAGGAACAGCCTGCAGGGGTGAAGGCAAGAGAAAGAATGTGGTTAGCAGTAGCTAGAGTCATCCTGTCAAGGGTTGATAGAAGCTCTGACCAGGTAGAAGAGGGGGAGGTCATATTCTGAAACTGGAGGTGGAGGCTTTAATGATGGGGAGGAGATGAGGTGGAGAGAGGGGAGAAGTCAAGAAAGACCACAAATCTTGGGCTTGAACACCTGTCAGGATGGAGTTACTGTCACAGGAATGGGGAGACTTCAGTACCTAAGGGAAAGCAGGTTCAGGTGAAGAGTCTAGTTTAGTTTTGGTGTCTGAGATGTCCGTATGGAAATGTGTAGAGGCAGCTGGGTGGGAAAAAATCTGGACTATATGGAAACATTTGGAATAGATAAAAGAAACGTAGAAGTCATGACAGACTAGATGTCATTAATGCCACAAGGCTGGACAAGGTCAGAAGGGGATGAGTTGCTGAGAAAGAAAAGTAGAACAAGAACTATGTCCCAGGTCAAAACTAATGCTGAGGGGTTTGAGAAGAAAACACAAGCCGTCAGTGGAGTCAATGGAAGAAAAGTCCAGTGAGTTCAGAAAAATACACAAAACAACAACAAAAACAATTATAAAAATAGTAAAATGTAATAAACCGGAATCAATGTGATGGAGAATTTCAAAGAGAGAGAGAGAGAGTGACTGTGTCAAATGAAGCCAATTGAGAAAAGTCAAGATGGAAAAATCTTTTCACAGTGATAGAATTGTTCTAAAATGGGATTGTAAAGGAGACACAGCTCTCTACACTTACACACAAAAAAAGCAAAGAAGAGTGGATTTAAATGGGTGAATTTATGGCATTTAAATTATACCTCCAAGTTCCTGCTATGGCACAATGGATTAAGATTCTGACTGCAGTGGCTCAGGTCCCGGCAGAAGCATGGATTTAATCCCCAGCTGGGAGCAGTGGATTAAAGAATCTGGCATTGGCACAGCTGTGGCTCAGATTAAATCCTTGGTCCAGAAACTTCCAGGTGCCACAGATGCAGCCATTAAAAAAAAAAAAATTGCACCTTAAGAAATCTTTCAAAATAAAAGAATATTTATTTAGCACATGTCCACCCAGTATTGTGACTACCAGGTATTCTTTACCCAGGGTAAATGAAAACAGGTATTTATAAAAAAAAATTTAAAAGAAGATGTGCATCAATATTCAAACATACTTATTCAGAATACCTCATACTTGAACTAACCCAAGTGCCTATAATTAAGAGAATGGATGAATATTTTGTGAATTATTCAGCACTAAAAACAACATGAACTGCTTATTCAAATAAAAATGTGGCTCTTAAAAACATTATTTACAGAAAAATAGACATCAAAGGGTACATTATGATTTATTTCATTTTCAGAAAGTTCAGCCACCACCAAACTGATGGATGTTCATAAAAATTAATACAGAGACTGCATGTGGTGAGAGTGTGTGGTTCAACCGAAATGTGATGGAGAGCTATTTTCTGTGTTAATGGATACAACTTATATATATGATTCATACACTGAGTTTTTGGATACTGTATTGGGTTATGCATTTTAAGGATTTCTGAAGCCATAAACTTAAGATTGACACATTTCCCCATATTTCAGCTGTTTACTGAGATGAACACAATAAGAAAGAGATAAAGAAAAATTTCCAGAGTTCCTGTTGTGGCTCAGTGGTTAGCGAATCCAACTAGGAACCATGAGGTTGCAGGTTCAATCCCTGGCCTCACTCAGTGGGTTAGGAATCTGGTGTTGCCATGAGCTGCTGCAGGTCGCAGATGCAGCTCGGATCCCACGTTGCTGAGGCTATGGCGTAGGCCGGCAGCAACAGCTTCAATTAGACCCCTAGCCTGGGAACCTCCATATGCCATGGGTGTGGCCCTAGAAAAGGCAAAAAGACCGGAAAAAAAAAAAGAAAAGAAAAATTTCCTTTAGACAATGATGGGGAGAATCACATTTTATTTACAGATCTCCCCCCTGTCACCCTCCCCCAACATTGAGCAGATAACTGACCAACCCATGATGTCAGTTGCTGGTTGGGTTTCAGGTGGAATGTTGGGGTGTTCCCTGGGGTTTGTTGTGCCTGGTGGATCCGTGGCAACTGGGCAGAGCCCGTGCTCGATAAGTACCATGGAGGGGCTGCTGTCCTCTGTGGAGCTTGGCTTTGGGCTGAGCCTTGGGCAGCTGAGTGAGGTGGTGGTGTTGCTGCTGCCCAATGGCTTTAGTTCATGGTTCACTTTCCAGAGCCTCCAGTGGGAGACAGTGTTGTGTCTGTCTGTGGTCATCAGCTTCTTGATAGTTCTCTAATTTACAGTCCAACTGCTTCAGTCTGTTTGAAGTCGACTTTACATGAGATTCAAAAAGCAACTCACGAAAACACTGGCTGCACAGATTGATGAGAAATGCCAACACAATGACAAGATTTATGCTGCTCAAAAGGAGAATGCAGAGATGGCGACATCCTTAGAGAATGCCAGGCTAGAGACAGAGTCATTAAATATACCCAACCTCACAGACACATACAAAGAAATGAGGAGGATCAACCTGATTTTGATGGAGGAACTCAATTCTCTTGCTCAAGAACTGGAGAAAGAAAGAGTTAAGCAGTCTAAACAAGAAGAGGAGATGGTGGAGATACTCAAAGAGCTCAAGTTCCTGGAAGAGGTCATGAGAACCACCACATCACAGAGGGCCTACCAAAACCATCCAGGAGGCCAAGCACTGAGCCCTGATGGCCCCTTCCCCAGGAGTGGGCCTGGATACTAAAGCTGTGCTCTTCCCTCCCTGCCACTCAGGCCTCCCAAGCTGCCAGGTAGCATCCATCCCTTCTGATGGATCCCTACCTGAACTACGCTGAGGCCAGTGGATGTAGGGTGGCTCCTCCAGCTTTACCTGCTGAGCATGGGAGTGAGTTCCTTCCTAGACATCTTCTCCCATCTAAAGGTATTTCAATTCTAAGAACACACCAAGAAATGTGGGACTTTCTCTATATTCACAGAATGCTCATTAGTGGTGAAAGAAATGTTGTATTGAAGAAACTAATCTTTTACTCAGTTTGAATCTTCCTTAAGCCACATTTCTCAAAACAGTTTTGGTAACTATTACATATCAATCTTATAAGTGAACTATATATATATATATATATATGTGTATATATATATATATATATATGTAATTTATTTTCTGTATAAATATTGCATTATAAATTTGAAAATATATGCAGTTTATCAAATATAGACTTTTAGTTGGTAATAGTAATATTATTTTTCTAGAGTTAAATTCCCAACAGTTGTAAGTTTGTGAAAGCAACATTTTTGCCCATGTTTTTATCATTAAAAAAAAATCTCTTTTTAAAAAAATAGTTAAATGGTATGCTTAGAAATAAATTTTATCTTTAAAGATTTATATTCTGATATAACAATGGTTACATTTGAAAAATTAAACTTGATAAATTACATGGAGTTTGTTTTCTTTTCCTGCAAGAATGTTGCGGTATGGGTTTTCTGACCCAGAAGAAATCCAACTGGACAATTTGGGGGAACCTCCACATCACTGCCCCTCATCTCTCCCTTACCATCCCCCACTCATTCCTCAGTGGAAATTCAGGGAAGTCTCAAGGTTGGGTTTTTTTTTTTCCTCCCCACTTAATGAAGTCTGACCATTAGTATCTTTATTCACAAATGGCATCCTCTCATTAGGTGATGAGCACAGACTGGTTTTTATCACAGTGGAAGAGAAGCAGCACACAGCACTTTTATAACTGGAGGGAATCACACAAGTAAATGTCAGAGGTAGCATCATCATAAGGGAAATGAGAAGTTCCTGTGGTGGCTCAGCGGGTTGAGAACCTGACATAGTGTTCATGAGGACGCAGGTTTGATCGCTGGTCTTGCTCAGTGGGTTAAGGATCTAGCGTTGCCACAAGCTATGGTATAGTTTCCAGGCAAGGCTTGGATCCCAGGTTGCTGTGGCTGTGGCCTAGGCTGGTGGCTACATCTCTGAGTTGCTCCCTAGCCTGGGAACTTCCATATGCTGCAAGTACAGCCCTAAAAAGACACGCGTGCGCGTGCACACACACACACACACACACACACACAAAAGAGAGGAAGAAAAGAAAAAAGTTTTTTTGTTTTGTTTGTTTTGTGTTTGTTTTTTAAAAATCCCTGGCCTCAGTGGGTTAAGGATCTGGCATTGCCACAAGCTGCAGCGTAGGTCACAGATGCAGCTCAGATCTGGCATTGCTGTGGCTGTGGTATAGGCTGCAGCTGCAGTTTGACAGAGGTCACAGCTGCAGCTCCAGTTCGACCCCTAGGCTAGGAACTTTCATATGCCACAGATGTAGCCATAAAAAGAAAAAAAAATAGAAAAAAATGATACGGTAATGACATTGCCTCACAACTGATAAATAAAATTGTGCCTGGGTTGGAGATTACTTAAAACTAAAAAAAGTCCATGTTACCATGTTGGGATGAAAAGAAGATTCCAAACACTAAAATAGAAGATATGGCATGTCAGGTGGTGCCTTTTATTGATTGCATAAATAGGGAAAGGGGAAGCAGTGGAATTGAGGGATTCTTGGTGGGAGTGGTCCAGGAGGCCTCTGGGTGGGGGGGGGGCATGAACATGGGAACACTTGGAGAGAAGTCTTGTGGGATGAGGGGACAAAACAGGTGATATAGTGATGATCACGGTGGGTGTGAGGACCCACTGAAAATCCAGAGGGGCCAGAATGCAGTGAAGCAATGGCAGAAATTCAGGTAGGCCACTAGGGGTTCAAAGATGGAGGGAGGTGACACCACAATAAAGACTTGAACTTTTTTTTTTCCCCTCACCAACCTATGCTGCAGCTGTGGCAATGATAGATCCTTAACCCACTGCACTTTGCTGGGAATAGAACCTGTGCTGCCAGAGACAACACCAAATCCTTAACCTGCTGTGCCACAGCAGGGACTCTTGATTTTTTTTTGGGGGGGGGGGCAGATTTCAATTTAAAGGACAGTGGCTACCACTTTGGAAGAAGGATAAACCAGATGGGAGACCATGACAGTGATTTGAGGCTGAGGACAATGATAGCTGGACCAGGGGAGCAAAAGAGGTGGAGATGGAAACATGGAATCAGATCCAGGGCCTGTCCTACAGGTGGAGGCCATGTGACATGAGGATGTCTGTGTGTTTGAGAAAAGAGAGGAGTCAAGATGAAGACAAGAATTCCTACCTGAGCATCTGCATCACAGGGGGTATCTTCCAGTGAGATGGGGATGAAGGCAGGAGAGTATATTTGGACAGGAGATGGGAATGAGACTGTTTGGAAGGAGGCTTCAGACAAGGCCTCATTAGAGCGGAATAGATACCAAGTGCTTAGGGTGATACAAGGGTCTGGGGCTCAGGGAGTCGTCACAGCCACAGCTCTAACTATGAAGGGTCTTTGGGGAGTAAAATGACTTTAGCAGAGAAGCAAAGGGCTGGATCAATTTCACAGGGTAAACTCCACAGGATGGTTTGTGCTCACATGTCCACTTAGGTTTCCCAGTATCAGCAATAAAATAAATGACCACAGCGGAGGTCACCTTGAGTCTGTCCCCAGATGCTGGGACTTGAGTTGTGCAGAATCCACATCCTGTTGTGTCCCTTTTCACAACAAGGGAAGGGTCATCTCGGGTGGTCACAGAGACATGGAGAGAAAGGAAGGCTGTGGTCTGAACCACACACAAGGGTCATGGTATAAGAAATGCTGCTCTTGTCTTTGGCTCTTGGAAAATGACACTGACCATGTTCGACTTGCAGACTCAGCCTGTGATTAGATTTTGAACCCTGGGATCTGCTTCCAGGTACCGTTTCCCTCACTACCAGGTGATCCTGGGATAGTAAGAGGTCCCACATTTTCTCATGCTTCTGAGGGTCATTTCCTGCAGAAACCACTGAAACCATGACCTTCCACTTTCCAAGGCTGGGGTGCAGCATTCTTTAGCCAGAATGTCAGAGCCCATGCAAACTGCATGAGTCCTCCAAAGCTGTCTCACAATTACTCAGAAACTGCCTAACCCAGGTATGAGAAAAGATTAAAAACATACATGATTTGGACTCATTGAGTCCTCATGAGGACAAAACTAGGTAGCATCTGCTATGACTTCATACAGAGGTGGAAACAGAGATACAGAAAATTTCAGTCACTCACTCCTACTCAGCCACTCTTGTGCGCAAAGGCCAATGTTCACAGGATTCTATGATGAAGACACTGCATGTGAATTTTAATCTCGTGTATCCTATGGGAGCCAACGGACCAGGGCACAGAAGGAGATTTTCAAACCTGTTTTGAAGGTAAAGCTGACACTGAAAGATGGGAAGATGTGTAGTGGGGGTTCTTGAACATGATACATGTACTAAGAGTGCCCTTAAGTGGGAGGCCCCTTCTGAAGAGCAGAAAGCCAAGTGCTTCTGTTCAAACTCTCCAAGGTGGGTCAGGGGCTTTCTATTCCATGCAGGTTTAAAGAGCTGCAAATGAGTGTACCAAGCCTGTGGCTGAAAGTTTCTGAGTGGTCGTGATCCCATACACATATGCATTGTTATATATGTACACACAACCCTAGGCATACATGCACACACATATACATGTAGCATTGTTCTATACCTAAATAATAGTGCTTATTGGATACAGTAGCTCCTCTATTTCCTTGAAATACATTAATAGACAGTTTATTTCATGTTTTCCTAGGATCTTTTCATTTTTTTCTCTTCCTTTGGTACCTCTCTTCAATGTGATTTTTTCCCTCCATCATTCCCGCTCCGTGTCCTCCCATGTCACGGGGTCCTCCCCTGCCCATTCATATTTGTGTGCTGGTTAGGATTCAGCTAATCTGAGCGCTGTGTGCCTGGGGGGTGGCCTGGACCCCTCGGCCCTCCTCCCTGAGTTAACTGGGGGTGTGCATATGGATCTGGAAGTCTCTGACAGCTCCAGGTGTCCTCCTGAGTGTTCCGTGGTCTCCTGCTCAGCCGTATAGAGCATGGCTGCCAGGATTCTGGAAGCTGAGCTAAGAAGGGAAGGTGGCAGTTCAGTTTAACCCACAACTTTTTTTTTTTTTTTTTTTTTTACGGCTACACCTGCAGCATATGGAAGTTCCCAGGCTAGGGCTCAGAATGTGGCTGGAGCTGCCAGCCTCCACCATAGCCACAGCAACACCAGATCCTTAACCCACTGAAGAAGGCCAGGGATCAAACCTACATCTTCATGGATACTAGTAGGGTTCCTAACCCATTGAGCTACAACAGGAACTCCCTAACCTGTAATTAAGTCTCTTGTTTTCAGCAGGATAGCTTACCTCCTACCACACCTTTGCTCTCAGCATGATTTTTATGAGATTTAACCATTTTCTTGTATTTATAAAACTGTGACTCTCTTTAATTCTGTTTCCCAAACTATTGTTTATTTTTATTTTTTTGCTTTTTAGGGCTGCATCCAAGGCATATGAAGGTTCCTAGGCTAGGGGTCGAATTGGAGCTAGAGCTGCCGACCTACACCACAGTTCATAACCATGCCAGATCCTTAACACACTGAGCAAGGCCAGGGATTGAAGCAACATCCTCATGGATACTAGTTGGATTAGTTTCTGCTGCACCACAACGGGAACTCCCTTAAACTTATTTTTATTTAGATATAATTCACGTAACATAAAATTCAGTATGTTAACCATTTTTAAGGGCACAGTCGGGACTTCACAATGGCAGAATTGGATGGCAGAATTGGAGGCTCCTGACTCTTCCCCCCTCCCTTGGGTGTACTGAAAAGGGCTATACAAGAATCAATTCCCCAGGGGGAAATCTTTTATTTCTTTTCTTTTTTATTTTTATTTCCTGAGAGAAAATCTTAAAACTAGCCAATTCTCCTACACACTGGATGCCTTGGAAAACACCCACATGTTAGGAAAAGCTGAGATACACATGGGTCATAAACCCAGTGGCCTGCACTGAACCTTACCATCAGGACGCAACCCCAACTCTGATGTTCTCTCTGAGGAGCACAGGCTTGGGCCAAAACATCTAGAGTACCAACATTTAAACTTGCCTTCTGAGGGATTGGTCCCTAAATCACCTAGCGGGGGGAGCTCAGGGGGCTCAATATTCATGAGTCCTCAGGTATAGCAGATACGCAATGCAGTGATTTTAGATGGTTGTGCAAGCACTCCTAATAGCCATTTCTCCTAGCTCAGCACTGAGCAAACAGACAAAATATCCAGCTCCCCATTTCTCCCTGGCAGGGTATAGACTGCACATCTAATATTCCAAAGTTCCCAAACTAGCCTGTATCTGGACATTCGCAGGGTCCTCAGGGAGCTTGAATGGGCATGTGGGCACTCCCTGTTGCTCCTTCCTCCCATGTGCTCCAGGTTTTGCCTGGAAGAAGGTGGACTCTGACTTTTCTGGATGCTGATATGATCCCAGAAAGATGGTGACAGACCCTCCCACTTCCCAAATGTGGCTGTTCACCTTGGAGACCTGCTGCAGACATGGGTATGGCCCAGGGCAAGATTTACAGCCTCCCCCAGAATGTGGATGCTAAGGTTGAGAAGCAAGAAACAATGGCCTGCGGAAAACAACTGCCAGTATAGATGAGACACCTACAAAGATTAACTGCCCTCTGTGAAGGGACTTGACCCCCCTACCCTTCCCCTGACCTTCCCCTCCTCCTTGTTCATTGTTCCCACAAGTGTCCCCATAAGTTCCTGCCACAGATCCTTTATAAGCCTAACATCTAGCAGTCAGCACTGGTGCCATCTTGAGCTCAGCCCATCTATTTTGGATGCCTTAATAAGTCTCTCTTGCTTTACTTGGCCTTGCATGTTCCTCCCTCAGCAAACGTAACAGCTGTTGCCTGAGGGTCTGGCTTCTAATTTGCCTGTTTCCTGGGAGCTTATGTGGCCTCACATTCATTCACTAGGTCCCTCAGTGTCTACAGAGGACAAATCAATGGTTCTTATCAGTCCTGTACACTCTCCTGTAACCCCTCTCCCTGAGGCAGAACAATAACTCAGGTGGTCAGTGTAGGAGCATGGGCTTTGATGCATTCTTTGATATGGCTATTGATTAACATTTGCATTAAGGACTCCAGGGAGTAACATCCCCACAGGCCTAGTTTACTCTAGGGAGTGTACCTACACCCAGATGGACATTAATCCCTAAACCCCTGTGACTCAGTTTACAGGAAGAAAAGGGCAAAACAAGCAAATAAACAAAAAAAACCCATGAGACTTATGGGAAATTTCCATCCCTAAAACCTCTATTGGAAAAGGACTGATATAGGTAATTGGGCAAGGCCAATGGGAGAAAACCTCATCTCTCTGAACCTCATGTTGGTACCCCCCCCCATCTTTAAGGGATAAAAACCCCTATAGGCCATTGAGGGGGGCTCTTCTCCCCGCTCCCAGCAGCCCTGGGAGCTATCTGCTTTCCTGTAATAAAGACTTTACTTGCTTGCTACCTGTGTGTTCTCGGAGTTCTTTGTTTGACTGTGTGAACAAGAACCTGGATTCTGGTAACATTTTTCTGGCATCATTCCTGGCTCAGCCCAGAAGTAAATCCAGAGGGTTAAGGATCCAGTGCAGCTGCAGCTGTGGCGTAGGTCGCAGCTGCAGCTCAGATTTGATCCCTGGCCTGGGAATTTCCATATGCTACATGTGTGGGGGGAAAAAAAATTCTAATGGAAGAAGCAATTCAGCCAATTACACATTGGAAGTGTAATTAATTCTACCAACACCCTTGTAGGACATTCTCACTGCTTGAAACATTCTCAGTGTCACAAGAGAAAGAAAGACTTTGGTGATCACTCCTTTCCCATGCACCATTAGTGAACTCCAGGTCATCATGATCACAGCCACAGATCTGATAATGCTAAGTAATCATTCAAGAAATAGCATAGCTATTATAGCACCACTTAACATATTTCTGCCTATGATTAACCCACTCCACATCACTAACAATATCTCCATCAATAAACAATATGAAAGTAAAATTGACAATTTGAGAAAATGAAATGAGCACTCCTTTTATCACTACTAATGCACGATAGTACTTCTTCCCTTAAAACCAACTTTATCAGTAGTGGTCTAGGAATTTAAATTAGCATATTTCAAGAGCCTTCAAAGCACTAAACACATACAATTTACTCAATTCCTGAAAAATAAGGATTGTAAGACTTTATCCTACATCCTTGAATGCAAATCAAACACTTTTATTAAGCTAAATCCTTTACTAGGTGGGTTCATTTCCAGTCCACAATATTTTAGTTAACAGTTAATTACCCTAATCAACTGGTTTCAAGTGGAGAAAGGCAGGCATTTCTTCAAATTTGCAATTCAATATCATTCACCATAGGGCAAGGCAAAAAGAGGGCTGACTAGTAATCTAGCTCAGTGGGACCTGCCCTTGACCTGACATTTAGCAGGTGTGTCCTAATTGACAGCAATTAGAGTTGCTATCAATTTTATCACTACAATTATTAATATGAAACCACCAGTCTTATCTCAAACACCACTATTTGTTTCATCAGATCTACTTACAGACATACCATTACTATTGTTAATCCCAGGCTTAGCAGCTGAAATTATTATTAGCAGATCACAATCTAAATACGACTTTCTGGAGTTCCCGTCTTGGTGCAGCAGAAAGGAATCCGACTAGGGACCACGAGGTTGTGGGTTTGATCCCTGGCCGCTCGCTCAGTGAGTTAAGGATCCGGTGTTGCAGTGAACTGTGGTGTAGGTCGCAAATGCAGCTCGGATCTGGTGTTGCTGTGGCTGTGGCATAGGCCGGCAGCTGTAGCTCTGATTGAACCCCTAGCTTGAGAACCTCCGTATGCCAAAGGTATGGCCCTAAAAAGACAAAAGACAAAAAAATAAAATAAAATAAACACAGCTTTCATTCACAGAAGAATAAATTTTATATCAACACATTCTGATTTGTTGGTCATCTGAAGTTTATATATATATATATACATTTTTTTTTTCTTTTTAGGGCCAGACTAGCAGCATATGGAAATTCCCAGGCTAGGGGTCGAATTCCACAAACCAATGAGCAAGGCCAGGGATAGAACCATCATCCTCACGGATACTAGTTGGATTTGTTTCCACTGTGACACAAGGGGAACTCTAACAAGTTTATATTCTTATTCTTCTAGGTTCAGAGTAATTTCACATATGATTACATATTACTCAGGGAAAAAGTAATATTTTGGATACATAGAAATAGATTGAGCTATAATAGCCATTGCTTTTAGGCTTTATTGTAAGAGTTTCTCATACATTCACAGTAGGTATAGATGTTGACACAAGGAGTGTTTTTAATATCAGCTACCACAATTATTGCCACTTCCATAGAAGTAAAAGTAGTTGACATGCAAACCTCCATGGAGGTGATAGTAAATGATCACCAGCCATATAATGAGACTTAGGTTTTATTTTCTGTTTTCTGTTTTCTTTTTTTCTTTTTTTTTTTTGCTTTTTAGGGCTGCACCCATAGCATATGGAAATTCCCAGGCTAGGGGTCTAATCAGAGCTACAGCTGCCAGGCTATACCACAGCCACAGCCATAGTAACGCTGGATCTGAACTGTGTCTGTGACCCACACCACAGCTCATGGCAATGCCAGATCCCCAACCCACTGAGCCAGGCCAGGGATTGAACCCACATCCTAATGGATACTAGTCAGATTCATTTTTGCAGAGCCACAACAGGAACTCCTATTTTTTTATTTAGAGTAGGATATCTGGCAGGAATTGTTCTAGCTAATTCATCCATGGACATTGCTCTCCACAATACCTATTATGTCAAACCATAGTTTTTGTACCTATTAATATTGAATTGGCCCCACTAAAATATTTTTAAAAATCTATCCTGTACATTCATTGAGAGCTAAATAACATAAACTTTTAAGTTAAAGACTGAAAGTTTAAACCTCTCCTTAATGATACGCCACATTTTTAATTAGTAATCAATAATTATGATATTTATTTCAATAAAACATTTCAAAATAATTCTACCATGCAAATAAAGAATTATAAATAATTAAAACATCAAAAAATTTCACCCCTTGAGGAACAAAATGAACAAAAATGTATTTGCCTCTTTCACCACCACAACAATGATAGGACTATCTATTATTAATATAACTATTTCATTACTAAGAATTCCATTTCCCACACTTAATTGACTCATTAATAACTGTCTAATTGCTATTTTGCAGTGACTAAATCAACTTTCATCAAAATAAATAAAAGCCATTTGTAATTATAAAGGACAATCTTGAACCCTAATACTTAACATCACCTATTTTATTTATTGGCTCCACAAATCTATTAGACCCCTTTTTTTTTCTTTCTTTTTATTGCTGCACCAGAGGCATATGGAAGTTCCCGCTCCAGTGGTCAAACTGGAGATGCAGCTGCGGCCTAGTCTATAGCCACAGCAACAGGGATCAGAGCCACATCTGTTACCTACCTGCAGCAATGCCAGATTCTTAACCCACTGTTAGGCCAAGGATCGAACCTGCATCCTCACAGAAAGAGCATCAGGTTCTTAACCCACTGAACCACAATGGGAACTCCTCTATTAGACCTTTTGTCACACTCATTTGCACCCACTACACAACTCTCAATAAACCCCGCAATGTCTGTACACCTAAGAGCAGGAACAGTAACTGTCGTAAAACAAAAGCATCTTTGGCCCATTTCCTGCTCCAAGGAACACCTATACCACTTATTCCTATACTAGTTATTCTCAAACCATCAGTCTCTTTATTCAACCAATAACCATAGCCTGATGACTAACACCTAATATCACTGCCAGCCACCTACTAGTTCACCTAATTGGAGGAGCAACCCTAGCCCTAATAAGCATTAGTCCCACTGAAATGGAGTTTTAACTAAAGAACAACCCCCCCTTGGCTAAGAAGGCAGCTGCAAGCCTTTCCAGCTGCGCTCATCACTATACCACCCTTCTTGTAATAATGTAACAACTGTGTGCCCTATGTCCAAGCCAGCAGTCCTGCTAACCAAGTACCCAGCATTGCTTATCAGTTCTGCTTCTGTAACCTTGCTTGCAGTGTTTCTTAGGGAGGAACACTGTCTGCTTGGGGATGGGGGAGGTCCAGAATGCTTACATGGGAAAATCAAGACCTTGTAGTGTATAAAAGTTACTGAGAACAAAGACCTGGTGCTCAGACTCTGGAGGTGACTCCTCTGAGCCCGCACCAGTGCTGAATAAACCTTGCTTTTCCATATCTCTGAGTGCTGTTTGTCTCCTTCCGTTGCCACAGTTTTTGCGGTTTCTGCAACACCACCACAGCTTTTTGTTTGTTTGTTTTTGTCTTTTTAGGGCTGCACCCTTGGCATATGGAGGTTCCCAGGCTAGGGGTCAAATTGGAGCTGTAGCTGCCGGCCTACGCCAGAGCCACAGCAACGTGAGATCTGAGCCACGTCTGCGACCTACATCACAGCTCAGGGCAATGCCGGATCCTTAACCCACTGAGCAAGGGTCAGGGATAGAACCCGCAACATCATGGTTCCTAGTCTGATTCGTTTCCTCTGCGCCACGATGGGAACTCTGCAACACAGCTTTTTATCAGCCTTATTATTCTCACCCTACTTGCTATTCTTGAATTCACGGCAGTTTTAATTCAAGCTCACATGCTCACTCTACCAGTGAGTCTTTACTTCCAGGTTAATACTTAATAACCCACCAAACCATGCATACCATATAGTAAACCCTAGTCCCTGACCACTTACAGGAGCCTTAACAGCCCACTTTATAACATCTGGTCTGATAAAATGATGTCATTTTAACTCAACCTTTCTGTTATCCTCAAGCTCCCCCCCCCCTTTTTTCTTTTTTGGCCACCTCATGGTGTATAGAGTTCTTGGGTCAGGGATCAGATCAGAGATGCAATTGCAACCTACCTGCAGCAATGCTAGATCCTTTAACCCAGGCCTGGGATCGAACTTGCATCCTGGTGCCACAGAGAGGCCACCAATCCTGTTGTGCCACGGCAGGAAATCCATCCTCAGGCTTATTAACCAACATATTAATCATATACCAATGAAATGGGACATGATTTGAAAGGTACATTTCAAGGCCACCATACACCAATTGTCCAAAAAGGACTCTAATACGGAATAGTCCTGTCTACTATATCAGAAATTTTTTTTTCCACTAGTTTCTCCTGAGCTTTTTACCATTCAAGCCTAGTTCCAACACCTGATTTAGGTGGCTGCTGACTACCTGGAGACATTCATCCTCTAAACCCTGGGAAGTAACACTTCTTTTTTTTTTTTTCCTTTTAGGGCCGCACCTGTTGCATATGGAAGTTCCCAGGCTAGGGGTCGAATCAGAGCTGCAGCTGCTAGCCTACACTGCAACCACCGCAATGTCAGATCTGAGCCACATCTGTGACCTACACCACAGCCTGCGGCAATGCTGGATCCTTAACCCGCTGAGCAAGACCAAGGATGGAACCCACATCCTCATGGATGCTATGTTGGGTTCTTAACCACTGAGCCACAATGGGAAGTCCAGAAGTACCTCTTCTTAATTCTTCAGTTCTATGAGCTTCTGAAGTTTCCATCACTTGAGCCCACTATCATTTAATAGAAGGAAATAATAAATAATACCACAAGCTTTATTCATTACAATTTCTCTACAAATTAATTATTTTATTATTGAAAGCCTTGACAAATAACAAATGCTGGAGGGGATGTGGAAAAAAGGGTATCCTCCTACACTGTTGATGGGAATGTAAATTGGTACAACCGCTATGGAAAACAGTATGGCGGTACCTCAGAAAACTAAATATAGTTTAACTACCATATGATCCAGCAATCCCACTCTTGGGCATATATCTGGACAAAACTTTCCGTGAAAAAAAACACATGCACCCGCTGTTCATTGCAGCACTACTCACAATAGCCAAGACATGGAAACAACCTAGATGTCCATTGGCAGATGACTGGATTAAGAAGATATGGTATATATACACAATGGAATACTACTCAGCCATAAAAAGAACAAAATAATGCCATTTGCAGCAACATGGATGGAACTAGAGACTCTCATAATAAGAAAGTCAGAAAGAGAAAGAAAAATACTATATGATATCACTTATATCTGGAATCTAATATATGACACAAATGAACCTTTCCACAGAAAAGAAACTCATGGACTTGGAGAACAGACTTGTGGTTGCCAAGGGGGAGGGGAAGGGAGTGGGATGGACTGGGAGTTTTGGGTTAATAGATGCAAATTATTGCCTTTGGAGTGGATAGCAATGATATCCTGCTGTATAGCACTGGGAACTATATCTAGTCACTTGTGATGGAACATGATGGAGGATAATGTGAGAAAAGGAATATATATATATATATATGTACATATATATGTATGACTGGGTCACTTTTTTGTACAGTAGAAATTGACAGAACACACTGTAAATAAACTACAATGGAAAAAAATTAAAAAAGAAAACCTCGTAATATAAAATTTACTATTTCAGATGGAGTTTATGGCTCAATATTTTTCGCAGGTAAAGGCTTCCATTGACTACAGAAAATTACTGGCTCTACTTTTCTCATTGTGTGCCTTCTATGCCATCTAAAATTTCACTTTACATCTAATCACTTTGAATTTCAATCAGCTGCCTGATACTAATATTTTGTAGGTAAAGTTTGATTATTCCTGTATGTATCTACTGATGAGGATTATATTCTTTTAGTATTAAATAGCACAATTGACTTCTATTACTTTTGCTTTACCTGGAGAAAGAGTAATAAACCTTATACTGACATTATTTACCAATATACTTCTAGGGTTACTACTTGTGCTTACCACATTTTGACTTTCTCAAACGTCTATACAGAAAATTCAAGCCTATACAAATGAGGATTTGATTCTAGAGTCAGCACACCCACCTTTCTCCATTTATTTATTTTTAGAAGTCATTACTTTTCTATTACTTGATTTAGAAATTGCCCTCCTCCAACCCCTGCCCTAAGCATCTCAAACAAATAACCTAAAAACTAAACTCTTTTTTTGGCAGACACTCTAATCTCACTTCTAGTAGCCATAAGTTTAGCCTATGAATGAATTTAAAAGGATTAGAATGAATGTATACGATAATTAGTTTAAACTAAAACAAATTATTTTGAGTCTTAGAATCATGATTAACTTCACAATTATCAAATGTCCTTGGGTCTATCTTAATACCATTTTTAGCACTTATAGTACACTTCCTGGGTACCACTAATACACAAATCCCACTTAATATCCTCATTACTATGCTTAGAGGATATAATGTCATCACTATTCAACATACCAACTGCAATAATGCTAAACACCCACTTTACATTAGCTAGCATCATACCCATTCTCTTCTTAGTATTCTGAGCCTGTAGGGATGCACTAGAATTGTCACTACTAGTTACAATATCCAATACGTATGGTATTGTTTGTGTACAAAATCTTAAACTTCTTCAATGATAAAATGCATTACTCCAAACATTATATTAATATTATTAACATGACTATCAAAAAATTATATCATCTGAGTTAATGCTACACTTTAGAGGTCAGCTTTATCAGCTTATTCCTCCTGAATCAATGTAATGATACCAGCCTTCACTTTTCACTTACCTTCTTTTCTATCTAAAAGCACCTCTGCCTACACTAACAACTTGACTTCTTCCACTAATTCTTCACAGCCAGCCAATTTCATCTATCCAAAGAATCATTAACCACTCAAACTATATATCGCAATAATAATTTCATTACAAATATTCTTAAACTTTCAATGCTTCACAATTGATCACATTCTTTCCCTGTTTTTTTCTTTTTTCTTTTTTTGCTTTTTAGGGCCACACCTGCAGCATATGGAAGTTCCCAGGCTAAGGTGGAATTGGAGCTGCAGCTGTCAGCCTACACCACAGCCACAGTGATGACAGATCCAAGCTGCATCTGTGACCTACAGCACAGCTTGTGGTGATGCAGGATCCTTAACCCACTGAGTGAGGCCAGGGATTGAGCCCAAATCCTTAAGGACACTATGTCAGGTTCATAACATGCTGAGCCACAATGGGAACTTGACTATATATTATTTGAAGTAGCATTAGTCCAAAACCTAATAGTTTATTACCCAGTGGGGAAATCAGAAAAAGACAATTAAATTCAGGACTCATATTTCACACCATTTTGATCACGTCCTACTTCTCATTGTACTAATTTTTATCAAAATCTTATAGGTTCATTACTTTTTTTTTCTTCTTTTTTTTTTTTTTTTGGTCTTCTTATGGCCATGCCTGCAGTATGTGGAGGTTCCCAGGCTAGGGTCAAATCGGAGCTGTAGCTGCTGGCCTATGTCACAGCCACAGCAACGTGAGATCCAAGCCACATCTGCGACCTACACCACAGCTCACAGAAATGCCAGACCCTTAACACACCGAGCAAGGCCAGGGATCAAAACTGTGTCCTTATGCATGCTGGTCAGATTCATTTCCCCTGAGCCATGAAGGGAATGGGAACTCCCTCATTACATTTTCTAATAATTCAATACTGAACTCAAACAATATCTAATTCTTAATCTAATATTTTCTTATTATTTGAAATTATAATACTAAGTCCCTTGATGAATTAGATGGCATATCCTTTCTTTACACTATCTTTATGAGGAATAATCATAACCAGCTCCATCTGTCTCTGCCTAACAGACTTAAAATCACTCATCTCATAGTCCACCATCAGCCACATAGCACTAGTAATTGTAGCCATTCTTATCCAAATATCATGAAGTCATACAGGGGCTACAGCCTGAATAATCACCCACAGCCTTACATTATCAATACTATTTTGCCTAGCATATTCAAACTATGAACAGCATTACAGCTGAACTATAATTCTAGCTTGCGGACTACAAATACTACTTCTACTAATAGCAGTATGATAGCTTCTAGAAAGCCTCAGCAACCTAGCTTTACCTCCATCACCTGCTCCAGCCCTCCTTGTTCTGGTGCTGCTGCTGCTCATTCATAAGGTGGAGATTGCCATTGCAAATGAGAGTGCACATACTTGGAGAAAATGGTGCTGGTTTGGGTGTTGGCCCTGCCTCTGACCAAGGGGTAGGCAACCACTGCCAGCTCAAGCAGCCCTGCAGACACTCTGGAGGGAACAATGCTAGCTCCAGGATGGAGATGGTCATCACCAGAGTATAGGTTTCTGTGCATGCTTGAAAGGGAAGGGCCATCTCTTTGGACTTGACTCAGCCTCTAACCAAGGTGTGCACACTGGAGAAAAAGTAAGACAATCACAGAGGTGCAGCCACAAGCCCTCATACTCCAGCCACCTCCCAAACCAAGGCAGAGACTGCCATCACACCCAGGATAAATCTAAGGGATCTTGCTCCAGCTCCTTGGGCCCCCACCCCACCTCTGATAGGACTGTAACAGTCATTGAGCATATGAGAAGCCCCTGCCAGAATCTGGATGTGGCTCTCTCTATCCCCTCCAACTCCAGCCCTACTGCCCACCACACTGGGGGCTGCCAGAACACCCTGGGAGAAGACGTGGCCCATGCTCACGTCAGATCCAGCTCTCCCAACAAATCAAGTGGGCACAGCAGACTGCATAGGGACCCTCTCACACAAGGACACAACTTTAAGACTGGGAGAGGTAACTTTCTCACCTAATTTCATAGAGGTAGGGAAACAAATAAAATGAGAAGATTGAGGAATATGTTTGAGATGAAAGAATAAGAAAATAACCATATTGAAAATGAGATAAATAATTTACCTGATGAACAGATCGAAGCAATAGTAGTAAGAATGATAACTGAACTGGGGTAAAGAATAGGTGAACACAGGGAGAATTTTTTTAAAGAACCAGAAAATATAAAAAAGAACCAGTTAGAACAGAAGAGTAGGCAATACGGAAGATAAGAAAACATAGAAAATCCATTAGAATCTGGAAGGCATAATAGTAAAAAACACCCAATTAGAACAACAAAGAGAAAAAAATTAATGAGGCAAATTTAAAGGACCATGACACAGCATCAAGCATACTACCATTCACATTACAGGGGTCCCTGAAGGAGAAGAGAGAAAGGGTTAGAAATAGTTGATAAAATTATGACTGAGGAGTTCCAGTCTTGGCACAATGGAAACAAAGCCAACCAGGAGACATGAGGTTTCAGGTTTGATCCCTGGCCTTGCTCAGTAGGTTAAGGATCTGGCTTTTCCGTGAGCTGTGGTTAGGTCACAGACGCAGCTTGGATTTGGTGTTGCTGATGCTGTGGCATAGGCTGGCAGCAATAGCTCCAATTAGACCCCTAGCCTGGGAACCTCCATATGCCACAAGTGTGGCCCTAAAAAGACAAACAAAACAAAACAAAACAAAAAACACCAAAAAACAAGACAAATGACAACAACAAAATTATGACTGAAAACTTCCCTACTCTGAACATGGAAACAGATATCCAGGTACAGGAATCACAGAAGGTCCTAAATGAGATGAATTCAAAAGACCCACACAGGTCATAATTTAAAAAGCAAAGTGAGGAGTTCCCGTCGTGGCGCAGTGGTTAACGAATCTGACTAGGAACCATGAGGTTGCGGGTTCGATCCCTGGCCTTGCTCAGTGGGTTAACAATCTGGCGTTGCCATGAGCTGTGGTGTAGGTTGCAGACACAGCTCGGATCCTGCGTTGCTGTGGCTCTGGCGTACGCTGGCAGCTGCAGCTCCAATTAGACCCCTAGCCTGGGAACCTCCATATGCGATGGGAGCGGCCCAAGAAATGGCAAAAAGACAAAAAAAAAAATTTTAACACATAAACAGAGAAATAAAATCATAAAAAAAAGCAAAGTGAAAGATAAAGAGAGAATTCTAAATGAAGCAAGAAAACAGCAAAGAGTCACATAGATGGGAATCATCCATAAGGCTATCAGCTGATTTTTCATAAGAGTCTTTGAAGATCAGAAGCAAGTGGCATGATGTATTTAAATTGTTGAATGTAAAAAACTTAAAACCTAGGATACTCTACCCAGAAAGGCTGTCATTCAGAACTGAAGAAGAGAGAATTTCTCAGAGGAGCAAAAACTAAGAGCTCATCAATACTAAACCAATCTTATGAGAAGTATTCAAAGGTCTTCTTTAAGTGAAAAAGAAAAGGCTACAATAATGGGAGTTCGCACTGTGGCTCAGTGGTAACAAACCCAACTAGTATCCATGAAAATGCAGGTTTGATCCCTGGCCTCACTCAGTGGGTTAAGGATTCGACATTGCCATGAGCTGTGATGTAGGCTGGCAGCTATAGCTCCAATTGGACCCCTAGCCTGGGAACTTCCATGTGCCACAGGTGTAGCCCTAAAAGAGACAAAAAGAAAAAAAAAATAACTTATAGGAAGGGGGAAAAAATCCCACTTTAAAGGTAAAAAGTGGAAGTTCACATTGTGGCTCAACAGATTAAGAACCCAACTAGTATCCATGAGGATGTAGGTTTGATCCCTGGCCTCACTGGGTTAAAGATCTGGCATTGTGGCAAGTTGCAGTGCAGGTCGAAGATATGGCTCAGATCTGGCATTTTTGTGGCTATAGCGTAAGCCAGCAGCTGCAGTTCTGATTCTACCCCTAGCTCTGGGGTCAAATCTTATGTCACGGGTATACCCTAAAAAGAAAAATAAAGAAAAAAAAAAGTACTAAAGGCTGTGAATCAAACCACTTAAGCTACCTTGAATATTAGAAAATATTAATATTAGAAAAGTATAAAATCAACTATAACTATGATAAATAGTTATGGGACAGATAGGAAGATGTAAAATATGACATTAAAAACAACATAGGGGAGGGAGTAAAAAAGTAGATCTTTTAGAACTTATTTGAACTTAAAGACTAACAATTTAAAACAACCAGATATTGTTATAGATCAACATACATGAGGCCCATGGTAACCATAATCAAAACCCTATAGTAGATATGTAAAAACAAGGGAAAGGAACATAAGCAAAACTCTAAAAAAAAAAAAAAGAAATCATGTCACCATAATGGAAGAAACTGACAGCAGAAGAAAACAACAGAACAGAGAAGAACTACAAAACAACTGTAAAACAAATAACAAAAATGGCAATAAGTACATGCCTATCAATAATCGTTTTAAATGTCAATGAATTAAATGCTTCAATCAAGTCACAGGGTCACCGACTAGATAATGTTAGGCTTTTAGCCGGGCTCATTAGGAAAAAAGAGAGAGGAAAATAATGAAATAAGAAATACAAGAGGAAAACTTACAACTAATATCACAGAAATGTAAATAATTGTAAGCAAATATTATGAACGGTTATATGCCAATAAATTGGACAAACTAGAAGAAATGGATAAATTCCTAAAAACATACAATTTTCAAGAATGAATTAGGAAAAATTGGAGTTCCCATTGTGGCGCAGTAGTTAACAAATACGACTAGGAACTATGAGGTTGAGGGTTCGATCCCTGGCCTTGCTCAGTGGGTTAAAGGATTCGGCGTTGCTGTGAGCTGTGGTGTAAGTCACAGGCATGGCTCAGATCCTGAGTTGCTGTGGCTCTGGAGTAGGCCAGTGGCTGCAGCTCTGATTCAACCCCTAGCCTGGGAACCTCCATATGCCACAGGTGTGGCCAGAGAAAAGACCAAAAAAAAAAAAAAAGAATGAATTAGGAAAAATTGATAATCTGAAGAGACTGTATTGAAGCTGAATCAGTAGTCAAAAAACTCTCCAAAAACAAGTCTAGGAATACATGGCTTCTACCAAGCATACAAAGAAGAATTAAAGCCTATCATTCTCGAACCATTCCAAAGAAACAAGAGAGGGGAACACTGGGAGTTCCCATCATGGCTCAGTGGTTAACCAACCAGACTGGTAACCATGAGGTTTCAGGTTCAATATCTGGCCTCGCTCAGTGGGTTGGGAATCCCTCATTGCCATGAGCTGTGGTGTAGGTCACAGACTCAGCTCAGATCCCACATTGCTGTGGCTGTGGTGTAGGCCAACAGCTACAGCTCTGATTCAACTCCTAACCTAGGAACCTCCATATGCCTTTGGTGTGGCCCTAAAAAGACAAAAGACAAAAAAAAAGAGAGAGAGAGAGGGGAACACTCCCAAATGCATTCTACAAGGCCACCATTACTCTGACACAAAAACCAGACATTAAAAAAAGGAATGAATATACATGTAGAAATCCTCAAAAAAAAAATAGCAAACCAAATTCAACAATATATACAAGTGTGATTTATTCCAAGGATGGAAGGATGTTTTCATATTCACAAATCAATGTGACACATCACACCAACAACAACAACAAAAAAAAAAAACGGAAAAAAATTTCATGAGCATCTCAACAGTCACCAAAAAGCCTTTGACAAAATTCAACACCCATTCACTATAAAAACTCGCAACAGAGTTGTTGTACAGTGGACATGAAGTATGAGGTAGCTGGGCCCCTGGGCTGAGAACAGCTGGGAGTTGTTAGGTTGAGTAAATTGAGCCTGGCTTCTCTTTGACCCCTAAGGAGAAAGTTGATGGCAGAAGCTGGACTCTGATGGAATAGAAAGAGAAGACCTCTCTGGTGCTCCTCACTTGGGGGATGCTGACACCCACACTCCTCTTTAGGGTGTGTATGACTTCTTTTGTTCTGACTTAAATAAACTGCTTCTCTGTGCACTCTCCCACATGTTGTACTGCGACTCTAACAATAAACTTTATATCTGTTTTCACAGTCTTTGCCTCCTTGAAACATTCTTGCTTTCACAGGGGGCAAGAATCATGGCAATTCTGCTTCTAGCTTCTAGTCAGTCTAGTGGTACCCAGGCTGCCCAGGTGCAATTCCTGTGCAGAGAATTTAAGATCTCGCTTCAAGCCATCACTCACCGCTGACTCTCCAAGATCAGACGTATCTCAACATAATAAAAACCACTTATGACAAAGCAAAATAATCCCATTTTAAAAGGGCAAAATACCTGATAGATATTATCCCAAAACCATATTCAATGGCCAAGAAGTATACGAAAAGATGCTACTATCACTAATATCAGGGAAGTGCACATCAAAAATGCAATGAAATATTTACCTCAGAAAGAGAAAAGGGAAAGGCTTGTGCAGCAGGGAGATATGCTATAATCCAAAACCACCCAACCATCCTAAAAAAAGCAGTCCAGTAAAGATGCAGAATAGAAGAAAATCTCATTCATAACTGATGGGTGCAGGCACTGGGCATCTTGTACAGGTCCTACTAAGCCAAGTATATTAACACATGATGCAGCCTTCATGCCCCCTATACATTAACCCAACCAGTGTGAAAATTTAGGCACATACACACACACACACACACACACACACACACACGGCAAGAAAATGTATTTATCTGCTTTATTTACCCCAAACCTGGAAGAAGCCAAGATGCCATTCAACAGGTGAACAGAGAACAAAAGTGTGACACAGTAGCTTGGGTCTCCGGAGGCATACATGAGCTGCAGGCCCAGGGGCAGGAGGTAAGTCACAGGCTAGAGGAACAGGAGGTGAAAATACCGGATGCGGACAGGTACTAAAGCATAGGCACTGTAGACACATTAGCTCCCATGAGCAGACGCACAGGGGAAGGCAGACACAGGGATGGAGTGGGATACAGACATATGGGGTGAGACACTGTATCAGATGCAGGAGCAGGAAATGGAAACACTCAAGGCAAGACAGCAATGGGGACAGAGACTCTCACAGGTACCCTCGGCTGAGGCCCAGCAACGGAAACTGCAAGCTGTGGTAGCTGCAGATAGAGGGAGAAGAAAATCTTGACAACAGGAGGACATACATACATAGTTAGTAATTGTATGAGTTGGTGATACTACAGAGAAGCTATGTGGTGTTTTTTTTGTTTGTTTTGTTTTTTTTTCCTGTGGAGACACAGGAGGCCTGGTGTGGCTGCAGACAGGCAGGGTAGAGGCACTGAAGGCAGACATGATCTGAAGACATACAGTTTGAAAACTCAAGAGGGAAGATGTGGAATGTCAGGTTCATCCGTGCTTCAAGGACATTTATACCCTAAAAGAATCTGTCAGAATGGAAGAGTGGAAATCAATGATCTCACTTGCCTTCTCAAAAATTCAAAAGAAAAAAATCAAACCGGAAAAGTATAAAATGAAAGCAATAACAAGGATAAGAGCAGACATAAAGGAAATACAAAAACAAAACAGGAAGTAATTTGCAAGCCTAAAATATTTTTATTTTTTAAAATTTTTATGTATTTATTTACTTATTGCTTTTTAGGGCCCCACCCACGGCACATGGAAGTTCCCATGCTAGGGGTCAAATTGGAGATGCAGATGCCGGCCTACACCACAGCCACAGCAAGGCAAGATCTGAGCCGCATCTTCAACCTACATCACAGCTCATGGCAATGACAGATCCTTAACCAACTGATTGAGGCCAGGGATCGAACTTGCATCCTCATGGATCCTAGATGGGAATCATTAACCACTAAGCCAAGAAGGGAACTCCCGTAAAATATTTTTAAATATTAAAAAGTTAATGAACACCAGAGCAAGCTCTGCATGACCAAGTGAAATCTGCTACCATCGTGGTGTGGACCTCCCAGTCCTGTCTGCCCTCAGCAAGTCCTCCTTTGCTTCAAAGAAACACTGTTAGCCCCATCAACACTCCAGAAAAGCTACACTGCCTCAAAAAAGATTGACCAACAATGCCAGCCCTCAGGAAATATTCCACGGCAGTGACAAGGCAAACACTGCCCGATAACGGAGAGTACAACTCCCTCAGGAGAAAGAAAACAACAAGCAAGATGAAGAAGCAGAGAAACCACCCCCAGTCAAACCAATAGGAGAACTCACCTAAAACAGTCAACAATGAAACAGATCTCTGCAGTCTGACAGACCTGGAGTTCAAAAGAGAAATAGTGAAAATACTGAAGGAATTAAGAGAAGATATGAACAGTAATGCAGATACCCTCAGAAAGGAACTAGAAAATATAAGGAGGAGCCAAGAAAAACTAGAACATTCATTTGCAGAGATGCAAACTGAACTAAGGGCAGTAAAAACCAGAATGAATAATGCAGAAGAATGAATCAGTGATATGGAAGATAGAATAATGGAAATCACTCAATCCGGTCAACAGACAGAAAACCGAATCCAAAAACTGGAAAGCAATATAAGAGACCTATGGGATAATATAAAGCGGGCCAATCTACGCATAATAGGAATTCCAGAAGGAGTAGAAAAAGATAAGGGGATGGAAAATATATTTGAAGAAATTATCGCTGGAAACTTCCCAAATCTAAAGGATACTGGGTTCAAGATACAAGAAGCACAGAGGGCCCCAAACAAATTGAACCCAAATAGACCCACACCAAGACACATCATAATAAAAATGGCAAAAGTTAGTGATAAAGAGAGGATCCTAAAGGCAGCAAGAGAAAAACAGACTGTTACCTACAAGGGAACCCCCATAAGAATATCAGCTGATTTCTCTACAGAAACACTACAGGCCAGGAGGGAATGGCAAGAGATATTTAAAGTGCTCAAAGGAAAAACTATGCAACCTAGAATACTCTATCCAGCAAGAATATCATTTAAAATAGAAGGGGAAATAAAATTTTTTTCCAACAAACAAAAACTTAAAGAATACTGCAACACAAAACCCAGGTTAAAAGAAATATTGAAAGGGCTTCTCTAAACCAAAAAGAAAGGAAGGAAAGGGAAGAAAAAAGAAAAGAAAAAAAAAGAAGACGAAGAGGAAGAACTAGGACTGAGGAAACCACAATCAGAGAGCAGTCACTCAAATAAGCCAGCATACAGATTTAATCATGAACAGGCCTCAAACAAAATAAAATTAAAAAGAAAAAAAGAAAAAAGAGTCATCAAAACCATAAAATGTGGGCAAGGGATGTTAGGAAGTAAATAACCCTTTTTGTTTGTTTGTATGTTTCTCTTCTTAATTTTAATATAGTAATGAAGTGTTTGAACTTACAGGACCATCAGGCTAAAACACATAATTATGGGAAGGGGTTAGCATACTTAAAAAACAGGGTAACCACAAGCCCAAACCAAATATTGCATTTGCAAAAAATGAAAAAAGAAAAATACACTCAAGCAGATAATAACAGGAGACCATCCAACCAAAAAAAAAAAGAAAGAAAGGAAGAATGGAGAACCATAGAATCAACTGGAACACGAGGTTCAAATGGCAATAAATAATCATCTATCAATTATCACCTTAAATGTCAATGGACTGAACGCCCCAATCAAAAGACACAGAGTGGCTGAGTGGATAAAAAGGCAAAAACCTTCAATATGCTGCCTACAAGAAACTCACCTTAGGACAAAAGATACATATAGATTGAAAGTGAAAGGGTGGGGAAAAATATTTCACGCCAATAGACATGACAGAAAAGCAGGAGTCGCAACGCTCATATCAGACAAAATAGACTTTAAAACAAAAGACATCAAGAAAGACAAAGAAGGACACTACTTAATGATTAAGGGATCCATCCAAGGAGAGGATGTTACTATCGTCAACATATATGCCCCAAATACAGGAGCACCCAGATACATACAACAAATATTAACAGACATAAAGGGAGATATTGATGAGAATACAATCATAGTAGCAGACCTTAATATCCCCCTCACATCAATGGACAGATCCTCTAGACAGAAAACCAATAAAGCAACAGAGATCCTAAAGGAAACAATAGAAAAGTTAGACTTCATTGATATCTTCAGGACACTACATCCAAAAAAAGCAGAATACACATTCTTCTCAAATGCTCATGGAACATTCTCAAGAATCGACCACATATTGGGACACAAAGCGAATCTCAATAAATTTAGGAGCATAGAAATTATCTCAAGTATCTTCTCTGACCACAATGCCATGAAATTAGAAATCAACCATGGGAAAAGAAATGACAAAAAACCTACTGCATGGAGACTAAACAACATGCTACTAAAAAACCAATGGGTCAATGAGGAAATCAAGAAGGAAATTAAAAACTACCTTGAAACAAATGATAATGAAGACACAACCGCTAAAAATCTATGGGATGCTGCTAAAGCAGTGCTCAGAGGGAAATTTATAGCAATACACGCCTTTCTCAAAAAAGAAGAAAGATCCCAAATTGACAACTTAACCCTCCACCTAAATGAATTAGAAAAAGAAGAACAAAAAAGGCCTAAAGTCAGCAGAAGGAAGGAAATTATCAAGATCAAAGAAGAAATCAATAAAATAGAGACTCAAAAAACAATAGAGAAAATTAATAAAACCAAGAGCTGGTTCTTTGAAAAGGTAAACAAAATTGACAACCCCCTGGCCAGACTCACTAAAAAGAGGAGAGAAAGAACCCAAATAACCAAAATTATAAGTGAAAAAGGAGAAATCACAACGGATACAGCAGAAATACAAAAAACCATAAGAGAATACTATGAACAACTATATGGCAACAAGTTTGACAATCTGGAAGAAATGGACAATTTTCTAGAATCTTACAGCCTGCCAAACTGAATCAAGTAGAAACGGACCAACTGAACAGACCGATCACTAGAAATGAAATGGAAGAGGTCATAAAATCACTCCCTACAAATAAAAGTCCAGGACCAGATGGCTTCACAGGTGAATTTTATCAAACAGATAAAGAGGAATTGGTGCCCATCCTCCTTAAACTCTTTCAAAAGGTTGAAGAAGAAGGAATACTCTCAAAGACATTCTATGATGCCACCATCACCCTAATCCAAGACCAGACAGAGATACCACCAAAAAAGAAAACTATCACCCAATATCATTGATGAATGTAGATGCAAAAATTCTCAACAAAATCTTAGCCAACCGAATCCAACAACATACCAAAAAAATTATACACCATGACCAGGTTGGGTTCATCCCAGGTTCACAAGGATGGTTCAACATACGCAAATCAATCAGCATCATACACCACATTAACAAAAAAAAGTCAAAAATCATATGATCATCTCAATAGATGCAGAAAAAGCATTTGACAAAGTCCAACATCCATTCATGATCAAGACCCTCACCAAAGTGGGTATAGAGGGAACATTCCTGAATATAATCAAAGCCATTTATGATAAACCCACAGCAAATATAATCCTCAATGGGGAAAAACTGAAAGCCTTCTCACTCAAATCTGGAACAAGACAGGGATGCCCACTCTCACCACTGCTCTTCAACATCGTTTTGGAAGGCCTAGCCACAGCAATTAGACAAACCAAAGAAATCAAAGGCATCCATATAGGAAGAGAAGAGATCAAACTGTCACTGTATGCAGATGACATGATACTATACATAGAAAACCCTAAGGACTCAATCCCAAAACTCCTTGAACTGATTCATAAATTCAGCAAAGTAGCAGGATATAAGATTAACATTCAGAAGTCAGTTGCATTTCTGTATACCAGCAAGGAAATACTAGAAAAGGAATACAAAAATATAATACCTTTTAAAATTTCACCTCACAAAATCAAATACCTCGGAATACACCTGACCAAGGAGGTAAAGGACCTATATGTCGAGAACTATAAAACTTTCATCAAAGAAATCAAAGAAGATGTAAAGAAATGGAAAGATATTCCATGTTCCTGGATTGGGAAAATCAATATTGTAAAAATGGCCATACTACCCAAAGCAATCTACAGATTCAATGCAATCCCTATCAAATTACCCAGGACATTTTTCACAGAACTAGAACAAACAATCCAAACATTTATATGGAACAACAAAAGACCCAGAATTGCCAAAGCAATCCTGAGAAACAAAAACCAAGCAGGAGGCATCACTCTCCCAGACTTCAAGAAATACTACAAAGCCACAGTCATCAAAACAGTGTGGTACTGGTATCAAAACAGACAGACAGACCAATGGAACAGAATAGAGAACCCGGAAATAAACCCTGACACCTATGGTCAATTAATCTTTGACAAGGGAGGCAAGAACATAAAATGGGAAAAAGAAAGTCTATTCAGCAAGCATTGCTGGGAAACCTGGACAGCTGCATGCAAAGCAATGAAACTAGAACACACCCTCACACCATGCTCAAAAATAAACTCCAAATGGCTGAAAGACTTAAATATAAGACAGGACACCATCAAACTCCTAGAAGAAAACATAGGCAAAACACTCTCTGACATCAACATCATGAATATTTTCTCAGGTCAGTCTCCCAAAGCAACAGAAATTAGAGCAAAAATAAACCCATGGGACCTCATCAAACTGAAAAGCTTTTGCACAGCAAAGGAAACCCAAAAGAAAACAAAAAGACAACTTACAGAATGGGAGAAAATAGTTTCAAATGATGCAACCGACAAGGGCTTAATCTCTAGAATATATAAACAACTTATACAACCCAACAGCAAAAAAGCCAATCAATCAATGGAAAAATGGGCAAAAGACCTGAATAGACAGTTCTCCAAAGAAGATATACAGATGGCCAACTAACACATGAAAAAATGCTCAGCATCGCTGGTTATAAGAGAAATGCAAATCAAAACTACCATGAGGTATCACCTCACACCAGTCAGAATGGCCATCATTAATAAATCCCCAAATAACAAGTGCTGGAGGGGGTGTGGAGAAAAGGGAACCCTCCTGCACTGTTGGTGGGAATGTCAACTGGTACAGCCACTATGGAGAACAGTTTGGAGATACCTTAGAAATCTATCCATAGAACTTCCATATGACCCCGCAATCCCACTCTTGGGCATTTATCCGGACAAAACTCTACTTAAAAGAGACACGTGCACCCGCATGTTCATTGCAGCACTATTCACAATAGCCAAGACATGGAAACAACCCAAATGTCCATCGACAGATGATTGGATTGGGAAGAGGTGGTATATATACACAATGGAATACTACTCAGCCATAAAAAAGAATGACATAATGCCATTTGCAGCAACATGGATGGAGCTAGAGAATCTCATACTGAGTGAAATGAGCCAGAAAGACAAAGACAAATACCATATGATATCACTTATAACTGGAATCTAATATCCAGCACAAATGAACATTTCCTCAGAAAAGAAAATCATGGACTTGGAGAAGAGACTTGTGGCTGCCTGATGGGAGGGGGAGGGAGTGGGAGGGATTGGGAGCTTGGGCTTATCAGACACCACTTAGAATAGATTTACAAGGAGATCCTGCTGAATAGCATTGAGAACTTTGTCTAGATACTCATGTTGCAACAGAAGAAAGGGTGGGGGAAAAATGTAATTGTAATGTATACATGTAAGGATAACCTGACCCCCTTGCTGTACAGTGGGAAAATTAAAAAAAAAAAAAGTTAATGAACCACTAGAAAAACTGATGAAGAAAAACAGAGTAGACACACAGACTCAATATCAGGAATCACACAGAGTAATCATCTACAGAGGCTATAGACCTCAACCAGGTACCAAGAGGATTTTATGAAATGCTTAGTACAAAATATATCACAACAAAGATCAAAATGCACCACTTTCTAAAAACTTGAGGAAGCTAACACAAAAATAACAAAAATGTAGAAAAACTCTTATTTAGTAAATAAATAAATAAATGGAATCAATTATTTTAAAAAATCAACCATTGATCCAAAAACAACAAACTTTCCACAAGGCACATTCTAGGCACAAACTTATTAAATGCTCAAATTTCAAACACTTAGCAAAAAAACAAACAAACCAAAAACCTAAGTTTTCCAGACTTTCCCAAATTGAAGGAAACGCTGGGAATTGTTTTTCAAATACTTTTGGGAAGCCAGCATAACACTGAAACTACAATCTGCCCAGGATATCAGCTAATAAGAAAAGTATAGACCATCTATTTCATCAACAGATATGCAGATAGTCAAGCAGAATATTAATTGACAAATAGGAGACCAGGAAACAAGTTTCCACAGGAGAAAAGAATCAATGAAGGATTAACTCATGCAACATTTGAAAACAATTCTTCAGGCCTAGGGGAGCCCAGCCTGCCCATCCCTCAAGTAGCCCCGGGAACCCAGGGGATCTTATGGCCTCCCCAGCCAGGTTTGGTCCAGCCAGGGCTGCTGAGGTGCCCTGTGCTGCCCTGTGGGGCCTCCTGGAGAGCAGGTACCACCCTGACCCAGGTCAGCAGGTGTCCGGCTCTCCTGAGCCCAGGCACTCCGGGTAACTGAAATGTAAAAATAAATCTTCAAATCAGTCTAAGAAAAGCCCAGAGACCAAAGAGAAAAGAGAGCAAACAGATGGGGCAAAAGAAAGGCCAGGAGGCTGACTGACCTACTGAAAGTTAACTCACCTGAATCAGGTCTAGGTGAGAGGATCCCTAGGACAGGATGACCCCCGAGGACAGGATGCCAAAAGGCAGGCACCCCAGAGAGGTGACAGCACCACCAGCTGTAGGACAGTGGAGCCCAGTACTTCCGCCAGGGGCTCCAGGTCTCCTACTTCAGCCTAGGCCCAGGAGGTGAAGACAGGCTCCACCCCACTTCACAGCCCTGGGAATTCTGATTGGCTGCTTCTTGTTTAACATCATGTGTGCGCACAGTGTGCTGCTTAAAGGTCTGCAGAGCCTCTGATTGGCCGCCTCCCTGCCCTTTCCCAGCCAGGGTCACTCCAGGCATCCATTTTATCATGCTCCCTTACCACTGGGGTCCCAACCTGAGGATCCCTGCTTGAGCCCGGAGAGAGGAGCATCCTTATCCAGTTCTGGACCTTAAGGAGGAAGCAGTCTTTTACCATTAATTGTGCTGTTAGTTGCTGTAAGCTTTTTTAAAACAATCAGATTTCAGAAGTTCCCTTCTGTTCCTGGTGCACTAAGAGTATACATTATCACTGGATGTTGAATTTTGTCCTATGCCTTTCCTGCAACTATTGAGATAGTAGAATTATTTTTTAAATTCTCCTGTATGGTGATTACGTTCATGTATAAAATATCAAATCAGCCTTCAGTATATGAATTATCCCTATTAGGTATTGATGTACAATTTTTAAATATATTACTGAGTTCCATTTGGGATATCTCCATCTATCTATAATGTATCATATTTTTATTTTGAAATAATTATATATAATTTTGAAATTATCTTAAATTTGCATACCATTTGTATGAAATAACCTTGAGAAAGTTCTCAAGTGCATGCTAGGTAGGTTCCTCCAATGCAAAATTGTGATACAATACACAACCAGAATATTGACCTTGATAAGCAACATTTCCCTCAGGATAAGCATCCTTTATGTTGTACTTTTTAAAAAGATTTTTATGGCCGTACCATGGCATATGGAAGTTTTTAGGCCAAGGACTGAATGTGAGCCACTACTCTGACCAATGCCATAGCTGCGGCAACGCCTGATCCTTTAAACCACTGTGCCACAGTAGGAACTCCCATGTTGCACTTTTACAGCCACAATTAATTCTTTTTTTTTTCCCCAGGATGTGAGTTTATTTTAACATTGCAAAATCAATGTAATTCATGTATTAGCAGAAAAGAGAAAACATATATTTTGATAGATGATGAAAAAGAGTTGATAAAATTGAACATAGGTTCATGGAAAAAACTCTCAGCAAACTAGGAATAGAAGAGAGCTTCTTTAATCTGATGAAAGTGTACTTTAGAAAACCTACAACCTAAATTGTAATTACTGGTGAAATAATGAAGGCTTTCCCTCTGAGACTGAGAGCAAGGCTGTGATAGTTGCTGTCACCATTTCCATGCCACATAGCACTGAAAGTCTTGGGGGGAGAGGTGGAGTATAAAGCTTAGAGTAAAACTTTCATTATTTGTAGATAACATGATTGTATATGTATAAAATTCAATAGAATGTACAAACAGCCACAATTAATTCTTTCCAGCTTCCACTCCTCCCTTAAACACTGCCAGGAACTTATCTGTTACATGTCCACCTTTCTATAATTTTTCACTGAGAAAATGTCATATATGCAGAATCAAACTGTAATCTTATGGGTTTGACATTTTCCCCTCACTATAAAACAGGCAGTAATTTACAAGCCTAATGAACCACTAGAAATGGAATCACACAGCATGTGAACCATTGAGATGTAATTTTTTATTTCAATATAATTTTCTATGGCATTATCCAGATTGTGGTGTGTATCAACAGTTGTTCTTTCTTTGTAGTTTTCCATAGTATGAACATAACACTTTGTTTAACCATTCATATGTTGAAGGTCGTATTGCTTATTTCTAATTTGTGGCTATAATAAAAATCTGCTCTAAACATAAGTACACAGGAGGTTCTTTAAGGCTTCAAGTGCAAGTTTTGAAGCAAGCATGAAATATATATATTACTGATAAAATATTTCATAAACATTAAATTTGTCAACTATAAAAAACTGGATATGATTAATGTAAATATTGCAGCCTAATAAGGCAAAATCATGTTATAAAAATTAAAACAAGATTGGTCTAGGTACTAAATAACTGGATGAATAATATAAATACCTGCCAGTTTTATGTAGTTGAAAAAATCCTGATAGAATAAAATATTTTAGGTAGGAATGGGGGAGAGGGAAGGAACAATATGTTTTTGAAATTTTAAACATACATTTGAAAAAATAATTACATTTTTGAGTGGCTCTACAATTATATTATTTATATATATCTTCAATATATATCTTATATCTTTGTATGTGTTATAAAAAGCTATATTTTTTGTTATATCTTTATATATTTTTCCTATAAGATGCCTAAAGTTCTTTGTGGAATGAAATAAGTTGCAAATTAGTAAAAATAATGATTTTCTTTTTTATTCAATAGGAAAGAGGGTTGAAAACTCATGAAATGTCTTTTATTTATTTATTTTTTTTTTCATTTTAGGGCTGCACCTGTGGCATGTGGAAGTTCCCAGGCTAGAAATCGAATTGGAGCTGCAGCTGCCAGCCTAGGCCACAGCCACAGCCCAGCCATGCCAGATCCAAGCTGTGTCAGCAACGCTGGATCCTTAACTCACTGAATGAGGCCAGAGATCGAACCCACATCCTCATGGATACCAGTTGAGTTTGTTACCACCGAGCCGCAATGGAAACTCCCATGCATTGTCTTTTAAAACTACTGAGAAAAAAGTTTGAAAACTGAAAGGAACAGAAAAGTTCTGTTCTTATCGTGAAAACTGACTTCTTTTTAAGTCTGTACCCAGGGACCCACATGACAGTGAGTGGCAGTCTAAGGACCTGGAGTTCAGCTTTGATAACTACGTGACATATTTTGTGCAGTGCCTCAAGACAGAACAACTGGAGCATCGTTTCATTCCTGGAGTCAATCTGTTCTCTAGTGACCAAACTGACAAACTAAGTAAAGATTTTCTGTCAAAGCAAATTGAATATGAAAGAAACAATGGATTTCCAGTTTTTGGTGAATTTTGAAATTATATTTTTAAAAAGAATCAAGAATTAGCAGAATTCCCATTGTGGCACAGCAGAAACGTATCTGACCAGTATCCATGAGGATGAGGGTTCGATCCCTGGCCTTGCTCAGTGGATTGGGGATCTGGCATTGGTGCTGAGGTGAGCTGTGGTATAGATCGCAGATGTGGCTCAGATCCCATGTTGCTTTGGCTGTGGTGTAGGCTGGCAACTATAGTTCTGAGTGGACCCCTAGCCTGGGAACTTCCATATGCCGCAGGTGAAGCCCTAAAAAGCCAAAAAAAAAAAAAAAATTCGTGTGACTTTATCATAATTGAATATAATTGAATAATTGAAATGTTTGAAATGTGTCACAGCAATGATTGACTAAAATTAATGTAAATAATTATTCAGCTCTCAGTTCCTCTTAGACTCTAATACATTTAAAAGGATGGATTATCCTAGGAAGGAGATTAGTCAAGGAATAAGAAGTAAACAGAGAATTTAAAATATATATCACACAGTGGGAGGAAAAGAAGGACAAAACATCTATCACCTCAATTAAATTCACCTGGCACTTACTGACACCACTTCTCAACTGGTACAAATGTGTCCAAGGTGGCAAGAGACAGTGTTAGAAATGATTGCTGCCTCCATGAACTGGTAGGTACTGTTCAGCGCACAAATATATTTGGAAGCAACATCCTGTCCTATGTGTCAGGATAGGTAAGAAGGAAATGAAAAAAATAGGCTCTACCTGTCTCAGCATATTCATAATTTTTTACAAGAAAATACAGAATACTTTACTACATGTAGTTAAATATAAAACTTAACTAATTCTCTTTTATTTTCAGTAATACTTTTATATGTATTTCTGAAAAGGCAATATATACACATGTACAAAACTCAAAGAAAAGGATATGTCACCCTCTCTCCTCTGTGCTCAGGCAGTGTTCACCTAGAAGCAGCTGCTATTTGTTAACTTTTCCCCAATGCATATATTTTTTATATTTTCTTATTAGATATTCTATTGTTTTCTCATTGTCATTTTGTCATTCTCATATAATGGATAACTTCTACTGAGTGGACTGTGTATAGCATTATTTGTATCTTTTAAGTAAGCAAGATTTTAAAATTTAAATTTTTAATTTATCAGTCTTCTCCTTTATGGTTGTGCATTTTAGGTACCTTGTTTAACAACCTACTGTGTTTGAACATACTAAAAGCTGGACATATGGAGAGTTTTAGGGACAATATATGATACATACATAGAAAACCAGGTGAACAGAAAAAATCCAAGCTGCTTTTAACTCCAGGAAAAAATTAATGTATGCAAAAAAAATTAATTATAGCCTTATTTGAGAATATTGTTCAGCTATATTTATGAAGCCAAAGCAATATTATGAGTACTGACCACTAATCTTATCAAAATGACGATTAGTTTTATGCAGAGGATAGGGCAATGGTCTGTGTGCTTGTGTGTGACAATAGTGGTAAAGGGGTTAACTATACTAGTTTCCTATTGCTGCATAACAACTTGCCACAAACTGAGTGGCTTAAAACAGCACACATTTATTATCTCACAGTTTCTGTGGGTCGAGATTCTGGGCATGGTTGGGCATAGGGTCCCACAAGGCTTCAGTGAAGGTGCCAGCTGGGGCTGCAGTCTTATCTGAGACTCAACTGGAGAAAGATCCACGTTTACTGGCAGTATTCAGTTACTTACAACCGTAAGACTGAGGACTTCAGTTTCTTGTTGACTGTTGGCCAGAGATTTCCCTCAGCTGCTAGAAATTGCCTTCAGTTCCTTGCCATGTACACCTCCCAGCACTGGTACCCACAGCATGGCAGCTCACTCCAAAGCTGACAAGGGAGGAAGAGACTCCAGCAAGAAATCATGACATTCTTATTTAAGATCATTACATGCACATAATCTGGTACGTCCCATCACCATATTTAATTGGTTAAAAGCAAGTCCTTGGTTTCACCCATACTCAAGGGGAGGAGAATCACTTAAGGGTTTAAGCCTTAGTCAAATTAGCCAACTGTATAGTTAGGGGAAAACAGTCTCCACTTATGTTTTTTTAGGGCTGCACCCGCAGCACATGGAGGGTCCCAGGCTAGAGGTTGGATTGGAGCTGTGGCTGCTAGCCCATGCCACAGCCACAGCAATGCCAGATCCAAGCCTCATCTGCAAACTACACCACAGCTCACGCCAATGCCAGATCCTTAACCCACTGAGCAAGGCCAGGGATCGAACACACAACCTCATGGTTCCTAGTCAGATTCATTTCTGCTGCACCACAATGGGAACTCCTAGTTTCTAATGAAATTTCTACTTTTACCTTTCTTTCTTTTTTTCAAATTGTTACTTCCCCAATACATTTTTTTTCCTACTGTACAGCATGGTGACCCAGTTACACATACATGTATACATTCTTTTTTTCTCACATTATCATGCTCCATCATGAGTGACCAGACATAGTTCTCAGTGTACTTTTACCTTTCCTTTCTGTTCTCTTATCTTCCTGTCACTAATACCAGGAAACTATTGCTGCATAAATGAATAGTGTAAGATTAGGTTTATATATGTGTGTGTGTATATATATATATATATATATATAAATGCTAAGTGTTAATACAAGTGATTATCATGTAGGGAACAGATAACTTTACACAAAACTATAAAGGAAAGTAAAAGAATGTGATTAGTCAAAGAAGCTTTGACAGAAATGAATTTACCTAGGATTTACTTTAGCATGGAATGCTAGGCTAAAATGTAAAAAATACATTTAGAATGGATAAGCAATGAGGTCCTACTGTACAGTACAGAGAACTATATCCAATCTTTTTGGATAGAACATGACAGAAGATGGTATAAGAAAAAGAATGTATATATATGAATGCTTGGGTCACTTTGCTGTACAGCAGAAATTGGCACAACATTGTAAATCAACAATAACTTTAGAAAAATAAAAAATAAAATGTAAAAAATGGCTGTTGCATATTTTGGTCCCACGGAATCTTTTTACTGTTTTATTTCAAAGTAGGTAAAGTAGTAAGAAAAGTATCAAAGATCAGCTTGTCTTTTTATCAGAGTAAAACATTTATTGTGTTAACAGCATCTTTTTCACTGCTATGACAACATCTGAACAAGTCTTTAAACCCTTTAAAGACTGACCTTACAGCAACATTATAGGAGACAAAATTTGCTTTAATTTCTTTAAATAAAGATAGTAAAAAGTGAAATTTCAATGCTACAGCCCTTAATATCCATAAAAAATTGTCAACTCAAGTTTAAATATTTTTATTAGAGAAAGTATAAAATATTGAATTCTACATTTTAAACACTATTATTTTAAGAATCAGTCAAGTCTCTTCATGCAGCCAGCATGTCTCCAATACTTCCATATAGTACCTTAAAATATCTCCAAAAAAATCTCAAATTCTGAAAAATAAGTAGAAAAACATAAATTGATGTTCCCAAATACTTTTTAAATTTTTTAATTGTGATAACACAAAATTTACCATTCTAACCATTTCAAAGTGTACTGTTCAGTCATGTAAGTAGAAGCTGTCCTAACAGGGGTGAGGTAATCTTTGATTTATTTCCCTAGTGGTTAGTGAAGCTGAGCATCCTAACTTGGGCATTTGTAGACATGTCTCCAAAGACATACAAATGCCCAAGTCTTTGGAGACATATCTAACCAAGTCCTTTGCCTATTTTCTATAATCGGGTTGTTTTTGCTCAATTTTAGGAATTCTCTACGTTGTAGGTATTAATCCCTTACATGATGTGTGATTTGCAAAAATAATTTATTCAATATAGCTCCTTACTAGACATTTATGTTAGTTTTCCTCCTGCAAATATTGGTATATTATGTAAATCTTTATTTGTATATACAGAGATATTCATAGAATACATTCCTACAAGGGGAATTGCTGATCAAAAGACATATGAATACATATTTATAATTGATACATTACTACCTAATTGCTCAGAAAAGAGGATATAACAATTTATTCACCAATTCCATTATACTCTTAATGATCTCTTTGCACAACTTAAAGCTTTTGTTTCTCACCTCTGAATTAATTTTAAGATACATTAACTGGAATTAATGTAACAGATAAAGAATAAAAACCTACTTATTATGTTAATGACTCAGAGATAGTGATGATTGATAACAAAGCCTATTAAAGAAAATTGACATTTGAAAGTCCATATTATTCAAATTTTACCTCTTTTAAGTAGGCCAGTACCCCTTTTCAACATATATTAATAATAAAACTTCTTGGGTTTTCCTTGGGGTCTTCCCAATTTTTTTTCCATTTCTTTTTTCAGTTTATTTGCTTTATATCTCTCAGCCATCTCTACAAGATCCTCTGGGATACTCTGAAACCATTAAATGTGTTATTAGAAGTGAGTGATTCTTTCAATAGAACAGCTTTTCTACAATATGCTAAAATGTCTCCAAATCTTCAGAGAATCTCCACAACTGCTTATATGGCATCTTCCAAACAGAATGAAATGCATCCCTCTGCATATATTAAACACTGAGTCTTCAAGCTATAAAAATCAGACTGATCTTAAAAAAACACCCATCAGTACGTACACTGCTCTCCTGCTTCTATTGCCCTTATCTGGTGCCATTCTCACCTCTGGGCCCAAGGATGCCTCCTGCTTCCTCTACACTCTCCAACCTCCACCCCACTGGGTCCTTCCTCCGCAGGGTTCAGTGATGCTCATCCCTATTAGGTCAGTTCTCTAAATACAAAGGATAGTGCCGCATCTTTGCCGCTACAGCCCTCTATATATGTTTAATTCCTTGTGTAATATCTGTATTTCCTGATGGACAGTAAGCCACGATACTTGAAATAAAATAAATGAAATTTGAACATGAGAAAATGAGTTTTATATTCTCACTTGATTTGCTCTTTCCAGAATATGAATTAATTCACCAGCAATCTTCCAATCACTTCTCGTAATAAGGGTAATAGATACCCCAGTCCTCCTTCAAGGGGGAAAAAAATCTCATTGTGATTTGATTTATAATGTATATTCATGATTCAGGTAGCAAAACAGAATAAAATCAGCAGCAGCAAAACCTCAACTCTTTCAAAAGCCCAACTCTGTATATATTAAGATTGAGCCATTCCAATGGCAATTTGTAATCTAAATAATCTGCAGTTGTTTAAGCAGCATGTCACAAGGGTTTTATGATAGCACTCTTAGAGGGGGGAAAAAAAGGTTTTCTTACACATGCTGACTTGGACAACAGAGTAACCAATGGATATAGCTCAGTGTTGTGACACTACAGATATAAAGCAAAGACTGGAACCAGAAACAGTTACATACAGCTAATCACAGAGCAGTCTGGGTGATTCTGGAACAGGCCAGTCGGAGAGGGATAACATAGTAAAGCAGGTTCGAGGGCAGCCCAGACAATTTACAGGCAAAAGAACCAAAGTATTCTACGTAAGAGTAGTCTGTGAGGACAGTGAGAACCCAGGCTTGGCTTCTTTTTGTGGGTAGACTACATTGACTTACCCTGCTCTCCCAGTACGCCCTACTCTGTGCACATATTCTTCGATGTTCCGGGGAAAATCATAATTATAGACATGGGTGACATCATGGACATCGAGACCACGAGATGCTAAATCAGTAGCAATCAGTATTCTCACTTTACCTAAAAGAACAGACATATTCTGGAATAAACCAACCCAAGACATATCTGTCCTCTAATATCTAATGAGGCGAACAATTACTGCTTTTAATATCAAAACACTTAAAGACAGTTAAGATGGGGAAGGGTTACTTAGCCTTTAACTGCTGGCGAGTTATAACACAATCGATACCACAGTTCAAATGGTCTATGAACCATGTCAAAGAGAGATGCCTTTCAGGTAAATTAAGAGACAATTCCCCCTGCTACAAATTATTACCTTGATATCCAGGTTTAAACATTAGCTTGATAGTTTTGAGAGTCTGATTACAATATAGAACAAGTATAGTTCGGAAATCTGCAAACTTAGGACAGGTCTTAGAAATGGGTTCCATGGAAAGGTGCCATCACTCAGCCAAGTCCAGGCACTGAAACTGTACACTTTTAAATGCAAATACTAAATGCAATACTAATTGTATAAATGTACCTGTTTTAAAGTTTTTTAATGCTCTCTCTCGATCACCCTGTTCTCTGTTGCCATGCAGAGACTCTACTGATATATGCCGGATACCCAGGTCGCTTGATAAATGATCAGCGCTGAAGCAAAAGATAAAGTCAGGGATCTAAGTGCTTATTCTAATACTACCATCAATTCATTAGTTTTACTTCTGTAAGAATCTGAGGCAACATACTATAAGACATATACACACATTCACCTGACATAAGTACACAAATAGAAACAATGCTAAAACAAAACCATGACTGATAACTTAAACGTAAAAAATATACTTACACAGCTTTCCGGCTAACAAAAATTATGACTTTGTCTTTGGGAGACATACTCTCAATGAAAGTTTGGATGTGTGATCGTTTCTCGTCTTCTGTGGTCACTATTATATTTTGCTTCACAGTACTTACAGCCTAAAAGGATTCACAGATCATAATACATCAACATTAATGGGAAAACCCCATACACTGGCTTAAAATCCATCTTATTTCTATCATGTCTTAAATATTCTAATAAACTGCTAGCAGGAAAATGGCAGGTCCTTGCACAATTACCTGTTTCTACTCAAGGATTTATAACTCAAGTTTTTCACTTTTTGCCTCTTACTCATCCAAGCTAGCTTGCGAAATGTTGAATGCTTGGCTGTGTGTTCAAAGTAACTGGTTACTCTTGTAGGAAAAGGAATAACCATGGTTTGAGGCCAAGCTTACAGAAACTATCACCATGAATTTTGGACACAGCCTTTTTGTAAGAAAGGAAGGAAGATGTTCAGCTTATGACAGAAAGAGTTTCCATTACATAAATATTTTGACAACTCAATTCAAAATTTCAAAATATCATTGGTACCGTTTTTTGGACCCAGTGATAAAGCAGACTTTGAAGCATTTACCCCATCATTTGTGAAATCTAATGAAATGAGCCTAGACAATGACCCATTATTAATCATCAGTAATTTAAATAAAAAAGTCAATTTTCATTAATGATTAATTGGAAGGCCGATTTCAATTATGAAATGAAGGGCTAGAGAACTTTATAATGCCAAAAATTTCCATAATTAATAAGATATAAATAATAGTAATTAAAAAGAAGCTTACAACTAGATCCAAAGTACCCACATACACAATCATGGGCTCTTTCAAATAAGATTGTGCGAGTCTACGGACAGCATATGGCCACGTTGCACTGGAAATAAAACATAACACACAAACATGAAAAATTTATTATAAATTAAACATCACTAAGTTTCCCTAAGAATGCTATGAACCAAAGTGCTCATGAAAGACAAATTCAGTACTTTTCAATGAGGCTCATTTCACAGAACAAGTGTGCTTCACAACAAATCACTCAACTATAATGAAGCTACTATATTAAATTTTTATTTATTTTATTTTTTTGTTTTGTTTTGTTTTGTTTTATGTCTTTTTGCCATTTCTTGGGCCACTCCCGCGGCATATGGAGGTTCCCAGGCTAGGGGTCTAATCGGAGCTGTAGCCGCAGGCCTACACCAGGGCCACAGCAACGTGGGATCTGAGCCACGTCTGCAACCTACACCACAGCTCACGGCAACGCCGGATCCTTAACCCACTGAGCAAGGCCAGGGATCGAACCCGCAACCTCATGGTTCCTAGTTGGATTCGTTAACCACTGCGCCACAATGGGAACTCCAATATATTAAATTTTTAAATAAATTTAATAGGTTTGTAAAGAAAAGGTAAAGGAGATCTATATCTTTCTACTCTATGGAAGGGGAAAATGAATTCAGTTGTTAGATTAGTTTCCTCATGGCCTTTATAAAAGGCAAAAAGACACCAGTGTTTTTAATATATTGTCAGCAGGCCAAACCAAGTGTTTACGCCAAAAAAAAACATTTTAACTGTACTGATGAACAGATATATAAAGTCAGATGTTCCTTCAACTATATATTATAAAAGTAACCACCTTTTGTACTTTCATACTAATTACAAAGTTATTAGTATGAAGTTTAGAAAGAAAACAAAATAAATTAATTCAGTGTATTTTGATAATCATCTCTTTTTTTTTTTTTTTTGCTTTTCAGGCCCACAACCATGGCATATGGAAATTCCCAGGCTAAGGGTCTAATAGGAGCTACAGCTGCTGGCCTATACCACAGCCACAGCAACACTGTGTCTGTAACCTATACTACAACTCACAGCAACGCCAGATCCCTGACCTACTGAGCAAAGCCAGGGATCTGACCGGCATCCTCAGGGATACTAGTGGGATTCGTTTCCACTGTGCTTAAGGGGAACTCCCCCAATTATCTCCTTTTTTTATGCTAATAACAAAACTATAAGCCCAAGAGAAATGGTCTACAGGTCACTCTGCATTTAAATGACTTTTGCTGCCTCAGCTTTATCTTGGGCAAAAAAAAAAAGTATTCTGTAATCAAATGTTTACCTCCAAGGACAAGTGATGACTTTTTCAAATCTGAGACCCCTAATGAAACAGTCTTCCTTGCATGTTTTCATAGAAAGCTTATTTGTGATTCAGAAAATGTGATAGTCATTGTTAAGCTGTTATACGCTGATTTCCTATACTAAGTGATGACATATCTTTCATCTAGGGATCTCAAAGTACTTTCAAGTAAGGCTCTAAACTCAAATGGATTTTGTTCTACTAATTTCTACTTTGCGTACTAGCAAATTATACATATACCTACCTTGTCATAACTGTCTGCCTGTCTGGGCGTATATCTAATAAAATCTTCATTATCTGGGGTTCAAATCCCATATCCAGCATCTTGTCAGCTTCATCTAATACCTGTATTAAAAATAGCTAGATTAGATATGGAAGGAAGCTAGTGTATGCTGTCTTTATGAATACTAAGATAATTTTCTCATTTTCCCCATTACCTAAGCTATCTGTAGTTGCAACAAAGATTTAAGTTTTCCAACTAATAGTTTCTAAATCTATTTAATGAAAAAACAATTTAATGTCTAAAATATTCATGTGGAATTCTTTTCTACTTATCTACATTTTTCCCAACATATATAAAATACTAAAATGGAATTACCTTAATACCATTATGAAATGGACAGCCATCATAAAGGATTTGATAAGAGTTCAGTTTTTCCTCCCAGCATCCCAAACCCTTACTCCATAATTACCAGGTAGCTTATGCTCTTCAAGTACACAAAGTTATTCATTTGCAGATCATTGAGCCTCCCGGGAGTTGCAATGATGATATCTACACCTTTCAATAAGTCTTTTATTTGTCCATCTCGATCTCCACCACCATATACACAAACACTTAAAAAAAATACAGAGGTTCATATTCAGGCAGGGAATATTCCACCACAATTCAAAATCCCAGCTTAAGCATTTTGAATATAAAACTGAAAAGTAGTAGTATAGTATTATACTGGCTCCTTTCTAAACTATCCACACCCATCAACCCACAGGGATGTGTTCTACGAAGGGCCATGTTCGCATCCTTGTTATTTGACCTAACCACCCTGGCTATAGTTTATTTGGATCAGGGGTAATAGCTGACCCATGCTGTGCCAATCACCTTCTCATGATGCATGAAAAATAATGGAGAGGATGTATAAAGCTACAGAGGATTAAAATGCTGATGGAGGAATGGCCAAAGAAATGACTTACCTTTTAAGACCTTTATATGAATACTTTGAACACTCAGCTTCCACTTGCAGAGCTAATTCTCGAGTGGGTGTAAGGACTAACATGCCGGGCCCATTCCTGGCTCTTTGGACAGAAAACACATTATTATAAGTAGTCAAAACACATTATTAAAGTAGCCATCTCAGATACATAGGACCTTCATTCAGCGCTTTGAAAATTGGTAGCAATGACTGTGAAAGTCACAAACATGCACCATGCATAAAAAGTGAAGGAGTATAGAAAAACAGCCAAGCCAAAAAAAAATCCTAGGGCCCAGATTCCAGCCTTTTCATTTAACATGGCCAATGCTCTCCTATCCTCAAACATGCTCATAGAATTGTATTGGACATGATAATTTAAACAATTTGCTTCTAATAATTTAAACAATTTGCTTCCAGTGTTTTACTATTAAGACTTTTAGGGGAGTTCCCTGGTGGTCTAGTGGATTGGATTTGGTGCCTGCACCACTGCCCAGGTTTGATCCCTGGTCTGAGAACCAAGATCCTATATCAAGCCTCTGTACATTGTGGCGGGGGGGGGGGGTGGGGGAGGAAGACTTTTGGTAGATACTACCTATTGCTTCCTAAAAATGTTTTGTCAATTTCTTTTCTTTTTTTTTTTCTTTTTAGGGCTGAACCTGCGGTATAGGAAAGTTCCCTGGCTAGGGGTCAAATCAGAGCTGCAGCTGCCAGCCACAACCACAGCAATGTAGGATCCGAGCCACATCTGTGACCTATGCTGCAGCTTGCAGCAACGCCAGATTTTTAACCCACTGAGGGAGGCCAGGGATAAAACCCACATCTTCATAGATACTAGTCAGATTCTTACCCTGCTAGGCCACAACAGAAACTCCTACTTTGTTAACTTATATTCCAACAGCAAAATACAGGTATATTTCCTTGAGACAAGATACTGTCTTTTGACCATGCAATAGAAGAAACTTTAGCTTCATTTTTGGTATCCATATCTATCAGTCCCCTAAAGAGAAACCTGATGTAGAAATTCTTACACAGGTTGTGAGTCAACATGAATAAATCCAGGCATTAGGTAGGACAATGTCTTCCCTGTTCCAGTCTGGGCTACTCCTATAAGATCTATTCCTTGTAGAATGATTGGCCATGCCTGTGACTGAAACAGAATGATAAATATTAAAATAAAAGGCTCATTTCTTTCTGTCAAGTGTTCCTCCTCCCTCAGCCCAAACTTCTTTCAACATTTTAAGTTCTAGGCAGTGGTAGATGTACGGCAAGAATGCTCATAATAGCCAGTTGCTCCTTGGCTTTATAACTTCCAACAACCAGAAATTATTTGCGGGGGGGGGAGGGGGAGTCAGTGAAATATTAGAATTTAAAAAAGCATACCTGAATTGGTGTTGGCTTTTGAAAACCTGCCTTTTTAATGTTTATCATCACGTCAGGGTAACACTGAAATGCATCCTCAAATTTACAAGCAGGATTGGGAATAGGACGTTTCTCACCATCTTTCAAGTCATCACACATTATATTATAATTTTCTTTCCTTTAAGGAAAAATAGAACAAAGGATTAACGACTTTGGTCACCCCAGGCAAGACATTTTTTCCAACATCAGTTCAGGTCATATCTAGAAATTCAACTGCAAATGATTATAATCAGACTGCTAGTTGAGTTACAGTAAAATGTAATAAGAAACAGAAGTGAGTCCATCTTTTTTTTTAAACCAGAATACTTCCAGAGAAGGAAATTCATACAATTCATACCCTGCATGTATGAATGGGCTAATGAAAATGTCATGGAAAAGTTAAGAATAGAGTCTGAAAATTATATGCTTCATGAATCAATGTCAGGTTTGGCAAACACCTGAGGGGCTATATTATTCCACAGACAATTTCTTAATTAATCCTCAATAATCCTTTGAAGTGGAAATTATTCTCATTTGACAGGTGATCTTTAGTTACTTGTCCCAATCCTAGACTACCTGCTCGGTCTGCTATATCATACTACCTTAATTTTGTAACATATATTTTTAAAAATGTTGCCTGTGGGACCTTTAATTCCAGAAAATAAGGATTGAAGAGTAAGAAATTATTTGGATATTCAGATATCAGATTGATTTCTTATGATTTTCAACAGTTGTAGAAATAATTCTCTAAAATTGTTGTCTAATTCAGTAGGCAATAACACATATCTCTTTAAACTTAAATTTTAAAATTCAGTTTCTCAATTATATTAGCTATATTTTAAGTGTTTTCCATATGTGGATAGTAACTACTCTAGACACAAATATAGCCCTTTTCCCCTCTCTGCCAAAAGTTTTATTGGATAGCAATGCTCTAATAGATATTATAGAGGATGTAGCCAAGTTTTCTTTTGAATATGGAAGCTATAGCTTCAAATGCAATCATTTAAAAATCTCTTCCTAATGAATTAATTTACCAACATAACCACAAATACTCACTAAAAAGTAATAAAACTACCGACCTCCAATTCTGCACTTGTTCCTGTGACATTGAACTTGTTATTTCTGACTCCATGTAAAAGTTTTTCTTAATTAGAGGTAAACCTGGGACAAAGGCCAAAATTCAAATTTTGATTATTACTGAAAATTTATATTTCATTGACACTTATTCAAAACAATAGAAATCAAAGTAAAATACACATTAAGTTCACCTTGCATAGATACCGTTTTAGAGAGTTTTTCTACACTTTGCCAGCAAGGCTTATGCCAGCCTCTAAGAGATCTCAGTTTTTTGTTTGTCATTTGGTGACATTTTTCACCCCAAAAAAGACATCTTTAATAGTTAAATATAAAACAAATCCCTTGAACTGCCACTGCTGCCTGGCTCCAGGAGTGATTGCAAACCACGGTCTGCTCCCACTGCATGCTCTGGGTGTGCACCTGAGCTGCCACCACTGCTAAGAACTCCAGGGCCAGGAACCAGCTGCCACATCTACTATCAAGGGGATAAAAGCCAGTAAACACTGAGGAAAGAGGCAACAGACACCCATACTAAAAACAGTTCTTGCACCAAAAATATTAAACCCACACAAGTTACACAGGGATGCTCCTGCGTATAAATAGCCCTCCAAGACAAGAGTAAACAACTGTTTCTCCTAAACACACAGAATAAAAGAAATAGAAGTAAAGTGAAGAAGCAGAGGAACCACTCCTAGTTAAACGATCAAGAGAATTCCCCTGAAAGAATAAACAATGAAACAGACCTCTTTAGTCTAATAGATACAGATTTCAAAATGGAGATAATGAAAATACCAAAGGAACTAAGAGAGACAATTGACAGAAATGCAGATTACTGTAAAAAGGAATTAGAACTGTAAAGAGGAAGCAAGACTAAAGGCAATAAATAGCAGAATGAATAATACAGAAGAAAGAATAAGGACCTGGAAGATAGCATGATGGAAATAACCCAATCAGGACAGCAGACAGAAAGCCAAATCGAAAAAAAAAATTTTTAAAAAGAGAGAGAGAGAAAGGAATATAAGAGACCTATAGGTTAATTAATATAAAGCATGCCAATCTACATATAATAGGATTCCAGAGGGGGAAGAAAGACAAAAGGGAATCAAAAACATACTTAAAGAAATTATGGCTGAAAATTTCTCAAACCTAAACAAGGAAAGAGATCCAGGTACAGAAAGCACAGAATGTCCAAAATAAGATGAATCCAAACAGACCTACACTAAGACATATCACAAAAAAAACTGGAAAAGTTAAAAAGAAGATTTTAAAAGGCAGCAAGCAGAGAATAAACAGTTAATTACAAGGGAACACCCATAAGGCTATCAGCTGATTTCTCTACAGAAATGTTGCAGGCCAGAAGGGAATGGAAAAATACATTCAAAGTTCTGAAAGGGAAAAACGTGCAACCTAGGATTCTCTACCCAGCAAAATTATCATTTAGCATAAAAGGAGAGATAAAGAATTTCTCAGACAAGAATTTCTCAAAAACTAAAAGAATGCAACAATACTAAACCTATCCTAAAAGAAATGCTAAAAATTCTTCTCTAAATAGAAAAGAAGAATCTGTAAGAAAAAGAAAATCACAGTTGGAAAGTAAATCACTTAAATAAGCCAGTACACAGATTAAGAAAAAGAAGAAATCAAAAAATTTCTGTGGAAGTGATGATAACTACAATAAACTGCAAAAGGATGACCAAGAAGATGGAAAATGGGACAACAAAACCCTAAAATGTGGAAGAGTACAGTAAGAAAAGGTAGTTTTTTCCCCCTAAAATGTGTTTGAACCTATGACTTCCGGTCTAAGCAGAGTAAAAATGGAAAGGGGTCAAAATACTTGAAAAATAGGGTAGCCACAAATCAAAAAACATACAATAGATTGACAAAAAAGAGAATGTAAGTCTAACACAAAATAATCAAACCACGAAAAGAAAAAAAAAGGGACAAAGAAGAAATATATAATCAATAGGAAAACAAGTTTAAAATGCAGTATATACACATCTATCAATAATTCCTTAAATGTCAATGGACTAAATGCTCTCATCGGAGTAGTAGGCTGATTAAAAAAAAAAAAAATAGGAGCCTAAAATATTCTGCCTAAAAGAAACCCACTTTAGGGCACAGGAAACACATGGGATTGAAAGTGAGAGGATGGAAAGAGATATTTTATGTAAAATGGAAATGACAGGAAGAGGGGGTCACAATACTCGATCAGACAAAACAGACTTCAAAATAAAGGCCACAAAGAAAGATAGAGAAGGACTCTATTCAATGACAAAAGGATCAACACAAAAAGAGGATTTTACACTCATCAAAATATATACACATAATACAGGAGCACCCAAATACATAAAACAAATACTAACAGACATAGAACAAGAAAATGATGGAAACACAATAACAGTAGGAGACTTCAACACCCCCTTCACACCACTGGATAGATCTTCTAGACGGAAAACCAATAAGGCAACAGAGACCCCAAATGATATAATAAAATAGTTAAACCTAATTGATATTTTCAGGACATTACAGCCAAAAAAACACAAATCAATCAATGTGATACACCACTTAAAAGACAAAAACCCCATGATCAATCTCAACAGATGCAGAAAAAGCATCTGGCAAAATTCAACATCCATTCATGACAAAAATCCTTACCAAAGTGGGTACAGAGGGATTTTATCTCAACATAATAAAAAGCTATCTATGACAAATTCACAGCCAATACAACACTCAGTGGAAAAAAGCCGACAGACTTCTGCTAAAATCTGTAATGAGACAAAAATACCCACTCTCACGTCTTCTTTTCAGCATAGTATTGTCTAAGTCCTAGCCACAGCAATCAGACAAGAAAAAGAAGTAAAAGCTATCCAAATTGGAAGGAAAGAGGTAAAACTGTCATATGCAGATGACATGATATGATATATAAAAAATCCTAAGGACTCCACACAAAAACTACCAGAACTGATAAATTAATACAGCAAGGTAGCAGGATACAACATTAATATACAGAAATCAGTTGCATTTCTTTACACTAACAATGAAATACGAGAAAGAGAATGTAAACAATACCTTTTAAAATTGCACCCCCCCAAAATAAGATACCTGGGAATAAATCTGACCAAGTAGAATTATACACTGAGAACTATAAAGCATTAGTACAGGAAATTTAATACAATTCAAAGAAATGGAAAGATATTCCATGCTCTTGGAAAATTAATATTATTAGTAATAGTCATACTACCCAAAGCAACCTACAAATTTAATGCAATCACTATCAATTACCCATGACATTTTTCAAGGAATTGAAACATACTATCCTAAAATTTATATGGAACTATTAAAGACCCAGAATTGCCAAAGCAATCCTGAAGAAAAAGAATAAAGCAGGAGGCATAACCCAGGCTCCCAGACTTCAGATAATACTACGAAGTTATAATAATCATAATAGCATGGCATTGGCACAAAAGTAGACATATCGATCAATGGAACAGAACAGAGAGCCCAGAAATAAGCCCAGACACCTATGGTTGGTTAATCTTTGACAAAGGAGGTGAGAATATACAACGGGAAGAAGATAGCTTCTTCAGCAAGTTGTGTTTTGTGTTGGGAAAATTGGATACCTGCATGTAAATCAATGAAGTTAGAACACACCCTCTCACCATACACAAAAATCAACTCCAAAATGCTTAAAGATTAAACATAAGACACATTACCATAAACATCCTAAAAGAGATCGTAGGCAAAATAATTCTCTGACGTAAGTCGTACAAATGTTTTCTTGGTTCAGTCTCCCAAGGCAATAGAAATAAAAATAAACAAATGGGACCTAATCAAATTTATAAGCTTTTGCACGGCAAGGAAAACCAAAAAAAAGAAAAAAAAAAAAAGAGGAGTTCCTGTTGTAGCACAGTGGAAGTGAATCCAATTAGTATCCATGAGGATGCAGGTTCGATCCCTGCCTTGCTTAGTGGGTTAAAGATCTGGCATTGTCGTGAGCTGTGGTGTAGGTAGCAGTCTCAGCTCCTGTGTTGCTACAGCTACAGTGTATGCCAGCAGCTGTAACTCTTATTCTACCCCTAGCCTGGGAACTTCCATATGCCATGGGTGTGGCCCTAAAAAAGCCCCCCCCCCCAAAATGATACAGGGAGTTCCCAGCATAGTTCAGTGGTAATGAACCCAACTTGTATCCATGAGGATGCATGTTTGATCCCTGGCCTCGCTAAGTGGGTTAAAGATCCAGTGTTGCCATGAGCTGTGGTATAGGTTGAAGGCATGGCTCAGATCTGACATTGCTCTGGCTATGGCTTAGGCTGATGGCTACAGCTCTGATTCAACCCCTAGCCTAGGAATGTCCATATGCACAGAGTGCGGCCCTAAAAAAGACGAAAAACAAAACCAAACAAAAATATGACACAAATGAACCTATCTACAAATGAGAAACAGATTAAAGGACAAGGAGAATAGATTTGTGCTTGTCAAGAGGAAGGAAGTTGGGAGAGGGATGGAGTGGGAGGTTGGGGTTAGCAGGTGTAAATTATTACACACAAAGGGGATAAATAACATGGTCCTACTGCATAGCACAGAGAACTATATTTTATATCCTATAATAAACTATGATGGGAAAGCATACTAAAAAAGAATGTATACATATGTATAACAGAATCATTTGGCTGTACAGCAGAAATTAGCACAACATTGTAAATCAACTGTACTTCTATTTAAAAAGAGAAAAAGGAAAAGAAACCATGCTTCACAAGACACACAAGCCATCACAACTGATGAACTCTTCTCTCATAGTTGACTTTCTTTTCTTTGAAAGTTCATCCCACTACTTTTTAGGAATAAAATATTTATCCTTATTCTATCCTCTGAAGCTACTTTTTAAAATGCTTATCAACCTCCTCCAAACTTAAATCCTTTTTCTGGCCTCCCAACCCAAATCTCCCAATGCATGCTGTCAGCATGGCACTGGACAGGCTGATCACTCTCATGTTTACTCTCCAACTTTAAATAAATGTTGCTGTCTTGCTGCCCCATCCTGATAACCAAATTACTGCCTGAATTTACCCTGAAATTGAGTGAATAATGGGAACATACTTCATATAAAATTCCAGGTGAGAATTTAAAAAAAAAAAACACATTTCTTCAAGAACTGTATGATCTCATTAAATGTTTTTCCCTTTTTATTTTGTCCTTGTTGTCCAGAACACTCCAATGTCAATTTTTGCTCAGTCACAGCAAAATGAGAACTCACGGTTGGCATGTTTACTCACTCCATTTCCCTTTCAGCCCAGCTTTCTATTTTCATTAAACTTGTGCATCGAGTTACCTCAAATAAGACAAGGTATACATAGGTTAAATATTTTAACTTTTGATTTATAATATAAATCACAACACAGAGAAGCTATCATGCCCTAGGGACGAAGTGCAGTATTTGAAATTCTACTGATTTTGTTTATTGGTTTCATTACTAAAAGCAACACATTTTTTTTTTTCAGTCACACTCATGGCATGTGGAAGTTCCTGGGCCAGGAATCAAACCTGCGCCGCAGCAGTGACAGAACCAAATCCCTGACCTGCTGAGCCCCTGGGGAACTCCAACACATTTTTAAAATAAAGGCTAAAAACCTCAATTAAGAGCAATTAACAATACCACATGTAAATGCTGGGATGTAGCACTAACCTGCCCACTTTTTTTCGCTCCATTCCAGAATATTTTCTCGGAACTTATCCCAATCAATCAATTTCTGATTTCCTGAAACATCTTTCTTTGTATCTTCTCTACCCAAAGGCTGGATTGCAGCAACATCTGTTAAAAATACCCCAAATCCGTTTCCAAACAAATCCCACTAGTACAAAATCCAAAACCACTTTACTGTTTTCTATTTTAATAACCCAACAATAATGCTTAAAACATAAAATTTAGGAAGTTAGTACAACAATACCACCACAATTCTGGTCATGGTTTGTCAGTTATCTGCTTAAATTTCTGAAATCCAAAAAAAAAAAATTTATTGGAGAAGTTAAAAGAGTGTGAGGGCCTAGGATCTGCTAAGAAATAACACATCACTCAATCTTTACAATAATCCTGTAAGACAGATGTTACCCCAGGTAAACAGATGAAAACGTAGAGTTTTAAAGGCTTTTTAGAGGTTCTTACTCAAGAAATACTATAAGGCAATGCTGCCATCTGAACCCAAGACTCTTCTTGTTGCTTCTGGAAATGGCTCAATAATGGCTTTTTCTCTAGTCTAAGCAGATCTTAGATTTTTAAAAATATCAAATAATTAGGCAGTTTTCAAAGTCAGTCACATTCCAGGGAAGTGGCCATAGACAAGAGGCCAGGACTAACCCTTGCTATATCATCAATAGCAAAGGGTATTAAAAGGTCATTTTTGTTTTTACACAAAAGTGAAACTGCTAGTCTTAACTACAGACAGTAAGTGTTTTAGTTTGAGGAAAAGCATTCTGGGATTTCATAGAAAATTCTATAACAGATTAGATTTAATGATGGAAAGCCAAAGCTTTATTATTAGGCAAAGTAGCTATAATATGGCCTATACCACTGAATAAAAAACATTTAAAATTTTACAAGGCTTTAGTGGGCAAAAACAACTTACCTACTTTGGGTTCTGATTTGTATTCTTCTTGTTTTTTAACAATATTGTCTATCACTATTCTTGCTTTGCTCTGCATTTCCTCGGTGCCAAAAATTCTTACTTCTGCTTCAGGGTACCCTTTGATTATCTAGATACAAAGGGAAAAATAGGAGACCAAAGTTTCTTCATCATTCTACCTTCCAACATCACTCAACTTCAAATACGATAAAAGTATAGAGTAAATATAGGATTTCCACCAGTCAGCATCTAAAATACTATGAATGGGGAGTTCCCATTATGGCTCAATGGGTTAAGAACCCAACTAGCATCCCTGAGGATGAGAGTTCAATCCCTGGCCTCACTCAGTGGGTTAAGAATCTAGTGTTGCCACAAGTGGCTCCAATCTGGCATTGCTGTGGCTGTGGCATAGGCTGGCAGCTGCAGCTCTGATTCAACCCCCAGCCTGGGAATTTCCATATGCCACAGGTGCAGCCCTTATAAAAAATGCTTTAAGATACTGTGAACGGACTACACACAGCTTAGGTGAATTCTTAAAAAGAAGTATGAAGAGCTTTGGTAATCTAAGTTACCACAGTATGTTAAGAACTGAACAGAAATTAGAGTTAGGAATTAACTATGCTCTTTAAGGACTGAAGAACACAGATCACTTACCTGTATTTTGGTGTATGTTGTATTCTGTATCTCTTTGATTTTTGACCCACCACGACCTGTTTTTAAAAATAAAGAATTTTGTTGTTTAATTTTGAAATCAAGGAGGGGGAACCTATCTACTTTGCTCAAAGAACTTCTCTACTCTTTCCTAAATCATCCAAACAATAGCTCCTAGGGTCCAGTAATAACTTTCAGTTTGGAAAAAGGGAAGCAGGAACTTTCTATTCCAAATTTTGGTGGGAGGAAGGAGGCTCTCTTCCCAGAGGTAGATACTAAGGATTCATCATCAGCCCAAGCAAAGACTAACTGGATCCAGATGCAAAGTCTTGGCGAGAATGTGAAGAAATTGGAACCCTTACACACTAAAATGCAATAAAAAATCCAATTAAAAAATGGTCAAATATGGAGTTCCCATCGTGGTGCAGTGGTTAACGAATCTGACTAGGAACCATGAGGTTGTGGGTTCGATCCCTGGCCTCGCTCAGTGGGTTAAGGATCTGGCGTTGCCACGAGCTGTGGTGTAGGTCGCAGCCTCGGCTCAGATCCTGAGTTGCTGTGGCTCTGGTGTAGGCCGGTGGCTACAGCTCCAATTAGACCCCTAGCCTGGGACTCTCCATATGCTGCGGAAGCGGTCCTAGAAAAGGCAAAAAGAAAAAAAAAGTGGTCAAATAGTCCTTTCTTTAAAGATATATTTATGGGAATTCTTTGGTGGCTTAGCAGTAAAAGGATACAGTTTTGTTACTACTGTAGCCAAGGGTTCAATCCCTGGCCCAGGAACTTTTAAATGCAGCAGGCAAAGAAAAGAAAAGAAAAAAAAAAAAAAGACATGTTTATGTTCAACAAGTGTATATGAAAAGATGATGGAATCAGAGATATGCAAATCAAAACTACAATGAAAGGAGTTCCTGCTGTGGCCCAGTGGGTTAATGATCTGGTTTGTCTCTGTCACAGTACCAGTTCAATCCCCGACTCAGCTGGGTTAAGGATCTGGCATTGCTGCACCCATTGCAGAGAGAGCAGCTGCAGCTCAGATTGATCCCTGGCCTGGGAACTTTCATATGCCATGGGTGCAGCCAAAAAAGAAAAAAAAAGGCACAACATTGTAAATCAACTATACTTTAATAAAAAATTAAAAATGACAAAAAACCACAATGAGATATCACCTGTTACAATGGCTATCATCAAAAAGATGAGTGATAACAAGTGTTGGTGAGAATGTGGAGAAAAGAAACTCTTGTGCACTGTGGGGTGAGAATGTAAATTGGTGCAGCCACTCTGGAAACAGTATGCTGATTCCTTTAAAAACGAAAAAGAGAACTACCATATGGTCCAGCAATCCCTGGACTAATAAGCTGGGAACTTATGCACAAGAATTGAAACCAGGATCTCAAGATGATAGCTGTATTCACATATTCATTTCACCAGTATTCGCAAAATCTGTCAACATATGGATGACATATGGATGGAGAAAATGTGACATACATACAATAGAAGTTTTCAGCTTTAAAAGGAAACCGTGCCATTTGACAACACAGATAAACCTTGAGGACACGACAATAAGTGAAATGAGCCCATTACAAAAAAAAAAAAAAAAACAAAAAACAAAAAAACAGTGCTGATTCCATGCTGATGTAGTGTCTAGTGCAATCAAAGCAGAAGAGTGGTTGCCAAGGATGGGGGAATGGGGGACTGAGTTGTCCAATAGGTAGATTCAGTCATGCAAAATAAAAAACTTCTAGAAATCGCTGTACAATACTGTTCTTACAGTCAAAAAATACTGTGACTTTATGTTGTTTACTATAATTTTTTAGAAAGGGCAAAGCTAAATTCTAGTCATTTCTAAATGTCTTTCAAAAACGAACCTGTAAAACTCAAGATACATACACTAACAAAAAAGATCCTGTTTTCAGCAGATAAATCATGTTCAGGTTAAAGAAACTCAGTGCAACTGCAAGATATGGCTAATGTTCTGAGCAGGCCTTTAATACCCTACACCTCTTATCTTTCTACATGGCACCCAAACAGCACTCCTTTGTTGTTCATTGTAGGGTAAGCTGCCAAAGAGCTAATCTTTCATCCCCAAGACTTAGTAAGTCTGAGTTTTCTGTCCCAAAACATCATCTCTATAAAATATCAAGAGGTGCACTGAATACCACCATTCTAGCACCAAAAGTTATCCAAAGTATCACAGGGAGCCACTGGAGTCTCCTTAGGTGACAGCTGATTGGAGGTAAGGTGGGTGCGGTAGGGATGCCCTCGCCCAGACCTCGCCCCCGGCCCACCCTACGCTGGCTCTCACCGATCACGACGCCAACCCAGTCGTTCTTCAACCTGAAGGAGAGCGGTGGTTCCTGGAAACCAGCGACTACAGACTGCTGGAGCCCGGGAGGGCCCCTCCAGCCTCCTCCAGCGGCCCTCTGGCCTCCTCGACTTCTCTGATTCGCCTCCTCTGCTGACCTCCTTTCCGGAACCTGAGACACTACCGTGACCTGCTGGGACGCAGCCACCAAGGAGGAGGCGTTGGCGCCAGCTTCTTGACGAGACATGGCTACTCAAACAAGATCCGGTGCGTCCGACCTCCTTCTGTCCGGCACTACACGCTCGATGTGCCGTCGAAAGACTCATCCACAAGAGCAGGCACGCAGCCGCTACCTAAGGGCCCCTCCTGAGGCCCGCCCGGTCCAGGCCGCCGCCCATTGGTGGAGGAGACGTCGTGTGCTGGACCCTTGAGGCTGGACCTTCGGAGATGGACCAATCCGCTCTCTCCATCCTGCGGGCGCGCCTTGACCCAGGCAGGGCTGCGCCAACCTAGTTCCTCCTTGCGCTTGTGTCTGCCCCCCGCCCCCAGGCGCTTTGCCCCATCAACCCATCACTGGTACCTCATCTCAGGGACTCGAAAAACATGAGTCCACGTTTAACAAGACCCAGTACGTACCTTAAAATTTGAAACAAAAGGTTGACGAAACAGCATTCACTATTGCTAGGTGAGCAACACTTTGACATACTTAAGCCTATATTAGCTTCTAAAACATTGGTTGTAATCAAATGTGGTTATTACAAAACGTAATAACCCACAGTTTAAAAATCTCTCACCCGAGAGCTTCTGCTTGGAGGCTTTATAACGCTTACCTGGGTGTTTGCTATAATTTTAGGGCTAATGAAATAAGTTGAATAAATATCTGAAGCACTTGGGTCTTTGCAGGCTGGCTCTGTGGCTGGACATATTCAGAGAAGCAAGCCAGATGGGAGTGCCCCTGCCTTGGTTAGGATCTTCAAATTGTCTGAACAAATATCAGATTAACTAAAGCAAACAAGATATCTATTATAAAGCTAAGCACTGTGGTCTGCTCCCAGGATTGAAAAAAAAAAAAAAAAAAAAACCTACTCCTGGTCCATCCTGTGATGATGAATGAGTTAACTCACGTGGGATTAATGAAAACGCTCAGAGTTCTTTTGTGGGAAAGCAGGTTAGGGATTTGGTGTCACTGCAGCAGCTCTTGTCAGGTAGCTGCTGTGGCCAGGTAGCTGCTGTGGTGGGGGTTCAATCCCTGGCCCAAGAATTTACACATGCCTCAGGTGGGGCCAAAAAAAAAACAAACAAACCAACAACTATCACTCTTAATGCAATAAACCCTGGACTAATAGGATTACAGTGTTATTTGGAGCAACCAGGAAGCACTTTAAAAGCTTAATATTTTAAATGTTTTAAATCTCCTTTCTCTAACCCTTACTATGAAATGGATTATATTAAGGATCTGTAGAAAGAAATTTTATTGGATTTGTTAATATTTTGCTGAAGATATTTGAATTTATGTTCATGAGAAATAGTTCTACACTTTTCTTGCAATGTCTTTGTCTAGTGTTAGTATTAGGGTGACAGTGGCCTCATAGAATGAGTTGGGAAAATTTCCTTCTTCTATTTTCTGGAAGATATTGTAGAAAGTTGGTGTAACTAATGTCTTTCTTTCTTCCTCTTTCTTTCTTCCTTTTTTTTTTTTTTTCATCACCTGTGGCATGAAGGTCAGGGCTCGAACCCGCACCACAGCAGTGGCAATGCCAGATCCTCTTAAATGCTGGATCTCCTAGTGTAATTTCTTTCTTAAATATGTGTTAAAATATACCAGTGAACACATCTGGACCTGGTGCTCTTTGTTTTACGAGTTAATAATTATTGATTTAATTTATTCAATAATTATAGGTCTAGTCAGTTTGTCTATTTCTTCCTATGTGAAGTTTGGAAGATTTTATCTTTCAAGGACTTGGTCTATTTTATTTAAATTATCAAACTTGTGAGATAGACTTCTCCATAGTTTTCCTTTATTATCTTTCTCTCTTTCTTTCTTTCTTTCTTTGTTTTCTTTTCTTTTTGCTTTTTAGGGCCACATCCATGGCATATGGAAGTTCCTGGGCTAGGAGTCAAATTGAAGCTGCAGCTGCTGGTCTACGCCACAGCCAGAGCAATGCCAGATCTGAGACATGTCTGTGATCTATACTATAGCTCATGGTAATGCCAGATCCTTAACCCACTGAGTGAGGCCAGGAATTGAACTCACATCCTCATGGGTATTAGCCAGGTTCATTACTGCTGAGCCACAATGGGAACTCCTATTGTCTTTTAAAATCTATGGGATCTAGATAATCAACAAAGACCTACTGTACAGCACAGGGAACTCTACTCAATATTCTGTAATAACCTATATGGGAAAAGAATCTGAAAAAGATTCTTTTTCACACACACACACATATATATATATCTGACTCACTTTGCTATACACCTGAAACTAGCTCTGTAAATCAACTATCCTCCAATGTAAAATGAAAATTAAATTTAAAAAAAATACGCTTATCACCCAAGAACTGGAGAATGTATTCCACCAAAATAAGTCAATTGTTAAAAGACTCCATTCAGGTAATACACAACCAATGCACTGTAGTCTCTGCTGGGAGGACTCAGGCCAACTCCGCAGACCCTCCATCAGGTGCTTTTGAATATTTGCTCTCCTAGGTCTCAGTCAGAGGCCTTGGGTAAAGCTCTTCTTTAGAAGCTCAGAAGCCTCTACAGGGGTATCATCATAGGGTAGGGAGGAGAAGGGGGAACTGTGAAGATACTTCCCCACTCTGACTCAGTATCTGGTACTTTTCCACTTGAGCCCTTCCTCCTTTTCCTCTTCTCTGCCCCCCACCCATTTCAGGATCCTAAAACTGCCAGAGCCTTTTGTTTTCCCTCAATTGTGAGACACCGCTGCACTGATCTACCTAACCTTGCTCCATGAGGGAAAATGGAAGAGAGGGAGGCAACACTTGGCTCCAGTTTTAGCCTCTTGCTTACACAACTGCAGTTAAGTGATGAAAGACTGAACTCTCCCTTTAGCTTGGTGCTTTAATCTGCTACTCTGACTCTTGGCAGCTCAGTTCTCTCTCTCCCAACTAACTTCAACCTCCCTAACCACAAAAAGCTGTTTCATGTAATTTTGCATGAGTAATCAAGACAAGCTTTTGGGGTTTTTAACTCACCTTCATGGGAATGTCCAACAACTCATTGCTTACTATAGAGGCCTTAACCTGGATTCAACTGCAAAGGTTTGTCCCCTTTGTCCTAAGGTAATAGCTGCCTTTATAAAACTTGATACTTCTGCTGAACTAGATCTGGGCTCTCATTTGACCTAACAGCTTCTCATGCAGTAACAGGTATTTCTGGTGACTGAGCACACACACTTTTCAAACAGGCTTTTTAGCCTCTTAGGTATGAGGTTTCACTCTGGCCTCATCTCCCTCTCACATGACTATTCACTGCTCCAATACTCAGTCCTGCCACTTGCCTCCTCCTACCAGAATTAAGGGAACCTTATGATTGCCTTATTTTACTTAGGGAACGTTCTGTATCCTGCTAAATTTTTTTTTCTTTTTTTAGGGCCACACCCACAGCATATAGAAGTTCCCAGGCTAGGGTTAGAATCGGAGCTGCAGCTGCTGGCCTACACCACAGCTCACGGCAATGCCCGATCCCTACCCCACTGAGTGAGGCCAGGGATCGAACCCAAATCCTCATGGATACTAGCTGGGTTCTTCACTCTACCTGCTCAAATTTATCAGAGCTCCCACTGAGAACCCTGACCTAATGTTCTTTGTTGATGTATTAAACCTCTAAACTGAAAGTGGAGTCTATCAGCTGGATATCGCTAATTTAAGATCTCCTTTAGAATCTAGTCCTTCTAGCTGAGGCAAAGTCAGCCTAGATGGGATTGCATTTACCAGAACTTGTCAACTAGCCAAAGACCAGAGAGTAAACATATATACTAATAGCAGGCATGCTTTTGGAGCAATACATGACTTTGGGACGCTTTGGAAGCAAAGGAGGCTTTTCGACTCTACCAAAAAGCCTACAAAACATAGATAAGTTAAAGAACTTTTGGATACACTTCTAATTCCTGGAGAGCGGCCTATTATAAATTTGAGGCCTATGTAAAAAGAGAGAATATGGAAATTAAGGAAAGGCTCTAGTAGATCATTATGCCAAACAAACCATTTTAACCAGGGTTATGATCATATCTAAGCCTTAAAAGGATAAATTATAAAACGACATTATAAAATATCAACATTTAGCCCCCAATTTTGAAAAGGAAGAATATGTTGTACCCTTCGCTCAGAGAATCTCTGCCACTCTCAAGATGGCCATTTGGTGGCTTCAGATGATTTCAAATGGCTATTTGCTAAATTTCTCCATGAAAGTATCCATAATGGAATAGACAAATTGGTTATTATCTTAAATCAACACTGATGGAGCAATTTTTAAAAGAACGGTAAGGCTGTTTTCAGATCACATGCCACCTGCCAACAACATAGTCCTGAAAAAATTGTAAAGGTGGGACATGGCCAGGAACCAAAGCCTTAAGGACCTTATGAAAACCCTCAGATAGGCTATCCAGCTTTCACCCTCCTAGGGATTTGACTGTGTTTAATTATGTATGTCTATTTTCAGGATGAGTTGAAGCGTTTTCTTGCTGAAAAGTTACAGCCTTTATAGTCACTAGAAAGCTGCCTGGTTTTGTATTTCCACCCTGGGGCATTGCAATTTTTATATCATGTAATTGAGGCACACACTTTATAGAAACCTTTATAAAAGAACTTTGTAAGGTGTTATCTGTTTTTCAAAAACTAAAATTTCTGGCAAGGTTGAAAGGATCAATGACATCCTTAAATTAATATTAGCAAAACTTTCAGAAACTCTTATGTTCACTTGGCCAGGGGTACTCCCACTAGCCCTTAGGGCCATTCAGTTCATTCCCTCAGGGACACATTGCTGATACTCCAATGAACTGGTAACCGGAAAGCTTATGTATTTAGATGTCATCTCTAATACTAGACTCTGCCAACTGCATGCAGACATAGAAAAATACTGCAAGGGGCTCACATACCATAGCCAATCCTATCACCAACAGGTTAAGACCAACCTCCCACAGTATCTTCCTAAACAGCCTCTTCATGATCTTCAACCAGGAGATCACATCTTCAGGAAGAGATATCAGAGAAAAAAATGCTCTTGCATCTCATTGGAAGGGCCTTCATCTGATACTGTTATTAACAAGTGAACAGTGAAATTTCAGGGAGTCAATATTTCAGTTCATGTTTCACAACTAAAAAGCCATTCACAATTGCACACCATTGGAAAACTACTCCAACATGGGACTTCAAACTCAGGAGTCTCAGAGATCCTCCAGAAGCGGACAGTGATCCCAGACCTTTGAAACAAAGAGTTGACTACACATAGTCCATGGTCTGCTGGTGGACCAAGATATCTAATTCCTGTTTCATTTTTTTTCTCTGCTTGTTTATAATCATTCTTATTTCCTATAGACCCTTTGTTGTCATCCACCCACAAAGGACCCTTTTTTCTTTTTTCCCCTCATTATAATTGTTAAGTTAGAACATACTCATTCTATTGCCATTTTTGGATTATCCTGAACAGTAACCACTGCTCTCAATCTTACTGACTGCTGGATATGCTATCCATCACCGACATCCACGATGAAAACAAGAGAATTACAGAATTTGCTCCTATGTGGACAATTGATCTTAAACAAATCAAACTGTGACTTGGCTAGTATTCCTCTCTCCCAGAAGAAGAACCAATTATTATAATCTCTGTATTGACCCAAGGTAATTCCTCCTCTTCTTCTTTTTCGGCCACCCCATGGCAAATGGAATGTCCAGGCTAGGGATCAGATCTGAGCCGCATTTGTGACCTACACTGAAGCTGTGGCAATGACAGAGCCTTTAACCCACTGTGCTGGGTCAGGGATGGAACATGCATCCTGGAACTGTAGAGAGGCTGCCCAAACCGTTGTACCACAGCAGGAACGCCTGACCCAAGGAAATTCTAAATTTGGATTCAACATCTCCATAGGGCAATGGGCCAGATATCACTTGGAAGAGGCTAACTGAGATCCAGTCATGTCACCCAGCTAGTGTAAAGTTTTGGTTCCAACTTTGTCTTAAACTTCCCTTTTTCCTGGATTTCCATGTGTCCCTACTGGATACTACTTCCTTTGTGGCCAGAATGCCTGATCCTGCTTGCCTCAGACTAACATTTAATGCACTTTAGGAATAGTGTTCTGAGACTTGACTATATACGGAGATCCCAGTTCTATAAATCACCAAGGCTGGAAATTCTGACTCAGACATGGGCTCTAAAATGAGGCCATTCTTCAGAGTTCCTGTCATGGCTCAGTGGTTAACGAATCCGACTAGGAACCATGAGGTTGCAGGTTTGATCCCTGGCCTTGCTCAGTGGGTTAAGGATCTGGTGTTGCCATGAGCTGTGGTGTAGGTTGCAGATGAGGCTCAGATCCCACGTTGCTGTGGCTGTGGTGTAGGTGAGCGGCTACAGCTCCGATTAGACTCCTAGCCTGGAACCTCCATGTGCCGTGGGAGTGGCCCTAGAAAAGGCAAAAAGACATAAAATAAAATAAAATGAGGCCATTCTTGATTACTCAGGCACCCAACCTGCTGCATTATTTATGAGAACAATGTCCCCATTGGGAGGAATCATACAAATAGAAAAGACTGGAAGAAAACTATTGCTAACTTTGGCAGAAGTTAATAATGATATGTCTGCCTTAGATGACTAGAGATCAGTCTCAACTCAATGGCATGAGTAACAGTGGACAATGGCATGGCTCTAGATTTCTTATTGGCTAACCATGGCGCTGTCTGTGTCACTGCCATTACATCTTGTTGTACTTGGATCAAGGAAACAGGCAAGGTGGAGCAAGCTCTGTATTGCCTTAAGGTAAAAGCTATATGACTCTCTCAGGTTGATCCTCAGGGTCTATTGAATTTGTTCTCATGGTCTAGGTGGGGCAGTCAGGATAACTGGTTTCAAAGCATTTTACAGGGATTATTAGTTGTCCTTGTTTTTGTCACAGTGGTCATGATGTTGACCTACTGCATTTGTTAAAGAGAAATCAACATTGAGGCCACAGTTTGAATATACCCCTATTATACCCCTAGACCAAACACTTAGTCATGTAATCAAAACTTAAAATTGTCTTGATTTACCTGAAATGCTGACCCTGACCTTAAACAAAACTTAAGCTTTCTTCATGTCAGCATAACCTTATAGCTTCCTAGTTAATCAGCTACAGTAAACAAGTAAGCTTATGTAATACTACTGCTGTAAAAGGAACGAAAGTTTCTAGCAGCCAGTTACAATCAAAATACAAAACAGTGTACCTCCTTACACTTTATAAGCTGAGTTGTAACTACTCAGAGTGCAGTTTCAAGCCACTTTTGGTTTGGAAGTCTCCTTGATTGTGAACAGTTTGTTTCTCACTCAATAAAATATTCACCTCAAGTAAAGCTCTCTGAATTTTCTTTTGACATATTTTATCCAGAGTCTTAAAGACTTCTACATCCATTCTCTCATCAGATGATCTCCATGATGATACAACAAAAAGGGAAAGAAGATCTTGCAATACAGTTGACCATGAAGACAGTGGCACAATCTCCAAGTGGTGAAGATCTGGATCTTTGGCTCTTCCTGAATTGGTCAACCTCCAGCAAATGAGAGAATGGTCAAAATCAGGGACCAGGAGGAATTGAATATACAAACAGACAATGGCCAGATCAAACTTAAAAATAGAATGTTGACCCACAATTTGCAGCACTTAGTCCAGGAAGCCTGTGGAAGCCAAAGCCTATGGCAATCAACACAAAATTGCCTAGACCTGATGAATAACTGATAGCTTTGTTAATCTTTGCCCTTGATGTCAATTTAGGATGAACTGGAAAAAGCCAAATACATACCCCTAGCCAGTCACATATGATACCCCAGTCTAGTTAGCCCCCTACATTTTCCCCAGGCCAATACCTCCTCCTTCAGGCATACCATTTTTCCACTTTATTTAAAGCTTTCCTTCTCCTCTGCTTGCTTTTGAGATTCTGCCAAACACAAGTGATGGTGACTGACTCCCGTGCCATAGCAAGCTCTCAATAAACAGCCTTTGCTTGTTCCAATTTGGATGGCCTTTATTTCCACACAAGATAATACGTGAGTTGATATTTTTGAAGCTGTGGAATGAGTATATTGGTCATTCATTTAACTATCCTCTCTAACTTTCTGTATATGCTCTAAATTTCCCATAATAAAAAATTTTAAATATTTCAAAACTGTCATTATCATTAAAGATTAAACACAAACAACAGAGAAGAACTCTATATTAAAAGAGACTAGAGGAGTTCCCATCATGGCTCAGTGGTTAACGAATCTGACTAGGAACCATGAGGTTGCAGGTTTGATTCCTGGCCTTGCTCAGTGTTAAGGATTCGGTGTTGCCAGGAGCTGTGGTGTAGGTCACAGATTCGGCTCGGATCTGGCATTGCTCTGGCTCTGGCATAGGCTGGCGGCTACAGCTCCGATTAGACCTCTAGCCTGGGAACCTCCATATGCTGTGGGAGCGGCCCTAGAAAAGGTGAAAAGACAAAAAATAAAAATAATAAATAAAAAAATAGACTACTAGAGATAACAAGACACATAAATGCAATTTATGTTCCTTAATTGGATTGTAGATTTTTACATTAGCTATAAAGTACATTATTAGAAAAACTGAAATTGGACCATATTGAAACTGAACTTGACAACAGTATTCAACCAATGTTAAATTTCCTGAGTGAATAATTTTATATAGTTATATAAGTGAATGTCCTTGTTTTTAGGAAATAATATTGAAGTAATTGAGATGAAGTATCATGATGCCTGTAATTTACAAACAGTTCATGAAAACAACGTGTAGGTAGAGAAAGAAAATAAATGAAGAAAAATATTAACAACTGATGAAAGTAAATGAAAGGCATAGAATGTAAATTTAAGGTCTTACAATTTTTGCATAGGTTTAAAGTTTTTCTAAATAAAAAGGTTGGTAAGAAAGCTATAGTTTACAGTTTGTATAAAATACATGCAATATTATTAAAAAGTAAAAGCAAAATTCTCAGATACTTATCCGTACTTTTTTTTAATGGAAGGATAATTCAGAAAACTAGTAATAGGGAGTTCCCATTGTGGCACAGAGGAAGCAAATCCAACCAGTATCCATGAGGATGTGGGTTTGATCTCTGACTTCACTCAGTGGGTCGGGGATCCGGTGTTGCCCTGAGCTGTGGTGTAGGCTGCAGACATGGCTTGGATCCCATGCTGCCGTGGCCATGTCAAAGGCTGGCAGCTGCAGCTCCAATTTAACCCCTAGCCTGGGAACTAATATATGCCACAAGTGCAGCCATGAAAAGCAAAAAAAAAAAAAAAAATCAGTGATAGTTAACTATATCAGGGAGAGGTAAACAGGATAGATGAGAAGGGATTGAAAACTGGATTTTTCAGAATGTACACTGTCCATAATAAAATGTTTTTAAAATGTTCTTTGTAAATTATTTTGATATTCTAAGTATGTTGTGAGTAATTTTCATTTCTTACTTGTATATCATGTAATAGTGTGGTATAATATCTCCTTATTAATTTATTCAACCATGCACCCATCAAAGAGAACTAGTATATAATTACTGTTTATATGCTCCTAAACATTAGAATAGTGTCCTCTATTACTCAGACCTGTCAGGCCTTTATTGCATTTTTTCTGCATGGCTACTCCTAGTCTTACAGTGATTTGTTAAATATCCCCTTACTAGTTTATTTTCCTCATTTTGACCAATTTTTCTAACTACTGTTACATACATTTTGGTATTATTTGGTGCAAAAAACCTGGTGTTAATGGAGTTGCCACTGTGGTGCAACACCTTTACAGCACCAGGACCCAGATTTGATCCCTGGCCTGACACAGTGAGTTAAAGGATCCAGTGTCCAGTGTTGCCACAGCTACAGCATAGGTCACAACTGTGGCTCAGTTCTGATCCCTGGCATAGGAACTTCATATGCTGTGGGGCAGTCAAACACACACACGCACACACAAAACTGGTGTTCATTGTGCTTTGTAATATTTTTCATTGTATAGAGATTTCATCTTAAGAACTGAAGATTACAAGGAGTGATGTAATGCAGAACAAGGCTTAATGAGAAATTACGAAACCAATTCACTCACATATTTTAATGACTGAACCTAAATCCCCTCAGAATGGTTGTTCCAGGGCTAAGCAGATAAAATGAAAGAAAGCAATGCACTGGAAGTCTTCTTGGTAGGCTGTTGGTTTGTTTGTTTTACTTTATAGGGTGCAGAGAATTTTAAAAACTTGCATTCAGTCATGCAGCTAGAGAATGTTGGAGCCAGTATTCAAATCATGCCTCTATCCCCCTCAGAGTCATATCGGGAAGCTTCAGTGGTATAAAGTGACAAAAATGAGGAGTTCCCATTGTGGCTCAGGTGGTTAACGAATCTGACTAAGAACAATGGGGTTGCAGATTTGATCCCTGGCCTTGCTCAGAGGGTTAAGGATCTGGCGTTGCCATGAGCTGTGGTGTAGGTTGCAGACTTGGCTCGGATCCCGTGTTGCTGTGGCTCTGGTGTAGGCCAGCGGCTACGGTTCCGATTCGACCCCTAGCCTGGGAACCTCCATATGCCTTGAGAGCGGCCCAAGAAATGGCAAAAAGACAAAAAAAAAAGTGACAAAAAATGATTAATCTTGGCAGATTCTGTTAAATCCTAAAAAACCTTGCAACTCTGTTTTGAAGTTGGCATGGGCCAGTTAATAAAACTTAAGGCTTGCCAAATATAGGAAACTAAACATGGGGTCTCTACGTAAAGTCAGGATGCCATATGACTATACTTCCAAAATGAAACTAAATCAGAAATAAACTTTGACTTCTAGATGGGAATGCCAAAGGAATTTTTCTTGTGCCGGGCTAGGGGTTGAATGGAAGCTGCAGCTGCTGGCCTACACCATAGCCACAGCAACCTGGGATCTAAGCTACATCTGCAACCTACACCACAGCTCACAACAGTGCCAGATCATTAACCCACTAAGCACAGCCAGGGATCAAACCTGCATCCTCATGCATACTAGCTGGGTTCTTAACACAAAGTAGTTCCTCTTTTTTTTTTTTTTTTTTTTTTTTCCTTTGGTCTTTTTAGGGCCACAATCATGGCATATGGAGGTTCCCAGGCTAAGGGTGGAATTAGAGCTGTAGCCCCTGACCTACACCACAGCCACAGCAACTTGGGATCTGAGCTGTGTTCTCGATTTACACCACAATTCACAGCAACGTCAAATCCTTAACCCACTGAGTAAGGCCAGGGATCAAACCTTTGTCCTCATGGATACTAGTCAGATTCATTTCCACTGAGCCATGAAGGGAACTCCATAGTTCCTTTTCAAGATCTTGCTTTCTCAGTTATGTCTTTTTTTTTTTTTTTTGCTTTTTTAGGGCCACACCCTCAGCCTATGCAAGTTCCCAGGCTAGGGGTCGAATCGGAGCTATAGCTGCCGGCCTACACCACAGCCACAGTAACACCAGATCCAAGCCACGTCTGTGACCTACACCACAGCTCATGGCAATGCCAGATCCCCAACCCACTGAGCTAGGCTAGGGATCGAACTCACATCCTCATAGATACTAGTTGGATTTGTTTCCACTGAGCCACAATGAGAACTCCCTCCATTACGTCTTGACCTAATAATTATCTACCATAAACTAGCCTTGCAGCTAACTCATGCTACATGTAAGAGTCTGAAAATTTTTAAGGATATAATTTGAAGAGGTCACAAGTTGAATGCATACTCAAGAGAACCACTAAAGGAAAAAATCGTCAATTGATAAAAAGATGAAATTAGGAGTTCCTTATGTGATGCAGCAGATTAAGGATCCATCGTATTCTCTGTGGTGGACCAGGTTCAATCCCCAGCTTGGCAGAGGGTTAAGGATCTGGTGTTGCTGCAGTTGTGGCATAGGTTGCAGCTAGAGCTTGGATTCCATCCCTGGCCCTGAAACTTCTGTATGCTGTGGCAAAAAAAAAAAAAAAAAGAAATTATATCCCTACATTATGCCCAATTTTAAAAATTAACCCCAGATGGTTGAGGAATTTAAATGTTAAGATAGAAACTTCAGATTCTTAGTGGAAAGTATAGTGAATGTCTTTTAGACCTCCAGACAGATAAAGATTTAAGACAGAACCCACTTACCATAAAAGTTGATAAATCTGACTATATTAAAATTAAGAATTTTATTATTTTAAAGACACCTTAAAGAACATGAAAAGACAATTAAATTAGAAGATATTCACAGCATGCACGATTGAAAAAGAATTAGTAAGAGATTGAGGGAGACAACTTTTATATTACCTTATATCCTCAAGACTTTTTTTTGACAATATGTATGTATTATGTTGATTTTTAAAATTAAATTGAAGAAATAAAAATATCCAAAGTTAGGCTCAGTATCTCCTCTCGGATAACTGTTGAGGCCCAGATGATACGGATGAGGGAGAGAAAGGAAAAATGCTCTGGTGATATCTATTTTAAAGAAGAGAAATGAGGCAAATGTGGGAAATATTAACATCTTGTTAAATGGAGAGCAGTACATGAGTGTTTATTTTACAGCTTTCTGAATGTGTGAAATCTTTCATAATTTAAATTTTTAACTAAAATTAAGAACCTTGGAAAGAAATGTGCACCAACACTAGTCTCAGGATTTTGGAAATGAGATTTGTCTACACTTGCTAAGTTTTTTAGAATGACCACCTCTGAAGTCTATATTTTATTTTCAATCTTTTTTTTTTTTTATAAAAGCAATGTAATCTTCTGCAGAGGCAGGAAACCCTGTCTTTATGTATGTAAGTATGTATGTATTTTTGGCAGTGCCCAAGGCATGTGGAAGTTCCCAGGCCAGGAATCGAACCCTCTTAATCTGCACCACTGCAGTGACAACGCCGGATCCTTAACCCACTGTGCCACAAGAGAACTCCTGAAGTCCATATTTTAAACACAACACATTTGTTTGAATGATTTCGAAGTGGTAACAAACCAGAGTCAGGAAACGAGAGCAGAAGAAGTTGCAGATTCCAGGAGTCTGCCCTGGACCTGGCACGCCTTAGGCATGGCCTTGGAAACCTCAACCAGGCAATGGAAGAAACTCCCGCTCAGTCAAACCACACTTCAACCAGCTGTGTTCCGAGGTTGGGACCTTAAGGCTAAGTGTTACCTTACAGGTGGAGAGGCTCGGAGAGACTCAAGGTGGAAAAGGAAATCCAGGTGACCCACGCAGAGAAGGAAGTGCCGGCGCAGCAACCGGGCACCAGCACCAAACAAGCGGGTGAGGCAGCAGGGGCCCAGGTGCACCAGCAGGGGCGGGGCCAGCAGGACACCGTAAAGGGCCGGGCTTCGCACCCCTGCAAGCTCCACGGTAGCGCTGGTGTAAGCATGCACAGCGCAGGTGCCACCGAAGCCCAGGGGGCAGAGTCGACGACATCTCCCCAGGAGAACGGGCTGCTGGAGTTACCACTTCTGGCGCCACGGATTCACACCCGGCCTTGGTGGTTTCCTGTGCAGGAGCTGAGAAATCCATTGGTGTTTTCCCTGGAGGCGTGGCTGGCTGACTCCATCTTCGGTGAGCCACTGGGTGTGCTGGGAGCAGGCCCCTGGGCGGCTTTCTATAGCCCAGTTCCCCGGTCATCAGCCCAGTTCCCCAGCTTCCAGCCCTTCCTGCTCACCTTCCCTTACAGCTAGATCTTCCTGCTCTTTGACCGGTGCCGCTGCTCAGCCTCTCTCTCTTCTTTAGGCCCAAACCAAGTCCTGGTTCCGAAGATTGAGTGGATGAGCCAGGCCCTGCTGATGGTAGACACAGTTAACGCGGGGAACTTGGTCGAAATCACAGTCTTCGGACGACCAGCTGTACAAAATCGGGTGAAGAACGTACTCCTTAGCCTAGCGTCGAGGCACCGAGAGCATCGTGCCCGAGGTAAGGATCTTGGAAAACATGCCTGTGGAGGGAGCCACAAGAGAAAACACCTGGTCGTGCTTATCTTCCTTCCAGCCTCATATCTTCCCACAGCTTTTTGCAGTTTCCTCATTCCAGTATGTTGCATAGAGTCTCCCTGGGCATCTCTTTGTGAAGAATCCAAATAGGACATGGGGAAAGTAGGCTGAGATATGATGCATTCAGGCCCATCACTGCCCACGCCAGCCTCAGCTTGGTGGCACCACTACCTCCAGATCCTAGGTTCAGAGCTTCCACCCTGAGAAATGATGTCGCCAGGGCTCCCCTTCCGCCAACTCCTGTGAAATAGTAGTTTGCAACAGCGAGCATTTTTCCTTTTCCAGCTGAAAAGATGGAACAACTCGAGGAGTTCTTGAAGGCCCTTGCATCAGGTCCCCAGAACCCCCAGCATCCTGTTGCATAAGCATTGTCAGGAGCATGAGAACAGTCCTGCTTCTGCTACTCAAGTTCAAGAGAAGCAAATATCCTTAAATCTCTGCATTTTTTCCTGTGTCCTGATGGTTTATTATTTTGATGTAAATGTGAGTTTGTAATGCCACTGAGTAAATAAATGAATTTCCTTTTTTGTTCAATAGCATAAAGATAATTTCTCACTAAAAATAAAAGCAAATTTATAAAAGATTGACTCCGTTCATTCATGTCTTGATGTGAGAGGTGGGTAAAAGGCTGATGGTGGGTTTAGTTTCTGCCGTTTTGAAACTACTAACCCTTTTATCATTATTTTATGGTCAGAGTCAGGCCTTCAAGCACAGGGTACAGAACTATATGGTCAGTCTGCTTTGAGTTTCTTTTGTATCATTTTTTCTCAAACTTTCATGTGTATAAGGGTCATCTTGAAAACTTCCTAAAACACAATTTCTTGGTCCTCTTCACTGATTCTGATGCAGTATATTGAGCCCATAGAATTTTCTTTTCTAAAAAGCTTTTAGGCAATGCCAAAAATTCTCCTGGGAGGCTTTTACTTTCTAGCTGGTGGTTTGACCCCAGAGTAGCAACGAGCGTACCTGTGCATTTTCTCGGATGGAACCTCTGACCTCGCACACGGACAGGCATTCCAACAGACAGGCTGAGGCAATCAGTATTTATTCTGCTGGTGCTGCAATTTACCAGGAAGCAGGGTCCTGGGCAGCTTGGGTTTTGGAAAGTGTCTTTCCAGGGCTTTCCCCCCACCCCCATCCTGCCCCTGCCTCCACCTCCACCTCTCTCCAGCAGGTGTTCTGCATGAGCTGATTTCTTGTTTGTTTTTGTTTTTTTTTTTTTTTTGCTTTTTTAGGGTCTCACCTGCTGCATATGGAAACTCCCAGGCTAGGGGTTGAATTGGAGCTACAGCTGCCGACCTACACCACAGTCATGCCAGATCTGAGCCGCGTCTGCAACCCACACCACAGCTCATGGCGACTCGGAATCCTTAACTCACTAAACGAGGTGGAGGATTGAACCCGCATCCTCATGGATACTAGTTGGGATTGTTACCACTGAGCCATGATGGGAACTCCTGCATGAGATGTTTTGGTTTTTTTCCATTACCCATTACAATGCTGTGACCAATCTGTGCAAAACATCCCCAACACCTGCTGCTGGGGAAGCAGAATTCTTAGAGGAAAGATTGCTGCGAGCTCTGTGGCTTCGGACACAATCCTGGAGTTGCTTTAACTCATGCAAATTCTTCACCCCTTAGCAGCAATGGATTCTAGCCATTTACAAGGATTTTAAACACATAGACAAATATTTGATTACAAGTGGCATTGAACACTATTCCGCTTTGCTTCACAATTTTGTTAAATGCTTTTTTACATTTTCTTTATTCATTATTTCTTTCAGCTCTAAAGATAAGGATTTTTATTATCTGCATAAACTTTTGTAACAAATAACACTCCATATAACTAATGTTGTCCACTTCTTTGTTTCTCAAATATTTTGCATATGAAATTTGTCTGTAGTTAAACCAGTTACTATTTTCTGTGTGATTTTTCCCTCATCCCTGCCTTTTACACTTAAGCTTAGGAGCACCTGCTTTTTTTTTTTTTTGGTCTTTTTCTAGGGTCGCACCCATGGCATATGGAGATTCCCAGGCTAGGGGTCTGATCGGAGCTGCAGCTGCCAGCCTATGCCACAGTCACAGCAACACAGGATCCAAGCCATGTTTGTGACCTACACCACAGCTCACGGCAACGCCGGATCCTTTACCTACTGAGCGAGGCCAGAGATTGAACCTGCAACCTCTTGGTTCCTAATTGGATTCATTAAACACTGAGCCACTATGGGAACTCCCAGGAGCACCTGCTTTTTGTCCTTTAGGAGAAATTTCATAAACATCCCTTCAGGTTTTTCCTGGTACAATTTTTACAAAACCATTGAGCATTTTTGACTTGCTCAACATTTAGAGGAAAGGAAATTCCCTTTGTGGCACAGCAGAAACGAATCCGACTAGTATCCATGAGGATGAGAATTCGATCCCCGGCTTCACTCAGTAGATTAAGGATCTGGCGTTGCCGTGAGCTATGGTGTAGGTCACAGATGTGGCTTGAATCCAGAGTTGCCATGGCTATGGTGTAGGCTGGCAGCTGAAGCTCCAATTAGACCCCTAGGCTGGGAACCTCCATATGCTCTGGGTGCGGTCCCCCAAAAAAATTTATTCTAGGATCTTGCCTCTATACTTTCCCATGTGATTTTCCTTTTCTCCACAGCTGAATTTAGGCACATTCTCATCATGTATGTTTGTTTTTAAGAGGAATTGGAATATACTTAATTTGTAAAGAATCCAAGTAATTACTCCAAATAATCTCACTGCTCATATGGTCCCTTCAAGTAGATTTCCATTACTGCAAATATTTTTCCATAATTTTAGTAAACATTTTATGGATGTATAACATTCCATTCATATAAAAGTGATGTACATATACAGTGTAAAAAAATTTGTGAAACAATACAAAAGGAACAGATCCATTTAGCCAGCAGTCAAGAGAAGAAAAGACATGACCAGCATCCCAGAAGCCCCCATTTGCATACCCCCCAAGGATAACTATTATGATTTAAATATAAACAGAATCAATGTAAGTTTTATCAATGTTGCCAGCAGTTATGTTTCCACTGAATAAATAAGCCTTCATTTTCTGTTCTGTTGATGTACATTTTGGTCATTTCCTAATTGGACTTACAATAATGCGCTACTATGAAAATTCTTGTACATGACTTTTGGTGCATACAGATATGCATTTCTATTGAGTATATATCTAGGATTAGAATTCCTGGGTTCTGGGGTGTAAGTTCAAATTGCCAAGGTGATTGAACCAATTTACATTCCTTTCAGCTGTGTATGAGATTTTAATTGCTCTACAGCTTTGTCAACATTTTTTATTTTAGAAACTTTAGGTAATAGTGCTGTAGCACTGCAATTTTTAAAAATGTAATTACTTAATTGGTTACATAATATAAAATTGTGAGTGTACAATTCACTTTCTTTTTTAGTAAATTTATGAGTTGTGCCATTATCACCACACACCAGTTTTGGGACATATCCATCTCTTCATAAAGTTCCCTTTTGTCTGTTTGTAGTCAATTATCACTACTGCCTTTAGCCCCAAGCAATGGGTCTACTTTCTGTCTCTACAGAGTTGCCTCTTCTGAACCTTTAAAAGAAATAGAATACTATAAAATAGTCTTTTGCATTTGGCTTCTTTATGTAGTTGTAATGCCACTTTCTCATTGGGGGATTTAGCTCATTCTAATTTAATATAATTATCAATATGATTGGATTTGTCTTCCATTTTGCTTTGTTTCCTATCATATGTTTTCTGTTCTTTTCCTCCTTCATTGTTTTGTGTCAGATAATTTTTTTTTCTTCTTTTTTTGGCCACACCTGCTTCATGTGGAAGTTCCCAGGCCAGGGATGGAATCTGAGCCACAGCTGTGACCTATGGCACAGCTTTAGGAATGCCAGATCCTTAACCCACTGTGCCAGACTGGGCATCACTCTTGAGTTTCTGTAGAGACAATGCTGGGTCCTTAATCCACTTTGCCACAGTGGGAATTTCTAGGTAAATGTTTATATGCTATTTTAACTACTATTTTTTTAACTACTATTTTTAAAGTAATTTTCTTAGTATTGTCTTAGGATTATAAAAATCTTAACTCGGAGTTCCCGTCGTGGCGCAGTGGTTAACGAATCCGACTAGGAACCATGAGGTTTGCGGGTTCGGTCTCTGCCCTTGCTCAGTGGGTTAATGATCCAGCGTTGCCGTGAGCTGTGGTGTAGGTTGCAGACGCGGCTCGGATCCCGCGTTGCTGTGGCTCTGGCGTAGGCCGGTGGCTACAGCTCCGATTCAACCCCTAGCCTGGGAACCTCCATATGCCGCGGGAGCGGCCCAAGAAATAGCAGCAACAACAACAACAACAACAACAACAAAAAAGTCTTAACTCATTACTTTCTGCTTTAGATTAGTGAAAAGGAGGAAAAGAGGAAGGAACTGTGTTCTTGGATATGAGAGTCCAGTGTTGCATAGATGTGGTCAGTTCTTCCCAGAACTCAATGCAATTCTAATTATCGTCACAACCACTTTTTTAGGGGCTGAGGCTGTAGGATGAGAGTCCTTCTTAAAGTCTGATGTTACATGTGCTTCAGAAAGCTGTAGATAAAGTTTTTCTTAGGTGTCTAATGAAAAATTCTGATGAGGTAAATAGTGCAGATGTGATATTAACTAAACTGAAGTATCAGGTAGACAAAACAGATGGTCTGTCACATATACTCCATGGCTATATTTTTAAGATTTTTTTTTTGTCTTTTTGCCTTTTCTAGGGCCGCTCCCGTGGCATATGGAGGTTCCCAGGCTAGGTGTCCAATCGGAGCTGTAGTCGCTGGCCTATGCCAGAGCCACAGCAACTCGGGATCGGGCCTGTCTGCGACCTACACCACAGCTCACAGCAATGCCAAGTTCTTAACCCATTGAGCAAGGGCAGGCATCGAACCCGAAACCTCATGGTTCCTAGTCCCCGCAACCTCATGGTTCCTAGTCAGATTCATTAACCACTGCGCCACGACGGGAACTCCTATATCTTAAGATTTTCCAGAGAACCCATAAACAGCTGAAATTGTATTCTTTGATACGTTTAGTGAGCCCACTCAAAGACTGTCCACACTAAATTATTTGCTGCCAATCCATTTACCCTGCCCCCAAAATGTGCAGGTGAGAGTCACTGTTCTCAAACTGTCTGCAGTGTTCTTACTTGCTTACAAATCCTGCTTTTTTTCTGATGTTTCCTCATGGTTAGATCTAGGTTACGTATTTTTTGGCAAAAATGCTAGGTAAATCATATTGTGTCTTAGTGAATCACATCCGGAGGCACATGGTTTATTCCCCCCCCCCCCCTTAGTGATATTTTAAAGGGCCTTATTTTGATTTAAAGTGTGGAGGTGAGAAATAACTTTTTTAATATTTTTGTCCATACTCAAGGCATGCAGAAATTCCCAGACCAAGGACTGAACCCTCACCCCACAGCAACTCAAGCCACAGCAGTGACAATGCCAGATCCTTAACCCACCATGCCACCAGGGAACTCCTGGAGTTGAGAAATTCTGATGAGGGATTTAGTGCCAACCTGGCTTAACTAAAGCGGAGCAGCAGTAAGACCTCACATAGGCTATCACATGTGCTCTACAGATGAACTCCAAAACTTTTTCACAGTCTATTAATGATGAACCTTTTCCTCTGATGGCTCTAGTCAGCCTATGTCGTTGCAAATAACAGAATTTCATTCTTAGGGCCAATAAAATATTGTGTGTGTGTACCACATGTTTTAATTGTTAAAATATACTCTTGTGTATATGTAATATACATGCAATTTAAAGAAGAAAATAAGCTCTACAGCATACCTCAATAGAATAAAATCAGTATTTGGGGAAGACATCTGTATACATTTTTCCCTCAGCTAATTCTGTATGCATTTTAATAAATTGCTTCATCTAGAAAATAAATGACCAAGACCAAAGATTGAACAATGAAAGTAGGCTAGCCCCCTCAGCTATTAAAACATTCTGTAAAGCTACATAGTTAAAACAGTGGAATAGATAGAAAAAAAGAGAAAATGATACATACAGATTTAAAATAGATTGGTAATATTGAGTTTCAGTGAGTATAGCAAAAATAGATTTCATACCATGCAGTAGGAAGATAATTGGTATAGCTATTTTGTAGGGCAATATAAAAGTTTTTTAAAGGGACTCATTCTTTAACTCAGCAGTTCCACTTCTAGGAAGATCACTTATGGAGATATTCCAACATGAACTCAATGATGCAAGGAGAAAATCAGTGCAGCAGTTCATAATGAGTAATTTGGGAAGGGAACCAATCAACCAGCAGTAAGGGAAGGGCTAAATCAAACTGTACCCATCCTGAGGGAAATCAAGCTGCTAGAAGAAAAAAAAATAGTCTATACAATTATTTTAAAGTACAAGTCAAACTGTTGAAAGTGATTTTCTGTAGGACAGTAAGTTTGAGAGGGCAGGGGGAAGGTCTGGGGACTTTGATCTGGATGAAAACTGGTTCATGTCCTGCATTGAGAGTAAGTTAGTAAGGTTTTTTTTTTAAATCAACACTTTATAGGCATAAAGAATTTTGCCTATGTGTCCTCACACATAAATGCTTTTATTTAACGTTCAATCTCACTTTTTTTTTTTTGTCTTTTCAGAGCTGTACCCATGGCATACAGAGGTTCCCAGGCTAGGGGTCAAATTGGATCTCCAGCTGCCGACCTACACCACAGCCACAGCAACACCAGATGCTGGAATACTGGACCCTTAACCCACTGAGCAAGGCCAGGAATAGAACCTGCAACCTCATGGTTCCTAGTCGGATTTGTTTCTGCTGCACCATGATGGGAACTCCCAACTTCATTTCTTTTCTTGGCTCCAACCTCCACACAAAGGATGTTTACAGTATCTTAACATTTTCTTTCATAAAATCATCAATATGTGTATATGTGTACATATAAGTGTATTTTTTTCTAAGTTTCAGATAATCATTAAGAGTCCTAAATGTTCCATTGCCTTGCTACCTGCTGCTCGGTAATTTTTCTTGTAAAGTTCTGGTCATGTGGGCACTAGTTGGCGGGAGGCAGGGTGGCATCAAAATTGAGTTTTAATTCTACTATTGAGTTTTAATGTATCCTCAATGGAAACTTTGAGTCTGCATTGGTTTTGAGTCTTAAAAGTTTAAGGTTCACTCACCCTAGGATTTTCCTTGCTTTTAAAAATAGTTAATAGCCTCTTTGTAAGTTCTGCTTTGTTTCTTTATTTCACTTGTTATGAACTAAATGCTTATTTAAAATTGGGGTGATCGTTAGTGGTGACCAAATGGTCTATGATAGGCATACCATTCCCTGCTTTTTAAAATTTTCTTGAATTTTTGAAATGAAAAATTTCATAATGCTTAACTGGTTCATGCTAATTTTTTTAAATCCTAGCACCCAGCTGTTAACAGTTTACTTCTGGCTAGGGTAACATACCCCAGCAGCCAGGAACCAGAAGCCAAACTGAGATGCTAATTCTCTCTAGAATAGCACAGTACAACATGTGAATGTATCAAATTAACGTGTTTTAGGAGTTCCGTGAGGGCCTAGTGATTAAGGATTCAGTAATGTCATTGCTGTGGCTCATGTCCAATCCCTGGCTCAGGAACTTTTGCATACTGCAGGTGCAGCAAACCCCCCACCCAAATTAATATATTGTACACCTTAAATTTACAGTGTTCTATGTCAAATATATTCCAATTTTTAGAAGGGATAAAGAGGCTGGCTACCAGTGCATCAGGTTATTAATTAGTAGAGAAGAGTCGCTAACACTGCTTGTGTCTCTATGTGCTTGTGTCTCTGTGGCTTCAAACATCACTGAAGCACCAGTGTGCCAGGCAAGACTTGAAGAGGACAGTAGGGATGTCCTGGCTCTTTTTTCCCTTCCACTGCCATCAGTTGCCCGCAGCACCATGATAAGCCCAGCCCTGAGGCCCACGTTGAAATTCCATGTCACGTTGAAATTCCATGTCACTTTGAGTGGAAACATCGCAGCCTTGTTAAGGTTTCCCAGCGAGGACGGATAGGGCCTGAGAGGTATCTCACCTTGCAGAGTCAGATAAGCGTAGTTCAGGAGCCCAAAGGAAGCACCTGCCAGTGTGGGTGTTGGGGAAAGATTTGGGCCTGGCTGGAAATCCAAGAGCTCTCACCTGCCTCAGGGTAGCAGCCAGGCTAGAGCAGATTTGCGGAATTTGCATCTCACTTCCCTTCTCCATACCAATGAGCCAACGTTAGGGAAATTCAATTCTTTATTAGAATTCTTTAGATTGGTGTTTGCAAACATTTAACAGGGAGTGATGGGGAGAGGGGAAACCAAGAATAACCCGCACCATTCTTTTCTCAGCTTCTGCGGCAGAAGCGGGACCTAACAGAATAGGGTTCCAGGCAGAGGCTTCCTTCCACTTTGACTTCTCCTGGCTCTCTTGCTCCAGGGCTTGAAACGCCTTCAAAACCTGGTAACCAGGTCCTGGGTAGCTTCGGGGGAGCGCTGGGTCGCCGCCTCCCGGGCAGCGCCGGGGGACCGCTGGGTCGCCGCCTCCCGGGCTGCTCCGGGGGACCGCTGGGTCGCCGCCTCCCGGGCAGCGCCGGGCGACCGCTGGGTCGCCGCCTCCCGGGATGCTTCGGGAGACCGCTGGGTCGCCGCCTCCCGGGCAGCGCCGGGGGACCGCTGGGTCGCCGCCTCCCGGGCTGCTCCGGGGGACCGCTGGGTCGCCGCCTCCCGGGCTGCTCCGGGGGACCGCTGGGTCGCCGCCTCCCGGGCAGCGCCGGGGGACCGCTGGGTCGCCGCCTCCCGGGCTGCGCCGGGGGAGCGCTGGGTCGCCGCCTCCCGGGCAGCGCCGGGGGACCGCTGGGTCGCCGCCTCCCGGGCTGCTCCGGGCGACCGCTGGGTCGCCGCCTCCCGGGCAGCGCCGGGCGACCGCTGGGTCGCCGCCTCCCGGGCTGCTCCGGGGGACCGCTGGGTCGCCGCCTCCCGGGCTGCTCCGGGGACCGCTGGGTCGCCGCCTCCCGGGCAGCGCCGGGCGACCGCTGGGTCGCCGCCTCCCGGGCTGCTCCGGGCGACCGCTGGGTCGCCGCCTCCCGGGATGCTCCGGGGGACCGCTGGGTCGCCGCCTCCCGGGCAGCGCCGGGGGACCGCTGGGTCGCCGCCTCCCGGGCTGCGCCGGGGGACCGCTGGGTCGCCGCCTCCCGGGCAGCGCCGGGGGACCGCTGGGTCGCCGCCTCCCGGGCAGCGCCGGGGGACCGCTGGGTCGCCGCCTCCCGGGCTGCTCCGGGGGACCGCTGGGTCGCCGCCTCCCGGGCAGCGCCGGGGGACCGCTGGGTCGCCGCCTCCCGGGGCAGCGCCGGGGGACCGCTGGGTCGCCGCCTCCCGGGCAGCGCCGGGGGACCGCTGGGTCGCCGCCTCCCGGGCTGCTCCGGGGGACCGCTGGGTCGCCGCCTCCCGGGCAGCGCCGGGGGACCGCTGGGTCGCCGCCTCCCGGGCAGCGCCGGGGGACCGCTGGGTCGCCGCCTCCCGGGCTGCGCCGGGCGACCGCTGGGTCGCCGCCTCCCGGGCTGCGCCGGGGGACCGCTGGGTCGCCGCCTCCCGGGCTGCGCCGGGGGACCGCTGGGTCGCCGCCTCCCGGGCTGCTCCGGGGGACCGCTGGGTCGCCGCCTCCCGGACAGCGCCGGGGGGGCTCTGGGTCGCTGCCTGCCAGACTTCGTCGGGGGACCACTGGGTCCCGGCATCCCAGGCAGCGCCGGGGGAGCGCTGGGTCGCCGCCTCCCGGGCAGCGCCGGGGGACCGCTGGGCCGCCGCCTCCCGGGCAGCGCCGGGTGGGCTCTGGGTCGCCATCTCCCGGGCTGCACCGGGGGACCGCTGGGTCGCCGCCTCCCGGGCAGCGCCGGGTGGGCTCTGGGTCGCCATCTCCCGGGCTGCACCGGGGGACCGCTGGGTCCCGGCGTCCCGGGCAGCACTGGGGGACCGTTGGGTCGCCGCCTCCCAGACTTCGTCGGGGGACCGCTGGGTCGCCGTTTCCAGGGCAGGCGCCTTCTCGGAGCCTGGAAGAAGAGCAATGTGAGGAGACTGCACCTGTGTCTCACATACTCTCCGCAAAAGGGTCTGCAGGGGGAGGAGTCAGGGATTTGAGAGTAAGACAATTTGATCTTCTAGATCTCCTGCAAGGAGGAAATCCTCTAACCCAGTCGAACTAAGAGAATGAGACCTATGCGCACGTACAGCCAAGAAGCATCAGGATCTCTTCCGAGGAACCCACGGCCTGCTCATCATACCTTTCATTGTTTCCGGCTCGGTATTTTGCGCCCGGAGTTGGCGATGGTACTCGGCCAAGTTCATGATCATCTTGGATACATCCATCTGGTAATAAGGCCGTCCAAATATCAGGATCTCAGCTTCGCCATCCGGGTCCCACTGACTAATGTGAAGCAGTGTCTGTGACACACACTCGACGTGCGGGATGTGCTCTCCGCCCTGGCCTGCGCAGGAAGCAAAGAAGCCGTGAGGAACTGGACTTGGGAAAGGAGGCAGCGGAGGACACTGGATTGGAGCCAGGGCCACGGGAGTAACTTGCCCTTGGACATGGCCAGACTGCAGGAAGTGGCAGCATCGGCCTCCCCTCTCGGGCCCACTCACCGAAGATCGCTTCCACGAGCCAGGCCTCCAGGTGAACTGCCTTCGGACTCTTCAGGTACTCTGAGTGAAACCAGTAGGGCGGTTTGGTGAGGTTCCCGAGCACCTCGAATAGCGTCCCTTCTCGCTGCTCCAGCTGAACGAGCGTCGGAAAGCTCTTGGGAGTGGCCATGCTACGGCGGGCCTCGCTGAGAGCTGTGGTTCCGTTGCCAACGCAGGGCCGTGGTTGAGACCCGCTGCTGCCAGTGCGCCGGGCCTTATTTCAGTGGCTTTGGCAAGCTCCTCCCCTCCCCGCGCTCTTCCCCTTGGGCTCCAGGCCTGGCCTCTTAAACCCCTGCAGCTGGGGCTCCTTCCCGAGACCCCGCAGGTGCTCTCTCTCTGGACGCTTGCGTCTGGATCCTATTGCTTCCCCGCGCGCAGGGAGAGAGGCAGAACTACGGGTTGAGGCTACCGCTGAGAAAGTGTGGAATCGGAACTGTGGACTCAGGGAGGTAAGGCCACACCGGAGAGGTAGGTAAGATCCACATCAGAACGGTATCTTTCAGAGAAAGGATTGATATTTGCAGAGTCCTGGGTGCATTTCAGGCAATTCTAATGGGACCAGTTTAGCATTCCTGAGCGGTTGGAATAACTTTTTAATGGATAATCTAATTAAATACATCGAAAGACAAAAACTCAAGGAGTAAAAAAGCTGTTCAAAGGCCAAAGTACCCCACATTCTCCTGACCCCTGAGCTCCCTCCCCAGATGCCACCACATTTGCTACTTCTTCCTTTACCTGTTAGAGATGGCTGAGCACACCCAAGAGCAGATAATTTATGAGGTTTGGAGACCAGAGGAAAATCCCTTGAAACCAACAGATTATATCTCCAATTTGAGATTTTTCTATCTATCTTAAAGCATCATCTGTTAACTGCTGCTCAGGAAGAGGAAGCTCTATCGCTCTCCCATCAGTAGTCGGGATGTCACGCCCACACCCAGCGGCAAGAGAGACGCTCTGCGGGTGTTCTGCAGGCCAAAGAAGTGCATGAGAAATTTGCAGGTGTCTGGCAGGATGGAAAGTCTTGAGGGCTAAGCAGAATATGAATTAAGAGCCAAAGAAGGACAAAATCCATTCAAAAGATCATGGGAGGGAGTACCTTTCTATGGAGCAGTGGGTTAAGAATGTGACTGCAGTGGGGATCCAGTGGCTGTGGAGAGGCCAGTTGGAAGCCCTGAGCTGGCAGTGGGTTAAAGAATCCAGCGTTGCCACAGCTGTGGCAGCCAGCTGTGTTTGCAGCTGCAGCTGGGATTCAGTCTGGGCACCTCCAGATGCCACAGGGTTCAGCCATTAAAACAAAAAAAGATCATTGAATGGAGTTACGAACTTCCATGGGTAGGCAGTACAATTAGGGAAGCCTATAATTGAAACCCAGGAATCTGGGCTCCATAACTGTCTTTGGAGGTTATGGAATCACTAACGTAGCAACTATAAATTGAAATGTGAAGTTCCATCAGGGCCACCAAAAAGAATCCAATTCAAGAAGCATCCTCTTGAAAATTTCTCATGTGAAGTCTATTTCTTATATCAAAGTGATATAGGATGATATTTTTGTTCCTTAGTTGGCCTAAGAGGATACTTGAAGCTCTATGCATGTTATTGTCAGCCTGTGTGCGCAAAGTTTTACCATGGGACCTCCCTTTGATGGGTCCCACATCTCCTCTGTTTCCTCCCCTTTTTTTTTTTTTTGTCTTTTTGCTGTTTCTTGGGCCGCTCCCGCGGCATATGGAGGTTCCCAGGCTAGGGGTCCATTCGGCCTACGCCAGAGCCACAGCAACTCGGGATTCAAGCCGCGTCTGCAACCTACACCACAGCTCACGGCAACGCCGAATCGTTAACCCACTGAGCAAGGGCAGGGACCGAACCCGCAACCTCATGGTTCCTAGTTGGATTCATTAACCACTGCGCCATGACGGGAACTCCTCCTCCCCTCTTCTTTCTAGCCCCAGTCGCTCTCTGCTCTTCCTTAAACAGTGCCCATGCTCCAGCTTTAGGGAATTTGAACTGTTCCCTTTTCCTTCAGGAGCATGTAGCTCACTCCCCTTCTGGTGCCCAGACCCCTAAGACTGTCTCTGTAACATAGTATCTGATTCTCAGGGAGACCTAGGGGCTCTGGATTTGAAATCACAACTTCATCCTCCTTCCTTGTGTTCATTTTTTCCAAGTTACACCCTTATCTAACCAACTATGTGTTTTGCTCAATCTCACTTACCTGTCTGTTTCCCCTATCACCAACACTTCTACCACTAGACACTAAGCACAGGGACTTTTTTTAAAAATTATAGTTGGTGTAGTGTTGTGCCAACTTCTGCTGTACAGAAAAGTAACCCAGTCATATATATACACACACACACATGTATACATATATACATATATTTATATTTATTACCTTTTTCATATTATCTCCCATCATGGTCTACCACAAGCGACTGGATACAGTTTCTTGTCCTTTATATTCTAAACGTAGTAGTTTGCATCTACCAATCTGGAGCTCCCTGTCCATCCCGCTCCCTCCCCACTTCCCCTTGGCAGCCACAAGTCTGTTCTCTATGTCTATCTGTTTCTCTAACCTGTCTGTAGATAGGTTCATTTGCTGTCATCTTTTAGATTCCACATATAAGTGATATCATATGGTATTTGTCTTTCTCTTTCTGGCTTACTTCACTTCATATGAGAATCTCTAGTTGCATCCATGTTGCTACAAATGGCATTATTTCATTTTTTTAAATGGCCGAATAGTATTCTATTGTATATATGTCCCACACCTTAATCCATTCATCTGTCGTCCATCCAACATTTAGGTTGCTTCCATATCTTGGTTATTGTGAATAGTGCTGCTATAGGGGTGCACATATATTTTGAATGAAAGTTTTGTCCAGATATATGCCCAGGTGTGGGATTGCTGGATCATATGGTAGTTTTATATTTAGTTTTTTGAGAAACCTTCATATTGTTTTCCACAGTGGTTTTACCAATTTACATTCATCAACAGTGTAGGAGGGTTCCCTTTTCCCTATACCCTCTCCAGCATTTGTTATTTGCAGACTTTATTTTTTTTAGGGCCGCATCTGTGGCATATGGAAGTTCCCAGGCTAGGGGTAGAATCAGAGCTGCAGCTGCCAGCCTACACCACAGCCAGAGCAATGCCAGATCCAAGCTGCATCAGCGACTTACACCACAGCTCAGGGTAACACCGGATCTGGATCCATAACCCACTGAGCGAGGCTAGGGATCAAATCCACATCTGCATGGATACTAGTCTGGATTCTTAACTCACTGGGAACTCGCTGTAGACTTATTAATGATGGCCATTCTGATTGGAGTGAGGTGGTATTTCATTGTAGTTTTGATTTTCATTTCTCTAGTAATTAGTGGTGCTGAGTATTTTTTCATGTGCCTACTGGCCATCCATATGTCTTTTTGGAGAAATGTCTATTTAGGTCTTCTGCCAATGTTTTGACTTTTTTTTTTTTTTTTGTCGAGTTGTATGAGATGTTTGTAAATTTTGGAGATAAAGCCCTTGTCAGTTGCATTATTTGCAACTATTTTCTCCCACTCCATAGGTTGTATTTTTTTTTTTTAACTGCTTCCTTTGCTGTGCAAAAGCTTGTAAGTTTGATTAGGTCCCATTTATTTTTGTTTTTATTTCTATTACCATGGGAGACTGACCAAAGAAAACATTGGTATGATTTATGTCAGAGAATGTTTTGCCTATGTTCTCTTCTAGGAGTTCGATGGTGTCATATCTCATGGGCAGTTAGGCAGGCTTTTAAAAGGATTCCCGCACATTGAAAAGGGATGGAGCCCAGCACATGCTGTTATACAGAGCTTCGGAGGGTGCACACAAAAAAAACCTTGCTAATTTCCTCACACTTTTCTATCTACTGGTTTTTATCTTCTAGATATGGTCTTAGATAGATAGTTGAGGTGTCTATAACCTTGCTACTCAAAATGTAACCCATTAGCTAGCACCATTAGCATTACCTGAGAAACTTAAAAATGAAGAGACTTAGGCTTGTCCCAGACCCACTGATCCTTAATTTTAACAAGATCTCCAAGTGACTCTTTGTGAGTTTTTATCTATAGAGGAAACATTCCAAATATGGTTAATAAGCCTGAAGGTTTATTCTGATTTAAAAAAGGATATAAATGGAATCCAACAAAATCCGATAGTAAATTTGGATTGAATATCATAGATAGAGCATAACAGAAGCAACTTAAAATCTTTGTAAATAAGGGAGTTTCCTGGTGTTAAGGATCCAGTGTTGTCACTGCTGCAGCTTAGGTTTGATCCCTGGCCCAGGAACTTCTGCATGCCACAGGTGAGGCAAAAACAAAACAAAACACAACCTTTTATAAGATAAATTGTGCTAATTGGAGATTGACACTTGCCATTTGCCTCAACAAGGATTAAATCATGAGCTACTACAGCTGCTGACCCTCAATACCCCCTGAAAGGAGTTCAAAGTGGAGATCACGAGTGAGGCACTCTATGCTCCAGGGAAACTGGCAGGACAGGACTTCAGAGAGATATTTTCAGGAGAAAATTTTATGAGCCCAGTTTTTGCATCTCTTCATATCTAAAAAAGCATTAAAATCCTTCTTGATGACGTCTGCTCCTCATGACTTGCAGCAACTTTCTGCAAAATACGTGCTTGATTGCACATACCCCCTCAAATCACATCTATAACTGACCTCCTCCTGTCCCTACCTCTTTGAAGTGGTTTCTCAGAGCAATTCTGAAATATTGCCTCCCAGGCTGTAGTCCTCATTTTGCCCCAAAGAAAACTCAACTCACAACTCTCACGTTGTGCTTTTTTTTTTTTTCAGTCGACAATTGGTAGAATTCAATCTATTCTATTTGAAAGTTCTCACTGTACTCACTTTCAGGTGTTAATGGATTATCTCTAAGGGGTTGTTAGAAAATATTTAGATGTACCATGTTTATAGCCAGTTGCTTTAATTTACTTGATGGAAATTAAGTGAATAAAGGCAACATAGTTTCAGACATTTTATTCTCATATCTAAATAAAATCAGTTTACTTGAGTGGCTGAAGACACTTGCATGAAATTACATCTGGTGTGGGTTGCGGCCAAAAAAAACCCTACAAAAAGTTTGACTTCTAGTGGACTTTGAGCCTCATTATGCTCTCATTGTAATATATTAGCTAAATGACAGCCCACAAGCAACATGGTGGTCCCCAAGTCAACTATTAAAGGCCAAAAAATGGGCAGTGGCCCAATTCCTGGAAATCTCCATCCCTTCCCCTCAAATAGTTGGAATAATCCTCCTACTCATTAGTCTATGAAATTACAAAGCCCATAAGCACTTACCGCCCTATATTTTGAGGCCCCTTGCCTTCTGAGATGGCCCACACTGTGTCTCGCTCAATAAATCTACTTCTTACCTATCACTTTGCCTCTTGCCAAATTCCCTCTGCTCTGAGACCTAAAGAACCTGAACTTTAGTAAGTCCTGAGACCAGGTGTGTGATTGTAATTAAAACAAAAACAAAAAACCAGTGGGTCTTTGAGCCCCAGCCCCTGAATTCAAGTACAAATTTGAGTTGTGCAGTTTCACCTGGTTTTTCCAGAGCCGAGTGGAAAGAGCGCCTCCTTTCTCCGACCGCTGCCTGGAAGTGGCCTCAGCCTAGCTGGAAGAAGTTGAAATGGAAGCGGGCTTAGAAATGGACGTGGGTGGCGTCCCAGGCCCCCAGTGCGGAGGAAGTCCTTCTGGCGAAGGTGGTGGCTGCAGTCCTAGCGCTCTCGGAGGTCTTTGGGGACGCACGTGGGGTGTCGCTACTGGAGCCCATCTTAGGTGAGAGAGTCAGCCAGGGGTCTTTCCCCGGGTGGCCGCCCTTTCTGGGCTCTCCCTGGTGCTTAGGGCCAGGCTTTGCGGGCTCTATTCCCCACTGCCGAACCCTCCGGTCCAGCGGCCCTTTGCTCTTGGCTCCCCGCCTGCTCTCTCTCGGCTCTTCTGGAAGGTGAACGAAGTACACCTGAACTCAACAGTGGCAGATCCTCTGGGTGATGCCGAGATCATCAACCTCGGCGGCGCCCGTGGAGGGGCGCGAGCTGAGTGTCTGAAGGTTCTGGCCCCTCTCGGCGACGGCCGCTTCCCGAGTGAGGGCTGGCGGCGCGCCGGGCTTCTCCCATCCTTGCGGGCGGGACAGTCTCGGCTGGGCGACGGCTGGACCTTGTCCTAAGGAGCTGAGGCGCCAGGGCCTAGAAGCACGTCCTGAGGCAGCCTCCCGGGTCCCCCCTTCCTCACTTCAGCGGGGCCGGGTGATGGAGGCTTGTGCAAGCCTGGTGTTGGATTCCAGTGAGCAGATGCCGGCCCTGGGGCGAATCACTAGCGTGCTGGTTGCATCCAGAGACTGGAGAGGCAGGGTCCGCTCTTGTACTGTCGCTGGGTTTCTAGCCACAAGCGCCAAGTTCGTAGGGGTTGTGCCGGCTTCCCCCTCGCAAGCCTTGGAAAGGACAAGTTGATGGGCTAGAGTCCTGGCAGTGGGGGCAGTGCGAGGGGGAAGATGCGCTCATCTCGGGGACCCTGGCTGCGGTGATTGCCAGGGGTGGGGAACTATTTCTTGGAGACTCCTGTGCCCAGGGCTGGGCAGAGGTTCCCTGCCAAAGAGATGCCTGCCCTCTGGGGGCCTTTTCCTCAGAAAGCTGAGGGGTGGAGTGGGTGTTGCCTCCTGCAGCAGGGTCCCCAGGATTCTGTGGCCTTCTCTGTTTGGTCCCTGTGCAGTTCTGGGGTGGTGGTTCAGGTAAAAGGCCGGCCGTGTGTGGTTGAGCTGCAAGGCATGATCCATTGGGGACAGGGCCCAGTCAGGGGCTCCTAGGGCTCACACTGCCACTCCTTTGGGGTGGGTGGCTGGAAGCCTTCAGATCCAGTCCAGGTGTAGCTGGCTAGGACACCCCCTGAGTTTCCAGAAAGCCCAGAGGAAGAGCCCTCTGGTTCAGCACATGTGGCAATTACCTCCGTGGCCTCTGAGGCCCATGGTGGAGGACACCTGTGAGCTTCCTGCCAACAGCTCACCTCACCTATGTACTCAGTCTGTGCACTCAGATTGGGAGAGAGGGAACATTCCATCTGTCGGTGTGATTGAACTAGGGCTTCTGCATGGGGCTCCCACCTGTTTAAAATGAAAAGCTGCTGGCAAGTAACACTTTGGATTGAGAGTGAATCCACTCTCAATGGATTTTAAGTGGTTTCATCTCATGTGTACTCACGGGGTCAGGCTTGTTGGCCTGGAGACACATAAACAACTGCTTCCTGGGAGATCACAAAATTGAGATAGGTGTCCCCCAGGCAGGAAGGAGTTGGTGGTACCTTTTTGAGGAGGGGTCAGAGAGGAGGGTATTCTAACCCCCCTTAGTAAATCACAGTAAGTCTCCAACCAGAAATTTGAATCTGCAAGTCTAGGTTCAAAACGTATAAATGAGATACATGCCAGGGTCACTGCAGCAGCAAAGCAAACAACTGACTACTTGATAGGAGGGGGGGAAATGGGTGCTTGCAAACCGCTGGTGTGACACACCTCATTGCACACAAACTCTTTAGAAAGGACATTAGTTATTACTATTCAAATTTGTTTGATAGTCACACTTTCTGAGACAGAAATTCAAGTTCCATTCATTCTATAAGTTTGTAGTTTAACAAGTCTAAAACAAGTTTGTATAGTTGTGCAGGCTTCTAATACTCCAGTTGGACAAAAGTCCTGTGTCCCTCTGCTTCATCAGATAACCATATTGAACTTCCAGCTGAAGAAATGGGGGGTGCCTGGGGGGGGATGATTTAGAAAGCCTGATAAGGAAGTCTTCAGGAAGGGAAGGTTTATACTTTTTTCTCCTCAGAAGAGTTACTTTTTACTTGCTACCAGACACAGGCACACTAGAACCTCATCTCCCTTTCATTAAAATTCAGACCTGCAGAAAAGTAGGAAGAATTCTGTATGTCCTTCACTGAGAACCAAATGTTGACATTTGTCACATTGACTGTGTGTGTGTGTAAGGAGCAAATGTTAGGGTTTCATTTTGGGGGTGTGCTGAACTATTTGTAAGTAAATTGTTGACATCAACACTTCATATATTATTTAATATGTTTCTTGTCAGAACAAAACTTTTCACATGTTAAAAAAAAACCCACCCTGTAGAAGTTGTATATTATAGTATAATCAAATTCTATTTTATAATATACCCCATGTTACAAATTTGCTCCACTGTCCTGAAATGTTCTTTTTCTGTCTTTGATTCAGGATTTGAATCATATATAAGATTTGGTTGTCTGTTTATCAAGATAATCATCTGCTTTTTTGCTTTCATGGCATTGACAAACCTGTAGTCCCTGTGTCCCATTATTGGTGATGCTAATTTTGGTCTTTGGTTAAGGTGGCATCCCTCCTCCAAGTCTCTATTATAAAGGAATGTTTTCTTCTTTGTGATTAATGATCTATGGTCTAGGGCTTCCAGAACTTTTGAAATACAGTTAATAAATTTTCATTTGATAGTTTAGCCATTGATTATTACCTGCATTGATTACACTGGTGGTGGCAGTAGAACCCACTGGTTTTGACTGAATGTGAAGAGGTCTTCCCTAATAAGTGGCCGTGAAAGCCAGCTGAGGGGACATCAGATGTTACCAGAACATGATCTTGAGTGGCCATCTATGAAGCCAGAAAACATTGAAATCACACTCCCATAGGGCGGGTCTAGTGCTCTGCTTAAACCAATGTGTTTTTTAAATAAAACAAGTTTTTTTAGAGCCAGAAGCCTGGACCACAAGATCCAGAGTGGGCAGGCAGGGCACATCACATGAGCTTTGAAATCCAGGTAGATTAAAAATTCTAGAGTCAGAGGCTTCAAGGAAAGCGAACTGTGGGAGGACTTGAGAGGACCTGTCACCATCCTTGAAGAGAATGAAGATCCAAATCTTGTTTGCATCTTCGTTAAACAGCAGGAATTATTCCTCAGGCCCGGGAAGTTACTGGGGTCTCCTGTGCAGTGCAGTCCCAGGTGTTCAGCCCCCTTAGGACGAAGGAAAACAGACCATCTTTTGGAACATGGGAGGCAGAGACACAATTTGGCAGCTGGGTGGTCCTCGCACCCCCAAACCGGTACTCCTGTTTTTGGGGATTGAGTATAAGAGTAGACTTATCCCTAGGGTAAGAGTCGGCAGTGCCCTCTCCCCACGCACTCCCAAGGCCAAGGGATTCTGTGCAGAAGAAAGGGGTCAAGTGAGTTCTTCTGTGGGAGAGCCCACAGAGTGAGCTAAACATCTGGCACTGGCACTTCAGCGGCTTGGGTCGCTGCTGTAGCGAAGGTTTGATCCCCAGCCTGGGAACTTCCACAGGCCAAAGAAAAAAAGAAAGGAGTCAAAGCAGGTGGAAACTCTTGTAGACTCTGAGGTAGCTGGGCCCGCCTGAGCTCAGGAGAGTGAGATGCGTTGGAGACCCCACCCCAAACCAAGGTGGGAAGGGGCTGGGGCGAGCGCAGCAGCATTGCAACTCCAGGATTGGGCGGCCCGGTAGGGGTAGGGGGTGGGAGCGGGGGTGGGGTGGGGCGGGCCTGGAGGGGCTGGGCGGGGTGGGGTGGGGCCGGGGCGGGGCGGAGCGGGCCCTTTCAAATGCTTAACTTTCAGCGCGGGGCAGTCGGGTAATCAGTGTCAGGCCGAACCTAGGTCGGGGTCAGGTTGGTATAGACGCGCTTAAGATGGGGAAGCTGCCACCGAAGCCGAATGACATCCTGTCTTGGGTAGGAGCTCCCGAAGACTTCACAGAGCCCGAGGTGTTCCAGGTCCAGACGCGGCTGCTGGAAGCCTTATTTGGTAAGCGAGCCCAGTCGTGACCTGGGTGCCCCAGCCGGGGCGTCTGGGCCTCCTGGGCCGGAGCGCTCATCTTTTTACTCACACAGGCCCCGAGGGATCTCGAATCCCGTATGTCGAGAAGGTGAGCAAAGTTATGCTCGAGATGAAGGCTCTGGAATCTTCGGACCTCACCGAAGTCATGGTTTACGGTCCTTACTTGTACAAGTTCCGGACCAAGTGGATGCTCCAGTCCATGGCAGAGTGGCACCGCCAGCGTCAGGAACGAGGTGAGAAGCCTCGTGATGAGGTGTTCTGGAACCTATCTGTAAAGGCGGCTTCACATCCTCTCCCCCAGCCCTCCTCACTGCTCCCTAACCATCCCTCTGGGCAACCACCACCAGCACTTCGCCAGCACAGGGAGGCCTCGCTGTCCGGACTGTGCCTGACTCCTGCAGTAGTGCCGTCTGTTGGTCTGGGGACCCTAGAGTAAGACTGAGAGGTCCCCCAGGGCTGCTCTCTTAGGGGAGGGTTGTCTGAGATCTCAGCTCAGTTCTTGAGACACATACCCACCCACCCACACCAATGTTGGAATGTGCCCAGTTGGCCTGTTCTGAGGTTACGGAGAATCTCAGTTACAGAACGCCCAGCTAGGACGTCGCAGAAATGAACCCTGAAGAGGCAAGGTACTGTTCTCTTAATGTCTCCCCTCCCACACACCTGCTATTGCTTTCTGGCGCAGGGATGCTCAGACTTGAGGAAGCCATGAATTCACTTGAGCTATGTCCTCCGATGAAGTGAAGCAACCAAAAAAACCTGGACCAGGATGTAGAGAGTAGGCTGTGGCCAGCGCTGGAGTGGGTCTGCTCCAGCCTAACAAGCAAAAACAACAGCTACTTTCCAGTTTCTGCCTCCTGATGTGACTCCCCCACCCAAGGTTGCTAATTAAAGAATAAAATTTTAAATGGTTTCTTGATGTGTCTTGATGTGTTGTTGAGGTATTGGAGATAACATCACAGCTGAGGTGGCCCTTGAGCAGAACCCTAATTGAAACGCCCAAGGCTAGAAAGTGGTCCAGGAGCACACTTGGCTAGGGTACCAAAAAAAAAGTCTAGGAGCAGCCTGCCTACTCCAGATCGGAGCCACGCCTGTGGCAGCCCCAGATCCTTAATCCACTGAGCGGGGACACGGATCAAACCCGCATCCTCATGGATGCTAGTCGTCAGGTATGTTACTGCTGAGCCACAGTGGGAGCTCTGTAACAGTTGAGTTCTGAGATGCAGGTTTTGACCAAAAAAAATCAGTCTAGGAGAAACGTGATATTCCGGTACTGACAATTTCACAATCCTTGTAAACTCCATAGAAGGCTACCAGCTGGGTTTTTATCTACATTCAGTCTGCTGCAAAATGTTATTTCGATTGAGTTTGAAGAAAATTTCAGGAGTTCCTGTCATGGCTCAGAAGAAATGAATGACTAGTATCCATGAGGATGCATGTTCGATCCCTGGCCTTGCTCAGTGGGTTAAGGATCCGGGCGTTTCCATGAGCTGTGGTGTAGGTTCCAGATTCAGCTTGACCCTGTGGTGCTGTGGTGTAGGCCAGCAGCTACAGCTCTGGTTGGATCCCTAGCCTAGGAACTTCCATATGCTGCAGTGCAGCCCTTAAAAAAAAAAAAAAAAAAAAAAAGCAAAAATTCAGCATCACACATAGTAACAAGTGTTGACAATTTTTTGGATGACTGACCAAGAATGGGAGAGGAAAAACTAACAATGCTATTTTTTGCAAGTGACGTGTGACATGTCCATCAGACAACTGCTTTCCTCCTCACTCAGTAAAGGGGTGGCACCACCATTTTGGCTCAGTAGTTCAGGTCAAAAACAAGGAGCTACCCTTGATGCCTCACACCCGCAAGGGCTCCATGAGCAAGCCCAGTCAATTAGACTTTCAAGCTGAGGCCTTCCCTTCCCACACCTGTCTCTAGTTCAGCCACCCTCCCCCACCCCCACCTCCCTCCGTCCCAACCTCCTTTGCCAAAACTACTGAAAGAGACCCCTAACAGGCCTCAGTAGTTTCTCGTTTAGTTATCTCACAGTCTGCTCTTCAGCCAGACTTAATTTTTAAAATGTTAATCATATGTTCCTCCTTCAAAAAGAACTCCAAGATTCTCCAATTTAACCCAACTTGTCACCCTGACCTCTAAGGTCCTGTGTGATCTGATCCCTGCCTTCATCTCTGCTCCAACTCATTATCATTTTGCTGCCTTTCAAAAACCATTTTCTTTTTTTTTTGCTATACCCTTTGCATGTGGAAGTTCCCTGGCCAGGGATTGAACTAGTGCCACGGCCAAGCAGTGACAATCCCAGATCCTTAACTGGCTATGCCGCCAGGAACTCTCCCCTCACACCTCTTGTTACTACTTCAGGGCTTTTATTTTTTCTCCTCTGCTTAGAATGCTTCTCACATTTTCAAATGATTCTGCTCCTTTCTCTTCCGTGGTCTAGAGTTCACCTCTAGCAGGGTCCTCTCTTTCCCTACAGTCTCAGTTTGACTTAGTTTTGTTCATGGCATTTATAAACCTGACTGACAATGTTAGCTGTTCATTTTCCTTGTCGGCCCCACTAGAACGTAAACTAGTTTGGGATTTTTTTTTTTTTTCCCCCGAAGAGGCAATATATAGTATTGAATATGAAGGACATTTTTCTAAGACATGGACACCAGGGAGGCTGCTTGGGTTTGGATCTTGGCTCTGCCTCATTAGTGATGGAACCATGAGCAGGTTAGCCTTGTGCTTCGGTCCCCATCTTAATAAGATAATATCTATCTCATGGGTTGTAGTGAGGATGAAAATAAGACTGTGTCCTAAGACTGTCTCAAGTCTTAGAACAATGTCTGACACACTAGCCATTCAATAACGACTTCTTGAATGCATGAAGGACAGGCTGCAGGACTGGAGCTGGATTGCTCCTCTCCCAGGCTTATGCATGAGGGACTCTCCTCTAAGCCTTCTCCTCTAAGCTTCCAAGAGAAGCCTCAGTGAGGAAAGCCATGGAAGTCCTTTATGCTGTTTTCTGGGGTGTTTTGATGCCATATAGACTTTGGGTGACTAGGACGACAGAGGTTTACTTTGGCACACTGTTGAAATTTATTAGGTTTTGTTTTGTTTGCTGCACCCACGAAATGTGGAAATTCCCGGGCCAGGGACCAAACCCTTGCCACAGCAGCAGCCCAAGCCTCTGCAGTGACAATGCCAGATCCTTAACCCACTGTGGCACAGGAGAACTCCCTGTTGAGGTCCATTTGAGGAGAAAGGAAGAGATCAGGCGTATACCCCATCGGCATTGGACACCCTTCACTCCAACCTTGACAGTGGCACCAGCACTCTAACCTGGAGGGTCTGGACCACTTGGCTCCACTCCTGCTCAAGATTTTATTTTAATTTTTCCTTTAGGGCTGCACTCACCGCATATGGAAGTTCCCAGGCTAGGGGTCAAATCAGAGCCGCAGCTGCCTGCCTATACTACAGCAGTGCCAGATCTGAGCCACATCATCTACAACCTACTTTGCAGCTTGCAGCAACACGGGAGCCTTACCCACTGAGTGAGGCCAGGGATCAAACCCATATCCTCATGGATACCAGTGGGGTTCTTAACCCACTGAGCCACAACAGGGACTCCTGCACAAGATTTTAGAGGAAAAAAATCAGTTTCACCTTTCTTCCATCCCCAAGAAATGATGATTGTTAAAACCATTGCACCCCTGATTTTGAAGAACTAGACACAGATAAATGAATTTCTTCCTGATTGGGGTGTCAAGAGGGACACTTGGCTCAGCTCCCTGTGGAAAGAGGCCAAGATTATCTACAAATGTTGATCTGCGTTGCAGATATGTTCCTCCCAGGCAAGATGAGTTGATGGCCTCTCCTGGGATAATTATGGGGTGTTAGCATCAGAGGCTATACCAGGGCCCAAGACTCTACAGATCAGAGAGGGGCTCATGCTGGGATCAGGTGGGCTGGGGGCTGGGGGCATCTCAGTTTCCAGGGAAGAGGCTACCTTTGAATCCTGGTCACCTCAAAGTGGTTCCCTGTGGCCTTGGGCACATTTTGAATGGAATAGCATTGGGCAGGATATTTCTGGAAACCTGTTGACAGTTGCAACAATTTCCTGCAATTTCACCCAGAGGCAACTGGCAAACTTTAAAAAAAAAAAAATTTAAGTGAACAGCCTCCCTCTGTCTTCACTACTTCTTGCTTGAGTCTCTTTTATGGGCCAGCAGTTGTGGCACCCAAATTACCCTCAGCTAATGCACCTTTTAAAGAATCAGCTGGCAGATTTCCCTGGTGGCTCAGTGGGTTAAGGACCTGATGTCACTGCTATGGCTTGGATTTGATCCCTAGCTGGAGAACTTCCACATGCCATGAGTGTTGCCAAAAAAAAAAAAAAAAAAAAAAGAATCAGTTGGCAGTGAATGACTGTGTGTGGGCATGTAAACTGGGGAGCTATGAACCCTAATCTACAGTGTGGAGGAAGCAGAAAAACTGCTCTTGCCTGCAAGTCTAGAAATTCTGTCCTGAGGGAAGCACTTCTAAATGTAGAAAACAGCTTTAAGTTAGTTTGTATCAAAGGAACAAACTTGGAAATTTAAGACTATGCCATAAATTCCATGTGTGCCCCGAATTGAAGATTTTTTTAGTTCTTAAAACACACACACACACACACGAAACTTTGAGAAGATTCATAGAAAAGTTTTGGAATTAATGGCCTGAAGATTTGAAAAAATGTTTGTCCCTGGGTGATTGCCTTTTTTTTTTTTTTTTTGTCTTTTTGCCATTTCTTGGGCCACTCCCGTGGCATATGGAGGTTCTAGGCTAGGGGTCGAATCGGAGCGGTAGCTGCCAGCCTACGCCAGAGCCACAGCAATGCAGGATCCGAGCTGCATCTGCGACCTACACCAGACAGGTGGGCCTGGCCCTTCAGGAACTTCCAGCCTAGATGGAGAGTCATGTGGATCTAAGCCTCTGTGAAATTACTATGGTGCTAAGTGTTGGAGCAGTTGAGGGTGCTTGGGAAACTGCAATGGAGAGTGGGCAGAGGGTCAGGTAAGTTTCCCCCAGGAAGTCACTCCAGGGTGACAGCTGAATGACTGGCCATGGTCAGCCTGGCCAGGCAGAAGGGACAGCCAGGCAGAGACCTCAGGGACTGGAAGTAGCGCCCCTGGCTAGGCCAGTGGAAAGCTGAGCAGACTGGAATGAGGCCAGAAAGAGAGAAAGGCAGAGAGGCCCAGGGTCTGGCAGAACATGTGCAGATAGGGGCAGCTCCCTAGGGCTTTTGAGTAGAGTCACTTAGAGCAAGTTTGTTCCTGCCAGGGTGTCAGTTGAGATCCTGATGATGCTTCTCTAATCCTTTTGCCCCATTGTCCACTACTCCCAATAATTCATTTAATCTAGAAATACCTGATGAGTATCTGGTTGCCAGCTCCCCAGGGACACTGTTCCAGGGAAGACATAAAAGATGGGAGTTCCCTCTGTGGTGCAATGGAATTGGCATCATCTTAGGATTGCTGGGACACAGGTTTGATCCCTGGCCTGGCACCGTGGGTTAAGGATCTGGCATTGCCACAGATGTACAGCTCAGATTTGATTCCTAGTGGGGAAGCAAAAAAAAAAAAATGTGGCCAAGGAGCATTTTCAGGATTGGGAATATTTTCATAAAACAGTTATCTGAAATGTTACTTACATAAAGGGAATTTGAAACATTAATTGTACAATAAACTAAACAGCAGCAAGAATATTTTCTTGAGGGTTATATTTAGTGCATAGAATTTGGGAAGTAGAGTTTGTTCAGAGAGAGGTGGCCCTCCAGCTCCTGTAGCCAGGTTATCTCTCATGGGATTTTGTTTTTCTTTCTAATACAAAGCATGGTTATTGCTGTTGTGCTGGGGGTATGCCAGCACATCCTTAACTTTTTTAGGCTGCTAAATTAAGTTCAGTTGTACTGCTGAAAAAGGAAAATAAGAAAATATCCAATGGTCAGGACTCCTAGCCTGAACTTCTGTCCCAGGCATGGGGCTATAATGGGAAACAAGTAAGGCAAAGAGATGGGGAGTATTGGAGTTCCTGTTGTGGTGCAGTGGTTAACGAGTCCGACTAGGAACCATGAGGTTGCCGGTTCAATCCCTGGCCTTGCCCAGTGGGTTGGGATCCAGCATTGCCGTGGCTTATGGTGTAGGTCAGAGACGTGGCTCGGATCCTGAGTTGCTGTGGCTCTGTCGAAGGCTGGTGGCTATAGCTCCAATTGGACCCCTAGCCTGGGAACCTCCATATGCCGCAGGAGTGGCCCTAGGGGAAAATAAAGGCAAAAAAAAAAAGAAAGAAAGAAAAGAAGCGAAACGGGGAGTATGTGGGACTTCAAGGCCTCTCTAAGGAGATAGGCTTCAAAGCCTCAGGCCAAGAGGATAACTACCAGGCCCTGCTGGCCTCTCCTGTCTCATTGTAATTCCCCTCTCCCTGCTTTGAGCAAACTGGCCTACTCCTTTCTACCCCCTACTAGGAAAGGAATGTGGCCCACTCCTCACCCCACCCCTACAGGGGCTTCATATGCCCCAACCAACAATTAAGTGTATCATAAGACCCCTCTTTTTCCAACTGATCAGCAGGTCAGCAGGTGCATGGTAATATCTCCTCTCTCCCTGGGTTATAAAAAACAGGGGCACATGCTAGGAGTCGGCTCTCCCTGATTATCAGGAAGTCATCCCACTGCACTAGATACCTCAATAAACTCTTCTTTCTCTTCACCTTTCTATGGGTCTGGAAAGTCTTCTTCCAAACCACTTGCATAGACCATGACAGAGTAGAGTGGGTTGAAGTGGGGCTTCAGGCCTGTGGAGAAGGAGGGAACTTAACAGATGGACAATTTCTTTTTTTGAGGCTTTTGGTGAAAAGCTGGTGTAAGAATTAAATTCACATGGGACAGATTAACAGGAGAAAGTCAAACAAAAACTTAATGGCATGAATATTTTAGAAAGACCCTGGAAAACTGAGTAGCTTGCCAACATGGCTAAAGCCTTCACTGAAAATACTGTCCTCAGGAGTTCCTGCTGTTTGGCAATAGGATCCACAGCACATCCGTGGTGCTGGGACATCAGTTCAATCCCTGGCCCAGCACTGTAAGTTAAGGATCCTGTGTTGCCTGCAGCTTCAGCATAGGCCACAGCTGCCACTCATAACAGATCCCTGGCCTGGGAACTCTCTATGCCACTAGGTGGTCAAAAAGTAAAAAGAAAAGACCATCCATCCTCTGCTAAAGACAGAAGAGGAAGTTGAGGGAAGGGTAGTTGTGGGAGGTGGCAGGAAAAGCACAGTCAACAAGGATGAAGTTTTATGAATATTTAAGTGGTGCCTTCACTGAAGAGTTTCTAGAGATTTGGTCACCATCTTTGTGGAGGGCACACCCTTAAAAATGGACATTTTCCTTGTAAATGTAAATGTTTTTATGAAAGAGTAACCCCTGCTTGATTTTCAGAGTTTTTCCCAGGGCTGCTCTTTCTTAGAAAATAATCAGCTTAAAATGATATTTCAAAGAGACATATTTTGGGGTGGCAAGTTCTGTTCTCCTACACAACTAGAGGATGGCTCCATTTCAAGGGACCCAGGGGAAACAGAGGAAACCCAGAGGAGTGCCTTTGCTCCTCTTTCAATGGAAGTGCAGCCTCTTTTCCCTGAAAACACTACTTGCCCACTGGGGCTAGAATAGCTTGCCAGGCTCTTACTTCAGCACTACCTAGGCATGGGCCATTACTACCCCCATGCTCAGAACTGATCCCTGGCCTGGGAACTCTCTCTGCCATCTCTCAGTTCTAGAGAACACTGGACAAGACCCCTGAGTGGTAACTTTTGTTACCAAATGTAAGTTCATATGCTGAGGCACAGTGAGTGCAAACACAGGTTGGGGTTTGGAGCAGAGAAAGGACTGCAGGGCTAAGCAAAGAGAATGGGTGGCTGGTGCTCAAAAAACAAAACAAAAACAAAAACAAACAAGAAGACCAAAAACGAATTCCCTGAAGGATTTCAGCAAAGCCTTTCTACAGAAGGCTAGGTGAGGGAGAGGGGTCTTAGCTAGTGCATAGTTCTTGGATTGGTTGATGGTGAAACAGAATGATTAACATTATCAGTTCTTAGGTGGCAGAAGGTCTGGAGGCTGTGTGCTCATGATTATCAAGTAGTTAATTCCGTCCACCTGGTGGTGGTTTTAGCATCTGAAAAACTCAGGAAATATGCATCAGGTACTATAATCTAGGTACCTCAAAGTGGAGCAAAAGCAGAGGATACGGGGGAGGGGTCTGTCGCAGGAAGGCCCCTGGGGTCCCATTCAGTTACAGGGTAATGTCTTCTGCACTCATCTCTGTTGAAAAGGAATATCACCTGCCTTTTCAGTAAGCAAAGGATGTTGTGACCATCATCTACTGCAGCCATCCCACGGTATGCCATGAGAAAATTCTGAATGGAGAAAGGATACTGGCCCTAGACATTGTGAAAAATGGAAAATTCATCAATTTAAGAAAGAGGAGTTCCCTTCGTGGCTCAGTGGTTAATGAACATGACTAGCATCCATGAGGACAAGGGTTCGATCCCTGGCCTTACTTAGTGTGTTAAGGATCTGGTGTTGTCTGTGAGTTGTGGTGTAGGTCACAGATGCAGCTCAGATCCTGAGTTGCTATGGCTGTGGCTGTGGCTGTGGCTGGCAGCTACAGCTCTGACTTGACCCCTAGCCTGGGAAACTCCATATGCTGCAGGTGCGGCCCTAAAATAGCAAAAAAAAAAAAAAAAAATTTAAGAAAGAAATGGAAAATTTTATTTGAGCCAAATTTGAGGATTATAACCCGGGAAGAGCATTTCAGAAAGCTCCAAGAACTGTTCTGCCTATTAGAAGTCAAGAAACAGGAGTTCCTGCTGTGGTACAGTGGGTTAAGAATTCAACTGCATGGGCTTGGGTCACTGTGGAGGTGAGAGTTTCATCTCCAGCCTGGCACAGTGGGTTAAAGGATCTGGCATTTCCATAGCTGCTGCTTGGATTCAATCCTGGCCCAGGAACTTCCATATACCGTGTGCATGGCCATTAAAAAAAAAAAAACAGGTGGAGTTCCCGTTGTGGCACAGTGGTTAACGAATCCAACTAGGAACCATGAGGTTGTGGGTTAGATCCCTGGCCTTGCTCAGTGGGTTAAGGATCCGGCGTTGCCTTGAGCTGTGGTGTAGGTCGCAGACTCGGCTTGGATCCCACATTGCTATGGCTGTGATGTAAGCCAGTGGCTACAGCTCCAATTAGACCCCTAGCCTGGGAACCTCCATATGCCACAGGAGCAGTCCAAGAAATGGCAAAAAGACAGAAAAAAAAAAAAAAAACCAGGAAGCACAGTTATATAAGTATTTTGAGATAGAGGGCTGTCCATCAAATGAACTATTACTGACAGTTGACACAATCTGGATCCAAAAGCCATGTGACTCCCTTGTGGAGATCAAGAAGGAATGTTATCTTTCAAGGAGTTGTCTCATTAATGCTAAGAGAATGTTGCTCTTTATGGTTGAGCAGGTATTTCTGCCGATGGAGGAGTTTGGTTGATGCATAATGCAGATACACAATCACAGCTGGGGTGGAGGGGGTGGAGAAGAGGCCAAAGGGCAGAGTTTTTTTTTTCTTTTTAGGGCCACACCTTCAGCATATGGAAGTTCCCAGGCTAGGGGTCGAATGGGAGCTACAGCTGCTGGCATAAAACACAGCCACAGCAATGTGGGATCTGAGCTGCATCTGCCACCTACACCACAGTTCACGGCAACACCAGATCCCATACCCACTGAGTGAGGCCAGGGATTGAACCCGCACACTAATGGTTGCTATTCGGATTCATTTCCTCTGTACCACAACAGGAAATTCCAGAGAAAATTTTTTACGTTTAAATTTATCCTGTCTTGCCATAAAATGTGAATTTTATTTCACAATAGTTTAGGTGTTTATCAAAGAAATAATTCCAGTGAGTCCAGGCTCTTGCGTCTTTCCATAAAGAGAAAAACACTAAAGTCTTTAACCTAAGATGTCCATATTATTATTATTCTTTTTGTCTTTTCTAGGGCCGCACCTTCGGCATATGGACGTTCCCAGGTTAAGGGTCTAATTGGAGCTGTAGCCACTGGCCTACGCCAGAGCCACAGCAACTCGGGATCTGAGCCACAGCTCACGGCACCACCGGATCCTTAACCCACTGAGTGAGGCCAGGGATCGAACCCGCAACCTCATGGTTCCTAGTCGGATTCGTTAACCACTGAGCCATGATGGGAACTCCCCATTTTTTTTATTATTAGCTGTAATCTTTTGATGTTCAATTATGTGTGTGTGTTTTCCCAGCAAAAACTCCTATATATCCTATTTCCTCCATTACCTCTTTGGAACAGTTCCTCTGTGCTCTCTGAGAGGCTGTCTCTGGGTTACAGTCCTCAGTAATACCCCCAAATAAAACAAAGTTCTTAAATTTTAGGCTGTGCATTTTCTTTTCAGGTGACCTCTCCATCAAATCTCTACCAATGATCAAGCTTCTCTTCCATAAATAACTTTAAGGTGGGCAGTGGGCTGAGAGTCGCCTCACTTACCATCTCCTGCTCCCCCCGCACCCCCCACCGCTTTTAATCATCTTTAGTTTTTAGAGGAGTATTAGGTTCACAGATAAATTGAGCAGAAAGTACAGAAAGTCAGAGCTCTTGCTGTGGCACAACAGGATCTGTGGCATCTCTGCAGTGCCAGGACGTATGTTCAACCCCTGGACCAACACCATGGATTAAAGGATCAGGTTGTCACTTCAGCTTGTATTTGATCCCTGAGAACTCCATATGCCACAGGGTGGCTGAAAAAAGAAAAAAAAAAGAAAAAAGAAAAGCAAAAGTACAGCATTCCCATAAAACCCCTGCCACACACTTGCACAGCCTCCGTAGCTAACATCCCTAACCACAGGGCCAGCTAAAAATTGGCACTTGCGATATGCCTCCACAAGGATGAAGTTGCTAGCCACTGCATTCACTGACCTTCGACACACCTGGAAAGGAGTTCAGCGTGGAGATCAGGCGTGAGGCCCTCTGGGCTCTGGGGAAAACTGGCAGACCGATCTTCAGATAGTTAAGATATTTTCAGGAGATTTTATGAGCCCAAATTGTCGCATCTTCTCATACCTAGAAGAGAACGAATTAATGGTGACATCTGCTTCTCGTGACAAGCAGCAAGCCTCTACCGAAATGTGCGCTTTACTGCACGTACCCCTTTCATTAATATCATATGCAACACTGACCTTACCCCTATCTCTTCAAAGCAGGTATTTGAGATGAGCTCAGAACTATTGGAGTTGCTGCCTCTTGGGCTGTAGTCCTCATTTTGCTCCAAATAAAACTTCACTCACTACTCTCATGTTCTGCTTTTATTTATTTATTTATTTTCAGTTGATAAGAGAGGTAATCTGTTACAGCGAAGATTCTACATTGACAAATAATTATCACTGAGAAAGTCCATAGTTTACATTGGGGTTCACTCTTGGTGTTTTGACAAATGTATAATGACATGCATCCACCATTATAGTATTACGCAGAATAGCTTTACTGCCCTGAATATCTCTGTGCTCTGCCTATTTATCTCTCCTTCTCCCTCAACCCCTGGTAACCACTTATTTTTCTTCTTTTTTGGCCATGCCGGCAGCATCAGAAGTTCCCAGGCCAGGGATCAAACCCTTGCCACAGCTGTAATGAGAGCCACGGCTTTGGCAATACCAGATCCTTAACCCACTGAATGACCAGGGAACTCCCCTGGTTTTCCTTTAATGAACAGTAATCTTTTTTTTTGTCTTTCCTAGGGCCACACCCGCAGCATATGGAGGTTCCCACGCTAGCGGTCGAATTGGAGCTGTAGCTGCTGGCCTATGCCAGAGCCACAGCAACGTCAGTGCCGAGCCACGTCTGTGACCTATACCACAGCTCAGGGCAATGCCTGATCCTTAACCCACTGATTGAGGCCAGGAATCGAACAACTTCATGGTTCCTAGTCTGATTCGTTAACCACTGAGCCATGACAGGAACTCCACTGAGCAGTAATCTTTTGATGTTCTGCTGTCTGGTTTTTCGGTTTTTGTTTTTTGGGTTTTTCTGTTTTTGTTTTCAAAAATTTCTATATATCCTGACTCCTCCCTTACCTCCTCAGGACTGTCCCTCAGGAGTTCCCGTCCTGGCTCAGTGGTTAGCGAATCCGACTAGGAACCATGAGGTTGCGGGTTCGGTCCCTGGCCTTGCTCAGTGGGTTAACGATCCGGCGTTGCCGTGAGCTGTGGTGTAGGTTGCAGACGCGGCTCGGATCCCGAGTTGCTGTGGCTCTGGCGTAGGCCAGCGGCTGCAGCTCCAATTTGACCCCTAGCCTGGGAACCTCCATATGCCACGGGAGCGGCCCAAGAAATGGCGAAAAGAAAAAAAAAAAAAAAAAAGAACTGTCCCTCAGAGCTCCCTGAGAGGCTGTATCTTAGGCCTAAATCTTAGGTCCACCAGATAAAACACAATTCTCAACTTTTAGGTTGTGCATTTTTTTCAGTCAACACCTCTAAGTCTTTTCAAGGCTTGAAAGCTCATTTCCATTATCTGGATGTGCCACTGTTTATCCATTCACCTACTGAAGGATAACTTGGTTGCTTTCATATTTTTGGCAATGATGAATAAAGCTTCTGTAAATATTTGTGTGCAAGCTTTTGTGTGGACCTCTGTTTTCAACTCCTTTGGGTAAAATACTAAGGAGTAAAACTGTTGAATTGTGGAGTAAATGCATGTTTAGTTTTGTAAAAAAAAAAAAGCAAAACCCAAAAATTGTCAAGCTGTCTTTCAAAATGGCTGAACCACTTTGCGTTCCCACTAGTAATGAAGGAGAGTTCCTTTCCTTTTGTGCTACATACTTGCTAGCACTTGGTATCACCATTTTAATTTTGGCCGTTTTAATAAGTGTGTAGTGGTATCTCATTGTGGTTTTACTTTGCATTTCGTTAAAGACATAAGCTGCGGAGCATCCCTCTTTTCATAGTCTTTTTTTGAAATCATAAGAGAAACATTTATTATTAATAAAGGTTCCTATTCACTAAGTGCCTGCTCTACACCAGATACCGTGTTAATTGCTTTGCACTGTTTATAGTCTTTTTTTTTTTGTCTTTTTGTCTTTTTGTCCTTTTAGGGCCGCCCGCATCCACAGCATGTGGAGGTTCCCAGGCTAGGGGTCTCATCTGAGCTGTTGCTGCCGGCCTACGCCACAACCACAGCAAAGTCTTTTTTTTTTTTTGCCATCTTTTTATCTCCTTTGGCAAAGTATCTGTTCAGATCTGTTTTTTCATTTTTAAATTGTTTTCTTGTTGAATTTAAAGAGTTCTTTGCGTATTTTGGATTACAGTCCTCTATCAGATAAATCTTTTACAAATGTTTCTTCTAGTCTGTAGCTTTTCTTCTCATTTCCTTGACCATGTCTTTCACAAAGCAGACATTTTAAATTTTGATGAAGTTTGGCTTATCAACAATTTTCTTCATGGATCATGCCATTGGTGATGCATCTAAAAAGTCATCACCCGTCATGTAATACTGTCAGCCATAAAACAAAAGAAAATCTTGCCATTTGTGATAACATGGATGGCTTGCCACTGAGGGCATTGTGCTTAGCGAAATAAGTGAGACTACCCTTGATCTTAGCCAAAAGGCCGAGAAGCGATGTGAAATAAGTGAGACTGAGAAAGACAAATGCCATATGACCTCATTCACATATGAAATCTAAAAACAAAACAAAAAAACCCAAGTTCATTGATACCTGAAAACAGATTGATGGTTGCCTGGGGGTTGAGGGAGGGTGGGTGAAATGGGAGAAAGTGGTCAAAAGGTACGAACTTCCAGCTATAAAATAAATAAGCCATGGGGCTGTGATGTACTATGTGGTGACTATAGCTGATAATACTGGATTGCATGTGTGACAGTTCCGAAGAAAGTAGGTCTTAAAAGTCCTCATCACAAGAAACAAAGGAGGGAGTTCCTGTCGTGGTGCAGTGGTTAACGAATCCGACTAGGAACCACGAGGTTGCGGGTTCGATCCCCGGCCTTGCTCAGCGGGTTAACGACACGGCGTTGCCGTGAGCTGTGGTGTAGGTTGCAGACTCGGCTCGGATCCTGCGTTGCTGTGGCTCTGGCAAAGGCTGGTGGCTACAGCGCCGATTCGACCCCTAGCCTGGGAACCTCCATATGCCAAAAAGACAAAAAAAAAGAAACAAAGGAAAAATAGTTTTTGTTGCTGTCACGGTAAGGTATGTTACGTAGACTTATTGTGGTGGTCATTTTGCAATGTATACATGTATCAAATCATTATGTTGTACACCTGAAACTAATATAATGACCTATGTCAATTATACTTTAACAACAACAATAACAAGATATCATCACCAGACCAAAGGTCATCTCAATTTTCTATTTTAACTTCTAGGCGCTTTATAGTTTTGCATTTTACATTTAGTTTTTGATCCATTTTGAGTTATTTTTAGTGAAAGGTGGAAGATCTGTGTCTAGATTCTTTTTTTATATGTGGTTATGGTGTTCCAGCACTGTTTGTTGAAAAGACTATCATTTCTTCATTGTGTCGCCTTTGCTTTCTTTGTCAAAAATCAGTTGACTGGTGTTTCCACTGTGGTGCAGGTGGTTAAGGATCCAGTGTTGCCACAGCTGTGGTGTAGGTCACAGCTCTGGTTCGGATTCAGTCCCTAGCCCAGGAACTTCCGTATGCTGTGGGGTGCGGACAAGAAAGAGAAAAAAAAAAAAAATCAGTTGACTGTATTAGGGTGGGTCTATTTCTGGACTCACTGTTCTGTTCATCTATTTGGCTGTTCTTTGGCCAGTTCCACACTGTCTTGATTACCACAGCTTTTTGGTGAGTCTTGAAGTGGGTAGCAGTGAGCCCTCTAACAGTTTTTCTGTGTCTTTTTGTTTTCGTATGGTTCTCAGTAGTTAGGTAGATCATTTCATTCACTTGTAAGTAACTTATTTTCCTCCTCTGTGAATTGCCTAGTCATGTCCTTTGTCCATTTTCTGTTGGGACTCCCCATCTGGTTTTTTGTTTATTTGCAAAAATTCCTTACAGGTCTACATATCAATACCTTGTTTCTTTTGGTGTTCAAGTAGCTTTTTCAAATCTGTCACCCAGTAGGTACCTTCGTGAGATCATTTCCTAATTTTTTTTTAAAACTTGATATAATTGACATCATATTATATTAATTTCAGGTGTATGACATAGTGATTTGATATCTGTATACTTTGTGAAATCATCACAAATCTAGTTAACACCCGCCACCACACAGTTACAAAATTTTCTTCTTATGATGAAGATTTTTAGATCTCCCTCTTGGCAACTTCCAAGTATACAGTCCAGTGTAATGAACTATAGTCACCATGCTATACATTACATCCCCAGAATGTATTTATTTTATAACCAGACCTTTGTACCTTTTAACCACTTTCACGTATTTTGCTCACCTCCACCCACCTTTGGTAACTACTTGTTGAAAAGAAATCCTCAAGTTTTAGGTATTTGAGACATAATTATGCAAAACAATTATTTATCTAAGAGGCTTTTCCGCCATTCCAGACCCTCCTCTTTGCAAGAGTTTTCTGTGAAGCATTATTCTATTAATATACTTTCATGTGTTGTAAATAGCCAACTCTCTCCTTACATTTAGTTAGGGACTAATTCTACAATAGAGAGAAAATTAATTCTTGGACTTTTAAGAACCTAGCTGAAAACCACAAGCATTGCCAAAGACCGAACACTTATTTAATCATTCCCGTTTTGGCTAGTATCCTTTTATTTTATTTATTTAAAAATTTTTTTGGCTGTGCCTGCGGCATGTGGAAGTTCTCATGCCCAGGATCAAAGCTGTGCAACAGCAGCGACCCGAGCTGCTGCAGTGACAACACCAGATCCTTAACCCACTGTGCCACAGGAGAACTCCTGCCTAGAGTCATTTTAACCTAAACTATGGACACACACACACATTGCCCACTTCTGTGAGAAATGCTCACATCTGTGGCCAATTTCTAGTTTCAGGAGTTAGACACATTGCTGGCCACTAGATAGGGCTGGAACCTTATTTATGCAGCTTCCTATGTGCCCTATTCCTGGGTGTCCCATTTCAGAAGTAAAGTTGCCTTTGTTTTATACTTTTTAGAACATTTTCCCAAAGCAGTCTTCATCTTTAAATTCCCCACAGAGCACATACATAAAGGGAAAAAAGAAAAGGGAAAGGAGTTCCCGTTGTGGCGCAGCGGAAATGAATCAGACTAGGAACCATGAGGTTGTGGGTTCAATCCCTGGCCTTGATCAGTGGGTTAAGGATCTGGTGTTGGCGTGAGCTGTGCAGGTTGCAGACTCGGCTCAGATCTAGGCATTGCTGTGGCCCTGGCGTAGGCTAGCAGCTACAGCTCGGGTTTGACCCCTAACATCCACACGCCGAGGGTGCAGCCCTAAAAGGAGAAAAAGACCAAAAAAAAAAGAAAAGAAAAGGGAGAAACTTCCAAGTGTATCTGCCAATCATGTTTCAGCATAACAGCTATCATTACTTGAAGGACAAGTTTCACAGCTGTGCTCAGAGTTGGGGGCGGTTCTGGGTACTGTCAGCCTCCTCCCTCAGTTTTCTAAGACAGTTTAGTGGACTTTGGAGCCAAAGATCAGGAACCTTTCCTTTTCCTTACCAGGTCCTACACTGATTGATTGTTTCTTAAAATAGCAGTGAGTGTGATTGAGAACTTTATTGTCCAAAACCACTTTTTGATGAAATTCTTTTATTTGCTACTGAGGATATTTAGTAATTATCAGATGTTACTGGTTTTAGTTCTCTGCTAGTGAGGTTTTTATTGACTTGAATTGTTTAAGAATTTAGGAAGTCGTGGCCCTGGCTCTTCTTTGCAGTAGATCTGCAGGAAAAGAGGCTGGTTGATGGTTAAGTCCATGGACACAGCCTGGTTATAGGTCCCTGGGGGGCGGTTAAGGAAACTGCTTCTCTTTCTTATACCTGAGGTAGTGATGACATTTATAGCAATTTATCTTCCGTTCAGGGTATTGACATGCAGCTTTTCTTTATGCTTTAATAAAAACATTATAAGATGGTCAGTGGGATTATGATATAGAGCAAGATAAAGATTTTGAAGAACTTTTAATTTCCTCATTCTCCCTGTGCTCTGCCTTGTGGGTTGTAAATTGAGTAAAGTTTGTTTTGGCAGGGAGTAAAGGGCTCAATAATTGTCATGCTCTCTTAGTTGTTATTTATCAAATCCTTTTTCTTGTATATAGGAATAATTGTCACCTGGGAAATGGCCATGAGCCTCAGCTCGCTGAGTAAGGCTAGTTCAGGGGCTTCCTGGTATAATAGCTTGCTTAACACCTTGGCTGCAGGAGTTCCCATCATGGCTCAGTGGGTTAAGAACTTGACATAGTATCTGTGATGATGAGGGTTCAATCCCTGGCTTTGCTTAGTGGGTTAAGGATCTGGCATTGCTGGATCTGGTATTGCCATTGCCATGGCTGTGGTATAGCCCCCAGCTGCAGTTCCAATTCAACCCCTAGCCCAGGAACTTCCATATGCCCCATATGCTTCCATATGCCATAAAGAAAAAGAAAAACAAACCAAAAACCTTGGCTTAGCAGAAGGGGAGCAGGCTCCACAGTGGTTTGCTACAATTTGAGACAAAATTGAAACAATATCAACTACTAAGGAGAAAAACACCTGAACTACTTACATTATCTTGGGTTGTTTTATTTTCTGTAAAGGTAGCTTTGTTGGATTTTTTTGAGTTATTAAAATGTCTTCAAAGATTTCATTAACACCTTCCTGGCTCATGATTTATGAAGCATTAGTCTAGGCTGGCAGGTAGAAATTTTTTAATGCAGGATTTTTATTTTTAATGCCGTGAGTGTGAGTTCCACACGGTTCCTAGCACATGCTAGGTAAACCAACCGCCCAGCTGTAACTCATGGGATTTATAATCTACTCATTACAAGGAAGACTCTTCTTCTATTTAAGGGATTAAAAAAGATACCTTGAGACTGGAGAATCAATTAAATATGTAATTGTCATTTGAATAGTAGGAAGTATGCCAAGTTATCAAATTAATGTATTTTTAAAGACACACATACAAATAACAGCATGGAAGGATACACAAAGACAAGTAAAATTCCCCTTTCAAACCACTCTTCTTTGTAACCTACTCTCAGACATTTTTTTCTTTCCCATATCTGGGCATATAGATTTAACTCATTCTTTTTTAATAAACTTACTAGTAGAAAAATTTCAAACATAAACCAGGTAGAGGAACAGTGTGTAACAAGCCCAATCTATTGTTCAGCTTCAACAATGATCAATAATCTCTTTTTTCTGGTGGGGGGGAGTTGAATCTGTGGCATATGGAGGTTCCCAGGCTAGGGGGTTGAATTGGAGCTGCAGCTACCAGCCTATACCACAGCCACAGCAATGCTGGATCTGAGCAGCATCTGTGACCTACGCTGCAGCTTGTGGCAATGCCAGCCCCTTAACCCACTGAGCGAAGCCAGAGATTGAACCCGCATCCTCATGGCTACTAGTTGGGTTCTTAACCCACTGAGCCACAATGGTAACTCCAATAATCTTGTTTTTATATTTCGTAATTTAGATTGTTTTGAGGCAAAATTCTAGGCATGTTTCATTGGCAAATATTTCCTAACTACTGTTGACCTTTGACCACTGCCAGGATTAGGGAAACTGACTCTTCACACAGTGGAAAATCTAGCAATAATTTTTAGTCACCCTTCCATACTCTGGGTTTCTACCTACCTGTCCTGCATCTGTGGATTCAAACAACTCTCAAGTGTAGTAGTTTAGTATCAACTATTGAAGAAAATCCACATGTATGTGGACCTATTCAGTTCAAATTGGGGTTGTTCGAGGGTAAATTGTGTTTAATTTTTATTACTAGATTTTAATTTTTACAAGTTTAGATTTACAGAAAAACTGAGCAGATAGTAGACTGCCATACTATATATACCCTTTCCCAGTTTTCCCTATTATTCACATTCCCCATTATAGGGTGTATTATATACACTGGGTTTTCTTTAAATCTTTAAAATTATAGTTGATTTACAATGTTGTTATAGACGTTGTTAATAACTGTATGATATAGTCATTAAAATTAATGAACAAAGAGTGATGCATTAGTCAATAGTTTATTCAGATTTCCTTGATTTTTACCAATTACCCATTTTCTTCTCCAGAATCTCATCCAGGATATATTACCTTTAATTATCATTGCTTCTTAGAGTCCTCTTGATTATAACATTTCCCCAGACTTTTATGGGTTTTGATGACCTTGACAGTTTTATTTTTTTTGGTTTGTTTTTTGGCCGCACCCTGGAACCCAAGGAGTCCCACTCTGGGCGCCCCCTGCCCGCGCCCCATTTGGCTGTGCCGCCGGCCAGAGAGCCTGGCTAACTGGAGCCTGTCGGGCCTGGGCAGTGTTCCGGGACCCTTAAACTACAGAGGCGGTGACCGAGAGCGTCCCTGTCTGGGAACTGCTAGTTCACCAGGTGAACTACACCAAGAGGCGGCTTGGGCGGTGGCGGGAGGGGGGAGGGGCGCGCGGGAGGGGCGGGGCCGGGCGCCTAAGAGGCGGAGCCCGCCCCTCACAGCAGCTGCCGGCGCCAATGTTCTTACCTGCACCCCTCCGGCGCCTGGGGCTTCGTCGGGCCCAAAGTCTGAGACAGATTAGAGGCGATGGCCATAACCCAGAAGTCGTTTACATCGAGCTGTGGATGTTACCCGCGTTGTTTGGTGAGTAAGCCCAGAGTTCGCTCCCTCTGACATCCTACCCCACGCATCTCGTTCGGTGTCGCCCACGTTCTTGCCCGTGGGTGGTGCCTTAACCTAGTGGCCCCGAGGTTTCCTGAAACCCTAGGCTATCCGTGGGCCAGTCTGGGCGGCCTCTAGCCTGAGGGCCCCTTCCGTCACTTCCCGGTAGTGTGGACCCCTACCCGCTGCTCAGCTCCCCTTCCCCTTCCCAGGCGGGGAAGGCGAACTGCTGGCGGCCTTCCACGAGTGGTTCGGGGTATTACTCGTGATCAGTGCAGTCCCAGGATGCGGAGTCTTGATCTTCATCATTGGACGGCCCTTTTACCAGTATCTTACGATGCTCCTCATTGTGGCCATGTCTTTCCAGCTTCTGATCCGCCGAAATCGAGGTGAGGGGTCTCGGGGGCCCAGGCAGGGAACGCTTCCTTCGCCCAGGGGTCGGGGAAAGTGGGTTTCCGCTCTCTGCATCTTTTTGGCTCACGACAGTTCCTCAGCCTGAGGACCAGGCTCAATTTTGAAAACAATCACAACGTCTAAAATCCCCTGGTGTGGGTCCTGGCTTCTGAGTAGGAAGAGCGGGGTGCGTTTGGGAGTCTGTGGTAGATAGACCCAAGGGTGAAAATCTTATTGTACCCTCCTGCTGAGGATCCTCGGGGAGTCCTCAGTAGCATTTTGAGGGGACGTTTCCGCCGAATCTCTTGTGGGGTTGCCCTACCGCGCTCACATATCCTCCGACGGCGGATTCAAAGCGTAGTCCCTGAACCAATCAGAATCAACATCACCTGGTATTTGTGAAAAATGCAAACGCTGGCGCCCACTCAGACGCCCAGGATCGGAAACTCTGGGGGCCGGACGCAGTAACGTGTGTTTTAATAAGCCCTTCAGGTGATTCTGATACAAGCCAAAGTTTGAAAAGACCATCGCTGTAGGGTCATTTCCACAAAGCCTGCAGCCGACCAGCTGCTTTCTCTTTAGCCAGAGCTCGGACCAGAAGGCTGCTAAATCCTGCGCTGGCCGGGGGACGCTCTGTTTAAGGCTGGAGCCGGTCCGGAATCCCTTAGCCAGATGACTGACTGCGGGCCGGGGATGACACTGTTTGCTGGAGTGCTGACCTGGGGGGTCAGGAGGCTAAGGCCCCATCCACTGTGGTTTGTGCCCTGAAAGATGTGGAGGAGAACGGGTGTGGGGACAGCTGTTCTTAATTTTGTCACGTTCAAGTGATTGCAAGCTCGACCTTTTAAGGAAAGTTTCACTGGTTTTATAATAAATGATCTTCATTGGTTTCGTCTGGGTCAGTGTTCTTTCCAGGTTATGATGGGGAAAAGAAAAATTTTCAAAAATGGGTTTCGGCTGCTTGTGGTGGGGCCCAGTGCGGAATTTCCAGAGGGGCTCCCCTGTCCCCTTCTCTCCCCTGCTATAAGCAAGCTCTCCTTTCCGGTTGTGGGGTTGCTGCCAGAAGTCCAGGTGGTGAGGGCAACCAGTTACTCCTGGGTTTGTGTACCCTGGGCTCTGCAGGCTTTTGCAGGAACAGTTCAGCTGCAGCTGCAGGCTCTTAGAAGCCAGTTTGGAGTGAATGGAAGAACTAAAATGGAAACACACATGGAGCATGTCTGGTAAACTTGTTTGCTAAGCAGAACTGACTGTTCCTGGATGGTTAAGCCTGGATACTTTGTGTTGCTGTGGGGAACAAAGGAATCCTGGGCAAGGGAGAGCTCATTGGGTGAAGAGTGAATTTATAACTTGCTATAGCAAAGGGCAGGATGGTGGGTTGGGAATGCTGGGGGAGGGAAAGGCTGAGCCCAAACACAGGTGGGGATAATAGAAGCCTTCAAGCCCTTGTGAAAGCAAGAGGGATGTAACCCAGAGCCCTGGAGGAGGGCCCAGCCTCTGGAATGAGCTGCCTATGCAGCAGGAGGCTACAGGGTGAAGACTCATCCTAGGGGAGCTTTGTGGAGCCATCAGTTCTGCCTAGAGAGGAAGAATACTCTTATTTATACCTTCCTTGATGTCTGGTTTATGAATGTTAACATTTCTCTTATTAAAAAATACTAAATACTTGTTACTACTTTTATAACTAATAAACCAAAACTTACACTTTTACAAATGTAATTTGCTCAAATTTTTAAGTGATTGGATATATTGAATGAAACTTATAGTTAATTAAGTTAATTAAGTAACAAGATCTAATATGTTAAGATTCTCTTTAAATGCTGAGGACATTTAAAAGTAGCTAAGGGAGGTAGCTCCTGTCCTGGCTCAGCGGTAACAAAACTGACTAGTATCCATGAGGATGTGGATTTGATCCCTGGCTTCTCTCAGTGGGTTAAGGATCTGGTGTTGCCGTGAGCTGTGGTGTAGGTCACAGATGTGGTTTGGATCTGGTGTTGGCTATGGTGTAGGCCAGCAGCTACGGCTCCGATTCCACCCCTACCCTGGGAACTTCCATGTGTGGCAGGTGCAGCCTTAAAAAGCAAAAAAAAAAAAAAAAAAAAAGGCTAAGGGAGTTTCCTGGTGGTCTAGTGGTTAGCAGTTCCACTGCTGCAGCCTGGGCTCAATCCCTGGTCTGAGAACTGAGATTCCCACATCAGGCTGCTTCACACCATGGCCAAAAATAAGTAGCTAAAACATTTAAAAATACACTTGCTAGTATCTAAGAGCTCAAGGGCCAGTTTCTGTTCTCCTTTAGATATATGATATTCTCAATAATCAAAACAACAACATAAGCTAGGTCTTCTGATTGTTCCCTCAAAACCCAGAAACTGGGCAACTTGCTCAAGGTCACACAGGCAGTGAGTGGTAGAGCTGGGATTGGGATCTAGGCTGTCATGTCCCTTTGTCATTATAGGGAATACAAAAAAGATCATAAGTTTCATTAAAACCAGTTAGAGAAATGCTAATATCAGGACTTTGATATTGGCTTCTTCATTATCTCTATACTTATTTTAATACCTGAGTGGGACACAGTTTGTTATCTATATTTCCAGAGTTGCAATAGTAGTACCAGGAAATACATTCATGTTTTCTTTGGGTTTCAGTAACTTTTCAGATCTCAAGAAAAATAAAACCATCCTAAGCCACATACATTGGTGGCTGATGGATTCTGGAAGGAAACTGGATCTGTGAAACCTTAGCCAATCATTAGGCTGAGTACCTTTTCATAGTGAAGTCTAGCAACCCACTCATGTGTCTTCAACTTCACACAGATTTTACTTAACATTGTAGTTTTGAAAATATATAATATGTGCCCATGGTTATATTTAATTTTATTTTAGATTGGAGTATAGTTGATTTATAGTGTTGTGTATGGATGCATTTTAATGTGTGGCAGGATATTTCATACACTGTCCTGTATCTTTTTCTTCTTCCCTTTTTTGGCCATACCCATGGCATATGGAATCCTGAGCCAGAACTTAAGGAGATAGAACTGGTGCTTCCACGGAGAGACAAGGCAAATCATTAACCCACTGCACTGCAGTGGGAACTCCTATAACTTTACTATTTATTTTGAACTTTTTTTTTTTTAGAGCCTCACCTGGGGCACATGGAGTTTCCCAGGCTAGGGGTCAAATTGGAGCTGCTGCTGTTGGCCTCCGCCACAGCCACAGCAATGCCAGATCCAGTCCACATTAGTGAACTGTACCTCCGTCTGTGGCAACGCTGGATCTGTAACCCACTGAGAGAGACCAGGGATCGAACCTGCATCCAAACAGACAACATCTGGTCCTTAACCCGCTGAACCACAGCAGGAACTCCCTACAACGAACAGTCTCAAATACGTTTCTGTATTTATTAACTCGGGCTACTATAACAAAATACCACGGACAGGGCATTTGAACAACCCATTTATTTTCTCTCAGTTCTGGAGGCTTGAAGTCCAAGTTCCTTAAATGCTGAGGACATTTAAAAGTAGCTAAGGGAGGTAGCTACTTTTAAGGGTGGCCTGCAGATGGCTTCTTATTGGGTCCAAATGGCCTCCCCTTGGATGAGCTGAGGTGGAGAGGGGGATGAGAGCATTCTGGGGTCTCTTTTTCTAAGGACAGCAGTCCTGTCAGATCAGGGCTCTGAGGTGATCTCTGGGGTAGGCATGGCCCTTCAGAATTGTCCTGAGTTGGGGTGAATGGTCAAGCCTTTATACCCACACGTGGATCAGGCCCCAGATGAGAGCTGCTCCAGGAAGGGATACGAGCTTGGGGGAAGGGGCTCTCTCCCGGTGAGGAGATTCTCATACCTGGCCTCTGGGAGCTTTCTGGTACCTGTCCTTCCAGCAGCTGAAGGCAGGTCTGGGTGGCACCATTCAGGTCTATTTTTTACCTAAGTGCCGGGAGTAGCACCTGCAGCATCCTTCCTGGAATAAACTTAGAAGAGTAGTGGGATGGGCTGGAGGGTGGGCTGCAACTGACACTCACTGTCTCCCTCTGGTTCTATCCATTTTAGGTCCCCTTACCCTTGTCTGGCACTTCTGCTGGTCTCAGGGTATGACCCTGACCTTCACCCATGAGAGGGCCAGACTCTGGTCATCATACCCTTGTGGGGCCATGTCTGCTGTGCTTTTCCACTGGCCACCAAAAAGGGCAGGGGACACTGAGGCACCACCTAGAACCCTTAAACACACTCTTCCTCACCCTCGCTGTTAGCCCAGGCATCCCTCCTCCTGGTAACCTGGCAACCAGGCTCACTTATGCCGTCCAGATGGACCCAGTGTGCCTGTTGGTCCTTCACACAGTGAACCCAAAGGGCTCAGGTGGCAGCTGCAGCTTTTAGTTCAGGAGAATCACTGTCCTCTGGTGGCGTCCTCCCCACCTTTGTGAACAGGATCAGAGGGCAAGCTTGCAGGGACAGGAAGCACCCATCCCCTATGTGGGTCACTGGGCAGGCCCTTCCTCTTTTCCTCTCTTTGTGCCTCAACCCTGCGCTCTACCTGTCGGTGACAGCGTGCCATATAAATATCACTGATGCAAGTCCTGTTTCCTGGTCTGGTGGGTGGGTAACATGCATTGGAAACAGGCGATGAGGCTTCTGGTTTTCACGCTTATCTTTCAGTTGTGTTAACTGCATTCAGCCTTTCATTGAGATTTTCTAGAGCAGATGTTCTCAGTGTGTGGTCCCCAAAGCAGTATCAATGTCACCTGAGAACTTGTAGCGATGCGATGTCTCAGAATGCACCAGGTAGTGAACAGAAACTCTGGGATTGGGATGCAGTGATCTGTTTAACAAGCCCTGCAGGTGATGCTGATGCATTCTAAAGCTGAGAATTACCCTTCTCAATTAGAACATCAACAAGCTTAACAGTAGCTACTTAATTCTGTTGTCTTAGTTCCTTGACATTATGCACTATCTAAATTGGTTAGTGTCTGCACCCCACCAGCCACCAGTGATAGGGTCCTCATTGCCAGCCAGGCAGTAGAGATCCAGCACCAAAACCCCATCTTATTGCCTACTTTGGGGGGACCACTTCTGACATTGTATCACAGGAAGCAGACTTTGAGATGATCTGGTGTGGGGGATGTTCATTAGGGAGCGCTCTCGGGCTCTGCACCTGCCGAGGGGAGAGGAGGAAGTAGTACTGGGTAGAGGGAGAAGGAGGTCTTAGATCAGGCCAGCTAATAGCATTAGCCAGCTGCCAGGCCTCCCACCTCCACCTGCTCAGGCATGGATGTGGGATGCCCTGGTGAGTGCGGGGACGCCACAGGACGGGGCGGGGCTGCCGCGGGAGGGGCCGGCTGCCTGGAAGAGGGCGGGCCCACAGAGCAGAGCTCGGGTTGGTGGAGGCTGGCGATGGTGCTGACAGCTGAGCGCTTTCTGCCTGATGCTCTCGCCTCAACTGGGGTTCATTCTTGGAGGATGATTGAGTTGACACATTCCAGAACTCAGCATCCCATCTGAAGTTTCTTCTTTCATGGAGGACAAAGGCTTGATAAAATGTCTCTGGCAGAGCCTAGAGAAGTCCGCTTTATGCTGGGCTATTAGTGAGATTAGGCAGTGAAAGCATTGTATAGTTCTTCATGTGTACGTGCTGCTCTTTGTCTCGGGAAGTTCTGCTTGCTTATCCTTGTACTGCTTTAGCAGATAGAAGAGGCATGGCCCTTAGTGCCTTCACCCATACATGAAGTGTTGGTCTTGCAAGTGACACTGAGGGAAGGCAGTGTCATCGTCAGCCTCTTTTCCCTCCTAGTTCTGAATTTCTATGTTCAAGGAAAGAAATTCTCAAGAGCAGAGCGAGAAAGCAGCATAGGTATTATCTAGTTACTACCAATATCATCTCATGTAAACGATACAGAGGGCTTCTATGGACACCCTTTTTGATATATTTCTGTCAGAGTTCTGAATTTATCCACTGGTGTTTTAAAACAAGCTAATGAATTCCTTTAGAACTAAGTGAGGAATAGGGTCTCCTTCTCTGAGGCTTTCTGGGGTGCTCTGGCTTTGGGATAATGCTGGGAGTGGGTGCAGAGTTTTCACTGGCTCCTCACAGGGTCTGTAAATCTCACCTTCTTGAGTAGATGGTTTTGCTGAATCATGTGCATAAATAAGCTCTGATTTTTCCTTTTACCAACAATCTTTATAAATATGGTTATCTACAATAAAATAATTATTTCTTTTTAGGGCTGCACCTGGGGCATGTGGAGGTTCCCAGGCTAGGGATGGAATCAGAGCTGTAGCTGCTGGCCTACATCACAGTCACAGCAACGCCAGATCCGAGCCATCTGCAACCTACACCATAGCTCACAGCAATGCCAGATCCTTAACCCACTGAGTGAGACCAGGGATTGAATCTGCTTCCTCATGGGTGCTAGTCAGATTCATTTCTGCTCCATGAAAAGAACTCCAGGAGGCCTTTCATGTTACTTTTAAAGAACACTGTAAACCAACTATAATGGAAAAAATAAAAATCACTAAGAAAAAAAAATATGAACTAGTTGGACATGTAATTATGATTAAAATCATACTCCACGTGGTGTCTAACTTTGGGATCAGCTCTGGAAACAAGGAATTGATCAAATGTGGAAATGCATAATTCTCTTAAAATAAAAGGAAAAAATCATAATCACACAAAAGGGGACGGAGGCCAAACCATCAGAGTCAATATAGGGTGTTTTGTCAGAGCTTTAAAAAAAGTCAGTAAAAAATAACTAGTTGTTTTTTCTATGGCAAAGCAAGTCCCATGGAAATTTAAAGAGAGGGATGTTTATATAACGTAAAATGACGGAAACAATCCTTCATCAGTATCCTTGAAAAGAAGACAGGAGGGTGGAGGCGCCTCATTTCCCAAGAGAAAGGGCAGCTGTGGAAGTAGACCTGGAGTCTGACACCCCAGCCTGATGGTGCCTCCAGAGCTCCAGACAGGGATGCCTGGGTGGGTGGAGGGAGCTGGGGAGCAAAGTCACTGCTTCCTCCTCATACTGCAGTTATCAGAAAGAATGAAACAAACAAGATAACGTCCAACTCCAAAAAATCAGAGAAAGTAATGTCTTAAGGAAACAACATGGTTAGAGCAGAAACCAGTGGAATGTGAAACACAAATGGGAAAAACAAAACCAAAAGCTGGTTCTTTTTTTCTTTTTTTCTTTGCTTTTTAGGGCTGCATCCATGGCATATGGCGGTTCCCAGGCTAGGGGTCGAATCAGAGCTGTAGCTGGTGGCCTTCACCACAGCCACAGCAACATCATATCTGAGCCAAGCCTGCAATCTATACCACAGCTCATGGCAATGCCAGATCCTTAACCCACTGATCAAGGCCAGGGATCGAACCTGTGTCCTTATGGATGCTAGTCAGTTTCTTTTCCACTGAGCCACGATGGGAACTCCAAAAGCTGGTTCTTTAAAAAGATTAGTAATACTTGAGGCCATACTGATACAAATAAATGACTGAATAAAAGAGAAAGGGAGAATAAGCAAACTTCCCACATGGAAAAATTCCAAATAACTGATGTAGATATTCTGCCATTTAGGAGCTTGGCTGCGTGTAGTGACTGACTTCCAGGACTGTAGTCTGGAAAAGGGCATGTGTGTGTGTTACTCTGCAGTGGAGAAATCTGATATACTATCTTGGCTACGTGGTCAAGGTCAACCTTGAGTGTGAAGTTACGTTGATTGTATGTAACGTTGATGCGATGTGATGAAATGTTGATTGTATATAATGTTGATGTGATGTGATGAAATGGCATGTGACCTCTCTGGCTTATTCCCCTAAACCTATAACACCAGTCTAATCATGAGAAAAACATCAGTGACATGTCAACAGAGGGGTATCTTATAACATACCTGACCAGTACTCCTTAAAAATTGGCAAGGTAATAAAAATAAACTCAGGAGGTACCATTGTGGCTCAGTTGTAATGAACCCAACTAGCATCCATGAGGACATGGGTTCAATCCTTGGCCTTGCTCACTGGATTAAGGATTTGGTCAGGGGGTTGAAGATCAGGTGTTGCTATGAGCTATGGTATAGGTGGCATATGTGGCTTGGATCCTGCATTGTTGTGGCTGTGGTAAAGGCTGGCAGCTATAGCCCTGATTTGACCTGTAGCCTGGGAACTCCCATATGCTGTAGGTACAGCCCTAGAAAGACAATAAATAAAGGAAGGAAGGAAACTAAGTAGACATTTCCAGTACAACACCCAGGAAAAGGATGTTAGGTAGAAACTAAGGAAATCAGAATAAGTGTGGACTTCAGTTCCTAGTAATTATAGATACTGGTTCATCAGTGTGTTAGAAGATAAAATGACATTAACAACAAACTATCAGAAATTAAAGAAATAATCTAACATACAATCAAAAAGAATAAAACACCTAGGCATAACCCTACCTGAGGAGGCAAAACACCTGGACTCTGAAAACTATAAGACACTGATGAAAGTGAAGATGATACAAATAAATGCAAAGATATACCGAGTTCAGAGTGTGAAAAGATTAATATTGTTAAAATGGCCATACCACCCAAGAAAACCTACAGATTTAATACAATCCCTACCAAAATACTCAAGACATTTTTTCACACAACTAGCACAAATAATCCTAAAATTGATATGGAACTGCAAAAGACCCCAAATTGCCAAAGCAATCCTTAGGAAAACAAAGCTGGAGTTATAGCTCTTCCAGACTTCAGACTATACTGCAAAGCTATAGTAATCAGACACATGGATCAATGGAACAGAATAGAGAGCCCAGAAAAAAAACAACAACAACAAAAAAAACAAACAAAAAAAACCCCATGCACCTCTGGCCAAGTACTCTATAAAAAAGGAGGCAAGAATATACAATGGAGAAAAGACAGTCTCTTCAACAGGGGGTACTAGGAAAGCTGGACAGCTACATCTAAACCAGTGAAATTAGAACATTCTCTTATACCACATACAAAAAATAAACTGAAAATGGTTTAAACACCTAAAGACATGAAACCAAAAACTCCTAGAAGAGAAAATAAGCAAGCAGTATTGACGTAAATCACAGCAATGTTTTCTTGGATCAGTTTCCCAAGGCAAGAGAAATAAAAGCAAAAATAAACAAATGGGACCTAATTAAACTTAAAATCTTTTGGAGTTCCTTTTGTGGCTCAGGAGTAAAAAACCTGACTAGTATCCATGAGGATGCAGGTTCAATCCCTGTCCTTGCTTAGTGGGTTAAGGATCTGGCATTGCTGCAAGCTGTGACGTAGGCTGCATCTGCAGCTCTGATTCAGCCCCTGGCCCAGGAACTTCCATGTGCTGCAAGTACAGCTGTAAAACGAAGAATAATCACCTATAATGGAAAAGAATCTGGAAAAATACTGAATCACTATGATGTGTACCTGAAACTAACACAGTGTTATAAATCAGCTATACTTTGGGGTTCCCGTTGTGGCTCAGTGGGTTAAGAACTGGACTAACATCTGTGAAGATGTGGGTTTGATCTCTGGCCTCACTCAGTGGGTTAACAATCTGGCATTGCCATGAGCTGTGGTGTAGGTTGCAGATGTGGCTTGAATGCCGCATTGCTGTGGCTGTGGTGTAAGCTGGCAGCTTCAGCTCTGATTTGGCCCCTGGCCTGGGAACTTCCATATGCCGCAGGTGTGGCTCAAAAACAAATAAAAAATAAGTAAATAAATAAATCAATATACTTTGATGAAAAACGAAAAGAAAGATGGCCCAATAGCAACTCCTTCAGGCTAAGAATATATTAGTCAAATGTTCTGAGAAAACAGCTATCCTGCAACTTTGGTTCCTCATTTTCTAGGAGATGAATATTTAGTTGACCATTCTGATTTAAATAAAATGCAAACAAGAGAAGTTTTCTATTACGTTAATAGACCAGGTGAATACCCAGAATGACAACGACAATATAAGGACAAAAATAAACCTTGTGTCATTAAGAAGAGAAAACAAGAAACCTGAGGTACCAAGAAGGTAGAAAGTGAACATTGCTGTAAAAGTCTGGGCAGCCAAGCATCTCCCCCGACCCTCCCAACCCCCAGGTACTCCCAGGAGGAGGGAGGGGAGGGATGGGGAGAGGCACATCTAGAGAAGATGGGCCAGCAGCTGCAGGGGGACGCGGCCACACCTAATGCTGGTGGTGGTAGAACCCTGAGGTCATGGAGGAAGAGAACATGGCTGAGTGGAAAGAACACCCCTTGTGGTTGGGCCAGCCTATAGGAGCCGCCCTAGATGGAGAGAACCTTCAATCAGAATTCCTAAGGGTCTATCTGATCAGCCAGCCTAAGATGTGGAAGGTTATAACGAAGCTCTCCCCATGTGTCTGCTTGGGCCAGAAGGTAGGTGGCAGCCCTTTGCTGAGGCTCAAGGTGAAGCCTGGCCTTTCTCCCCTAGAATCCTCCAAGGCACCCAACCTAGGTCCAGAAAAGGCTCCTTAACCCCTCCCTGTGCTTCTGGGCTAATGATCAACACCACCCACTCCCCTGAGGGCTGCCTAGACAGGGCCCCTTGCACCTAATACCAGAGGCTTTTTTTTCCTTTTGGCCTCAGGGCCAGGAGTTCCCAGGTGAGTGATCAAACCAACCCTTTACCGGTGGCATCCGGCATCGACCTGAGACCTGAGATGCTACAGTGACAACACTGGATCTTTAACCCACTGTGCCACAGGGAACCCTCAGCCAGAGGCAGTTTTCATTGTTTAAATTCTTTAGGCTGAAAAGAATCTGGGGTCCCAGGTCATCAGTAATGGAAATAGAGAAAAAATATTTCAGTAAGTTTTCCTGATCATTGATATGAAACTTAAGCAGAGATTTTTTTCTGAGCTGTACAGGGACTCATATGTGGTCAAATGGCCATGAAATGGATCTGGTTTTTATTTATTCATACCATTGTTTGCACTAACTAAGGCCAACCAATCCCTGTATTAATCGGTGATCCAGTGTTTAACTGTGCTTTGGGCCTTGGGGGTAAAAGAACATTGAAACATTGTTCCTAATGCCATAAAGGAGCTTATAGCTGAGTGTGAGACACAGTACCATGAAAAGTGACAGGCAGGACACACAGTGTTTGATGTTCCCACATTGCCCTTACCTCATCTGTAAAATGGGCACAATCACATCTGTTTTCATAGGATTTATAGGATTATTATGAAGATCAAGTCGTCAGCCTACACCAACCACACCAAAGCAACCACCAAGCTTCTTTGTTCTTCCCCTTTATAAACTCTGAAACTGACACCCAAGTGGAGGCTGGTCTCCCACTCCCTTGCTGGGTGCTCTGCAATAAACCCCGACTTGGCTGCAAACACCTGCTGTTGGTTTGGCTTTGCTTGCAGCAGTCACACTCCCTTTCAATTTTGGCCACAGGATTGGCCCTCTCAGCCTCCCCTGAGACTAGTGCCGGTGGTTTGCTGGCCTTTGGCTCCAGTGGGGCTTTCCCTTGGCGGAAACCAGAAGCTGCCTGTGTTTCTTTGACCTGGGGATCCAGCCCGGGAGGGAGTTCCCTTCTCGGAGCGCCAGCAACCCTTCTCAATATCTTCGGCCAGTGGTAAAGGAATGGAAGATGGTAAGCAGCTTTTGCTTGACGATGCCGGTGAGAAATCTTTTACCTTTGTAAATATGTACTCTCCACAGGTGCCTCTGGACATCGGAGGAATTGGAGGTTCCACTTAGGATTGTGTTTGGATTGGCTATTTGTTTGAGCATTTGATGTTTTGGTCTTGTTTGTGCTGTGTCTGAAAGGTGCACCATTTGTTAATTGCCATTTTTTTCAATGGCACTCACAATGGGCCCCTGAGGCTCTGTTGCTGGATTTCCATCTCCTGCTGCCAAGACCTCCTGCCACCAAAGCACAAGCATAACCAAGAAGAGAATATTGGGAGGACTGGAGTACTGCAACCGAGGTACCGGCCACCAGTCCAGCCACTTCTGGTGGAGGGAGGACCTGCAGTGGCAGCGGTCCCCACTGCTCCCCCGTGTGGTCGGTCCCAGGCCTTGCTGCCTCCACCTTCAGATGTGCAGCCTGAAACAAGGAGGGAGGTATGGGGTGTGTCTGGATGTGTGTGGGGCGGGAGCTATTCCAGGGCCACCTACTGGGCCCCCTGGAGAACCCCATCCTACATGCTCCCTTCCGGGTGTCAAGCCCTCCTCTTTTTTTTTAGGTCCACACCTGTGGCATGTAGAGGTACCCAGGCTAGGGGTCCAATGGAAGCTACAGCTGCTGGCCTATGCCACAGCAACTCAGGATCCAAGTGGAATCTGCAACATACACCTCAGCTCATGGCAACGCTGGATTCCCCAACCCACTGAGCAAGGCCAGGGATTGAACCCACATCCTCATGGATACTAGTTGGGTTTGTTACCGCTGAGCCACAACAGGAACTCCAAGCCCTCCTCTTAGCTGAGATTTTGAATTAAATTCCACATATAGGAGTTCCCGTCGTGGCGCAGTGGTTAACGAATCCGACTAGGAACCATGAGGTTGCAGGTTCAGTCCCTGCCCTTGCTCAGTGGGTTAAGGATCTGGCGTTGCCATGAGCTGTGGTGTAGGTTGCAGACACGGCTGGGATCCCGAGTTGCTGTGGCTCTGGCGTAGGCCAGTGGCTCCAGCTCCGATTCGACCCCTAGCCTGGGAACCTCCATATGCCGCGGGAGCGGCCCAAAGAAATAGCAAAGCCAAAAAAAAAGAAAAAAAAAAGAAAAAATTCCACATATATGTGATATCATATGCTATTTGTCTTTCCGTTTGACTTACTTCACATAATGTGATAATGTTTAGGTCCATCCATGTTTCTGCAAATGGCATTATTTCATTCTTTTTTATGGCTAATATTCCATCCTACATATATTATATATCTTCTTTATCCATTCCTCTGTCAATGGATATTTAGGTTGCTTCCATGTCTTGGCTATCAATAAAAGTGATACTATGAACATTTGGGTGCATATATCTTTTCAAATTATGGTTTTCTCCAGATATATGCCCAGGAGTGGGATTGCTGGATCATTTATGGTAGTTCTATCCTTAGTTTTCTGAGGAACCTCCATACTGTTCTCCATTGTGGCTACACTAGTTTATATTCCCACTAACAGTGTAGGAGGGTCCCCTTTTCTCCATATCCTTACCAGCTACATATTATTTATAGGCTTTTTGAGAGATGGCTATTCTGACTGGTGAGAGGTAGTACCTCACTGTAGTTTTGATTTTAATTTTTTTAATACTTAGAAAAATTGAGCATTTTTTCATGTACTTTTTTTGCCATCTGTATGTCTTCTTTAGGGAAATTTCTGTTTAGATGTTCTGCTCATTTTTTGATTGGGTTGTTGTTTGTTTGTTTTTAGGGTGACACCCAAGGCATAGGGAAATTCCCAGCCTAGGGGTGGAATCGGAGCTGCAGCTGTAGGCCTACACCACAGTCACACCAGATCCAAGCTGCATCTAGAACCTAAGCCGCAGCTTGCAGCAATGCCAGATCCTTAATACACTGAGTGAGGCCAGGGATTGAACCTACATCCTCATGGGTACTTGTCAGTTTCCTAACCTGATGAACTACAATGGAACTTTGGATTGTTTGTTTTTTTTGATAATAAGCTGCATCAGCTGTTTGTATTTTGGAGATTAATCCCTTGTTGGTTGCATCGTTTCCAAATATTTAACCGTGATTTTAACAAATATTCTAGGAGTTCCCTCTTGGTCTAGTGGTAAAGGATTCAGCATTGTTACTGCCATGTCTCAGGTTCAATCCCTGGCCCAGGAACTTTCACATGCCACAGGCCTGGCCAAAAAAAAAAAAAAAAAAGAAAAAAAAATTCTTTGTCAATTGATGACATTCATTATACACTTTATAAAGTCCTTATTTATGCTCTTATTAATAACTCTCATGGCAACTCTCCTTCCCTTATTTGAGGAAGGAGAGTTCATGATTATTTGACCAATGCTGGGGTACAGTTTTCCCCACTGAAGCTCCTTTGCTTAACATCATTTAATGTTGCATGTTAATGGCCCAAACTTTTCAAGTATTCTGTGCTATCACAGACCTAAACTTGCCACTAGAATGTCACCTCCCAGAAGTTAAATCAGCTCAAATGACAGAATGCTTGTTCCTCTTAACTCGAGCTTGTGAACTAACAAGAGATTAAGAAAACCAAATATTTATATAGGCAGTAGGTAAGCAATTGAAGTGGAAATGGTGAGGATTTTTTTTTTTGGCTTGGTTTGTTTGGGGATTTTTTTGGCCACACCCATAGCATGTAGGAGTGCCTGGGCCAGGGATTGAACTCTCACCACATCAGTGACAATGCTGGATCCTTAACCCACTGAGCCACCAGAGAGCACCTGTGAAGTTTTCTGGTTTTGTTTTTGCTTTTACCTCTTTTGGGAATCTCATTAAAAACTGGCAAGAAATTAAAGAATTTAGAAGCTTTGCTATTACAAAGCAGGTAGCCGTAATTTAACAAAAATGGGGGTTTATTCAAAGTATAGTGACCCAGAATCCTGAGGAAGTACCTGTAGCACTGACCAAAGCAATGATCCCAGTGATGGTTGATAAAGGTATGCTGGCTATTGTTGGCTTATTTTCAGCAAACATGGAGGATAGTTCTGATGGATAGCCAAGGTTCTGATGGTAAATCTTGGTTGATTTTCTGGACCCAAGGAATTCCACCTGATTTCTTCGGTGATGTGGGGCACACATTTCATTGTGGTTGTTACTAAAACACAGCTCCGAGATATCCTTTGTTAAAAAAAGTCACTGCCCCAAATTAAGAAAAACTAGAAAGAAACAATTCTGAAACTAAATTTGGGTATATTTCCTAAGGCTCTTGTACATCTGTGGCCCAGAAATTGTGATTAGCGTTGATAACAATGAGATCAACTCCTCCTGGATCCATAGAGTAATCCATGCATTTAGGAATTCGCTTCTAAATCTGAACTCTCATATTGCAAGCGTATTGCAAGCTAAGTATTACAAAGGGCTCATTTGATGCATCTAGTTTTATCATTAATAGGTATAAGCAATCTTCCCAAATATCTACCTAATCAGCCTCCACATGATTAGAAACTTGGAGATTGAGTCTTTTTTTTTTTTTTTTTTGCTTTTTAGGGCTGCAGGTGTGGCATGTGAAATCTTCCAGGCTAGGGGTCCAGTCAGAGCTACAGCTCCCGGCCTATGCCAGAGCCATAGCAATGTGGAATCTGAGCCTTTTCTGGGACCTATACCACAGCTCATGGCAATGCTGGATCCTTAACCCACTAAGTGAGGCCAGGGATCAAACCTGCATCCTCATGGATCCTAGTGTTGTTTGTTACTGCTGAGCCATGATGGAAACTCCTGAGTATTTTGAGAAACAATAAACTTTCAAACATCAGAAGAAAAACTACCTTTGCCTGAATTGAAAGGGCTTCACTGGGAAACATTAAAGGATCCTTATGTAACCTTTAGAGGTAAATGATCTTTGAAAGAGAACTACCAAACCAGCAACTTCAGATCAAGCCAGTGTTGATGCTGGGGAGAGAGAAATTTCCCCTTCTACCTCTCTTAAGTTCTTTTGTCTGCACTAATAATAAAATCAACACATTTCTTTCTTTCTTTTTCTTTTTTTGGCCACTCCATGGTATATAGAGTTCCCAAGCCAGAGATCAGATCTGAGCCGAAGTTGCAACCTACCCAGATCCTTTAACCCACTGTCCCAGGCCAGGAATTGAACCTGCTAGGGCTACAGAGATGCCACATATCCCATGGCACCACAGTGGGAACTCTCACACAGGACATATTAACATAAGAAAAAGAAACAAATTTTAATTGTGTGCACTGAGATCTCATAGAAATGAGACTTAAGAAGTGCCCAAAGAGGCAGCTTTTATAATTTTTAGACAATAAATGTGTGAGAAGTTGACAGCACAAAGAAACTTTGCTTTGGGTGCTCAAGTAATGAAGAAACTAAAAACAGAGTTTGGGCTTAGGGTAGTAAATTAAAGAATTAACCAAGATATGCTTAGATAGCTGCTTGGGCCCTAGTTCTCTGTCTCTGGCTATAAGGGTGGCTTTCTTCCTCCAGGTGCAGGGAATGAAGATTTCATATGGGAAATTTATTACCTGCTTTCAGGGAGACAGAGAGGAGGATCAAAATGTCCCTCTTGGAGTTCCCATCATGTTTCAGTGGTTAATGAATCCGGCTGGGAACCACCAGGTTGCGGGTTTGATCTCTGGCCTTGTTCAGAGGGTTAAGAATTTGGCATTGCTGTGAGCTGTGGTGTAGGTCGAAGACACGGCTCGGATCCTGCGTTGCTGTGGCTCTGGTGTAGGCCATCAGCTGTAGCTCTGATCGGATCCCTAGCCTGGGAATCTCCATATGCCCCGGATGCGGCCCAGAAAAAGACAAAACAAAACAAAGACAAAAAAAAAGTCCCTCTTGCATCAGCCACTTCTTAAGTTACTTTAATTCAAAATAATCAATGTGCCATTATGGCATATTTTGGCCCGCCCCGAACCTAACAAAAACATGAATAGATAGGGTCAACTCCCAAGACAAAGTATTTTCTGTATCTCAATGCCATCCTTTTTCCACTTTACTCTATTCTTGTTTTGCTCCGGTGCCCCCTAGAGGTGAACTAAAAGGTTTCATGATTTTTTTTCACTACCTTCAGGCACACCTCTGAGATACTGTGGGTTTGGTTCCATTCCAGATTACTGCAATAAAGCAAATATTGCAGTAAAGCAAGTCACATGAACTTTTGGGTTTCTCAATGCATATAACAGTTGTTTACATCCTTAAGTAGTCTATTAAGTATGCAATAGCATTATGTCTAAAAAAAGTTCATACTTGAATTAAAAACACTTTATTGCTGGGAGTTCCCATTGTGGTGCAGTGGAAACAAATCCGACTAGGAACTGTGAGGTTTCAGGTTCGATCCCTGGCCTTGCTCAGTGGGTTAAAGATCCGGCATTGCCGTGAGCTGTGGTGTAGGTTGAAGACGTGGCTCAGATCCCACATTGCTGTGACTGTGGTGTAGGCTGGCAGCATCAACTCCATTAGACCCCTAGCCTGGGAACCTCCATATACCACAGGTGCAGTCCTAAAAAGACAAACAAAACAAAACTTTATTGCTAAAAAAATGCTACTCATCATCTGAATCTTCAAGAAGCAGTAGTCTTTTTGCTAGTAGAGGGTCTTGCCTCCATGTTGATGGCTGCTGACTCATCTGGGCAGTGGTTGCTGAAGGTTGGGGTAGCTGTGGAAATTTCTTGAAATAAGACAACAATGGCGTTTGCCGAATTGACTCTTCCTTTCATGAACAATTTCTCTGTAGCATGCAATGCTATTTGATCACTTCTTACCCACAGAACTTACAAAATTGGAGTCAGTGCTCTCAAACCTTTGGGCTGCTTTATCAACCAAGTTCATGTAACATTTAAAATCTTTCATTGTCATTTCAGCAATCTTCACAGCATCTTCACCAGCAGTAGATTCCAGCTCAAGAAATGATTTTCTTTGCTCATCTATAAGAAGAAACTGCTTTTTAGGGCTGTACCTGTGGCATATGGAAGCTCCCAGGCTAGGGGTCGAATCAGAGCTACAACTGCCAGCCTATATTACGGCCACAACAGTGCCGGATCTGAGCCATTTCAACCTACACCACAGTTCAGGGCAGCGAGACACCAGATCTTTAACTCACTTAGCAAGGCCAGGGATCGAACCTGCGTCCTCATGGTTGCTAGATGGGTTCGTTACCGCTGAGCCACGACAGGAACTCCCAGGCTCCATTTCTGATTCTATTTACCAACCTATTTACAAAAAATAAACTTAATCCTCTGTAGGATTTCTCTGCCACCTGAGGAAAAGCAAAACTGTGTGTGTGGTTTTTTTTTCTTCCCAGATTATAGCTATTGTTCTAAATCCAGCTTATTAGTGGATTTGTCATCTTCCACCTGATTCAACTAATGAAAATTTTCTTTTCTTTTTTAAAATAAGTGCTCCTTTCAACACTCAAAAGGTAGATTTTCTTCCACAGGGAGCTTTTGGAATTTGAATTTCCCTCACAGTATTAATCCTACCTTTCTGTCCTATCAAAACTGGACATTGGGAGTTCCCCTTGTGGCTCAACGGAAACAAATCTGACTGGTATCCATGATGATGTGGGTTCCATCCCTGCCCTTGCTCAGTGGTTTAAGGATCTTGGCGTTGCCATGAGCTGTGGTGTAGGTTGCAGACGTGGCACAGATCCTGTGTTGTTATGGCTGTGGCTGTGACTGACAGCTACAGCTCTGATTGGACCCCTAGCTTGGGAACTCCCACATGCCACATGTGTGGCCCTAAAAAAAAAAAAAAAAAAAAAAAGGAACAACAACAAAAAAACCAACCAGCCAAACAAACAAAAAAACTGGACATTGACTCCAAATAATAACTTCTGCTGACTCATGAAGTGAGTAGAAACAAATATCCCCAATGACTCCCCAGCCTCCACTCAAGGAAGCTTTACATGTTAAGTGACTAATAATTGTTGTTCTTTCATTGTGATCAATGATACTTCTATTCCCCATTGAGACTGTGCAGCACTATGGTGCTACTTTTTTTTTAAATTGAAGTATTATTTGCTTTACATTGTTTTGTTAGTTTCAGGTGTACAGCAGAGATTCAGTTATACATATATATATATATATATATATATTTCAGATTGTTTTCTGTTACAGGTATTACAAGGTATTGAGTAGATTTCCTTATGCTATACAGTAGGTTCTTGTTGGTTATCTATTTTATGTATAGTAATGTGTATCTGTTAATCCTACACTCCTAATTTATCCCCTCCCCTCTTCCCATTTGGTAACTATAAGTTTGTTTTCTATGTCTGTGAGTCTCTTTCCTTTGCAGCCTATTAACAGAATTAATAATCACTTTGTTTCTGTAACTCCTTGTATCCTGTCCAGTCTTAAGTGCTACTCTGCGGTCATAATCTTTTTACTTTTTTATTTTATATGGGAGAATAGCTGACTTACAATGCTGCTTTTAGTTTCAGGTGTACAGCAAAGGGATTCAGTTATACATATACCATGATATTTTTAAATGATTCAGCATCTCATCTTGCAACCAAAGGCACACGAGACTAACTGTAGTGCAGATGCAGATGAAATAACCGTGTTCACCAAATAACCAGGGGATCAATAGATTCTGACAATGGGGATGCTGTGGATCTGAACCCTACAGATCAATGTCCTTTGTTTTTTGTCTTTTTGCCTTTGGCCAAAAAGGGAGACCAAAAAGTGAAAAAGAACCTGGAGCTTGCAGCGGGAAGCTGGCAGATAAACCAAACATAAGCATCTCTGGCTGAATATTTTCACCACTTGAGGCCACTTAGTTACTGTGGTGTAAGTAACCTAGTTACAGAGTAAGACCACTTACTCTGTAACTAGGTTTGAAACCAGACAGAGACAATGACCTTCTGCAATTAAGACCACATGCATCTTGGAGTTCCTGTTGTGGCGCAGAGGAAACAAATCTGACTAGTATCCATGAGGACGTGCATTTGATTCCTGGCCTTGCTTAGTGGGTTAAGGATCTGGCGTTGCTGTGAGCTGTGGTGTAGGTTGCAGACATGGCTCAGATCGGGTGTTGCTGTGGCTGTGGTGTAGGCTAGCAGCTACAGCTCTGATTTGACCCCTAGCCTGGGAACCTCTATATGCTGCAGGTGCGGGTGCAGCCCTAAAAAGACAAAAAACAAACAAAAAAACCCAAAAAACAAAAAAACCCACACAAAAAGACACATGAATTTCCTTGCCTCCTAGACAAAAACTGCCAAGATAACCTCACATTGCTCCATTTTTACAAAACGTCTCTGCTTCTCCAGATGCTCCTCAGCCAAAGCCTCTAATAGGTTCCCTTCATCCCATCCTATAAAGAGGCTGTGTTCATGTGTTGTCTTCAGTTTCTCTCTCTTTCCCCCCATTTTAAGATCCCTTCTGCTCCCACCCATCTGCCCCAGGTCCCTATCCTGTCCCCCCCCCCCCCCACAGGCTGGTCCTTCATGTGTCCCTCATAAGAGGCCACCTGGGCACGGACCTCCCCTGAGTACTAAATGTGCCCACTTTGACCATACATATGTAACTGCTGTTGGCTGGCAGCAGTGCCAAGGTCTGAAGGTTTGTGTTCTCTCCAAAACCCATACGTTGAATTCCAGCCTCCAAAATGATGATGTTAGAGGTGAGGCCTTTGGGAGATCTCCTCCCCATGAATCGATGAGTGTCCTTATAAAGATAGCTTGCCTGCTGCTTCAGCCACGTTAGGACACACACATGCTTTCTTGGACTTCCCAGCGTCCAGAACTGTGAGAAGAAAAGCTTGTTTATATGCCACCATGGTGTTTTGTCACAGCGGTGTGAAAGACTAAAAACAGTGGAGTTCCCGTCGTGGCGCAGTGGTTAACGAATCCGACTAGGAACCATGAGGTTGCGGGTTCGGTCCCTGCCCTTGCTCGGTGGGTTGACGATCCGGCGTTGCCGTGAGCTGTGGTGTAGGTTGCAGACGCGGCTCGGATCCCGCGTTGCTATGGCTCTGGCGTAGGCCAGTGGCTCCAGCTCCGATTAGACCCCTAGCCTGGGAACCTCCATATGCCGCGGGAGCGGCCCAAGAAATAGCAACAACAAAAAAAGACAAAAGACAAAAAACAAAACAAAACAAAAAAACAAAACAGTGCCTGTCCAAATCCAGGGAGGCCCTTTTGGAAACTTCTGCTCCAGGACTTCCCATCCCTGGATGCCTGCCATGCTCCACTCCCAAGAGATGTGCTCAGAGATCTTTTCAAACTAGAAAGAAGATAATTTTGAATTTCTGGGCAGAGGCAAGCAGGATCAGATAATCCAATTTGGCGTGAAGGGATTAGCAGACAATTACTGGGATTGGGTTTTCTGGAGAGAAGGTCTAGGATAGGTCACCCCGCCCTAGGGTGGGGTGGTTTGGAGACCGTATTTAGCTCCGACCCCACGGCCCTTCCTGAATTCTGAAGGGCCTGTTTGGAAAAGTCGCTTGCACTTGCTTCACAATCTTGACAACATGGAGCTCAGGCCGTGGGCCGTACCTGAGGACGTTCACGGTTCTTTTGAAGTGTACATTGAAGAGGACCAGGAGGAGCTCATCTTTGGTGAGTAGCCCTGCCCAGGCTCCTTCTCCTTCTCGTCCCCCGTCCGCCATTTCCACCCCATTGGTCCCAGGTCCCTACCACTCCTACCACTCCCGCCGCCTCTTGCGCTGGTCCTTTACTTACGCTTACGCGTCGCTCCTCTTACGCGTCGCTCCTATTACGTCACTTCTTTTATGCGTCGCTCCTCGCAGGCACCCGGGACGAAGACCTCCACCGCATCGAGGTGCACAGCCAGACCTTCATTCAGCTGGAAAGCGGCTTCCCCGCCGGCCAGACGCGTGTCCTCATCGTTGGACAGCTTAAGTCGTGGCTGTGGCTGTTGTGCATGATCCTGAGCATCACGAGCGAGGACCCCCATAATCAGGCCCGAGGTGGGTGTCAGCTGTGTTGCGGGTGAAGACATGGAGGAGTTGTGACCTCCTGAGTTCCTTAAGCACCGCATGCTTGGCTGGGAATCCAGGCGCTCGCCCGAACTAAGGAGAAGGGAGCCCCTAGAGCCCCAGCATTTTCATTGGTGCGCAGTCGGGGAGTTAGTGGAAGGCAGTGAGAGATGTGGATGGGGCCAGGGAAGGCCTGGGCTGGGGTTTCACCCCTCAGTGTCCCCTTGGGGGCCTGCCATGCCCTACCCTCGGGTCCCAGTGGGGAACCCCATCTCACCCCACACTTTCTCTACAGGCTTCGAGATGCTGCAGCTGGTCCAGAGCCGGCCCCTGACCCCGGACGACCTGGCCGACCCCTACCTGCTGTTACTGGACCTGCTGGCAGAGGCTTCTTAAACTTGGCCCTTACCGACTGTCTGTCTGGTTGTAGATGCCTTTAGATTTCTCTTCGTCGGTAATAAAGGACTTTGCTCCTTTCACTAACCCCTGGCGGCGGCAATTGAGATGTTAATTGAGATGTTAATTGAGATGTGAGCGGCAATTGAGGTGTGAGCAGATGTTTTGGCTTAGGCACTAGTGAGAGAGAGGTGAAAGGGGTTTTGACACAAAATGGACTTTGTTCCTCAAAGGCCTTCTAGGATAAGATAGTGGTCTAACCAGCAAGACCCAATAAAAGTGACCCAATGTGTTTGGTGTGCTGTTCCAGGAGGGGCTTCTGGGCAAGTCCAGAGATCCAGGGAACTGGGTAAACTGCCCTCTGGACATGCAGCCCGGTAAAGGCGAAGGAAACAGAAAACTTCACAAACTGCTTTTCTTAGACCTGGAGCCTGCCTGGTAAGGTTGCTCTGGCTTGAATGAAAATAGAGCTTACCCTCCCAGAAGCCCCACGGTCCCCTTGGACCTTAACAGGTAGACAGATTGAGAGGAGAAAGATGGGAGTCCAAGTGGAGGCAGAAAGTGGTCCCACCCCAACAGTCTGGCGAGGTGGCTATTGTCCCCAATTGCCAGCAGTTGAGGGGTGGGTTTGGGGAGGTGTTTCTGGGAGCAAAGGATCCTGAGGTCCCTTAAGTCATGAATAAAAATGAATTAGTGAGGAGTCCTGGTGTAGGGCAGTGGGTTAAGAATCCCACTGCAGCAGCTCGGGTCACTGCAGGAGGAACCATCCCCTGTCCCTTCAGTGGGTTAAAGGACCTAGTGTTGCTTCAGCTGCCACTCAATTCACCCAACCCCTAACTATGAGGAGTTTTGATTAGTTTAAGCCAGTCATGACATACATACATGGTGACTGTTACCAAGGTCAGGGAATGCGCACATCAGAGTTCCCGTTCTGGCTTAGGGGGTTAAGACCCCAACTAGTATCCATGAGAATGTGGGGCTGCAGTGTAGGTCACAGACGCAGCTTGGATGGCTTTGATCTGGCATTACTGTGACTGTGGACCCCTACCCGCCCTAGAAGGGGGAACTTCCGTATGCTGCAGGTGCGGCCCTAAAAAGAAAAAAGAAGGAATAAGCATGTGACCTGTTCTAGCCTAATCAGCTGTCAGCAAAGGATTTATATCCCGCTTGGGGGTCGGGCTGTTCACCAGCAACCCCTCACCAGGTTAGATGTGCTCAAGGAGGTGGGTGGCGCCATCTTGTGGACAATGAGAAGAACCACCAGTAGTTTCCTACAGACCAGGAGGCCAGGGGACAGAACTGGGAAACTTGACATCATTGGGCAGATTGTACTCTGCCTGGAGCCACCTTACCTCTGAACTTGAGTTATGCTAGATAATAGAATGTCCCTGTGCTTAAGGATTTCAGCCAGGTTCTCTTTTACCTGCAGCCAAATCCATCCTGATAGCTTGCTTGTGGTCACATGGTAAGGAATAAATCAGATGATACCTGGGAGGCATTTATTGGCACAATACTGGGTAGTCATTAAGCATGATTTGTCATTTTAAAGTCTGGGATCAAAGACTAGGCTGGCTCTGGCTATGGGCTAGGCACTAGAAGGATGTAAAGAGTAGTGGGGAACAGGAATGTGGTTTGTAGGGCTCAGGGGCAAGGTAAGGGGTGCTCCCTTTTTCTCCTGGGAGCATACAGTGGAGTTTGAGAGCAGGATCGGGGACAGCCAGCGGGGGCAGGCATCTAAAGCAGAAAAGTTAGTTTTCCCTGAGGCAAGAGTTCCCACTCTAGTGGCAGGGGTTTCTTGCCACCAAGTCCAGCAACAGGACCTGTGCAAACAGGAGGTGCTGTTGGATCATTGTGCAGAGAGCTTAGGTGAGGAGATACTCAAAAGCATCTGTTGACCTGGGGTGCATGTGGTGTGCTGTCTTCATGGTTCACACAAAGGCTGGTGGCACCCTGGGCTACAGCCCCAGGAAGGTGTATCTAGTTCCTTGGGATCACGAGGGGGCAGGGATTGGCAATCCAGGGAGGTAGTCACACCAATGAGGCAAAGGAAAGGGGAAGAAGACACAAATAATGGAGGAGTTCCCGTCATGGCACAGTGGTTTATAGATCCAACTAGGAACCATGAGGTTGCGGGTTCGATCCCTGGCCTAGCTCAGTGGGTTAAGGATCTGGCGTTGCCGTGAGCTGTGGTGTAGGTTGTGGACGTGGCTCAGATCCCAAGTTGCTGTGGCTCTGGCATAGGCCGGCAGCTGCAGCTGTGATTTGACCCCCTAGCCTAGGAACCTCCATATGCCGTGGGAGCGGCCCCAGAAAAGGCAAAAAGGCAAAACAAACAAACAAAAACAAGTAATGGAAAGAGGTGAGCAAATAGGTGAGAAGTTGAGAAAGGAGGTGACAGTGTGTGGGAACCCTGGACCCTGATATTCATCCCAGAGCACACTGGACTTGTCCTAGGGAACAAAATGATAGGAATAAAGAGAGCCATAGGAGTGGGCAAAGAAATCTACCACACCAGGGTACCGCTGGATTTTCTGTTTGCTTATTTGAATAGAAAGATTGCCCTTCATCAGTTTTGTGGTGCTGTGATTTCCAGGGCAATGCATACAGCTATAGTTTGCACGTAGTGTATCTGAGAAACTTGTTTTGAAATGCAGTAAAAGCTTCAATAACTTGGAGTTAGGTAGGCCAGAGGGTGAAGTATTATTGTAATTAATTAAAATATTCAAAATTTTAAAGAAACACTTTTCTTTTTTTGGCTGCACACACAGCATGTGGAAGTTCCCCAGGCCCGGGATTGGCCTGAGCTGCTGTAGTGACAATGCTGGATCCTTAACCTGCTACACAAGAGAATTCCCAAAGAAATGATTTTTACTTGTACTATATTCTTGAAGTGGTTGATACCAGCATGATAAAAATGGCTACTTCAAGGTCTGGGAACATACTTTTATGAAGGAGTAGGGTAGAATAATTATATATATATATATATATATATATATATATATATATAATTTTTTTTTTTTGCCTTTTCTAGGGCCACCGGCCTACCCCAGAGCCACAGCAATGCGGGATCCAAGCCGCGTCTGCCACCTACACCACAGCTCACAGCAACACCAGATCCTTTACCCACTGATCAAGGCCAGGGATCAAACCTGCAACCTCATGGTTCCTAGTTGGATTCGTTAAGCACTGTGCCACGATGGGAACTCCTAGAATAATTATATTTTTAAATGGTGAGGGTTAGGAGTACTGTTAAAGGTCCTGGGAGTTCTTGTTGGGGCTCAGCAGGTTAAGAACCTAACTAAGATCCATGAGGATGTGGGTTTGATCCCTGGCCCTGCTCAGTGGGTTAAGGATCTGGCATCGCTGTACTCTGAGGTAGAGGTCACAGATGTGGCTCAGATCCGGTGTCGATGTGGCTGTGGTGTAGGCTGGCAGCTGCAGCTCCGAATTGACCCCTAGCCTGGGAACTTCAATGAGCCGCGGGTGTAGCCCTTAAAAAAAAAACAAAAAAACAAACAAACAACAGAAAGTAGGTCCTAAAGCATTGGAAAGCTGTTTACACTGTTAAGTTGGTCAAGCAAGCATGTCCCATGGTTGCTTATTATTTTCTCTAGTCTCTAGGAGGTGACAGAATAGGCACCCGTTTGATCTCCATAGAGCCCTGGTGGGAGGTCGTGTGACACTCTTCATTCCTCCCCCTTATGTCCGAAACACCTCTCTTGGGGTTTTGCTTCTTCTTTGTTCCAGAGTTCTAACATTCTAAGCCTCCTTTAAAATAATTCCACTGGAACAGGAGGAGGGGGATTTTTTTTTTAGGGCAGAGGGGAAGATCCCTTTTGGAACAGGTGCAAAGTAGGCAGATCTGAGTAGGTGCTAAAGCTGGTCATTCTGAGCAGCCAGGGGCTATCACATTTGCACACCTGCTTGGTTCCCACTTTCTTTCTTTCTTTTTAGGGCTGCACTTGTGCCACATGGAGGTTCCCAGATTAGGGATTGAATTGGAGCTGTAGCTGCCGCCCTACACCACAGCCACAGCAACAAAGGATCGGAGCTGCATCTTCGACCTACACCACAGCCCCTGGCAATGCCAGATCCTTAACCCACTGAGTGAGGCCAGGGATTGAATCCGAATGCTTATGGATACTAGTTGGGTTTGTTACCCCTAAGCCACCATGGAAATGTCAGTCCCCACTTTCTAACACTTGTTTAGCAAACACTTTTATTATAGTTAATACAAAATTCACATGTGCTGGCATCTGTGTTTTGATCGATCAAAAAATATATGAGAATATAAAATATTCATTATAATATCAAGTTAACTTTTCTTAAGGCAACCCCAAAACACTTGCAAATCTCTCCTCTTCCCAAATTACCAATGATTTCTTCAGGAATGTTGCAAAAAGATAATTTTAAATTTTGACCCCAAATCTGTATATGATCAGTTTGGTTGACTGGAACCCAGTCAGTTCAGAACCAACCAGTTGGTACCAGATACAGGCAGTCACACCAGCTGTTTACCGACATCTTTTTAATGTTTTACTTGAAAACAAATAATCCCCATAAAAGAGAGCAAAGGAAATTACATTTGAATGGTAGCCTGAAATGGATATGATATTCCTGATTTATTTGTTTTCAGGAAACAGACAATTGCATTGTCACACATGACTTCTAGAACTGCTCACTTAAATGCACAAAATTATATTAAATTAAGTTTCTTTTACAAAAACACAACCATGTCATTTTTAAGGCAAAAAATATCAGCTTCTGGGGAGATACGTTAATATTTATGATACTTTCTCAATCTGGATGAAGTGACCCATTAATTTAGTCGCTCGGGTTTCATCAGTCCTTATGGTTTTGCTCTGCAAACGGACATGAGAATTAGCCACTTTTGTGCCTGATTTCCTCCTCTCTGTCAAACTTGTTTTACCTGCAAATTAAGAACTTTCAGAATCACTGAGTCAATGGGAGGTGAGAAAGGCACCTTAGAACAGGAGATCAAGACTTTAAAACTCATTGAAGTGTCTTACTTGAAACAAAACTTGCAATCTACAGATATTAATTTAATCGAAGACAAAGCAAACATTTAGATCAGACATAGCAAACTTTTTTTTCGGTAACTTCATAGAAGGGATGTTTGCAATGAAGCATTAGCTTGATCAACCTTACATACTGAAGAAGGCAGACAAACTTGGACTGAGAAAGAAGCTGGTGGCTGATCAGTGCTCAGCTAAATTGTGCTTCAAGACACCGTCCAGGATTGACCAAAGGGATTTTGCTAAGTGTAAGTGGAGGACCCCTGCCGACTTCATCGAGGGTCACATAGCAGATGGAACCCTACAGTTTTCACACAATATGACTAGCTTTTAACATCCAAGAAATTTTGTGCTAGGGTTAAGATAGACACAAAATGGTCACAGCTTCAAGGCATGAAAGATTTTCACAACATGGTTCACCACGTTTGGCTGTGATTAACCCTCAGTGATAGGCTTAGGTTTTGTTTTGAAACTTCAGTCTTCAGCAACGCTGGATGAACTGTACCGTGTCTAACGCCTAAAGAGGCCTGAGGAGGGGTCCCCAGTACATTCAGAGTTCCTGCTGCCAGTGGGGTTTGACCCAGGACAGAATATGTCCAAGAATCAGTGCTCCCTGAAAGTTGCCACTGCCTTCCCTTTCTCAACTAATATTTGGAGACAGCCTGCTGTGCATGGCGGGGCAAGGGGGGTGTGTGGGGTGGGGTGTCTGGCTTTAGGTTGGGGAGGGGGTGTGTGTGTGTTCTCTGTACATCCTCGAGAGAGTGGATCACAACTTCAAGTTGAGTGGAGACATGGGTAGATGAAAAATTGCATTTAATACTTTACTAAACTCTTACTAAACTTCCATGTTGCAAAACTGAAAATCATGGTTTCAAAAGCTTGATAAAATCTTTTTAACTGGAGTGTGAAATTCAGAACCTAGCTTCTGTGTGTCTCCAGCAGCCAAGCAGACTCTGAATGATACACTCCAGGGAAGTGTGCTAGAATCTAGGTGGGTGCGTTTGGAGTGCTAGAATCCAGCCTTCCAAATTTCCGTGTGTATCAAAAAGGACAAGGATCTTAAAAGGTTGTGAAGCACGTTTTAGGTAGAGTGGAGAAGTGCTTTACTTGGGCACGGAGGCTGGTGAAGGCCTGGCAAAGTCTGGAAGGTAACTTGTGGCAGCGAGTCCATATGCCATTCACGGAGAAAAAAGTAGGAGTAGACAGGGTCGGAGAAAGCCGGCTGGGGGAGAGAGTGGGAAGGACTTAGCAGATTTCAGGGCCTCGCCCTGCCTTTGGACGGCCCTCTTCATTCCTCCCTGCTGCTGGAAAAGTTTCTCCGGAGGCAGCACTAGCCAGCAAGGAGAAACCTCTTCTATGGCTGGTTTAACTGAAGCGCTCTCTCGTGTCTCCTGGCCTTTTGAGTGCCGTGACCCGGGCTGAACTCCCAATGCTTGGGGAGAGCCAGGCTGCTTTCTAACAAGCAGTCAGCTTTGCTTGCTTTCCGGTAAATACGTTTTTCATTTTGTTTCTCTTGATCTTTTGGCTGTCATGCTATATTATGCTACGGTAGGAAATGTTTTGATTTGTAGACCCTACCTGTGTTACCTGGCTTCTAACTGTTTTTGTTCCAGGAAATGGAATCAATAATTTCAGATTGGGGGGCAACATTCTCGGGGAGAATAGAAAATGTTCACTACAGTATAAAAAAGTGGAGGAGGTTTAGTTTTAGCCTTTCATATGCAAAACATACTACATAATAGCAAAAAACATTCAGGGCATATTGAAAAATAAATACCTGGCAAATTCTCTGCTTATATATATAAGAATAAGGGATGTTGAGGGAGTTGAATTCCCTGGTAATACTCGTTTTCTAGAAAATCAAGTTCTTTTCTTTTGGCTTGTTTCTCTCCCTCTTGCTGCCCTTTGAGGGGGAAGTCCTTGAACTGCACTCCTTTCCTGATGCTGTGTCTGGATTCTTTTCAAGCCTTTCCCATGTCAGTCTCACCCACGTCTCTTTCCCCGGGATCCTGTCTGTGCATCGGCCTGGTGGGAAAAGCCTCTTACCAGCACCCCCCTTCCGTGGGCAGCATTGTGGGCAGATTAGCCCATCCCATTGGCCAGTCCACTGCCCAGGATTTCATTGGCCTGTGTGTCAGTTGACCGCTTATAAAGTTGAGTCAGCCATCAGGGAATATGTTTCCATGGAGCCAGAGGTGTCAAAAAGTCAGTCTATTTGCCCCACTGGCCCTGAATTGCATTATTTGCACATTTGCTAACTGAAGAACATTCTCGTCATAAAAAACATGAAAATCATGTGCAAAATCGCTTGCCACAGCGTTAAATCACCAAAAGCACACAAATTGACATTCAAATGACATCAGTAATAATGGATAGGAATGGGTTGGCAAATGCATCTTGAAACGAGCAGCCATTTCTATGATTCCCCAATCCTGCTTTACTGGGTACCTGGTTAGCAGCTGCTGATGGTAGCCATTGTGTGAAAATATACATGGCGACTTAATTTTGAAAATGTATTTTGTATTTAATTACAAAGCAGAAATGCCTGAAATCTGAAGGTATTTTACGCTCATCATTTCAAGATACAGGGTCAAATCTTCTAAAGGACCTAACCTTGACCTTTTCACACACCCCACAGCATTAGCAGTGTTTGGTTTCTCAGGATTTTTAACTCAAGGTACGTTCCTAAATGAGTGGCTGAATGCTGTGTCGTACCTTGGAATTTCAGCCATCCCCTAAACATGCATTTTCATGCAATTAAATGATAACGGGCTTATAAACTGCCTTTCATGTTCTTCCCAATTCCTGCAATTCAACTTTGTAGAAGGGCTTTCGAAAGAGTTCATGCAACGATATGTATGGCTAAAGGAACTGCTAGGCCTAGAAAGAAAACGAAGAACTTATTTGAGCTTGACGTGGGGCAAGCTGAGGGCGTCTGTATTTTCTGCTGCCTTACAAACGCTCTGAGATGATCGGGATCTTCCAGTCCTGAGAGAGTCTGACGCGAAGGCAGCTTCCCTGGAGGGCGGCGCCGCCGCATCAAAAGCGTCCGTCTCGGTCTCTTCCGGACCCACCTCTTCATCAGTTATGAACAATTTGGATTCCCTCCACTTGGGGTAAAAATCTTGGCTGCCTCTGGAGCCACTCGACTCGCTCCCTGAAAGCTGTGTATTCAGTTCCTCCGTCGATCGGATCAGGTTTTGCACAGACAGAGACTTGCCCAGGTCCTTGGGTACCACGGGGCGGACGGACAGCAGCGTTTCTCCGCCCAGGTCGAAGCTCTTGCGCAGAGAGCGGTCCTTGGTCAGGTTTGCCTGCGCAGCCGCAACATTCTCCTTGGAGGCAGCAAGGCAGGTGGTGACCTCGGAAATGCTCTCCTGCAGGCCCACGGGATTGGGGGGCAGGTGCTTGAGGGCAGGGAGAGGAGGCGGGATCTGCAAAGTGGCTGGGGCCGCGGGCTTGGACGGCGCGTTTATTTGGTGTGCGATGCTGTGGGTGACCGCCGCCGCTGGGCCGTCGCCTTGACTCGCGGGCACCGGTGTCGCTTGACTGTGCATAGGACTCAGCGCGTAGAAAGTCTGGGCGCTGAACTCATTGGGGGTCAGAATGAGCTGCAGGCCTCGGGAGATGTTGGCACTGGCTGATCGGGACAAGCAGCCGCTGTTCTGTGCGGAGCTGGACAGGTCTTTGCTGTCCACAGGGCTTTGATAGTCAGAGGTCTGTTCACATTCAAAAGGTGGGATCTGGAAGGAGGCCAGAGTGAGGGCTGAGGCAGAGCCTTTCCGGAGGACCTGCTGATATATGTCCAGCAGGCAGTCCAGCTTGGACTCGATGGACTGAACCTGAAAATGGAGCCAATGTATAACCTGTTAATGAGAATGGGCTTCACTTTGAGAGATTTTGAAATGAAACAGGAGGTGCCGATACAGGTAAGTACTGAGGGTAAAGCCTGAGGCAGTCCTGACTCGGTACTGTCTTAGAAGGTACAGGCCAGCTGTGGGGGTGGGGCAAGGGGGGATTTAGGGGAGGGATGCTCTGGCCTCTACCTAACTGGAACACTTCTCGCTCCCCATTCTTTAAAACCAACAACTGATGTTTTCAGAAACCATATAAGCATGGTTCAAATGTCCACTCTGCCTTTCCTAGGTCTCTTCCATGAAGATATTCTGGAACTCTACTGCAGTCTAAGGAACTTACTCTGTAAAGAAATCTAGACTCTAGGTATCAATCTAGGTGATTCTGAATTTTTAAAATAAAGCTATAAAATGCTTGGAATATGCATAATTAAATTGGGGGAGAAACTTGATTTCTAAAAATTGTATGAGAAGATACAACCTCAGGGTCAACAAACATTCAGTGTACTATCATAGTTATAATGATTTTTTTTTTTTTAATGAATGACCTAAGAGGGAGTTCTCATCGTGGCTCAGCAGAAAAGAATCTGACTAGTATCCCTGAGTATGCAGGTTCTATCCCTGGCCTTGCTCAGTGGGTTAGGGATCCTGTGTTGCTACGAGCTGTGGTGTGGGTCGCAGACGTGGCTGGAATCTGGCCTTGCTGTGGCTGTGGTATAAGCCAGCGTCTACAGCTCCGACTGGACCCCTAGCCTGGGAACCTACATATGCTTTGGGTGTGGCCCTAAAAATACCCCCCCCCAAAAAAAGACACAAAGAGAATGACCTAAGAGACAAGGAAAATAACCAAAACACATAAAAAATAGATCTTTGTAACTCTACTGTTGCACATCTATACCTGTTTCCAATTCAAGCATTAGTTGATGAGAGGAAATATTCTATTCCTTATATAGAAATCCAGAGTTTAGAAAATACCATCTGTGCATAAAGAAAATTTATTTGTTCTTCCTTGACTTTATTCCCTTTAAAAATCTGTTAATCACTAAAATACATCCCATTGCCAATAGTCAATTCTGATTAAAAAAATTCTGGGAGTTCCCGTTGTGGCTCAATGGGTTAAGGACTTAACATAGCGTCCATGAGGATGCAGGTTCGAACCCTGGCCTTGCTCAGTGGGTTAAGGATCCCACATTGAATAGGAGAGGATTAAGATGGCAGAATAGAAGATCTGCAGCTCAACTTCTCTCCTAAAAACAACAAAATTCACAACTAAAGGCTGAGCAATCTCCACCCAAATGGACCGGAAACCTTAAAAAAGATATCCTACTCCAGAAGAAAAAGAGGAGGCCACATCAAGAGGTAGGAGGGGCGATTTCGCGATATAAACAACCCCATACCTCCGGGGTGGGAAGCTCCACAGACTGAAAACTAACTGGTTCACAGAGACTCACCTACAGGAGTGAGAGTTCTGAGCCCCACATCAAACCCTCATGTGCGGGGATCTGGCACTGGGAGGAAGAGCCCCTGGAGCATCTGGCATTGAAGGCCAGTGGGGCTTGTGCGCAGGAGCTCCACAGGACTGGGGGAAACGGAGACCCCATTCTTAAAAGGCACACACAGACTTTCACGTGCACTGGATCCCAGGGCAGAGCGAGGTCTCCATAGGAATCTGGGTCAAACCTGACTGCAGTTCTTGGAGGACATCCTGGGAAAACAGGGGTGAATGTGGTTTGTTGTGAGGGAGGAACATTGAAGGCAAAGCTCTCGGGAATATTCAGCAGCAGTGCCTTTCTCTGGAGGTGGCCATTTTGGGAAAATCTGGCCCTACCTGTCAGTCAGCGCTGAGAAGCCCCAGGGAAAACAACAATTCAGGTGGCATCACAGCCCCGCCCCTCAGTAAACAGGCTGCCTAAAGACCCCTCAGGCACATAGCTGCCTCTTATCACATCCAGAGACTAAGCCCCACCCACCAGAGGGGTTAGAATCAGCTCCACCTACCACTGGGCAGGCATCAGCCCCTCCCCCCATCGGGAAGCCTACAGCAAGCCCCCATACTGACGTCAGCCACAAGGGGGGCAGACACCAGAAGTAAGAGAGGCTACAACCCTTTTATCTGTCAAAAGGTCACCACACCAAAAACCTATAAAAATGAAAAGACAGAGAACTATAACTCAGATGAGGGAGAAAGGAAAAAACCCCAGAGAATAAGCTAAGCGATGAGGAGATTCTCAGCCTCCAGGAAAAAGACTTTAGATTGTTGATGCTAAAGATGATGCAAGACATTGGAAATAAACTGGAGGCAAAGATGGATAACTTACAGGAAACACTGAGCAAAGAGATACAAGATATCAAACTTAAGAAGAGATGCAAAATACAATAACTGAAATAAAAAATTCACTAGAAGCAGCTAACAGCAGAATATAGGAGGCAGAAGAACAAATAGGCGAGGTGGAGGACAGATTAGTGGAAATTACGGATGCAGAACAGAAAAGAGAAAGAAGATTGAAAACAAATGAAGAGAGTCTCAGAGAATTCTGGGACAACATTAGACGCACCAACATCCGTATTATGGGGTGCCAGAAGGAGAAGAGAGAGAGAAGGGGACAGAAAAAATATTCCACGAGATGATAGCCGAAAACTTCCCTAACATGGGGAAGGAACCACTCACTCAAATCCAGGAAGCACGAGTACCATATAAAATAAACCCAAGGAATACACCGAGACACTTATTAATCAAACTAACCCAAATTAAAGCCAAAGAGAAAATCTTGAAAGCAGCTAGGGAAAAGAAACAAGTAACATACAAGGGAACTCCAATAAGGTTATTGGCAGATTTTTCAGCAGAAACTCTGCAGGCCAGAAGGGAGTGGCATGATATACTTAACGTGATGAGAGGAAAAAACCTCCAACCAAGATTACTCTACCCAGCAAAGCTCTCATTCAGATTTGAAGGAGAAAGCAAAAGCTTCACAGATAAGCAAAAGCTGAGAGAATTCAGCAACACTAAACCAGCCTTACAAAAAATACTAAAGGAAATTCTCTAGGCGGAAAAGAAAAGGCCGCAATCAGAAACAAAAATACCACAAATGACAAGGCTCACCAGTAAAAGTATATACACAGTAAAGATACGAAATCATCCATGCACAATTATACCACCAAAATCAGAAATCATGAGGAGAGGTGGGTACAAATGCAGAACACTGGAGATGAACTTGCAATTAAGAGAACAACTTAAAACAATCTCATATACATATAGACTCTCATATCAAATCTTCAGAATAACTGCAAACCAAAAATCTACAATTGATACACAAACAAGGAATCTCTGAAGAAGAAATATATCTCATAGTAAATAAGTGCATAATCCACCATGAAGGGGGTCATTTGACATCATTCTTGGAATGCTGAAGTCTTTTTAGATCTGATTCTGACTTCCTCTCCATCAAAGAATTTATGACAATTATAATTAAATAATGCAACTGCACAATTAAAAAAAAAAAAAGGATCCTACGTTGACAAAAGCTTCAGTGTAGGTTGCATATGTGGCTCAGATCCTGTGTTGCCGTGGCTATGACATAGGCTTCAGTTGCAGCTCCGATTTGATCCCTAGCTTGGAACTTCCATGTGCCAAAGGTGCAGCCATAAAAAGAAAAACAAAATCATAGCTATTTCACTCCTGTTAGAAAGACCATCATCAAAAAGGCAAGAGATAACAAATGCTGGTGAGGATGGAGAAAGAAGGGAAACCTTGTACACTGCTGGTGTGATTATAAACTGGTGCAGCCACAACGGAGAACAGTATGCAGGATCCTCAAAAAATGAAAAAAATAGAACTTCCTTATGATCCAGCAAGTCCATTTCTGGGAATATATCCAGAGGAAACAAGAATTAACTCAAAAAGTTATCTGAACCCCATTTTTATAGAAGCATCAATTACAACAGCCAAGACATGGAAACAAACCTAAGTGTCCACTGCAGAGCAGCAGATAAGTAAGTTGTGGTACATACGTATACACAACAGAATATTAATCAGCCATAGAGCTGAGGAAATCCTACCATTGGCAACAACATGGATGGACCTTCAGGGCATCATGCTGTCAAATAAGTCAGAGAGAAAAAGACAAATGCTGTATGACATCACTTATGTGGAATCTAAAACAAAACCAAAACACACCCTGAAAAACATAGAAAAAAGATCAGATCTGTGGTTGCTGGAGGCAGGGGATGCAGGGAGGGGAAACTGGAGGCAGGTGGTCAGAAGGTAGAAACTTTGAGTTATAAGATAAATACTAGGGATGTAATGATGATTATGCTAATTCTGCTGAATGGCATCTAGGAAAAGTGTTAAGAGAGTAGATCCTAAGAGTTCTCAACATGAGGGAAACAATTTTTTTCTTTTTCTTTTTATGGCCGTGCCTGTGGCATATGGAAGTACCCAGGCTAGGGGTCAAATTGGAGCTGCAGCTGCCAGCCTACACCACAACCACAGCAACACTGGATCCTAGCCACATCTGCAACTTAACACCACAGCTCACGGCAATGCTGGATCCTTAACCCACTGTGCTAGGCCAGGGATCAAATCCACATCCTCACGGACACTATGTTGAGTTCTTTACCTGCTGAACCATAATGGGAACTCCTGGGAAACAATTTTGTTTTCCTTCTTATTGTGTCTATATGAGATGATGAATGCTAACTAAATTTATTGTGGTCATCATTCATAATATATGTAGGTCGGGGGAGTTCCCGTTGTGGCACAGTGGTTAACGAATCCGACTAGGAACCATGAGGTTTCAGGTTCGATCTCTGGCCTCGCTCAGTGGGTTAAGGATCCGGCGTTGCCTTGAGCTGTGGTGTAGGTCGCAGACGCGGCTTAGATCCCACATTGCTGTGGCTGTGATGTAAGCCAGTGGCTACAGCTCCGCTTAGACCCCTAGCCTGGGAACCTCCATATGCCACGGGAGTGGCCCTAGAAAAGGCAAAAAGAAAAAAAAAAGAAAAAAAAAGACGCAATATATGTAGGTCAAATCCTTATGTTGTATATGCCTTAAATGTACACAGTGATATACATCAATCATACCTCAATAAAACGGGGGAAAAACTGGCTAAAAAGTTAAGCAGTGTAGTTGAGCTGTACCTGTTTTTCAACCTTGACCACCCGGCCAAGCATACTGAGGTCGTCTGTGGTCTCGTGTTCTGCCGTTATCTTCTCTCTGCTCTTCTTATCTGATGTGATTTGCCCTTTTCCAAGAATTTGATCCACACTATCAGAAAAAGATATCTGATTATAAGTGCTGAAGGTAGAGATTGCCCTAGGCTGGAAGGAAGTGTTTTGAAAGAAAAATACAATTATCTCTTTTTCTTTTTTTGCTTTTTAGGGCCACACCTGTGGCGTATGGAAGTTCCCAGGCTGGGAATTGAATTGGAGCTACAGCTGCCAGCCTACACCACAGCCACAGCAATGTGGGGTTCCAAGCCATGTCAGTGACCAACACCACAGCTCATGGCAATGCCAAATCCCCAACCCACTGAGCGAGGCCAGGGTTTGAAGCAGCATCCTCATGGATACCAGTAGGATTCATTTCCACTGCACGATGGTGGGAACTCACAATTATCTTTTATTTACATAGGATGAAATAAAAATCAACTTCTTCCAACTGATGTGCTTGTTTTCTTCATAGGAAAATTACACAAGGTTCATTTTCTCATAATTCTAGTCCATGATGAAATCATTTATGGCTGATCTTCTGGAGGCAAAACTGTCCTAAACTACAAAGCAATTTGCTTGTTTCCACCTCTGACCAGGCATTGCCTCAATTCAACCACTTAAAATATGACAAAATCATAATTATGATGATTTTGTGTTAATAGAACAGATCATTCATTCAGTGAACATTTATTATACATCTGACTTGTGGGAGATAAGCAGGTCAGAAAGCTAGGCTTCATCTTGGGAATTATAATTGGACAGATATATATACACCACATAAGCAAGAACCTCCAGATTAGTTAGGCAAATTCTGTAGCAGCTGAACGCTGGGAGCTGTAGATAGTTCTCTGAAAGGACTTGGAAGACGCCGGCCACCTGGGCCGAGATTGTAACATGATCGCAGGTGACTTAAAACAATTTCCAAGGAGACTTAATCAGTTAGAATTGGAATTACTTTCTTCTTTTTTCTATGTTTTAGAACTAAGTTATCAGTAACATCAATTCAACTTTCCAATGCACTTTGTATGCGCAGAAGTACAGGCAGTCCCAACAGTTAATCCACTCAACTACAAATCCTACAAGGACTGCGTCATTGCTTTGTTAAACTCTGGATTCCCACAGCGGCTGGCACACTTACAAGTTCAATACTCACCCACTGAATAAATGAATGAGTGAATGAAAAAAAATTGTGATTTCTGTAACTGATGTTATAGAAACCAACAGGTGTTTTACTAAGGGCCTTGTATATGCCTCACGCTGGGCTAAGTGTGCTGTGGGCTTAGAAACAAATGTTTAAGACTCAGTTCTTGTGTTTAAGAATTGTTCCATCAAATGCTGGTAATTTGTGTCTGTTAGTGAAGCTTGACTCCTAAAAAACTGAATGGACTAAATATTCTGGCTTCAAGATAACACAAACACGAATAACTATCAAATTCATTCTTTGAATCACTCGAGATGCTCTTTAGAAAGTGTGTGTGTGTGTGTGTGTGTGTGTATGTATCTATCTAGAGTTGTATAAGACAGGGGTGAGGGGAAGAACCCAGGCTTGGCCAAGGGCAAGGAGGACAAACTTGCCACCAGGAAGCAATATAAAAGCCAACCCATCATTTCTCAGTCTCACTCTCTGCACATCAGGGTGATGAGCAGTTTTGACTCTGCAGTGACTCTAAATGCCACAAGAGGTCAGAACAGGGAAAGGTCTGTCTTTGTGGGTTGGATAGTTGCATGAAGTTTAATGAATGAGAAGGACTAGCTTATTTCTGAAGGATAGTTAGGATTTAGGCAATAACAATACTGACATCAGCAACAAGCATTAACAGTTCTTGAGTACTCAGTTACGGCATACTAACTTGTTCAATCCTCATGGCAATCCTATGTGGCCACTGCCAACATCCCCATTTTTACTGATGAGGTGCTGAGCTGAGATGTTGTATAATAGTTGAAGGCTTTTGTTTGTTTGTTTTAAGTTCCCAGGCCAGGGATCAAACCCATGCTACAGGTGTGATCGAAGCCACAGCAGTGACAACACTGGATCCTCAACCTGGTGAATCACATGGCAACCCCAATAGTTGGTGGCTTTTAATGACTGACTCACATTGAAATAAAATCTACATTAAAAGCAAGGTCCAGTGGTCCACTAAAAAAGAGAAATATGGAATTCAAGAGTTTTTTCTACTGCAGAGAGGTTCCTCCCAGACTACGTCTATGCCTGCTCCTTCAGAACAAATAACATTTGTATTGCTTACCGTGTTTGCAGGCTTTTAATTCTACACAACATGTCCAGATGACCAGCAGAGTACTGTTCAATGACATCTTTTACATCATATGGGCGTAAGGTTTCCTTAAACTTCCGTTTTGCAACATGAAATTTCATAATCCTGTGAGAGCAACATATTACATATTAATCTTCATAACTTCACTAAAAGAAGTTACCAGCAGCAACATGGATTCTCATACTAAGTGAAGTAAGTCAGAGAAAGAAAATGTCATATGATATCACTTATATGTGGAATCTAAAATATGACACAAGTGAACTCATCTATAAAATAGAAGATTCACAGACATAGAGAACAGACTTGTGGTTGCCAAGCTGAAGGGAGTGGGGATGGATTGGGAGTTTGGGGTTAGTAGAGGCAAACCATTATATTAGGATGGGTAAACAGAAAGTTCCTTCTGTATAGCATACGGAACCATATTCAATATCTTGTCATAAAACCATAATGGAAAAAATATGAAAAAGTATACATACACACACACTAGTATAAAATAAATATAACTGAATATATACTTTATAAAATATATAAAATAAATATAACTGAATCTCTTTCCTGAACAGCAGAAACTAACATAATATTGTATATCAACTATACCTCAATAAAATAAATTAAAAAAAGTTACCCAAATAGCTTACTGTTATATATAAGAAACTCTGGGGGAACAAGTCATGCATCAAATTCTTTTAGGCTCTTACAGAAAGACAACATAAAAGCCTGAGATTACAGTGGACAGTTTAAGAATATTTCATGTGAGGTGCACCTTGAGAGTAGAAAAACACACTACTAAGAAACTAAATACTAAGTGCTATACCTTTTTAATGCCCTGGAAACCCTGAATTAAAATCAAAGTCAATGGAGTTCCCACTGTGGCTCGGGGTAATGAACCCAACTAGTATCCACAAGGACATGGCTTCTATCCACCGCTGTAGCTCTAATGCAACCCCTAGCCTGGGAACTTCCATATGCCACAGGTGCAGCCCCAAAAAACCAACAACAACAAAAAATTCTGCAGAATATTGCTCAATTAGCTAGCCAAGTTCTTTTGTTTCAAACTGAACACATTCATCAACTAAGCTTGGTGTCTAAACTTTTCAGAACCAGAGATTTCTTTAATTATAATGCCTCCTATAACGTGAACTGTAGGCTTTAAAACAATATTTCATCAGTACATTTCATGATGCCATGAAGAGCTAAGCTGCTGAACACAATCAGTTACTGCAATAACTTGATGTAATTCCTGGAGAAAGCAAGGAAACATATCATTTTTTGCACTTATGCAAACTTATTGCAGGTAAATGTTAAACTTGTTGGTGTTAATTGGCTCCTAGTCTCTTATTATCACACTCAAGGATCCCAGCCTGGGAACCAATCAACTAGGCTTTATTAACCAAAATTTATTGTTTCTTGGTGGAAAGTGGGAAGATTAAGAACAAATGTGGAGTTTAAATGGAAAATTACCTATCTTAAGTGACAGCTGACTGCAACGAATCCAGATTGTTTTATTGGTTATAAAGCCCCAAACTTGATTCTGTAATTGTATTATTAACTTCAAATTGTATACTAATCACTCCTGAATCATTTGTCCATAATACCTTACTTCCTTTCTCTACCACACTGGTTTTCCATGGCCTATTGGGTAAATACCAAATTTCTTAGCACATCCTATAAGGCTGTTGATGGACTGGCTTCTGTCCACCTTTCTCACCTCATCCTATTCCACCTCCTCCTTGGAACTGGAGGTTCCAGCAACAATAAAATATTTGAGGACCATAAATTCAACATTTGATCAATTATATACCTCAATTATTTGAGCATGCTATTTCCTTCTCCTGAAGTCCTACAATACCATTAAGACTCAGTTCTAAAGTTAATTTTTTAAAAATGGAAATTCCTGCAATTCTTCCAAAGCAATCAGCTACTTGTTTATTAACCTTTATTTTAGTAACTAATGCACCATGTTATAATTGTGTGCTTATATCTCAGCCTCTACCAGGCCATACAAGGTCCTTGAATACAGGGCTATCTCTCTCTCCTTGATAATCCAACGCACAGTGCAGAATTAAATGAACAGGAAAAAAGGCTTATCTGTCTGGAGGCTCAACCCAGGAGGCTGGGCAGCTCCTGAAGGGGACAGGGTGACCCCTCCTTTCTCCAGACGCTCATCTCTACCATTCTTCTGCACACAACCCCACCCCAGCCCTTCTGGATTTTCTTGTCATCAAAGTGTTCATTTCTCAGAATTCTGTCTTGGCAATCTCCCTAAAATGCTAACTATTTTGGATTCAGCTCAAGCACAGATTCTCTAGAAGATAGATGTTCCTTGACCCCAGTAGGGTAGAAAGTTGGGTAGATGGCTTCATGCAGCTGAATCTGTGGCTTTGCGTCTCACCCACCAGATTACGGGTGTCAGAGACTGTGTTTTCCACTATAGCATCTCATAAATCCCTGGAAAGTGTTATAAATTAGACAAATTCTGCCAAAGAAATGAATGGGGACTAGCTCCTCTCTAGTTGTACAAACTTGTTTATGCTGTTCTGTGAGAAGGCAGACTCTTGAGATCTGAAAGGAATGCCTCAGGAATAGATCTGAGCTCTTCAAGGCGCCTTCTGAGGCGGGGCAGAAGTCTTTGGCTCTCTTTCGTGAATACAAAAAAAATTCCTAAAGTAAATAAATGTTTATTCATTATCATTCTGCCTGATTCAGAAAAGAATGCTCTAAATAGAACTGGTTCTGAAAATCATGAAAATAAAATATCCTTTTTGCTTAAATCACTAATATAATTAAGATTCGGGAAAACAACTAAATCACAAATAAGAAGATATCCTTGTGAGGAAGGAAAAAAGTAAAAACATTGAAAGTCAAGGAATAAATGACACTGTAACCCAGTAAGTATCAAATGTAAAGAGAGAGCTAATAGCAAAATTAAACTGTCCAGGGTGAGGAGCAGGAGAGGCTGGTGGAACAGTAACTAAGTTGGCTGAATGAATTCTATAGTATCACAGGACCATCAGGAAAACAGGGATGAAAACATGTGGTTGAAGTCTACTGAGAGCAGGAGTTCCCATTGTAGCCCAGGAGTAGCGACTAGTATCCATGAGGATGTGAATTTGATCCCTGGCCTCACTCCGTGGATTAAGGATACCGGGTTGCTGGAGCTGTGGTGTAGGTCACAGACGCAGCTTGGATCTGGTGTTGCTGTGGCTGTGGTGTAGGCCAGCAGCTGAAGCTCCTATTTGACCCCTGGCCTGGGAACTTCCATATGCCATAGGTGCGGCCCTAAAAAGACAAAAACAAAAACGAGAAGTCTACACAGAGTAAAACCTAAGTTTTCTGTTTTCTGGCTTCATCCCTACAATGCCATGAACTTGACCTGAACGTCCAGTGTCCATCCACTGGACATGGAGCTGGATGGTGGGAGATGAAGACTTTGTCCCCCCCAGACCCACCTGGAGTGGGTCTCCCATTGCTGTACCCTCGTTGGACAGCTGGCACTGTGCTCAGCCCTTTATCTTTGCTATGTCAACTTAAAACTCTAAGAATTTCACACCTTTGACATTTGGGTCAAGTGAGGGCTCAGATAGTTGGGTCACCTGTCCAAAGTCATGCAACTCCTAAGAGGCAGGTTTTAGCTGATACAAAGGCCCTATAAGCTAGATCTACAGGGTGCTTCATGAGCAGATGCACTTGTAAAGGTTGAGGAGAGTGTCCAGCTGTCCCCTGACCTCCTCCTGTCCCCTGCGTGCCCTCTGACACTCACGAAAGTAAATCCTAGGTCACATTCGTCTAGCCAACTCATTACCAGCTCTGTCTTCCCAAAGTGGGTCCCTTTGGAGTTCACCACACCCTTCAACTGGCCCTTTCATTGCTTGAAGCCCTCCCTCTCCTTAGTAATCAGGCCAGTGTGGGCTCCCCACCCTCAATAACTGTAATGTTTTCCCTTTCATCTCATCCCTTTCTAGGCATCATCTGCCTACTTTACCCAGTTGTAGGTGATACAGGTTGGCCTCACTGCAGTCATCAGTTTGCTTTACTGTATATATTTTCCCAGCTACCAGCTGTTGCTGCACAATTAGCCTCTGAGAACCCAAGGAGCGAGGTGGCCACTGCTAGTTACGTGTAGAAAGAAATGAAGCCCAGAGTTCAATAATTCTAGGTTTCAGGGAAGACATGAAGATGATGAAAATGGAGGGGAATGTCCAAAGTGGCTGTCAGATTATGAATTTGATTTTTTTCCTCTCCAAGACTATTTCATTTCAGGTACTGAGATCTTTCACTACAAGGTGAAGGGCAAGAGGAGGGGGGCGGGGGTTAGGGGGTCCCTGAGTTGCAAGTGGAAGTTAGTCGCCCTGGGAGGAAGCTTGGTTCTCGCACAGGCCATACTAAATGTTATCTCCACTATCCAAATGCTGCTGGACATAAATCCAGAGGGACGCAAAGTCTAGACAGGGGTGGAAAGTCCTTTCTCTAAAGGGGCAGACAGTAAATAGTGCATGCTTTCTGGGTCACGTGATCTCTGTTCAAACCACTCAACTCTGCACTGCAGCATGAGAGGAAGCATAGCTGGTACATACACAAGTGAATGTAGCTATGTCCCAATTAAACTTGATTTACAAACATAAGCACTGGGTTGGTTTCTGGCCTTACTCTGTAGTTTGCGGACCTTTGGTCTAAACAAGAAGATCCATGAGGAAATGCCCTGTGGCCGGGAATAAAGGAAGGCTCATGAACTGACCTGGGAAGAAGAGGTAGAAAACTTTAATCACCTCATACACGCTTATAAAAGAAATTTAATATGAACTATGTATTGCCTGGTAGAAAGGAGTGTTTGAACAAATCATTCCAGAGAAAAATTAGGACCTTTACAATACATTTAATAATTAAGATGGTAATACTGCCAGGTAGTATTTTGTGGTATAACCCCATGAAAAGGGTACTATTATTTTTAAAATTTTATTGACACATAGTTGATTTACAATGTTGTGTTCATCTCTGCTGTACAGCAAAATGATTCAGCTATACATAGATATATTATTTTTCATATTCTTTTCCATTGTAGTTTATAAGATATTGGGTATAGTTGCCTGTGCTATACAGTAGCACCTTGTTGTTTATCCATTCTTTTTTTTTTTTTTTGTCTTTTTAGGGCCCCGCTGGCAGCACATGGAGGTTCCCAGGCTAGGGGTCAAATCGGAACTGCAGCTGCTGGCCTACACCATAGCCACAGGAATGCAGGATCTGAGCTGCCTCTGATATCTACACCATAGCTCATGGCAATGATGAATCCTTAATCCACTGAAGGAGGCCAGGGATCAAACCTGCATCCTCATGGATACTAGTTGGGTTTATAACCCACTGAGCCACAACGGGAACTCCTGTTTATCCATTCTCTATATAAGAGTTTGCATCTGCTAACCCCAAATTCCCAATCCTTCCTTCCTCTCCCTTCCACCTCCACTTGGCAACCACATGTCTGCTGAAAATGGCACTATTGTCAGCTCCATTTTGCAGATAAGGAAACTGGGGCAAAGAGAGGTTAGTAACTTGCCTGAGGTTAAATAGCTGGTAAGTATGGGATCTGAACTAGTGTGGCTCCACTGCTGAGCTCTTAATCACAATTTTCTTTGTCTTAATAGTACCATCTTAATATTTTTACACAAAATAAAAAGAGATACTGTGATATGAAATGGCTCTTTTCTTTCACATGCCTGACACATAGATGGTGCTCAATAAAACTCTGCTGTGTGAATGGCTTGTTCAATGGAGTTGTTGGAAGGTCCTTTGGAAGAAGACAAAAGGCCGGGGAGTAGGTTACACTCTCACTGTCTCTTCCTTGTGAGGGTAAACTGCACCACTAGAACTAATACAGCCACAAAGAGTAAAATCCCTGGAGCTAGTCTCTTCTGATGCTGTGGGTCACCAAGAGGCTAGGAGTTTACAAGGAAACCTATGCACAAGGCTGGCATGCCTCTGTAGGACCACTAGAGGGGGCAAAAGACTCGTCACAAATCCAAACTGGCACCTGGGCTTGAAACTGAAGTCTGCTAGAGCAATTTTCTGAGCGCCAAGACATAACCAAAGCAGAGTTAAACTCTGGGTGGAATACAGCTATATATACACACAACACATGTGCACTTATAAGGAAGTGTAGGTGCATTTGCTGTGCTGCTATGAGTTACAGAATCTTGCAAAAGTCTTGTCCCAGTCCTCAAAATCAGTGTAAAAGCCCTGCCATACATGAATATGCCGCGATTAGAACTACTAGACAACTGAGGTGGCCGTGACTGACACTCTGGACATCAGCCAGACCATGCCTAGGCTGGGGGCTCAGCGACTGTGAACTCTGGAGGAAGTGTGACTGACTGCAAAGGCAGCAGCCTTCTCCAAGCTCCGATGCTCCCTGCAATCAGCCAGAGAGCGTAAAAAGTGCTGATGCCTGGTCCCAACTCCAGAAACCCCGTTTAATTGATCCAGAGATTTTATAAACCTCCTTGGGTGATGCAAACATGAGACCTACTGACAGCAGGTGGGGTGGGTTTGGGGTAGGGGTGGGTGTAGAATGATCTACACCTCCCTGCCTCCACTCAAAGAAGTGATGGTGGGTTTTGCATACATCCTTTGAGTCACACAAATCATGCCTATGAAGCCGCATGTCAGTATGCCTGGGTGGCAGGTCTCCAGCAGAACCCAAATGCTTTCTGCCCAGCTTCCCTGAGCAAGACCAAAGTTCCATGCAAGAGCCAGCTAAGAAGTTCCACAGCTTCTCAAAGGACTAAGAAGTTCCACAGCTTCTCAAAGGAAGGGAGAGAAGTGCTGAGGTGACTGGGGTATTCATTCTTTCAATAAATATTCATCAAACTCCTACTAAAGTGTGCGAGTCTCTGTGCTAGGGTCTGAGCAGCCCTGACTCTGCTGGAATGGGGTTGGTAGAGTTGAAGACACCTCCAGGGACCACGTGGTCTCCAGCTCCTTCCTCTCTGATGTCCTGGTGGAAGGCAGCAGTCAGTGCAGCCAGGAGCTCTAATTGGACTCAAGAGCTTCATTTGCCAGAGCCTGGAGCTCTCAAGTGAACTCAGTGTGGCTGCTTTCCTGAGGGTTGCTAAAGGCCTGCTGGTGAGTAGGACTGAATCATTCATTCACTTACTCACCCATCAAACATGCACTGTCTGCCTACTATGTGCCAGGCTCAGAGCTGGATGCCAGGGACACAGTGGGGAAGACAGACACCTTGTTGCTTGGGCACTTCTGGTCTAGGGGGGAGACAGGCAAGCAGGCAGGGTCGGGGTTGGCCTGCAGGAGAGGAGTGAGTAGCCCAGAGTGGCAGAGAGAACAGGAGACACTTCCAGGCCTTTACTCACTCTGTACCCTCATTCTGGATCAGAAATGCTCCCCTTCTGTTCCTAGATCATATGCTTTCTTGTTCCCATGAGAAACATGACTGCTATCTGCCTTAAAGCAAGGGTCCTAGAGCTCATCCTTGAAGTGACCCAGAGCCTTTGATCACTGAATCTCTCCCTCTCTAGCAAGAGGCAAGGCAGCCCTCTCTAGCCTTCTAGAAGCTGGTCAAGGGATGTGTTGATCACAGAGGAAATTCAGCAGATAACTAGGACTACAGAACTTGATAATTTGGGTCACCACTGAAGGCATGTGTTATCACTTATTTGGATGATTCATGAATGTCATTTTTCTGTTAATACACAATCATGATTCAATGCCATAGATTTGCATTTGTATGTACAGTATTTAGACTCTGAAAGTCTTTGAAACTAGCTGTAGAATATATACAGGACACTCCTTTACCCTTCTTGCATCTCAGACTGGGCTACTAGCCAGTGACTAAGGAACCCCAGGAGTATCTGGGTGCACTGGCCAGTCTCCTTTTGTTGCTTTTGGCTCTTATCAGAGACACAAATTAGCTCCACTGTATACAGACTATCAGACATCTTTACTCAAGGGGCAAGTAGATATTTTGTCTGGCTGACTTAAGGGTCAGGGAAGTTCTGTGGTTGCACTATATCCACCACTGGGAGTACAGTTATTCTTCTGATGTTTAAGATTATTGTGCTTTACATTCAGAATCTAGTAGGTTCTTCTGTAAATTTTGTTTGGTATTCTTTTAAAGAGACAAGAGCAGTAAAACCCAAGCAAAACCCTCTGGATCCAAGTCTACAAATGGGTAACTTTCCTTCCTAGGATTTTGTGAGCACTAATACGGTAACTAAACTCGGGGATTTTATTTTCCTAGGAGTATAAAATCCTGCATAAACTTTACCATGTGAAACAAATGAGTAAGTAGACAAAATGCCTGTACACGTTGATTGCTCTTGAATATTTTTGGTCTTCGTAATGAATGGGAGATTCAGTTTAAATTGTACCCAAATAAAAGGTTAAAAATTAGATGCTGCAAAGTAAGTACATTTTCAGTGAAAACACTAGTTTAATGCAGCCTCAGGGCAAAATGTGGTTCCAAGCAATTATCTTCAAAACAGAAACAAGCAAAAGGAATATTCCAGAGAATATATTAGCTGATTAAAAAATATGTGCTAAATGATCCCTAAAATGTTCCCAGCAGAGTCCTTTCCTGTCACATGTCATCGACTTGGCTGTCAAGAATGTCTTCACAGTGACTTGCAAACAAAGACTCATCACCTCTGCTAAAATAGCAGAGATGCCATCAGCAAAGTTAAGAACTGGCGATGATTAAACAGCTTGTGGATTTAACGAAAACCCACAAAGGCAAACATGTGCCTCCTCTTCTCTATTTGTGGCGTATTCTTGTCTGAGTATGAAGTGAGATTTAAGAAAGCTTCAGAACTGAGAATGCATTTTAGAGGATGGTGAGAGAAGGGTCTTGTGAATGCTCCTAGACGAGGAGGAACGCGGGGTCAGAAAACTGGAAGACCTCCTTACTCAGCCGGGCTGTAGGGGGAGGCCTGTTGTGCAAACACCCCCTGCCCCCCCCCCACCCCAGGGCCCACCCCAACCTCACAGGCCTCAGTGGTTCTGATCAGATCTGAGCAATTTCAAAAGAGCTGATGAGTCTTTGCTGGTCACAGGTAAAGATTACACTTATTAGAGTGTGAGAATTTCAGAGATAATTTAATAATGTGTTTATAGTCTGGCTTCAAACTCTTTTGCCTCTATTGAAGTTTTCTCCCAAGCTACTGGCAACCTTCTTGTTGCCACTTTTGAAGGACCTCCTCCCTCTTTGTCTTCCTGCCCTCTGAGAAGCTTTTACCACCGTGGACCCTGCCTCCTGCTCCAGACGCTCTCCTGGGGCTCCCCCTCCATCCCAATCGCCTGGTTTCTGGCTGTCCAGCTGTAGCTCCTTACAGGTTGTGAGTAGTAGACTCTGCATGGACCACTTTTCCTCTTTGCTCCACATTCTCCCCCGTGATGCTTCCAGAGACCGTCCATTTCTGGGCTGACAGCAACCAAGTTTGTCCTCATTCCAGACTTGGGTCCTGGGCTACAGATCCAGGGCTCCACCTGCCTGCTGCCAACACTGCTGCCCCGCAAACAACACTGGCAACACTGCGCCCTCTCCCCCGGCTGGCCCCGACCAGGTGCCTGGCTGTGTTGTCTTTGATCCCGCCTGCTCTTCCCTCCATCTTCTTCAACCAGTAAATGTCCAGACGCTGTTACTGTTTCCGCGTGAAAATCCCTGGCATCCATCCCCCACTTCACCGTGACTGCCTGGCTTTGGCTCTCAGCAGATCCAGGGCTGGAACAACAAGGGCCCTCTCTTTCCAATCTGTTCTTCCCCCTGCAGCCAGTGTCAGAGGAAAGCACCAACTGGAAGACTGACTTCTGTCTCCTGGCCCTCCTCTTTGCTAGACTGCTTCCTGCCCCTCTCTGGTCTGACCTCTCCTCCTCACATCCCCCTCCCCCACCAACACGTGTACTTTCGGATGCCACCTCCTCCTCCGGTTCTTGGCTTTTGCAGTTGCCTCTGCCTAGACACACCTGCCTCCCTCTTCACTAAGCTGGCGGGTACCCAGGACTTCCAAGCAGGGAGCCATCTTCCTATTAATTATCTATCCCTGTGCCTGGCATAGAGAAGCTGATATACACTATTGGAGCACACGAGCTGACTCTTGGGAGGAACTTTTTTTTTTTTTTTTTTGTCTTTTGAGGGCCACACCTGAGGCATATGGAAGTTCCCAGGCTAGGGGTCGAATCAAGAGCTATAGCTGCTGGCCTATGCCAGGGCCACAGCAACGCCAGACCTGAGCCTCATCTGCCACCTACACCACAGCTCACGGCAATGCCGGATCCTTAGACCACTGATGGAGGGCAGGGACCAAACTGGAGTCCTCATGGATACTAGTTGGGTTCATTACTGCTGAGCCACGACAGGAACTCCTGGGAGGAACTTTAGAGTGGCTGTCCTCAGGCTTGTGGGTGGGGATGCAGATGAGAACAGCTTCCACCCCTCAAGTCCCCTGACTTCCTGGGAGGGGCTACGAGGGCGAGGGCAGCAAGTCACCCAAAGGATGAGGGGGCGGGCGTGGGAAGATCTCCCTGGAATCTTGTCTCCTGGGTGGGTGAAGAGTTACCCTTCCAGCTCTGAGAGGTGTTACTCTGGGCGTGTCTTCAGTGCAGGCAGGGGTGAAGAGTAACTTCAAGGGTAACGGCAGGCGCTTCCTGGGGGAGGGGGCTCAGGCAGGCCAGGCACTGTCAGATGAGAACAAGAAGTGGACATGCCACAGCAGCTGGTGGAGGTGGGGGGACCTCAGGGAGTAGAGGGTCAGTCTGAGTGAGGGATGGGCATGCAGGCAGCATCTGGGGAGGCCCCAGGGAGTCCAGGCCCCTGGGTTGTGATGCTGGCATTCCCACAGTGCTTCCCTCAGGCCTGGCACTCAGGGCCCTGCCAGTGGGAATTCATTTCACCCTCACCTCAATGCAGGGATAAGGGAACATCACAGACAGGGGATATGGTTGTTTCAGGTCACCCAGAGGCCGCTGGGTTTCTTGGAACCTTTCTTAAGCAGCTCATGTGGGGGCAGGTAGAATTAGTCAGTGGTGCCTGGGTAGAGTTAGGCTGCAGCTTCAACTAAGGATTGGGAGTTTGGGATTAGCAGATGTAAATAAACTATTATATATCAGATGGATAAACAACAGGTCCTACTGTATAGCACAGGAAACTATATCAATATCCTGAGATACACCATAATGAAAAAGAATATGAGAAAGAATATACATATAACTGAATCACTTTGCTGTGTAGCAGAAATCAACACAACATTGTAAATCAACTGTACTTCAATTTAAAAAATGAACATTAAGGAGTTCTTGTTGTGGCACAGTGGGAATGAATCCGACTAGGAACCATGAGGTTGCAGGTTCAATCCCTGGCCTCGCTCAGTGGGTTAAGAATCCCGCATTGCCGTGAGCCGTGGTATAGGTCACAGACACAGCTCAGATCGGGTGTTGCTGTGGCTGTGGCTTGGCTGGCAGCTGTAGCTCCAATCAGTCCCCTAGCCTGGGAAATTCCATTCGCCGAGGGTGCGGCTCTAAAAAAAAAAAAGGAAAAAAAAAAGATTCCTGGAGTTCCCCTTGTGGCTCAGTGGTTAACAAATGCGACTAGGAACCATGAGGTTTCGGGTTCAATCCCTGGCCTTGCTCAGTGGGTTAAGGATCTGGCATTGCCATGAGTTGTGGTGTAGGTCGCAGAGGCGGCTTGGATCACGAGTTGCCATGGTTGTGGTGTAGCCCGGCAGCTACAGCTCCGATTTGACCTCTAGCCTGGGAACCTCCATATGCCGCGGGAGTGGTCCTAGAAAAGGCAAAAAGACAAAAGGAAAGAAAAAAAAAAAAAGACTATTCCAAGACCCTTTTATAAATGAAGAGTTCTACTGAATATGACTTTAAAATTTTTTTTTTTGCCATTTCTTGGGCTGCTCCCGCGGCATATGGGAGGTTTTAGGCTAGGGGTCAAATCAGAGTTGCAGCTGCTGGCCTATGCTGCAGCCACAGCAACAAGGGATCTGAGGCATGTCTGTGACCTACACCACAGCTTACAGCAACACCAGATCCTTAACCCACCCACTGATCTAGGCCAGGGACAGAACCGAAGTCCTCATGGATACTAGTCAGAGATTCATTTCCGCTGCACCACAGTGGGAACTCCAAGTGGGCTTATTTTTAAACTGAAAATTTTGAAACTGTGCCAGAGAAAATATTTTTCAAATGGTGATAGAAAAACTTTTGTCTTGCCTTGTTTTATGGACTGAATTGTGTAAGCTCCCCCATCCCCATTCATATGTTAAAACTCCAGAGATTTCAGGAATGTGGCTGTGTGTGGAGACAGGGCCTTTAAAGAGGTGATTAAGTTAAAGGAGACACTGAATATAGGCTCTAATCCAATCAGACTGCTGTCTTTATAAGAGGGGGAAACTTGGACACAGACAGTACAAAGGAAGGCCACTTGAAGATATAGTGAGAAGGTGACCCTCTGCAGGCCAAGGAGAGAGGCCTCAGAGGAAACCAACTCTGTGAACACCTTGACCTTGGACTTTGAGGCTCCAGACCATGAGGGAATGAACTTCTGTGGTTAAGCCACCCTCGGTGGTGTTTTGCTAAGGCAGCCTGAGCAAGTGAATGTACCATAGTATAGCTGACCCTTGAAAAACAGGGGTTTGAACGGCTTGTGTTCATATATGTGCAGATTTTTTTCAATAAATGTATTGGAAAAGTTTTTTAGAGATTTGCGATGATTTGAAAACACCCACAGGCAAACCACATAGCTTAGAAATATTGAAAAAATTAAGGAAACGTTAGGTATGTCATGTATAAAATATACATACATACTAGTTTATCCTTGTGTAGGCACAGAGTGAGTGATATGTAATATAAAATTAATAATGTGTTAGTTTTCTTACTATTAACTTTACTTTCAAAGAATTACATTACTGTACAGTATGCCTCTCTCATAGTTGGAGAAACTGCATGTCAGCCTATTATCATAGATTTGCAAAAAAGTCTAACAGTTTCAGTACTGTATTATGAATATAACCATATACCATATGCCATATTTAATAATGATTCATTCATTAGTGTACAAGCTAGGCTACCAGGAAGCAATTATACTAGGGCGACTCGCGAAACAATCATATTGCTGTTTCTTTTTTCGGCTGTGTCTGCAGCATTTGGAAGTTCCTGGGCCAGAGATGGAACCCACGTCACAGCAGCAACCTGGGTCACTGCAGTGACAATGCCATATACTTAACTTGCTGCGCCATAAGGGAACTCTGCATAAATCTTTAAACCTGTAAATAAATATGAATTTTTTCACATTATCTTTTTTGTTTTTGATGTCTAGTGTTAGTAATACATACAACAGCTACAGTTTTTTGTCATATAAGACATTATTATTGTAGGTATTGATAGACAATTCAACTTGTAAGCATACTCATATTATCAGTATATATTGTACAAACTACCAATAAAGCTTCTTTATAATGTTCTTAATAACTTTTTCTTTCTTTTAGCTTAGTTTTTGGTAAGCATACAGTATATAATACTTATACGAAATATATGACTTTAATGGTAAGCTGTCTGGTCAAGAGGCTATTAGTAGTTAAGGTTGTGGGAAGTCGTACGTTATTTACAGATTTTTGACTATGTGGGGGTTGGTGCCCCTCACTCTTGGATTGTTCAAGGTTAAACTGTACAGTGAGAGATGAGTGTAGAATGTTCAAGACTTTATCGATTTGCTTGTCAATCTGTTTACTCCCCTGCTAGTTTGATCTATTTAGAAATTAATTTATAGGAGTGGATGAAAAGAAACTTAATATTGTTTGAACTGAATCATTAACGAGATGTAGAACTTTTGTTAAAAATCATTTCAGTCTTTACTTTCAGAGATGAATTTGTATTAAAAAAAAGAAAAAAAAAGAAGGCATATGTGTGTGTGACTGGGTCACTTTGCTGCACAGCAGAAATGGAAGAAACATTGTAAATCAACTACACTTTAATAAAAAAATTAAACAAAAAGCACATTTCCAACAACTTCATGTACTCCAACTAAATAATATTTTGGAAATAATCTGTGTAATCCTGGAGGAACTATACTAAGTGTTCTTCTGTCTTTTAAGGCATAGTTTGGAATGTCTAAGAATAGCTGTTGTTCACGACTAAAAAACGTGATATCACTCATTAAAAAGTCTCAAAGTGCACTCGGGTAATGGAATCCAGATGAGTCTGGAGAGTGGGCCTTAATCATCTCATTGCCCGAGAATCCTTACTCTCAAAAATAGCTAGAAAATGTCAGATGCTTAATAAATATTAATAACTGAAAATAAGAATTCCTACTTCACTGTGTGTAAATGTAATCATATTATTTTCCATGCTGTCATCCTCACAGTGGAATACCTATTTTCTGTTACATATTTTAATTTTAATTTGTCTCTTAGGAAAAACTATTATTATTGTAAGAGCTACTGGGAGACAAAAGGCATGTTCAAGTGGTCATATTAAATGATCAAACAACCGAAAAAGAACAAGGATGGTGCCAGAAACAAGGTTGAATAACCATTTTGGAGATGAATAATGGGCTGGTTACATCTGTAACCAGCAATGTAACTGAGCAGGACCCTGTGGGGCCTTCCTGGGGCAGGCCCTTCCCCCAGATCCTCTGCTGCCACTCCTCCCAGATGCACCTATATAATAGTACCTGATGCACATTTCCTGAGTTGTCTTTCAGATGCTAAAACCTCCACTAAATGGAATAAGTTAACCACTTAAGAACCTTGAGCTTAGCACCACGATGCTAACCACTGTGACCCCACCCTGTCACTTCACCATCAACCAATCAGAAAACTGCACACTCTTCTGAGACTGTGACGGCCCCCTACTCCCCAACCTGGCTTTTAAAAATGCTTTAAAAAAACCTTTGGGGAGTTCAGGTGTTTTGGGGGGCATGAGCCACCTATCTCCCTGTTTGGTCTGCAATAAATCTTTCTCTGCTCCAAACTTGGACGTTTCAGTTAGGGCTCACTGTGCCTTGGGCACACAAACTTGTGCTAACAATATACACATAAAATACTTGTTCAGGTAAGCTGTAGGAGGTAGGTGAGCTCTGGCCAAAACATTCTAGTCATCGATGTTCAGTTTATTATGTAATTAAACTCAGGAAAGGGACACTTTTGCATATGTTTCAGGGACTTATACTTGCAAACTCCTTTTCAAAACTGCTAATTGAATTGGCTGGTCTTTTAATTATTTAGAAATCAGGTACTATCATGAGTCAAAGATTTCTAATTAAGTTATTAATTCTTGAGATACTGTTTTTCTAGAATCCAAATTTTTAAATGGAATTTAGAAGTGATTAAAAAAAAAAATCCCTCACTAAGCAGAATCAGGCTAAGGGAGAGAAAAACATCCCCATCAAGAGTTATGAAGTAGCAAGCAGAAAGCTTCGAAAATCCCCCAAAAGGGGAGATGTGTAAACAATAAAAGTTCTGTTAAAAATAAGAACCAAGAAAGAATTCTAAAAAGCAAGGGAATTCTGCAAAGGACTTTACAAAAATCAGTCAAGTTTCAAGAGGAAAGTATAACAAAGTAAATCATAAGCCGCTCCTAAAGTGCTTAGCTAGCAGAATAAACCTATTTCGTTTTCTTTCTTGAAGCTCACAAGTCTTCTTACAGAGTATAAGGCAGCAGCAGAAAGCTTCAGAAGGTCTTGGGAAATGACACAAATGGGGTTAAATATGACTTTAAGGAAACTTAATCTGCTCCCCTTAGATAAGATTTTACTGCACTTGCTGCAATTCAGACTAAGGGTCTTTGATGGCTATAATGAATGAATGGAAAACATTTCAAGGTGACTTCTAGGCTAGCAATATCCAAAGAAACATTCTGCAATGATGGAAATATACTGTATCTTCTCTGCCCAAAGGAGAAGCCACCAGCTCTGTGTGGCCACTGAGCACTTTAAATGTCGGTAGTACTACTTATGAACTGAATTTTACATTTTATTTAATTTTAAGTAATTCAAATTTGAATCACCTCGCGTAACCAGTGGCTACAGTATTGGACAGTGCAGTATATAGGTCCTTTCCACCCTTTTAACTGAGGGCTGCAGACATCATTTTACTACAAATTCTTGGGTTTTCTGGGATATTACCCAAGGCTTCTAGGATCCCCAGGGGTAGGACAATCATAAGACTGTCCAAACTGGGACACATTGAGAAAGACAGGAGTGTTAGTGACAGTCAGGATGAGGCCAGAGGCATAATCTGGCACAGCCCAGGACACCCAGGAAGGGCTAGTTCCCCCATCCACAGGGCTTGCAGGTTCTTTAAGGAAGTAACTAGGTTGAACCTGGCTTCTTTGGGGGTTGCTGTCACAGATAATATTTAAGTATCTTCTCAGGTACACATTTTCATAATACCATGATTTTCTTTGCCCCAACAAACATTTACCACAATCTTTAAAACTCATTTTCTACTCTCCCAGTGACCCTCAGCCACCAAGTAAAGGAATGTCTAACAGCGTGCTAAAGGACCAAGTACGAACGGAAGTAAACAGTCAATCACTCTGGTATCTGAGCTTAGACCAAGTAAGTATCTGGAGAGCTAAATTAGCTTGGATATTTTAAGCTTTCCTCAGGCTTTTTGGTAAGAGGCAGAAACAACCAAAAAGAGCAGAGGTATTTCTTTGCAGTACTGGCACCCAGCAGTCCCTATACACATTCTCTCAAAGGTTTAAACTGGCCAGGCTGGGTTATAGCAGTTCTTTTAGTCCAGATCCTGGATTGTTTGGAGGAGTGGATCCCGGAAATACAAATATCAGTTGCTTTGGACCCTCTCTTAGTTTTCTGCCATCAGTAGAGGAAGGAAGCATATTGTGGTCAGCCTTGACAGTATATTTCAGTAGGACAGAGGCAACCCCCTGCACAGCACACAAGCTTCTCATGGTCAGAACTCAACCTGCTTTGAAATGGTGTAGAGGGACTTTTCTCTGACACAAAATACAGAACATGGATTGAAGCATCAAGTCATACAGGTAATTTACAAAATCCAGTTGTATCTATACACAGATGTCCTGAAAGCCACAGAGTCCTATGACAAGCCGGTTCTCAAGTACTCTGTCGGGCATGGCCTGGCTTTTCAAATGCCACCCATCTTTTATAACATGGCCTGTGTTGGACGCAGTCAAGTTTTGTATTAAGAAAAAAATATTTCAAAATTTAATAGGGATATGGATGAATAGGAAGAGAAAAAGGAATTATTCCAGGAGATTTACCTGCACGAAAGAGAACTTAGCAACACAATTAATTCAAACAATCAGAGGTAGGTTCTAAGAATCATTTGTCAAACGCTTTCACCAACCTGATAGCTCGAATGACAGTTTTAAGTGGTGGGGTGAGGTCCTCCACTGATACATCACACTGGCATCCTTTATCATCATACACATCATCCGTGCCAAGCGCTGTGTCAGCTGCAAGAGAAAATGGCCAGTTAACAGGACCAGCAGTGATTTTGTTTTAATTCTTTTTTTTTTGGCTGTGCCTGTAGCATATTGAAGTTCCTGGGCCAGGGATCGAACCCGCACCACAGCAGTAGCCTGGGACACAGCAGTGACAATGCCGGATCCTTAACCTGCTGAGCCAGGAGGAAACTTCCAGCAGTGATTTAAAACATGCTACTAAACGGGGGGAACTCACAGACTAAGCTCATAAATCAGTATGAATAAAGTCAGCCAATTGTTTTTCCCAATATTATTCTTTCTCCTTTCTCTACAGCCTCACCAATTTTATGTGATTTGACATGGCTACCATTCTATTTTCTTAAATTTTATTTTATTAAAGTATAGTTGATTTACAATATTGTGTTAATTTCTGCTATACAGGAAAGTGACTCGGTTATATACATATATTCTTTTCCATTGTTGTTTATGACAGGATATCGAATATAGTTCTCTGTGCTATATAGTAGGACCTTGTTTATCCATTCCACATAGAATAGTTTGCATCTGCTAACCTCAAACTCCCACTTCTTCCCTTCCTGGCCCCTCTCTCCCAAGGCAATCGCAAATCTGCTCTCTGTCTATGAGTCTGTGTCTGTTGGACATGACTGCCTTTCTGAGCTGTTTTCCATGGGGAAATGGGGCTGCTGTCACACTGTCTTTTCAGTAGTGGTGACAGATTTGTGTTGGTCCACCTGTGCTTTTTTGTCCAGTTCATTTGAAACTAGCAGCCAGAGTTGATATAACAGCTGTTTGGAGTTAGGAAAACAGTTTTTGCACATTTAATGAACTGGCCTGTATCTGGAGAGCTTGAAACCCATGGCCCTGACCCCATTAGTCCCATGTCCCGAACGAATGTGCTAAGCATTCAGTTCCAAGAACACTGACTCCTTATCAGTTACTGGACATGGGAAGCCCAGGAGAGAGCTTGCTTATGACAGCATGGTCAAAGCTGAGAGCAGATTCTCGGACTGGATAAGAAAATTGTCTCCTCATAAACGGAGCAAAATAACTTCTGATTTAATTGCAAAGTTTGGAAAAGGAGACAGGTTTACAATAAACACCAAATTAGTAAGGATTTATAAAATTAATAAGGAGTAAATAGATCATTGTGGCTTTTTTTTTTTCAGCAACAGAATATTGAAAGCAGGTTAAAACTCCTATAATGCAGAATAGGTTAAATAAATATGGCTCGGTTTATTTAATGGAATATGGAGAATCTGTTAAAAATGATGACTGATGACTGGAAAGATGTTGCAATATATTATTAAAGAAACAGCCTATATCTGGGATTAAGAGTGATTTCATTTTTCTGCTTGGCTATATTTTCTAAAATTTCTTCAATGAACATGTATGAACTTGGTAAAAAGTAACAGGAAAGTACTCATGAGAAAAGAGTTACGCAGCCTCCAAATACTGACCCTCTTTATTTATTTATTAAAAAAAATTCTTTTTGGCTGTGCCATGGCATATGGTAGTTCCCAGGCCAGGGCTTAAACCCTTGCTGCAGCAGTGACCCAAGCCACAGCAGAGATGTCAGATCCTTAACCCAAGGAGCCACCAGGAAACTCCTGAGCCCTTTAAATGTCGACATAACTCAAGGACTAATACTGCTTTCTTTCACCTTTGCTCTGCTCAGTGTTCATTTGCTAAGTCAAAAAAAAAAAAAAAAAAAGAAAGGGACTCTGCCATGGGCTGTCTTGGTTGGGTTAAAAGTCTGGAAAGGCTGTTGGAGGCCCATTCAAGGGCAGTGCTTACATTAGGAAGGCAGTTGGTGCACCATTCAATTCAGCAACGTACTGTGTGTTTACTGTGCATTGGAATCCAGGGGTGGGGTGGTGGAGGGGTGGGGAGTGAGGGAGGAGATGCAGATGAGTCTTTGCACTTAGATAAAGCTTTTGCATAATTAGTTTTTCTTTTTTTGTTTTTTTATGGCTGCACCTATGGCATATGGAAGTTCCCAGGCTAGGGGTTGAATTGGAGGTGTAGTTGCAGGCCTACACCACAGCCACAGTAATGGCAGATCTGAGCCTTGTCCGTGACCTACACTGCACCTCGCAGCAAGGATGGATCATTAACCCACCGAGTAGGGCCAGGGATTGAACCTGTGTCCTCATGGATAATAGTCAGGTTCCTTACTGCTGAGCCACAATGGGAACTTCAAGTTTTCTTATTTACAGCAACTGTGCGAGTTGGGGATGATGTGTCTGGATTTTAGATGCTGAATTGAGACCCAAAGAAGGTGAGTACTTCACCTGAGGCCTCAGCGGTGGTAACTGGAGCTGGGTAGTTGCAGGGCATGTCTCTGAATCCAGTTCGCTGGGGTCCCAAAGCCCTTGCCCTTTGCACCATATCACCCAGTGTCAGAACACACACAGGGGGTGGTAGTGGCAGCCAGCAGGTCAGGAGAGCTCTGGGGTGCAGCCTGTCCTGCTGGGTACCCTCAGCATCTCTCCAGAGAAGAGGGCCACAGTTCAAATGAGAGTGTGCCTATGAACTCTGTGTCTAACAGTCGGATCTGACTCAGAGATGACCTTGAGGGCAGCCGGCCCACTTCGTTAGGCTGACCACCCACAAAATATAGCCCTTTTAGCACATAAATATCAGACTCAAGATTTTAATGACAACCTTCCAGGAGCTGTTCATGATTTCCTCCTCCAACTGGATCCCAACCTGCTCTTAGTTGGTGTAGAGGGTTGAGTAAGTCTTGCCCCCAAATTCACATGCACTCAGAACATCAAAATATGACCTTATGTGGAATAAGGGTCTTTGCAGATGTAATTAAGGTAAAGTTTGAGATGAGCTCATACTGGATTAGGGTGGACCCTAAAGCCGGTGAGAGTATCCTTCAAAAACAGAAAAAGAGAAGATGAAGGAAGAGAGAAAACAGAAGGAGAGACAAGGACCCGCCAGAAGCTGAGAGAAGCATGGGATGGTTTCTCCCTCAGAGAAGTGACAGAAGTATGACTTATGGCCCACAGTGACAACACTAGTCACTTTTTTTTTTTTTAATTTTTATTTTTTATGAGGCATATGGAAGTTCCCAGGCTGGGGGTCAAATCAGAGCTGCAGCTGCCGGCCTACACCACAGCCACAGCAACGTGGAATCTGAGCCGTGTCTTCGACCTACACCACAGCTCACGGCAACAATGGATTGTTTAACCCACTAAGTGAGGCCAGGGATCAAGCCTGCATCCTCATGGGTACTATTTGGGTTCTTTACTGCTGATCCATGATGGGAACTCCTGTGTGCATCTTTAAAAAAATGTGTAACAGTATCTTCATCACAGGCATAGCAGTAAATAGCAAGAGGACAGACTGGCCTTCAAGAATAGGTCATCACTGGGAAAAATTACTTCAGGAGGACCAGATCCCTACCCTACAGGAAACGTCCCATTCCCTGGGACTGAGGAGGGTGTGTGCGAGGTGGGAGAAGGGGTTTCACATCCAGGCTGGGAGGCTGACAGAGCTGAAGCCACCACAAGGAGCCCTGTGGGATACCCAGACGTTAGCTGCCCAAAAGAGGTTTCTATCAACGCGCTTTGCTACGATTCCCAGGGCAGAATTCACGGGAGTTTTTATGCTGCTCTTCAAAGAGAGGCATAAAGCTGCTTTCTCTAGCTGAACTCTACTGAGGGGTGCTTATGACATGGTCCCCTCATCCCTCATAAAACTGGGGACTCTGGGGAGGTTACAGGAAGGCAGATTTTGCAAGGCTTGGATCAGTGGCTTATCTACTCGAAAATCCAATACAGCCAACCAGAACATGATGAGGCAGGTCCATATAATTGAGGCATAAAATTCAGGGTCCTTGGATTATTATGAGGTTAATGGAAAACTTATTCAGCAGGTAGGACTGTCACAAAAAGTGCAGAAGGAAAGGCAGTGAAGCTATAATGTGCACACTGACTGTAAGTGGAACTGGAACATCCCAAGAGATTACAAGGCCGTTTTCTCCCGGCTGAACACTGAACCCTTTCCTCCGTCCTGCTACCCAGAAAGACCTTGAGTCTCTTCATCTTGTTTAGGAACAGGCTGGGCAGAAGATGGGCGTCACTGATCCAAATGCCTCTTAGGGAATTTCATTATATCCTATAACTTGATTATTCAAAACATTTATGCTCCTCTCAGTTTTTAAAAATACGTTTGTTTTTTTTTTTTTGTAAGCTGGGTCAGAGCAAACTAATAGGACATATGTCTTTGCTGATGTACTGAAGCAAGGGCTGAGTCAGAGAACGTCTTATTTCAAAGCCACAAAAATGGGGAAAAATGCTATCTTTCTGTTTTTAAGTATCTGGAGATATCGCTATCGTTTCCAGTGAGGCTAACAACATGTTAAATGTCTTTCTCGTGATTCCTAGAGGCTTAAAACCCTCTGTGAACTCTGAGGCACCTGGGTGGGGCTACGCTTTCAGCCAAGGCTGGCTCTGTGCTCTCAGACCACACTGCTGGCCCTCTGCCCTGGCATTTTGGGAAATGTGGGTCATGGGAACATAAGCTTATGTGAGCACTGATCTGCAAAAGCCGTCATGAAGGGCAGTGTGCCAATGGGGTGAGGTGCTCCCCAAAGCCCTGCTCCCTGTGGGCAAGCCTCCCACGACCAGTGGGACTGCCCAGTGCACGCACAGTCTGTCCTTGGAGGAGAAGAAGTTTAAAATACAGTCTTAGCAGGACCTGACAGAACATTGTAAATCAACTATACTTTAATAAAAATAATAATAAAATACAATCCTTTGACTCCCCCAACTGGCTCTGTCTTCTATTAATTAGCAGTGTTCAGGATCTACTTTCAAATCTTGAGCTTTGTTTCTCTTGATTTTGGAAACCCTATTCCATAGTTTTTTGGAAAGAACTACTTGGACCTTACATGATAAAGAGAACATTCTGGAAACTTCTGCTATGTCCAAAGACTGTTTTTCTTTTTCCACTACAAATTTGGCTGTCAAGATGCAAGTGCTTAGGAAAAAAGGACAGGTAGTTTCTAGTTCATGTTCTTGGTCACCTGCTCTTACAGATTAGATTTCTTTTTACATTTCTTGACAAAATGATTAGAATGGTTTAGCTGGCCGTTAGAATCACCTGGGGAGCATTTAAAAAAATCTCAATACCCAGGACAAGCTGGAAGGTAGGCCTCAGAGTTTTCCCAGAGGAAGCTTCCCCTAGGAATTCATATGCGGCCAAGGACCATTGACTGTTAGTGGAAAATGGTGCCTCTGTTTCTCCCAGCCAGAACCGAGGTATGTGTGTGACTCATCTGCCATTGGACTTAAACTAATTCCCCCAGTTTCCCTTCATACCACAGTATATTTTGCACAATCTGAGACACTTGTAGGTGCTTCCCAGGACAACAGGAAATACATCATAAAAGGCAGAAAAAGAAATTCCTTACAAACTAGTGCCTTGGGAACAAGGTTTCATCACCTTTTTTGCTCAACCTTGGGGCCTCAGGTTTCTGAATTCCAGCCACTGTTTTCCATCCCTCAGCCACCTGACACCCTGCTCTTCAGGCTGTGACTCTGTTCTCTTTGAACTGTTTTTCCATCCAAGAAGCTTGCATGTTCAGAGACCAAAATAAATCAAATTGTCAAAACTGAGCAGAAAACATTTGTTTTGTCTGCGGAGGAATTGTAATGTCCTGCTGTTTGGGTCATTAGGAGGAATTATAAAGGAAACAGCTGACAGCTTTGGTCACAAAGACAGAAAAATGTTACTACCCGATATAGCTAAATTACAATGTAAAAGAAAATACCTGATTAGGAAAAAATAGAAACATAAGAAAAAGCTTAATATTTATAAAATATAAAAAGCTTATTTGAACGGATCACAATTCAAAATACAAATGTAAAAATAAATCAGTCAGGGAAGACCACCAGTAGCAAAAAAAAGAAAAAAATGATAGAAAACTTTTCAACCTAACTAGAAATTAAAAAAAAAATTAAAATAATTTGAAAGTATGGACTTACATCTATTTAATAGCAAAAGAATAATAATTAATACTAACCAAACTGCGGTGAATCTGGTACACTGTGACCTTTGCTAGTGACAATCTAAGTCAGAACAAAGGTTTGTTTTTTTTTTTTTTGCTTTTTGGGACCACACCCAAGGCATATGGAGGTTCCCAGGCTAGGGGTCGAATCAAAGCTACAGCTGCTGGCCTACACCACAGCCACAGCAAAGCAGGATCTGAGCCGCATCTGTGACCTACACCACAGCTCATGGCAACACCAGATCCTTAACCCACTGAGCAAGGCCAGGGATCGAACCCGAAACCTCGTGGTTCCTAGTTGGGTTTGTTTCCACTGCGTCACAACAGGAACTCCAGAATGAAGTTTTATGGTAAGAAAAAAAATTTAAAAAATTAAAAATCAGCAATCTTTTACTTTTATACTAGGGGAGTTATCTTCGGAAAATAATTTCAAAAAGAAAACAAAGATAGTTTAATGCAATAATGTTTATTGCATTATTGCCTATTGTAGAGAGAAGAGAGTTATATAAGTTTTCAATGTCCCCAAGTAGGAAACTCTAAATTATAGTATTTGATCATGATGGTGTACTGCATAGCTGTGAAAAAATTATGAATAGTATATAAGAGTATGAAAGTATTTTTAAGTGTTCAGTAAAATTAAAATAGGCTAATTATAACCATGTACAATGATGTACATAAAAAGAAAACTAGGAGTTCCCGTTGTGGCTCAGTGGTAATGAATCTGACTAGTATCCATGAGGATGTGGGTTTGATCCCTGGCTTTGCTCAGTGGGTTAAAGATCTGGCATTACTGTGAAGTGTAGTGTAGGTTGCAGACACGGCTCAGAGCTGGCATTGCTGTGGTTGTGGTGTAGCCTGGCAGCTGCAGCTCCAATTCAACCCTTGCTTGGGAACTTCCATACGCTGCAGATGTGGCCCTAAAAAAAAGCAAAAAAAAAAAAAAAGGAAAACCAGTTAGAAGTGAGTATGCAAAAATGAAATTAGGAGTTCCTGCTGTGTTTTTGGGTTAAGGATCCAATGCTGTCTCTGCAGTGGTTTGGGTTGCAGCTGAGGCATGGGTTTGAACCTCGGCCTGGGAACTTCCATATGCTGCTGGTGTGGCCAAAAAAAAAAAAAAAGAAAGAAAGAAAGAAAATAAATCAGCAGTATTAGGGAATGTGATTATAGATGTTTTAGATTACTTTTAAAATTCCTTAAGGAATATAAAGATTTTTTTTCCATCACAAAAATAATATATACCTTTTGAAATAGAGTATTTGAAAAAACAGGAAAACAATTAGAATGAAGAAAAAAAGACTTCCCAAGTTCCAGAACTTAAACTACCACTGTCATATGTTTCTTATGGTAAAAATGTGACAGCTATAAATTTGCAATACATTTTAGAAATTTAAATTAAGCGTGTAATGATTCTATTCCTCTATGATGTAAGGAACACACATTAAAAAGGGGACTATTAATGGTGGTGATAACTAATTTATTACATCCTGTTACAAATTATAATTTATTTTCCAAGGGTTCCTTACTTCTGCTGCTGCTTGTTTTTCAATTACCTTTCCCCCACTATCATTTCCTGGCACCTTAAATATCATCCTAAATTTAGAGTCTCCACTTTAGCCATGTGCTAGTTCAAAGGCAACTTCTTTAATCCAGCTAGAGTTTAGAATAACTGCTTAGGCCCTGATGTTGCAGCACAATTTTATTTCGCTATTCCTTGGCTGGGGACTTTTTTTCTGTTCTGTGATAGTTGCTGCTAAGTCACCAAGAGACATATTGGGTCCTTTAGACACTAATAAGAAACCCAGAAAAATATTCCAGATTATATACATATATTTTTTTTTTTGGCTGCGCCCATGGCATGTGAAAGTTCTCTGGCCAGGGATTGAACTCTTGCCACAGCAGCAATTCTTGCCACAGCAGTGACAACACTGGATCCCTTTTAGGCCACCAGGGAACTCCTAGATAATATCTTTTTTGCTTGAGACTTTTGTCTTAAATAATTTTTATTTTAACTTTTTTTCCCTCTCATTATGACAGTAATACATGCTCTCTAGAAACTTTGAAAATTTGAATTTTAAATTAAATCATAAAGAATGAGAAAAATTTGTGGTTCAGGTAAATCCTATTAAATTTTGGCCTATTCCCTTCCAGTATCTTTTTCTCTGCATGAACTGATGTTTAATGTCAAAGTCAATTTCTCAACATAGATCAGAAATTGAACACCTCTGGTTGCCCAGTGAGGGAACTTTATTTTGAGAGCTCAAAAGCCATTATTCAGCCTCATCTTATTCTATGTCTTCTTTATCTCATGCTCATGCTCCAGCTACGCCAGACTAGGCATAGTTTCCCAAGATGCTGTCTATAATAAGGTGCGTTATTACCTTTGGATAGTTTCCCAAGGGCTATTCTCTGCACACCCCATCCACTCTCCTTTCCTTTTCGGGGGTAGGGGGAGGGCTGGTAATCTGTCATGCTGAATTTGCAGCAGACGGATTATTACATGCCTAGAGTATCACAAAAGCAAGGAGCAGCCCCCCCACAAAGAAAAGAGCATCAGAATATTTAGAACAAATCATTTACCCTTCAGTGGACTCTAACTTTTGTGCCATTCTGAAAACTAGAATTTCATTTTGCAGTTTAACAATTTCTGTTTATTTCGAGTCATCCAAAGCAAAGAAGATGAGGTATGGAGGGCAGCAGGACAGAGTTTAGAGCCTAAGATCCAGTTTTCCAATCACAAACTTTTCAAGAGTCTACGATCCCCAAGATTGAGGCAGCCCTGTCCTCCCGTACTGGGTACATGTATGTCTTATATTTGTTGTGCACAAGCCCCTTTCCTTGCTAGACGGTCAGCTCTGTGAAGGCGAGGTCCTTGTCTTGTGTCCATCTACCCTGTGCCTTCTTATCCACGGACCTACTGCCCCTAGAAAACTTATGGTACAAAGACAATCCTCAATGCACGTTTATTTCATGAACGTTGATGAATTTCTTCCTGGTACCACTACAGCCCTCCCTTTGACTTCCATAAAGTCTGGACGTAGGATTTTAAAAATAAATGAATTCTGCAGTTAGGAGATGGCCCTGCACTGTGATCTTATACACTTGGTGAATCAGCTCCTGGAAGGTAAGTGATGAGTGTTTTCACAGAAGAGGTTGTCACCCGAGAGGTCTCAATGGGCTCCCGTTTCTCAGCTCTGTGTTCAGTGGTGGCTGAATGCCTTGGGTGCTTTGTGGCATGAAGTGGGCCCTTCACTGTATTCATGAAAGGTGTCACTCATTTCAGTCCTTGTGTGTGAGATGGGTTTACAAATATGAGCTGTAAGTTAAAATGCTGTACCGCCAGATTGGAAATGTTGTGTTCATTTTACAGATGAAGAAGCTGCAGCTCAGTGTGAAAAACAGCGTGAGTGGGGCCCTTTAAAATAGAACTGGAGCACCCATTCCAGAGGAACTGCCTTACATGTCCTATTTTCTGAACCTGTGAACTGGGCCAAACTGCCAGCAATTCTAAGAAGTCAGCAAGAATGAGAAAACCCTGTTGTAAGGACTGATAAAAATGAACATTTACCTTGTGACCACCTTGCCTGACTAATCAGTGAAGTTTAAATCTAGCTTTGCTTGTCAGCACCAGCAAACTCTTCTTAAAAACAACCTATCTCATCTTCCTCTTTTTTTTTTTTCATTAAGAACACTGATTCCCTCTCCTATAAATGGGAATTAAAAAAAAAGATACACATGAACTAATTTACAAAACAGACTCACAGACATAGAAAACAAATGTATGGTTACCAGAGGGGAAAGGGGGTGAGAAGGATAAATTAGAAGCTTGGATTAGCAGATACAAACTATTATGTATAAAATAGATAAACCACAAGGGACCAGCACAGGGAACTATACTCAAGATCTTGTAAAAACTTATAACGGAAAACAATTGAAAAAAAAAAAATGTATAACTGAATCACTTTGCTGTAAACCCGAAACTAACAAAACACTGTAAATCAACTATACTTCAATTTTCTAAAAAAAGAGAAAAAACCAAGGCCATGGCTCTCAGTGAGCAACTCTCCAATGGCGCTCCGTTTTTTTTCCAGAGTAAAAAGCCCAAGTCTTCATAAGGCCTGCAAGGGCCTAGGTGCCTGCCCCACCCCCTCTTCTGGTCTGACCTCATTTCCCATCACTCTCCCCTCCTTCTTTTTTCTCTAGGTCCCCTTGAAGGAACCAGGCACCTGTCTCCCTCCAGGGAATGCTCCTTTCTAGATAGCTGTGAGGCTCCTTAGCTGTTGAGCTCTCTGCTTAGTATGGATTCTCCAGGAGAACCATCTGGACCACCTTACCCAAGGCTACACACTGAACTCCATCCACCATCCATTCTCCTTAGTCACCTTTTCTTTCTTCCACATCGCTTGTCACTTTTCAACATACTCAACAATTTACTATTTTGTCCTCATTATTTATTCATCTTCCTACTAGAATATAAGCTCCATAAAGCCCAGTGTCTTGTTCTCTAAGGTAGCTCGAGCACCTGGAATCATGTGCCTGGAACAGGGTAAGCAAGCTAATATTTATTGAGGAAGCCAGTCAAGGTGAGTGGTACCCCTCCACGCTATCTGATCACAACATATAACTCATTTACTAACCTCTGGATTTTGGCTTTACTGTTTTCTCTTTTAGCAGTTTTTTTGGTTTGTTTTTAAACCTTGGGATCCTACCGTGAAAAAATTCCATTTTTGCTCATAATGTTTACTTTTTATAGGATTTATTTTAAAATAGGATTTCCCCCCAGTGGTCCATGAAAACATTTAAGTGGCAAAATAAGCTTAAAGCAAAAGCATGAATAACTTCTGTAGTAGAACTCAAGAAATATTTGTTGAATAAATATTGTACACTACACTTTTATTTTCAGGTTGAAATGCAACCTGTGCGTCCACTTTATATTTTTAAAATTTTTTATTCTTTTAGGGCCGCCCTGCATCATACAGAAGTTCTCAGGCTAGGGGTCAAATCAGAGCTACAGCTGCTGGCCTATGCCATAGCCACAGCCATGCAGGATCTGAGCCGTGTCTGCGACCCACACCACAGCTCATGGCAATGCCAGATCCTTAGCCCACTGATCGAGGCCAGGGATCAAACCTGTGTCCTCATGGATACTAGTCAGGTTTGTTACCACTGAGCCACAACAGGAACTCCTGTGTGTCCACTTTAAAGTCTTGAGTCTATAGAGTTTCCATTGTGGCGCAGTAGAAACAAATCCAACTAAGAACCTTGAGATTGTGGGTTCAATCCCTGGCCTCGCCCAGTGGGTTAAGGATCTGGCATTGCCATGAGCTGTGGTATAGGTCGGCAGCTGTAGCTCTGATTTGACCCCTAGCCTGGGAACCTCCATATGCCTTGGGTGCAGCCCTAGAAAAAAAAAAAAAAAGAAAAAATAAATTCTTGATTCTGTAAGTTTACAATTAATAAATAATAGAATTTTAATATCAGTAACACAAGCGTGAGGGAGCTCTCTCTAGCTAGCCATATCATCCATATTAATAAAATAAAGAAGGCCAACCGGACTTATTTTTTTCTTCAGGAACAATGTGACATTAACGGAAATGTAAATATATTACAGTGAGGTACAGTGTAACTTCACATGTCACTTTTGATCCTCACTCCCCTGTGTTTTTCCAAATGTGACCTTTAACCTAGTACTTTATAGTGTTAGTTCTTCAGGGACAAATTGTGAAATTTCAGTCATGTGACCATTGTTTACTCTGTTCTGAATCTTAGGAGATTTGGAGTGAACAGCCTAAAAGTGAGCTCTTTTAAGAATTGGGAAATCATCTCATTGAATTCTTTTTTGTTGTTATAATGCCTGGGATTTTATTATTACTATTTTTTCTTTTTTGGTCACCCTGTGCCATATGGAGTTCCTGGGTCAGGGATCATATTCCAGCTCAAGTTACGACCTATGCCACAGCTATGGCAATGCTGGGTCCTTAACCCACTCGGCTGGGCTGGGGATCAAACCTGCGTCCCAGTGCTCCAGAGATGATGCTAATCCCATTTTGCCATAATGGGTACTTCTCATCAAACTCTTATAGAAATAAAATATAATTATATAAGGGAATTTTTGATCCATCTGTGAACATATTCTCATTAAATTTTTTTTTCTAGGCAGTAGCATTAAAATTACAGTACTAGGAAAAAATTCTGAAAAATAAAAATTTTGTTGGAGTTCCACTAGTTCCCACTGTGGTACAAGGGGATTGGCATGGTCTTGGGGGTGCTGGGACACAAGTTTGATCCTGGGCTCGGCAGAGTGGGTTAAGGATCCAGTGTTGCCACAGCTGTGGCTTAAGTTGAAACTGGGGCTTGGATCTGAACCCTGGCTGGGGAACTCCATGTGCTGTGGGGTGGACAAAAAAGAAAACAAATTTTGTTTTTACTGGAAAAGAGTCCCAGTATTCATATGTGGGACATATATTTGTTTCAAAATAACATATCCTCTTGTGGTTTTAAAGCAATGTACTAGTTAAAGAGATAATTTTAATATTTTGAACAGATAATTGTGTTTTCTTGTGTATTTTTACCAAAGCAGTTGCACCTTATATAGCAAATGTTATGTTAGCACACCTGAAGATTACAGATTGATAAAGATTGCATAACTTAGCTGTGCTCGCTCTTTATTTTATTTTTTGGCGTTACAGCATTCTCTATTTGGAGTGGAAAACTGGGGACACAAAATAAAGTCCTAATACCCACAACAGAAATGAAGAGGAACATTCAAATACACTATCAGAGGACATGCAGCTTACTTTTTTCCCCCCTAAAAAGTTAGATGTAGATTATCCTGTGATTACCACATTTGAAAAAATGGCTCTATATATCATGAAAACTTCCTCAGCTCCTTTAAAGATTCTCATAGTAAAGAGAAAATACAAATAGTCTTTGACTGGATTTGACTACTTTGTTGTTGGCATGGCCCAGCATCAGTTTCTACATCTGTTTGATTTTCATACACAATAAGAAATACATTTGATTTTATGACCCAGCGTGCACACCCACACATGCACGTGTACACACACACACAAGTTCCCTTCTGGGTTAAGATCATAGAATGAATATACACATTTCAGAGTTCCCATCATGGCTCAGGGGAAACGAATCTGACTAGCATCCATGAGGATGCAGGTTTGATCCCTGGCCTTGCCCAGTGGGTTAAGGAACCGATGTTGCCATGAGCTCTGGTGTTAGTCGCAGATGTGGCTTGGATTCTGAGGTTTCTGTGGTTGTGGCATGGGCCAGCAGCTACAGCTCCGATTTGACCCCTAGCCTGGGAACCTCCATATGCCTTGGGTGCAGCCCTAAAAAGACCAAAGCCAAAAAAAAAAAAAAAGAATGAACATGCACATTTAATTTTTTTTTTTTTTGGCCATGCCCATAGCATATGGAAGTTTCTGGAACAGGGACTGAACCCAAGCCACAACAGCAACCCAAACTGCTGCAATGACAACATCAGATCCTTAACCTGCTGCACCGAAAGAGAACTCCTCATACACATCTAATCTTGATCCCTCTGAAAAACTCACTAAATCTATAGTGATGATACTTTTACAAAAGACATAAACCCATAAAAGAACAGAAGAGGAGAGGAGGCAGCAACAACATAATTTTGAAAGTAGGGAAGCAGGTGCACAGGTTAGGCAGCTGACTGGCTGATGCCAGAGAGAAAACTCTATGCCAAGACTGAGAAAAGCCGAGAAACAACACTTGTGATAAGTCAGGAATTGGCAGCATTCAGCACCTGTGGGGATAACAAAGATGAGGAAGACTGGGTGCCATCTGCCCAGTCTTGGGTGTAACTCCTCTCTTCTTCCAGTAGGTGACTGACTAGAGGGCTTCGGATGAGGGGTCATCAGGCATGTGCATTATACCAAAAACCAGGGTGTCAAGTGACTAAGTACAGCCTGAATGCTGAGAGCCCACGGGCACCCATCACCATCATAGCAAATGCAGGAGGACCATTTCAAGGTGGGAGTTTGGAGAAGTACTCTCTAGGGGATCCGATCAGACCAAGAAAAAGAGCTGAAGGTACTGACCCCAGAAATTCCCCAGGAAATGGCTGACCCAGATCAACCTATAGTGAAGGTCAAAATTGATCAGCTTCAAACCAATACTCGGAAGCTCCAGTCACCCTTGTTTTCCACACTTCACTATGAGGAGACATCAAGGTTTACTAAATATCTAAGGAAATCTTCCCATACAAAGAGATCAATGTCAACTAGAAATAAAGGAAAAGAAAGCTTGGTCTTAAAGCAAGATACTGTATCTATGAAACAAAATAGGAAGCTAAACGAGAGGGACGTGGTAAACAACAACAACAAAGAACCTTTGAAATGATAGGTTTAGATGATAAGGTTGGCTGAAACTCCTAGAAAACAGAACAAAAAGACAGAGAGGTGGAAAATGGAAGAGGGAAGAAGAAAGTCGGAGGGCCAGCCCACAAGTCCTGCTGCTAAATAATGCATTTCCATGTGAGACAAAGAGAAAATGAAGAGAGGCGATCATTTAAACAAAACAAAACATTCTAGAACAGAAGGCCATTTGAGACCAGTTTGAAATGATCCCTTGAGTATCCACTACAGTAGATAAAACAGTGAAATGTCCTTTTCTGTCTTCAGTGAGATGTCTGTTTCTTCCTTTTGTCTGTTTTCTAATTCCAGGAATATGGAGTTCCTGGGCTAGGGATCAGATCTAATTTGCAGTAGAGATTTAAGCCGCAGCTGCAAAACCCAATGTGCCAGGCCAGGGATTGAACCTGTGTCCCAACACTCCCAAGACACCGCTGATCCCGTTGCACCACAGCAGGAATGCCTACTGCTGAGTCTTGTCTTCTTTATATATTCTAGAAACTACTCTATGTTGGAACGTGGTTTGCAAATATTTTCATTCAGACTGCAGCTTGTCTTTTCATCTTCTTAATAAGGTAGTTTGCAGAGCAAATGTTTTAAATTTTCATAAAGTTCACTTTGTCAGTTTCCTTTTATGGACTGTATTTCTGGTGCCAAGTCTAAGAACTTTTTGCTTAGCTCTGGATCCTGAAGACTTTCTCTTTTTTTTTTTCTAAAAGTTTTATAGTTTTAAGTTTTATGTTTAGGTCCATGATTCATTTTGCATCAATCTTTATTATTTAACTTTTAAGACGAGGCAAACGTATTATGTTAATAAAATAAAAATTCTTTGAAAAAAAAATCTAAAAGGCTTATGAAATAATATTGCCTCTTACTACTTCTGACATTCTATTTTCTATTCTGTCCTACCCCCTCCCATCCTATCCCATATCTTCCTATCTCATCTTGTTCCATTTCATTAAGAAATTACCAATCATAACTCATTACTTTGATTTCATGACACTATACCGTAGATTGAAAAGTACAGTAGATGCATTTTTCTGCCTGGTGTGCAACCTCAGTTTTACTTTCTTTTCATTATTTCTTCTTTTCTAACTTCTCCATCATCAGTTCCATCTCAGATGTTTTAAGAAAAAATCACCTACTTCTCTTTGGCACAAAAGATAAAAACTCTTTTTTCCTAAGAGGTTTCTTACCTGCTCCCTTTTCATGTGCCTTCCTGCCAGGTGGCACACAGAAATGTGCGCCATCTGCAACTTATGTGAATTAAGAGTCCTACGTATAAGGGAGGGCACAGGGCGGTTCAGCACAAGCTAAAATATTTGAAGCCTGGGCAAATGAGAGATACTCTTGTCACTTTCCCTTTAAAGTTCTGTAACTGTTTACAGTCACTTCGAAATAGAACACCATGTCCCTAACCTTCACAAAACTACATTCTTGGTAACTCCCTAAAATATGATGTATCTCAACTTTCAGTACAAACTTAGCACACGGCTGATTATTCCAAGGCAGGTAAAACAGACACAGTGCCTGCCGACCACAGGAAACTGTGTTGTTGAGAAATTCAATCAAAATGGTAATCCAAGTGTGTTTACCTACTATACTAACCAGCGCTCCTGCAATTAGGAAAATTTGAATTTTATTGTGTTTCTTCTCAAGTTTGCTAATTAGCAACATTCAGGAATACTAATGCACAGTAATGAGGGATCTATTTTGTAAGATACTACTGTACTTGAGCATTTTCTCTGAAGATCAAAGATCCCACTTACACTGATTGAGTAGATAATTCATGCATTATCAGCATCTTAAATTATGTTAATTATGATATGAATTTCTCTAAGTTCTCTATTAGGGACTGTCAATTAACCTTACTTACTAGCTAGCAGAATGCTGGCAAAATTTCATGGAATAGTTCTTGACACAATTAAAAGGAGTCTTTCTGTTTTGAGTGATGCAATGAAGCACTGGAGAGTTTTCAAAAACAATCAATAGGGTTCCTCTTGCTACAATTGCTGATCACATTGTAACAGTGCCTAGTAGCTGCCTATAAAGTGAAGGGGAAAAAGTACTTTAAAAAATTCTTCTTTTTAATTGTGTAGGTTACTATATTCACCACCTTTATTCAAATGGGAACACTGGAGTATTTTTTTTTATACTTCTTTTAAGATGACTGCAACTCTAAGGTAATATAAGAGTTTCATATCTTCTTAAAAATCACTCAAATACCCAGGTTTACTGAATTTCTCAGCATTCAGTGATTCGGCAACAAATACTTTTAATAATGTTATACTCTCATTGTGTGGGGCTTTTCATAATCCTAAAGCAATTTCTATCACTAAGATGCAATGAATTAATTTCTGAATAACTAAATAGTAAATCATTTATTTGCTCACTATTAATTATTCATTCACAATAAATATTTTCTTTTCTTTTTTTTTTTTCTTTTTGCTATTTGTTTGGGCCGCTCCCGCGGCACATGGAGGTTCCCAGGCTAGGGGTCCAATCGGAGCTGTAGCCGCCAGCCTAGGCCAGAGCCACAGCAACGCGGGATCCAAGCCACGTCTGTAACCTACACCACAGCTCACGGCAATGCCAGATCGTTAACCCACTGAGCAAGGGCAGGGACCGAACCCGCAACCTCATGGTTCCTAGTCGGATTTATTAACCACTGCACCACGACGGGAACTCCCAACAACAAATATTTTCTAAACAACTATTATGTGCCATGTACTGTACAGTTATGGAGTAAATCAATGCCTCTCTTCTGGAACACATGAATTATTTTTATCATCTTTAATAAAGGCACTGATCCATTATTAAAAAAATAGTCTGATATATAATAAGGATGACTTCATTCTTAATGCGATTATATAAGTTATTTAATAGGAAGACTCCAAAAACATACTCTAAGGAATAAAGAAATAAAGTTTGTGTGAACGTATAACTTGTAAACTTCCATGTACCATTGAGAGAAATTGTGACCAAGTACTGGAAGAAAGATGAAAACATGCAAATTAATCAAGCCCGGGACTTTAACTCATTATAATTAATGTAGAAATTAGCATTAACGAATTAACAAGTAATAACAATACAGCCAATGTACTGAGTACCCACTCTGTGTGGGGCATTGTACAAGAATATCACACACATTATATCTTGCTAGTACACAAACAACCCTATTAGGGAGACCTTATTCCTGATACTTTAAAGAGAGAGAGAATGAACTAAAGTACAGGGAAGTTAAGTTACTAGCCTCATCTCACTCAACCTCATGGGGGAAGTAAGATTTGAAAAAAGTTCCCTTTTATTCCAGAACTATGTTCTTAACCACTCTGTTGGATTAATTTAATTCTTATGAATTTTTTTAACTCATTATACTCAATTGAAAACAAAGACATAAAACAACGAGGTCCTGTAGAGCACAGGGAACTATATTCAATATCCTATGATAAATCATAATGGGAAATAATATGAAAAAGAAAAATATATATTTGAATCATTATGCTGTAAGCAGAAATTAACACAACATTGTATATCAACTATACTTCAATAAAATAAATTAACAAAAAACTCTGGAAGTAAGGTCAAATATGTATTTTTTATATCACACACATACATACACATACACATAAGAAAGAACTCACGGCTTCGTGAAAATATTTTTTCTCATATACACACACACATACAGCCAACGTTAGTATTCTTTTGCAGTTCCACCAGTAAGTCATCTCAATGTTTGCAATAATAACAAGGCAAATTCATAGTCTATTAGGACTTTATTAAAACGAATGTTCCGGAAACCCTAGCAAAGTCAAGTGATCATAAGAAAGCAAAGGCCTACCACATGCAGATAACTGAGACAGTTGCAGGTCTGTGTCTTGTGGCATCATCTCAGATGACTTCCTCGCACAGTAAAATATCTGAACTAAGTCAAATTAGTAGAGACCGATGAATGGCTATTGCCTTTCTATACTGAGATAGAGAGCACTTCAGTTTAAGGAGAAACATTCTGAATCAAGGGCAGAGTGACTTAAAAGAACTTGCTTAATCTTATCTCCAAAAAGATGAGCTCAGTCATTGTTTACAGTGGCACAACAAACTGTGGAATTACAAATCTGCATTATTCATTAACCAAATCTGTTGGGGAATTCGAAATTGACCTGGTAAACTATTCCCCAACTTTCAATTCTTATTAGGCTAGCAGTGATACTGCCAGGAAACGCCAGTGTGTCAATCTGGATACCATTTGGATGAGCTTGGCCAAGTTTATGTGCGGCTCTCAAAAAATAATGGGAATTACTGATGTGTTACCCTGACTCTTGAAGGGATGGGAAAGAATATTTGCAGTGTCTATAATGACTAGTGGGGGCTTGGCATGAGCAAATTTATCATATTAATTGAAACAGAAGATAACAAATCATTGAACTAACACTAAACTTACGGCTGATTTATTCCAAATTTCATTCATTCACTCATTAGCGATATGACTTAAGTGAAAGAAACCTGCTTCACAGCATGGTAGAATATAAAGAGCTCTGGATTTATACCTAAGTGCAATTTCAAACCCCAGCTCCTGTGTTTAAACTGAGCTACGTGGGCAAGTTATTTACATTTTCTGGGTCTCAATTTTCTTATCTGCAAAACGGCTGTGTGGGTGTTGAATGAACCAACAGATGGAAAATGCCTAGTCAACGCCTGGCACACATTAGGTGCTAACAATGCTGTCTTCCTTCCTTTTCCTTCTTAAGCTCTGGAAGTGAAGGAAACTACAGGGAGGAATATAAAATGAATCAGACATCGACACTGTGTTTCTAGAACCAGTAAGATGTGGCACATAATAAGATGAACATGCTATAAGTGATTGGTGTGGTGGGTGGCGACACTGGCCACCATTCTTGCTGCTTCTCACCTGAAGTGCTGGAGCCTCTTCCCAAACTTCACATTAGGGGCTGTTCTGCTGATTTGCTTCAACCAACAGAACGCAGTGGATGTTACTCTGTGGACGTCTGAGCCTAAACCTCAACAGACCTTGCAGGTTCAGCTCTTATTCTTGTAATAGGGAGAAACAAACCTGACTCCATATTAGATCTGTTTATTTTGTTTTAACCTTTGTGTTCTATTGTTTTGCTTTAGTTCAGAATGTATAGCCTGAAATAGACAGGAGAGCCCATTCTCAAAGCTCTGACCTTTAAGGGTCTAACACATTTCCATTCAAATAAAAAGCTGCAGAATAGAGAATAACATTCGTCTTGTTAGATGTTTACAGGTACATGGAGACCTGATCTATATGTGTACAGCTGCAAAAATAAAGGATTCTTACACCAAGAGGTTTGCAACAATCAACCACCCTCTCACTTTGCCTTTAAATATGCTTTGCTGAAACCCCTTAGGGAGTCTGGGGTTCTTAGGGGCACGAGCCACCTGTCTCCTTACATGGCTCTGCAATAAACCTTCTCTGCTCCAAACTTGGATGTTTCGGTATTGTCTGGCCTCATTGTGTGTTGGGAACTTGCTTTGGTAACATTCTCTCAGGAACCCACCACCACCAGGCGAATTGGCACAAACTGCTGGAGGCTGGGGGACAGCACGGAGTGGAGATGGGTCAGCCAGCTGAGGCCTCCGGAGGCCACCCAGCAGCTGATCACAAGTATATGGGTGAGTTCAGCTGTGGCCAGAAGAAGTGCCCAACAAAAGTGCAGGCTGGAAAATGGTTACTGTTTTAAACAACTAAATCTGGGGGAGGGGACAGCTTTGCCTGAACAGATAAGTGATACAAATGCAAGATGATGTGAGGTCATGACATCTTTCAACAAAACACAAAATCATGGGAACACAGGTTCAAAACAATTTGGGGAAAGATTAGTCACTGGCTCTGACAGAATGATGTGGTATACCAATTGCTACTGCATAAGATTAATGAAAGATGCAAATCTCTCACCAGGGGGAATTAAGGGTTTCATGTGCAAATGAATCTTTGTGATCGGAGGTACAGAGATTAATTTTCCCCAGGCAATATTCTTCTGAGTTTTCTATATTTTCAGGGTTTAGAAACTATTGTTATACATTGTACATGGCAACAGAGGAAAAAGATGGCAAGAGAAGAAAAGCTGGCAAAAACTAGATGCTGAAAGTAAAATAAAAGGAATGTAGAACAATGTGAGTTTCATTCTACAGAGAACAGAAAGCAAAGCTGGATAACCTGTCTTTTTCTGGGGTCAGCCACCGACTGCAGAGAAAGGATCCTGGCCTCTCTCTAACCTGTTTTCCCTTTTCCTTCCTGCCTTCCTCCGTCCTTTCCTTCTTTCCTTCCTTCCTTTCTTCTTTCTTTTTCTTTCTTCCCTCCCTTTTTTCTTTCCCTCCCTCCCTTCCTTCCTTCCCTCCTTCCTTCATCTTTCTTCTTTCCCTTTTTTCTTTCCCTCCCTTTCTTCCCTCCTTCCTTTCCTTCCTTCTTCTGAGTACAGCACTCCATGAGAGCAATTAAATATAATTTAAAAATTGTGTCATATTGGTTTCTTTTTATGGAGCAGACAACTAAGTGTGCCTTTGAAGGAAACTGTTTGAAATAAATGAATGAAAGGTCACTATGCATCTGAAAAGTGCTTCCCTTATATATAAGCTAAATTCTGTGATTTGTGTCATGGCTAACTCTGAGCTCATTGTATACAAATTTTAGAGGCCACCCACAGGTCGTTTCTGAGGAGGGTGAAGGTGGCAGGTGAAGAAGATGCCTTTCCACTCAGATCCCATCAATACTGTAACTGGAGGTGGGGCTGGTGGTAAAATTTACAGACAAATGGATCACGGCTGCTCACTTTGTCCCCTGTAGTGCAAAATGCTGGCCCTGGGCAGTACCCTTAATACTTATTGACTAGAATGGAAATCCACTGGTTGAAAGCTTCGCCCGCTCTGCGAATGCTCTGCTATGGGGCACACACGCCCTCTGGATGATGGGTAGGCACGCTTGCCACACTTCTCAGGAAAATGCAGATGACAGTGGCAAGGGACAAGAGTGCGACAGCATTCCTCAGCCAACACTTCTCTCTCTCTTCTACTTTTCAGGGAGGATGAAAGCTGGTGGGTAAGGAAGAGCCAGAAGAGCAGCTACAGAAACCTGTGTTTATTAGGAAATTTCTTTGGGGTTGCCTGGCTTGATCTCCTAAGGGCCTGGAGGTCCCTGAGTGTTGAGGACCTGAGTGTAGCAGAGAGGCTTCCAAGGACAGACTCTATTCCCTTGGTGTGGGGTCTCTCACCTCTGGACCATCATGCCACTGAGCTAGAAGCTGGTATTCAAACTTACCAAGTTACCAAGAACATCTCTCCAATCTCCTGAAGCAGCTACAGAAGGGCTGCACATTGTAAAAGAGTGACCTCTGAGGGAGAGGTTATAACACTTTGCTCTTGCTCCTGACTGGCTGCTTTCCTGCTTCCTCATTTTCTTTTCTTTTCTGTCACACTAACCAAATGGTCCAATATTACTTTTAAAAGACGGCACCAAGAGTGGAATATAACATTCTCTAATAACATATATGGGAAAATAATCTGAAGAAGGATAGATATATGTATATGTATAACTTTGCTGTGCATCCAAAACTAATACAATACTGTAAATCAGCTCTACTCCAATATAAAATAAAAATTTTAAATAAGGGAATGATACCCACTTAAAGAGAATGGAATATAATAGTCTAGCTGTAATGCGACCAAGGTTGATCCAGGACGTGATTTTTTAAAACAAATATAATACATAGGATACCGGACATGAAATGGTTAGACTGGAGATCACGAACCCAAATGCCTTTAGAAGGAGGCAGGTAATGCTTGGAAGAGATGGGGAGCTGGTGGTTGGGGTACCTGGAAAGACAACAGGGAGTGGTGGAAATCTGTTACCTAAAAGAGATGCCCAAGGCACCTGCGGTGCGTGCTGCTAAGATGGTCCCCAGTGATCCCACAGCCTGGTACTTGACCCCCTGTACAGTCCCCTGATACACTGTCCAAGGGGCAGTTTGTGTGGCCCCCAACAGATGGAGGAAGTGATGAGAAGTTAGGTTATAAATACGGCAGCTTCCGTCTTGGGTACTCTGCCAGCTGCATATTATGAGGATATTCAGGCCACAATGGAGTGGCTGATGGGGGCGTGGAAATGAGGCTGGCAGCAAATGCTTGAGTGAGCTTGTAAACAGATCCTTCTCTAGTTGAGCCTTGAGATGATGCTGTGCTCTGCCACAGCGGAACTGCAACCCCATGAGAGGCTCTAAGCCAGAATCACCCTGCCAAGCCACTGCCAGATTCCTGACCTCAGGATTATAAGCGTCTATTATTTTAAACCAGTAAGTTTGGGGCAAATTGTGATGTAACAATAGATAACTAATACAGCACTCTAATTCATGTCACGGCATCAACAGACACACACACACACACACTGCTGTGCTGGTGAAACAAAATTCAGAGCTCCAATTTATATAACTCTTGTTTCTCCATAAAACCTGGATCTGTACAAGGCAGAAAGACATGGCTTAAGGCTGTACTCAGAGGTCATTTGGCAGCTTAGATTCTGCTGGAAGTGAGGAGGTAAAATCTACTCACAATTCATATCTTAAGCAGGGAGCAATTTTTTCCACCAATAGGAACCAAATATAATTTTGCTTATCACTGTAGGGTGATAACACACACTGTGGAAGAACCTAGAGAAATATGGACAGAAATCCTGTTTTATAATACTGAGTACTTGGATTAGCATAGAAAGCCATGGGGATCTCTGGTCCAATCAAAATGGAAATATATTTCCCCAGAATTAAAAACCAGGAATAGGCATTTCACAAAAAGTATTGGAAAAAGCAACCCTTATCAGAAATACAATAAATACGCAATCTCTTAACTATAACCAGAGTCTATAACCAGAGATTGAAAGGTCTCTTCTCCCTAAACCCCCAGTAGAAATAAGAACTCTGGAATACGGAAGTGGATCTCCGGGGACAGGAAGAGTGCAGGACACACAGGAGAAGACCAAACATGCCTTTGACTCTGGCTGAATAAACGAGGAACTTGAGCAACTAAAGGGAGAAGGAACCTATGGATCAGAAGTGAGGCAGTTTCTCCAGGTAACTGTGTTCACCTTTGACTGGGTGAAGAACTGAAAGTGTGTTTCAGAATCCTACTAACCTCTCTGCAGGCTTTTGCACAGAATTATGCTAACACTCAAGATGGGTATAGAATGAACTGTGGACTGTTAACTTCCAGAGTTTAGACCCATCATTCCCAAGAAATCCTTTTATTCTATCATGAAAGAAAACCCTCAGGTTTTGTTTCAAGTGGAGCTCCCAGGAGTGTGCACAGCCCTCAGCCAGGAAGCCCCGCCAGGAACATGTACCTACGGGTTCATCTGAAGCCCTACGGATACCGATTTAACAAGAATTAATTCTGTCAACACGATGCAGAGTCATAATCAGGTAATTTCACAAAGTGCCAAGAAGTATCGTATAGTGTGGAAAATAATAAAGTGTGGCTGCAGCTGGGCCATCCATGTGGAAAGTCAGGAAAAATAATAAGTGCTGTGCTGTGCTGGGCATTTTGTGACAACACCAAAAATGTCCAACTGGGAAGACTGAGAAAAACACAAGGGAAGAAGATGCCATTGGGAAAGCAGTGTAGAAGAGAATCAGTATCAAATGAAAGGCCCATGTGTAGAGATTGGCCAAATAAAAAATGGTGACAGCGTGTGACTGATGCTATTCGGAAGAAAGTTATCCCATGGTGGGCACAGGGGTCGGTCAGTTGAGGCAAGTTGTCTGAACCATTGCACTAAAGTGCTTCCTTTTTGCAGTGTCCCCATTGAGCTTATACTGATGATTTTAAACAAGAGTTTTAGGAGAGGGTCAAGAAGAGGGGTGGGGATGGATTACCATCTCCAAGAGGAGTTGAGGGTTCCACCATCTCAGGCTGTGCCTTTCTTTCTTTCTTGTCTTTTTAGGGTCACACCCACAACAACCTGGACTAGCTGCCAGCCTGCACCACAACCCCAAAAACACCAGATCTGAGCTGTGTCTGTGACCTATACCGCAGATCGTGGCAATGCCAGATACTTAATCCATTGATGAGGCCAGGGATTGAACCCGCACCTTCATGGATACTAGTCAGGTTCATTACCGCTGAGATACGGTTGGAACTCCTCAGGCTATGCATTTCTACTCATGCTAATTTTAGGTTGGTTGTCATTTACCTGAAGGGGAGGAAGAGTCCTGGGCAAGCAGCTTTAGGGGCTGATGAGGAAGCGGTGAGGAGGGTGGCTGCCCAGTTTTCACTTGGCAATGCTGCTGATAGGAAACACACAATCTGGGCTGACTGTTTGGGAGGATGGATCACATCATCTAAATTCAAATTTTTCTCTAGGTTTTCCTTTACCCACTTTTTCCTTGACTTGAAATACAAGGAGTTAGGCCAGTCTGTGCTCAATGCCTCATGGAGATTATGTGACGAAAGAAAGGAGGAAAAAATGATTTTTTTTTTGTGGTCTTTTTAGGGCCGCACGTGTTGCATATGGAAGTTCCCAGGCTAGGGGTTGAATAGGAGCTACAGCTGCTGGCCTACACCACAGCCACAGCAAAGCAGGATCCGAGCCACATCTTCCACCTACACTGCCTCTCACAGCAATGCTGGATCCTTGACCCACTGAGAGAGGCCAGGGATCCAACCCACATCCTTTCTCAGGATACTAGTCAGATTCATTTCTGCTGCACCACAATGGGAACTCTCCCGCAAATCCTTTCAAATCTATCCAGTTACACCTCCTGCCTTACCCCTTGACCTCCGAGCTGCAGGAGGTCTGGACCCAGATCCAGGTGCTGGAGACTGACTGGTGACTACACTGCTCATTCGTTCTCCTCACCAGTCAGCATTTCAGCAGGGACCCAATTCTGCAATGTAAGACATGAATGGATGGTTTTCCCCACATTAAGAAGAAATACCAACATAGGATGGTCCCCTGTTTGCTTCTCAAGGTATCATGTGTGGATAGGATGCTGGTTGCCATCTTGCTCCCAGCCCGAGAAGGAGGCAGGCACACAGCTGCGCTGTCAGAAGGTGGCTCACAAGAGAACTCTAGAGAAGGGAAGCCTGGGCACCTGTGTTCCTTGCTCTGACCTTCTTTTCTTGTTGCATTACTATTTCATTATTGCTTAAGGTAACTGAAGCTGCTTCTCTTGTGCTCTGCAGTCAAGCGCATCCTAACTGGTCCACTGGCTGAGGGGAGAAGGAAAGTGGAAGAGGAATGAGAGAAGAGACAGCAGCAGTACCTGGAACAAGGGAACCGGCCTCAAGGCACCCCTACGATTGGAAGGTGTTTTGCGTCTTTTGCCCAGCCTCTGCTCAGGTGAGCCCCACACATCTCCTGCACCCAGGGTGTGCCAGTCCTTCTCATAAACAAGCCAGCACGAGCCCTGAGGATTACCTAGAAGAGTGGATGTGTTACCCTTGAGCAGAAACAATGATCAACATGTTAACAATATAGAATGTGAGAGAGATTTTTTAAAGCTCTACAGGGTGGAGTCACCTTCTTATCTTTGTTGAGATGACTGCAACTCTTCAGGGTGTTCCCAGTAGAGCCTCTTTGATAGCAAATTAGTCTCCAGAAACCTGGACTTGCCCCAGAGCTCCCTTAATTTCATTCTTTGGGTTCTGGCTGCCTGGTGTTCCTCTGCCACGTTGCTTCTGCCACATTCCATGTGCTCATCTGTGTGAGAGCTGTCCATCTCCTGATACCATGTTTAGTATCTTGAAACAGACCTCAGATGGCCTTATGGTTTGCCTCCCTCTTTGGGTAAACAGACACAGACCAGATGGCTATTATCCTGAGCCTCTTCCAGATACATGATCAACATGGAGAAGGGTCAGCTAAAGGCCATCTCCCCAGTTTGCCTAACCTTCCAATCTGGCTGTCTTTGAAGATGATGCAGTTTAGAGGTTTGGCAGCTAAGGGCTGGGAGAGAGATGGGATGGACCAGTGGCAAGGTCAAATGGTTTCTAACAGAAGAGGATCTGACCAAAGGAAGATGGAAGAGTAAGAGTGGGTAGAAAGGAGAAATGAAAGATGCTTAGAGGGAATGACATGACATCTGAGGGCAGATGTGAATGTGTCCTACAGGAGGCCTGTGAAATCAGACTGTCTGGATGTGGGCTGTGGCTCCTGTGTTTATAGCTGTGAGATTCTGGGCAAGTCATTTAGCTTCCAGTCTTGGTTTCCTCATTCATAAAATGGGGATAATAAGATGTATCCTTGGGAGTTCCTGTCATGGCTCAGTGATTAACGAATCTGACTAGGAACCATGAGGTTGCAGGTTTGATCCCTGGCCTTGCTCAGTGGGTTGACGATCCGGTGTTCCTGTGAGCTGTGGTGTAGGTTGCAGACGCGGCTCAGATCCCATGTTGCTGTGGCTCTGGTGTAGGCTGCCGCTACAGCTCCGATTGGACCCCTAGCCTGGGAACCTCCATATGCCATGGGAGCGGCCCTAGAAAAGGCAGAAAGACAAAACAAACAAAGAAACAAACAAACAAAAACAACAACCAAAAAACATGCATCCTTCATAGGGGTATTGGAAGAATTAAATGAAACCACAGAGGTAAAACATTAGAACAATTCTGGCCAATAAATGCTACTTTTATCATTACTATTCTCATATCTTGAGATACAAATACCATTCTAAACCCACTTAATTTCTTTTCATTTCCTTTGCTTTTTAGGGCCATACCTGTGGCACATGGACATTCCTGGGCAAGGGGGTCAAACTGGAGCTGCAGCCTCTGGCCTATGCCACAGCCACAGCAACATGGGATCTGAGTTGCATCTGTGAACTACACCACAGTTTGTGACAATGCTGGATCCTTAATTCACTGAGCAAGGACAGGGATCAAACCCTCATCCTCAGGGAGACAACGTCAGGTTCTTAACCCACTGAACTGCAATGGGAACTCCTTAATTTTGTTTTTAAAGTAAAAATTGTAGGAGTTTCCATCACGGCTCAGCAGAAACAAATCTGACTAGCGTTCATGAACATGCAGGTTTGATCCCTGGTCTTGCTCAGTGGGTTATGGATCTGGCATTGCCATGAACTATGGTGTAGGTTGCAGATGTGGCTTGGATTCTGCGTTGCTGTGGCTGTGGCATAGGTCAGCGGCTATAGCTCTGATTGACTCCTAGACTGGGAATCTCCATATGCCATGGGTGTGGTCCTAAAAAGACAAAAGACCAAAAAAAAAAAAAAAGAAAACTGCACCTATCAAAAGTGTATACCATGATGACCTGATGCACATATACACAGTGAAATGAAACTGTGAAATTATATGATGGTCTATTACTCATCCTTAAAAAGAAAGAAATCCTGCCACTTGCAACAACATGGATGAACATGGAGGGCAGTACTATATATCATTTTCTATGGGTAATAACAAGCCAGACATAGAAAAGAAAAAATATGCATGATCACATTCATTACTTGTGGATTCTAAAAAAAATTATATCCTACCTTCTTTTCGAGATAATATGAAGAAGCTTAAATACTATTGATTGACTAAAGGAACATTTCTATCTCTAATTATTGGATTTATAAACTAAAAATACTATCAGTATAATATTGTCAAAATAAATCTGCCATGGCAATACCAGTCTAGACTCTTACAGTTTACTTTCTTCCTTATGTTATTTGTAAATTTCTGGTATCAATATCTGCCTAGTACTTTCCACTTCTCGGTACATGTGGATTTGGAATTTAAAATTATGTCCTTTTTAAAGTGTAACATGTAAATTTCATCAAAAATTATAGCAAAGAAAAACAACATGGAATACTTAATAACTTTTGTAAGAATCATTAAATTATAAAATAATACCATCTGTGGTAAAGGGCATCAGATTTGGCAGGAATTATTAAAATTTACAGATTAAACTTAAATTTCTTTTGTTTTTCTATTATCTTTCAGTTCCAGGCCCACTGTTTTCCAAGGATAACTTATAAACTTAAAGGCTAGTCTGAATTTCTAATTTTCCTTCTGCTATACATCCACTCTCTCTGAGCTGTTAATGGGCATTGAAATGCCTAAAATGTGTAAAAGGAAAAGAAAAGTAGGAAAAAAGAACTCCAGAAGTGAATGAGCAAATAGATCTAGAATAATTGAGGGTTGGCTGCAGTACTATATATCATTTTCTATGGGTAATAACTGGATTTTGAGAAATACTAAAACTTGGAGAGGCACTATAAATAAACATGTATAAAATGAAGTCAATATTTATTTGATAGCTACTCCAGTTTTTTTTTTTTTTCCCCTGTAAAGAGAGAATTTTTGTTTCCCCAAGATCTAACGATGAGTTAAATCAGAGGTCAAGGTTCTGGGCTATCGGATACAACAAGGAATCAGGAGTCATGATTTCTAGCAGGTGGGCAGCCAACATAGCTACTTCAACAGGAAGCAATCAGGCCTCCTGGCACTTGGGAAACTCAGAACCAACTGAGACAGGCATCAACCAGGGAAAAGCAATTCCTTTCTAATCTAATAGAACTGCACTTGTACAAAATGATATAAGGAATGGATGGTAGGAGACCTTTCCAATTTGTGATTTGGAAGAGAACAGGACTTCTATCTGTCTGACCTCTGAGAAACCTCTGCAGTAACTGAAAATACCGTGATGGATACTGCCAAAATCCAAGAGTCTTTGAAAGATGCTTCCCCCTGGCCAAACATACAAGTGGAATTCATTTTCCATATTCAGAATCCAGATTCTATGCATTTATATTTAGATGTGCTCAGCCAACCATAAGGACTTAACAGCACGGAGGCAAATGTTGCTTGAAGCCCACGCTGAAAGAGTGCGGACACACTGTGGGTAAAGACTGCGTTTCTAGCACGTGTGAACCCAGGGCCAGGGTGAAGATGTGGGCACACTCCCACTGCCTGTGGATACTGTGACCTGGGTTTGCAGGAGCTCTCGTATAGCTGAGTTATTCTTCCCAAATTAATTTGCTGAAATTTTCACCCTCAGTACCTCAGATTTTGAGACAATTAGGTTAAAATGAGGTCATTTGAGTGGGCTCGGTCTAATATGACTAGTGTCCTTATAAGAAGAGGAAATCTGGACACAGACACGTGTAGAGGGAAGATGAAGTGAAGATACAGCGGGAAGGTGGCCATCTACAACCCAAGGGGTTCTCAGACTTGGTGCCTCCAGAATTGTGAGGAAATAAGTGTCTGCTATTTAAGCCACCCAGGCAGTGGCACTTTGTTACGGCAGCCCTACAGCCTAATAGAGTTCTATTCATAGTAGGAGCTATCAAACCTCATTAGACAATCTGTGTCTACACCCAGTGAGAGCTGGCAGCCAGCACTGAGACCAGGAGGCACTCAGCCTAAGGAGAGAGCTTCAGTGGTCATGAGTTAGACCAAGGGCCGGCAGAGTCAGGGGAGGGAAGACGGCAGTGTGTGAAAGGAGGACCCAGTTTTTAATAGAAAATTCTCTTTTGCTTTCTTATCACAAAAGCTTTACATGTGCATTGTAGAAATAATGGTTAATATAGGTGAACAAAATGAAGAAACAAAATATAACTATGATCTTACCACTTGGAGGTGACTGTTCATTCACTGCTTTTTCGTATGAATACAAGAATTTATACACACGCAACCAAAATGGAATAATTTTTTTGTGACTCCTTTTCTATATCAATAATTTTAAATTTATAGCATCATTTCTAATGTCTGATATTTCATTATAGGGATTGTATCCTAGAAATGAAATGGGTGGGTGGGAGGTATCCAAGCTCAGGCATATGTAAAGGCTTTTGATATATATTGCCAACTGTCCTGCCAGAAATAATGCATCCATTTACATTCAGAAAGTCTCTTTTGAGGGCTACATAAAGCCTTGTGACTGGTAACTCTTGACTCAGCTGTTCATGGGCTTTTAGCCAAATTCCTAGGGAGGAACATGTGGAAACCAGAGGACACTGAAAATGTGTGCCACCAGTGACTCAGGACACTCAGGGGCTTGATGGGGATGTCCAGTGCAGGGGAGGGATCAACATGGACTGGGGCCACAATGGGTCAGCAGCTGGGCATGGGGTGTGCAGAGTGGGGAAGTGTGAAGAGGGGTCACAGTGTGCTCCCTTGAGAGTGGGTTGGGGGGCAGCCTGATGATCTCTGAATGGGCTGGCAGGGACCGGGGCTGAGGGAGCCTGGGGTCACTGTGACTATGACCTCTTGTTGATAATTTTATCCTTCAGGCTTTCAGGGCCTGGGAAAATACAGGTTATGCTAGGGAATGAACGCAGAAGGACTGAGAGCCTTTGTGGGTTTTCTGCATTAGTGGAAGATGCTATTTGATTCTGGTGCTTTGCCCAGCATAAGAGCTCCCAGGGGGCATATATAAAAGGGGAGCCAAGCTAATCTTAAATGAAGAAGAAAATGTTTTATTTTATACACATGAAAATTATATGGCACTCAATAAAATGTGTTGGCAAGTAAACTTCTGCCACATAATGTGATAAATAAAATAGGTTAATTCCTCTTGGGAGAAGAACTTGAATTCTAGCTATCATTACATAAGAACTTTCAATAAGAATCTTCCTAAGGAAGATAATCAGTGGTCTCTGATTGAGGGGGCGAACAGAGCGCAGCAGAAAAAAGAAGAGCACCTTCTCTGTGGTCCAGAAAGGTGCTGTCACCCATCTCAACTGTGTTTCAAGGCATTTCCAGATGGTTGGCTTTGGGCCTTGGCCTTGGTCAGACACAACTGTACATCAGGACAGTCCTGTCGATCTGTTATAGACCTGGTCTGAGGAATAATAATACGCTGTAGGTACGACTGAAGAATTAACATGTTGTGTGACGTCCTTGAGATGTAGATTTAGCTGCCAAAGTTGCTTCTGAAAGTAAACTTGTGTTCTGAACACTTGCCCAAGGCAGTGAATAAATTTCCAAGAGAAAAACCCATTATTTCCCTGGGGTTGTTTCCTTCTCTCTGATACCAGGGAGAACTAATTACTTCATCATCTTGCTCACCATAGCTGATCATATAAAGAACAGTTATGGAAAAACAGTGCTTACCATCTATTACTGGTTTTGGCTGGGAACTTTTGAGGCGCAGCGAGGGCCGGAAGCGGGTCCGGTCGTTGAAGCTCCAGCTCTTCTGCACTTTGGTGGGGCTGCCTTCGGCGGTGATGTCTGTGCTTGGGGACCTCCTGTCACCCACCGAGGCTTGTCTGCTCTTAATGCTCTGGCCCCGTGGGCTGGCCATGCGCACGCGCTCCTTAAAGCTGAGCTTCTGACTGTGGACAACAGAGGCACGGGTTATTCCATTTCAAGCAATTTCTTCCACTCCGCTTGGAGGAAACTGTATAGGATCATGAAGTTCAACAAACACGATATTTTTTAGCAAGTAGGGGTATAGTATACTTTTCCCTTATTGAAAATTTGAGCTTTATTGAGTTCGTTTGCATTCATTTCAAGTTAATCTCCTTCTACAGGTATATGCACACCCTTCCTGGATTCGACAAAGGCCTGAGACCAAGCACAGTGGTTTGTGCACAACTACATTGGAAATAACATAGAACGGGTTCGGTGTTCGCTTTAGAAACAGATCTTAGCTTTAACCTCAACTGTGAGTCTTAATAAAGCTATTTTTTTTTAAATTTGGGAGCATATCTCTTTGTAATTGCAAAACCATTTCTACAGAAAAATAGGGATGGCGGCTACACATACACATATATAGACATTCTGCATGCACTTTATATTCCAGGCAAGATTATGGTAGCCGCGAATTCATGCAGTCTCAGAGCGGCTGGCAGCAGTAAACACACAACACTTAACACCACATTCATTCTTGTGAGACAAAAACCACACAAGGTAGAACAGCCCCAACTTACAATGAATGTGATGACTTATTAAGGGAATGGGATGTTATGTTCACTAACACAATTTCCTGCTGTTAAATAGGTTATCGATTTGCTGTGGCAGCTCCTGGTAAATTATAGGTATTCGCATTTGGTTCTCAGATGCCAGCCAGGCCTGAATTGACGTGGGTTGATAAAGGAAGCATTAACAACAGCAGCACAATCTAATGTGTGTCTCTGGGCTTTCCTCATCACACGATGTGGTGTGATGTGCCGGGAAGGGCACTGCAATTAGAGGCCTTGTCTCTAATTTGGAGATAAAAATAGCAACATAGCTGAGGGATTTTTTTTGTGGCGATCAGATAAACTGTATGAAGCTTTGTGGACCTATTTGGTCTGTGTTCTTGTTGCCTTTATAAACTACTGTGTTATTCGTTAGAAAGGGATACTGTTATGGAGGGAGGGGCCCAGGGCTCTTCCGGCCTGACATGAGGAGGGGATGCGTCTGAGGGGGAGTCACTGCCATGAGTGGCTGAGGCCTGCAGGCTGGCTGCAGCCTTTTGTGGGGTGTGAAGGCGGTGTTCCCATAGACCGAATTATCTGAGACCAGGTGGAGGCCTTCTTTTCCACTTACCAAAATGTCCACTGTCCCCAACTTCAGCATGCCAACAGCAAATGCGTTTGGTAGATAAGTGCTTTGTAGCTAACAAGAAAGAGTCACATTTATTTTTCCATGCCTAGCTGCTTAACAAATGAGAGTCTAAAAAGATACCATGTTTTATGTGTTTCAATGAAAATACATCAAATAATGAGCTATGGTGGTCAGAAAGTCCTGGTAACATAAACACGTTGGTCATGCAGCTGACAGCCTACTCTGAAGGGAGACAAAGCCAAGTCCTGCATGACTGGCTGAAGGCACATGCGCAGGACAAGCTGGGTGGGTTTGTGGCAGGCGGGTGGGTTCAAGGGCTCTTTAAAACAATCCCATCAGTCAAAGGCTTTCTCTGTACTTAACAAATGTGTGATTAAGTGGTGGCTTACATTCAACAACAGCAACAATAACATCGTGATACTGCTTCTTCTTAGTCTCAGGCTCGTTCTCCATGTCATCCAAAATCTTCACATTGTTTAAATAAATCCTCAGAGGAACAGTGCTCAAAATGTCTATCTTTTCAAGCATTTTTTTTAATAGTAAAAATTTCAAATATCTTTTCATTTTCATCAAATCTGTTCCATCATCTAAATGCATGATGATCTGGTTTAGAAACGTACCTCTTCACCTTTATTAAGATGAATGAATGGCTTATAGGTGTTCTTTATACTTTAATCCATTACCTTTTCTGGAACTAACAGATGCCAATTACTACAGAAGGTTAGGTTTAGTTACTACCAAATTATTTTCCTCAACTTCAAGATCTCTTTTCTATGCCAACTGAATGAACAGGAAACTGATAAAAATATAAAACTATTTAATATGAAGTTTAGTTTTTTCTCTTTAAAAATTTCAATTGTTAAAAAAGCAAAAAAAAAAATCTAAGGTAGGCATCAGCATTAAATTCACCATGGTGTATTTGCAATAACAGAATATTAAAAAATAATTGTTCCTATAAACTTTTTTTTTTTTTGGCCTTTTTAGGGCCATACCTGAAGCTTATGGAGGTTCCCAGGCTAGGTCCAATCAGAGCTATAGCTGCCAGCCTACACCACAGTCTCAGCAACACGGGATCCAAGTGCATCTGCGACCTATACCACTGCTCACAGCAATGCTGGATCCTTAACCCACTGAGAGAGGCCAGGGATCGAACCTGCGTCCTCCTAAGATGCTAGTCAGGTTTGTTACCTGCTTAGCCACAACTGACAGGAACTCCCTATAAACATATTTCTCAAACTGCCCCATAAGATCTTTAATACTGTCTTTAAGAATTAATGGAAAGTGGAAATAATCATTTTCTTAATCTTAGTACCATTTAAGGCACTTAGGTTGATATAAATGAGTTCTTCCCCTTTTGTCCTTCTACAATACATGAATATTTACCAATGTCTGAAGTTAAAAAAATTCTCAAGAACTATTTTAAAGTGAACTCAAAGTATTACACACTAAATTAGAAAAAAGATGTAATGTTTTCACTCTCTCTTCTGACATAATTGTATGAAAGTTAAGAATAACACACTAATCAGAAATTTTTCCCAGACAAAATTTTCTTTTGCAAGGCAAGGATGGTGTCCTCTTGCACAAAAACCTCGGTTCTATTAATTTTTTCTAGTTCATTTCCCCTTTGGAAGTCAACAGAGCATCTTGTTCAGATGACTATACATGATTAGGTGGCTGTTACTGAAAATACATATTGATTAAAAATATAGACTGTTTGCTAGTCCACTGAAGTTTTCACTATTTTTCGGCTTTGTTATGGTCTCTATGAAAATGATTTTTGAGGAAGATTTATGTAACAGTATTTTTAGGAAGTTGGCCAGAGATAATCCCCAAGAGACAACAACGAGGTCTCTCTCTGGAGAAAGTAACCAAAAGGTTGATGGGGTCATTGATTGTGTGCAGTCCCATGCTCCCAGCTGAGGGCTGCCCTTGGGGAGACTGCACTGCCGCCCTGCAAGGGGGTCTTCTTACCAGATGCACAAGCTACCCAAATGGCCCAGCGTGCAGTCTACGACCGACCGGGTGATCCCTGCCAGGGAACTGTGTGGCATCCTTGCATCCCCACAGGAGTCCTCTGGGACTTAGAATGCTGAGGTTATTGTTGTCCTTAATTAGGGCTTTAGCCCTTCACAGGATAAGCACTCTATGGGTTCTCGCCTCAGGGCCAGTATGGCAAGGGAGCCACGACAATTCAGATCAGCGTTGTCCTGCCACGAGAAGGTGCCGGGCAGGACCCTGCCTGTTTGTCCCTGGGGTGAAGAGTGTCCAAGCAGGCAACAGGCAGGAGGAAAAGGACAAGCGGGTTCGAAACCTCATTCAAGAAGTCCTTAGAAGAGTGAGTCTCTGAGCAGGGCTCAGCTGGGGTGGCGGCGACCTGGTCATGCACCTGAGGTTAGTCGGCATTCTCAAATTTCATGTCAACAGCCGGGATGCTGAGTACCTCTGCTTCCGTGTGGTGTGTATTCTGAAGAGCTTCTGCTTATGACTATAGAACTTACTAGGAATGAGGGAAATAGAGCAGCACATTACTAAGAGTTTCACCATCACACAAGTGCTTAGGGATTTGTTGTCTTTTTTGAAGAACAAAGCCATTGGGCTTCACTGTTCTTCCGATGGAAGTATATAGACTATTTAAACACTAAGTACGAACCGTGTAATTTAATTGTGCTGCTCGAAATAGATCGAGTGCTCTTAATGGTTAAGTAGAAATAACTAGATTTGACATAGGTATTCCAGATGATGGTAGTCTATGTCTCAGCATCTGTTTCATATGAAAATAAGAATATAAATATTTTAGGATATAGAAACCCTTGTAATAAATAACAATGCAATATAGTATAAGTGAGGAAAAATATTCCAGAACTTTCAAAAATAAAATAAATATTTATAGGAATCAATGGAATAGATAACACTCATTGCTTTGAAATTAAAAAAAAGTTCTCGACTGGTAGAAAACACCTGCAGTTGTAGTTAACATAGGTCACCAGTTGTCAGATAGAATACATGTTCCAAAAGAGAGAAGAAAATACTCCCGGTTGCTAGTTTGTAAGAAAAAAGGCATTTTTCTTATTTTAAGTCTTATGATGTGTTTTTAAAAGACTAAATCTTTTCCTTATATGAAAAACGTGAGCAGGAGAGACCATTTTGAAAAAGAAAAATGTTTTTGAAATAACTTAGCATTTTGCCAATAAGGACACAACTTGTCTATGTTGAAAAAAAGGTCAACTTAACTGAGTTTAATTTAACAACACATGCAGATCGTTCATTGCATACAGAGGAAGAAAATATAAATAACAGAAAGGAAATGTAGAAGAAATTATAAGAGTGCACAGCCTTTTCCATCAGTGTTCCAGAATTCTCTCCCGAGAGCCACAATTCTCAAACCTAATAAAGACAACCAGTTCAGGGAAAGAACCTGGTGGATCAAAGACCAAGACATAATGTAATGAGAGAGAGTATCGTTTTTGCTTTAACTTTTAAGACATGTATCTTTATAACAGTCTTAGAAGTACCCCTTAAAGCAACTTCAGAGAGTCTACTAAGAAGTCTGGCAGGGTTCTGTTAATTCTATTAATGCCTTATCAACTGTGTTAAGGCAGTTTAACTATGAAGTAGGCATAGAAACAAGTGTTAAGGAAACAGGATAAGCAGGGGCAGTGAGATTTATAGATAATCCCTAAACCACCTATGGCATGATCTATTCTTGGCCATAAAAACTTAATAGGTAGGAAGAAATAAAATCTTTCTTTCTTTCTCTTTATTTCTTTTTCCTTATAAGATTCTCTATTTTTCCTTTTCTTTTTGTTTTGGCCATGCTAGAGTGTGCGAAAGTTCTCAGGCTAGGGATCAAACCTGAGCCACAGCAGTCTGCTCTGTCACAAGGGAACTTGTAAAATCTTTCTTGTACTATTGTGATAACTGACTCACAACCTAGTCAATCTTGAGGGGCTGACCTTGTCTAGGAGGAAGGTGAGAATATTGGGTGAATCTGGCCAGATGGGCTTACGGGTAAATTTTGTTCTCCAAAAATGACAATTTATACCCAGAGAGTGGTCCAGCTTAAAAAATGAATTGGAAAAATTATTTAATGGGTGATTAATTAGAATAAAATCAATATGCATAATTTACCATTACATGTAAGATTAGAATTGTTTTAGTGGGACGATGGAGGAAAACAAATGAATAATTAAATGATGCTCAAGAAGCTGTATAGAATGTGGTGGAGAGTGCCCTGAATCTACACAGGAAACTCTGAAGTCTCTGGCAGCTTCCACCTTCCCTGAAGACTCACTAATTCTATGAATCTGGGCAAGTTATTTAACTCTTCTGAGTTTCATTATCCTCATTTACCAAGTGGAGGTGACCACACCCACCTCACAGGTTGTTGTAAGAAGGCAGTTCATCTATGTAATGCAATTAGCACAGTCTTGGCGCTCAGAAACATCTCAATTAATTATCACTTCTAGTTAAAAAAAAAAAGTTGTATTTTGTGGCTTCAGGAGAGGAATAAAGCAGGCTCAGTTGAAACTAGTGGTGATTTGCACCTGACCCTGTACCAATGTTCAGTGGAGCTATGTTAAAAAGCTCTTCTGAAGACTGATGATTCGCATTTTTAAAGAAAATGTTTGGATCTGTCACAAACAATGCATAACCATCTTGGACTGGATGTCTTTCCTTAGCCTAAGACACTGCTCAGGAATTAAAAAAAAAAAAAAACCCTAAACCCAGTATAAAAAGAAAATCTTCTCTTTTAACAAGAATATTCTAAAGCAGGGAACACAGTTACCTAAGGGTGTTTATTACTGTGTGTGATGCCTCATTTCATCCTTCAGAGAGAAGCCTGCCCATGGAGGGTCTGATCCACAGCCGCCTCATTCTGAGGCAGCAAGCGCCAGGCACTGGGAAAGGGGCGTTGGCTGCTGTATTAAACTCTTCTACACCGGGGCCACTCCCAGTTCTTAGTACAAGGAAAACCCATGGGGAGGATTTAGGAGATTCCCGGCTCTGAGATAACTGGAAGGTAACAGACTTGGCTGAAGCTCCTCTGGGTTGCTTCTCTGAATCGCCATCAACACATCAAGCAGTCAACAGCTCTGCACTTGGGCCATGTTAATGGGTCTGTCCGAAATGGGTCAAGCCTTCACTAGCAGTATCCTGGACCCAGAACCGCTCTCTTCCAAGGAAGAATTCTCATTATAAATGCATTTGCCTTGGTGCATATTTTGCTTAAGGGCAAATCTGTTGTTTCCTCAGATGTTGCTATTGCTATTACAACAGTCTGTCTGCACTCGTTGTGCAGTGTTACACATTTCATTGCCTGGAACATGGCAAGGGGAAAGCTACAGTAATATTCGAATGTGGGCTTTCACTAATTTCTTTTGGATTATTGAAGTGAATTTAATTTTTCATTTTCTCTCTCTTTATGTTCCTCTTCTTTACCACTTCTGCTGGTGTTTTCTCTCTCTTCACATAGAGTACTTGAGGTCAGGGATGTTTTATTACTTTATCCAAGAAGTATTTGTCGAGCTCATTCACTGCTGTAGTTCACACATGGCAATCTGGTGTGTGTAACCAGGGGACAGAACACTTGAGAGTGTCAGTGTGAAGCGTGAAGTAAGGCAAGCGTGTCAAACAGTAACACAGGGTGTGTTCACGGTAGGTTTTGCCAAATGTCCAATCTCTGTGATTCTCAGTGGCACAGCTCAGTGGTTCTGTACACATTCAAACTTACAGTCTCATTTCCAAGCACGCAGGACACATGTTTGAACATGAAGATCAAGGAATGAAAGCAGTTGGTTGGTACTGGTTTTGAATTTGACAGCTGACTCTGAGGTTCCTGTCTGGACCGAGAGGCAGCAGCTCGATTGTGCCACTTGAGTTCTGTCTGTGCTCTCTGCCTTGGTGACATGTGGAAGAAGTGCAATGACACAGTCAGCCCAAGGTGGCCCCTCACTCAGGACAGCCACAGAGGCTGTATACAAGCAAACACCTGCACAGGATGTACAAATTTCCCCTTTGGAGGATGAATCTAAGACAGGTGACCTGGTTCTCAAGTAGCTGGTGAATTCTTGCCATAGATGGCTCTGCCCTTAGGACTTAGATATAGCTTAATCTTTGAGATAATTTATAAATGGATAGCTCCTGAGATAGACAAACTTTAAATATTGCCGAAGAGACGAAGACAGCTTCTAATACCTATGATTTATTTATTTAATGTATTTATTCAAAAAAAGTTGTCATAACAGGATAGTGGGATTTGCATGGAGTCTAGACACACACAGAAGCACAGCAAGGTCAGGCTTGTTTAGCTTGCCTCTTCCAGGGTCCTTGCAAAGAATGTTTTAAGTCTAATGCCCAGAACCTCTCATTGGGCAGACATCTCTCTCAGGTGGAGAAAAGCAACTCTTCAAGCTACTAAAACCTTTTGGGAATATCACCCAGGAATATCCAATGCCTTTTGCTTTAACTCTATACTTACCACTTAGGAGAAGGTCTTTAATGCCATCCCATGTAGGCTTACCTTACTCTGAAGGAGGGCTGTGTATCCTATGATACCTACCTCCCATCAGAAATCAATGTGTTTATGTTTGGTTTGTAATCTTTTAAAGTGTTAGTTGAGATAATACAGAAATGGATGACCCAGAGACTCATCACATCAAGTGAACTATCAAAATTGATTTCAAGACTGAGTCAATACGTATAGATAACGTCATTAGCATAATAGCACAGAGCTAAAGGAACAATCCCTGGAGCTCTGTTGACCCCCACCCAGAGCCCAATCCTGGGCAGGGGGATGCCTGTGTTTCTTCGTTACTGAAATGAGTGGCAATGACAGGAAAAAGGCTTGTGTTCCTCATGGGAAGGAGTTCTAGGCCCCTGGGATTCTCCTGCAGGTCCTGCCTCTGGCCCTCCTCACCCAGTGCTGGGACCCACTTGGCTCTGTCCTTCAGGGTACTGTCCCCAAGCACGGACCCTTCTTGGCACCCACTAGCCCAGATTAAAATGTTATCTTTTACCTCTGATTCCTTCTAGGTCCAGCTTTCTGTCACTTAATCTGATAAAACATTTCCTTTTAAGGCATGAAAGAATAATCATAAATTATTTGGTTAATTTTCGGGAGGATTATCCTTTTCCTAAAGGATGGGGGACCGTCCTCTTGGATCAGATCACCTGAGTAGACCTCAGCTTACAACGAGATGGAGGTGTTGCAGAGAGGTTTGTCTTACCTCCTGGACAGTGTTCCTTTTGTTAACCCCCCCACCCCACTCCCCAGCCTTAGACACACAATTTCTCATTTTAAAAGGACCCTAGTGATGGGGAGTATATCTTATACTGCTTTATGGGACTTGAATCCTCGGCTAAGACTTTTGTCTGGAAAACAGTACCAAGAAATAACCGAGACCATAGTTATTATTTTTCTCCCAGAATGTTCTATGCCTTGAAGATTGTAAAAAGCAGTGAGGGAGTTAGGGAAAGACAGTTATGCTCCCATGCCCCCCCCTCCAAAAAAAAAACAATATAATAGCAACCTTTGCAGGCCATCTTGTGAAAGGTCACTTTTAATCATCTAGTATTTGTTGATCGATTTTACTCATGAGACACACTGAAAACATCTATTAGGCATCATATTTATCAACAAACACAGAGCAGAACAGAAATCACAAACCTGCTTGATGCTTCCCCTTGTTCTTTCCTTCAGGTGCGTGCAGGCAGAAGAAAAATGATGACAACTGGTGAATACATTTTCAGCACTTGGTAATGACCAAATTGGAGAAGGGGGAATCAAGTACCTTAATTAATCCTTTTCAGGATAGAGCCATAGAAGCAACTGCTTTGTAATGAATTATCCAACTTTCTACCATGTATTCTTTGTGGCATGGATCTGAGACAGCATAATACTTACTTAGCAAAACCAATACTGCCCACATGTAGCCAAAACTATAGACTCTTCATTAGCCAAAGTTTTCCTGGTTAAGGAAAAGGGCATTAGCAAAAGACTCCTAGAATGGTGATGGTTGCACCAAAGCTGGAGTCCCTGTGGCTTTGGCAGACTTTGAGTTTTCTTAATCTGGTTTAGTTTATGTGTGCCTATGGTTTTGTACTTCAATCACTGGTTGAGTTAGACTTTTTTTTTTTTTTTTTTGGTACTGTATGAAGTACAAATTCCCTTGTAGTAAATTAGACACATAGAAAATCTAGTTTAGTGTTGAGTGGTCTGTCTAATAACCAATTTAGCAAATTTGGGTCTACAGATGAGCTGTGGTGTCCTTGGGGAGACATCTCACTATCTTGTGGGTCTTCATTTTCTTATGAATAAACTGAAGGCACTGGGTTATATAATCTCTAAATTCTAATCTCCTAAGGTACCACATGGCATCCTTGGAGTTTGATAATTCTTCACTGCTTCATAAACCATCTGACTCATTTTCTAAAATAACACAATGCAGAGACAAACCAGACCAGGAAGGAGAGTATCCATGCAGGTTTGAGCACCATGGCTCCCCTGCCATGTCCTCTCCAACCCCCACGCCAACAGCTATCATACCATCCTACTCTCTGGGATGAGGTTGTACAGTCAAAGCCTCCCATTGTGTCACTAAAACTAGGGGAGCAAGAGCATATATATTTTTTTTAATTGATAGCAAAACCATTGGTGCTGCTGCTGCTGTTGATAATATAATTTCCTCCTTGATCACTTATTTATTTATTTATTTATTTATTTATTTATTTATTTATTTATTTTTGTCTTTTTGCTATTTCTTTGGGCCGCTCCCGTGGCATATGGAGGTTCCCAGGCTAGGGGTCTAATTGGAGCTGTAGCCACTGGCCTACACCAGAGCCACAGCAACGCGGGATCCGAGCCGCGTCTGAGACCTACACCACAGCTCACGGCAACGCCAGATCCTTAACCCACTGAGCAAGGCCAGGGATCAAACCAGCAACCTCATGGTTCCTAGGCAGATTCGTTAACCACTGCGCCACGACGGGAACTCCTTGATCACCTATTTAAAATTGCAAACCTCAGTGCTCCCCAAATTCCTCCCTTACTTTACTTCTCTCTTCAGCACCTAGCTCACTAGGCTATTACATAGTCTACTTATTTTCACAGTCTCTTCCCAGCATCCCTTGAATGCAGTGGCCCCGGGGCCTGAGTTACTGTTGGCTTTTCTCTTCCACTGCTGCATTCCTGTGCCTGAAACAGTGCCATGACATACAAGGGGGAGCAGAATGTGGCACCCCAAAATCTGGCACCCCAAAATGTGTCTTTTTGCAAAGAGGATAAATTCAGGTTATTTTTAAGAAACAGAAGTCCCATGAAGTTTTTCTTGTTAACTCTCTTAACTGCCTAAAAGAATTTAGATAGAGGACCTGTTCCCAGAATAGAGCTGTCACCAGAGAGGTCTGCAAGGAATATGGGCCAGATGTGGGAAAATTCAGCAGGGCCTGGAGATCAGAGTCCACTCTGTGGTCCAGTGTCTCTGCTGGCTCAGGAACACTTGTTTACCAAACATCTGCTTCTGCTTCTCCTTCTCCACGTGAATTGCCTTCCTCCCTTTTGAAGTCCCAAACCAATTCCTCTAACATCCTCTTTTTTTCTTTAGTTTAAGATGGTATTTAAGGAGAGGGTTTGGGCCTTTTTTGTTACTCAGTTTTTCTGGGTCTTTCTTATGTGGACATGTTGGTTAAACTTTTGTTTGATTTTTCTCCTGTTAGCCTGTCTCATGTCAGTTTAATTATTAGACCAGAAAAAGAACCTATAAAGACAGAGGAAGATTCCTTCCTACCTGATTGTGCCCGATGAGCACTTACTGAATGAATGCATGAGTGAATGGATGATCTTCCCCTTCAAAAATTCTTAAATCCTAAACAGTAGAGGAAATATACTAGGTAATAAGAAGATGTTTTGGTCTATTTCTCACTGTATCACTGTACTCAATAAGTCAGTTAGTTATAAATGTAAAAATATCCCTCTAAGTCAGTGTATATTATTCTTCTCACAAACCTACACACTTGATCCAAGCAGGATTGCTTCTAAAGCAAAGGTTCTGAGCTCGGCTTCAGGGAGTTTGTGAAGACATTAAAATTGTAGGCAAAGTTTTGACTTTTTATGCATTGAATATTTTTCTTGGGAAAGAGTCCATCATTACCATCATGTTCTCAATGGTTTAACAAAGAAAAACAGTAACAAGAACAACAAAGATTAAGAACCACTGCAGTTTGGAAAAATAAAGTACCGCTAAAGGGAGAGGGGCTGGGGCTCCAGGTTCCCACAAGCTTTTCCAGTGAGGGCTGGGCCAGCCTGGGGCTAGATACCTGTTACTCAGTGAGCAGGCTGGGACTCAGAGATTAAGGAGGGCACAGGGAGAGGAGAGGAAAGGGGATGGCTGGTAGCCACAGTGGGAACAAGATGAAGGCAGGTGTTTGCATAAATTCTCCCACTAAAAACAGAGGAAATATCAGAAAAAAAAAAGAGAGAGAGAAGTTAGGTGAATAAAGTAATAGTTTATGCACTGGGAGAATTTGACTCATTATTGAATAGTTTTTCCAGGCTTCACAAAGACTTAATCCAAAAACTGCAAGAAGTAGGAAGCCAAACAATCACATATAATAAAATAATAGCCCACGCTCTTCTGTCACTTGAGAAATTTCTTTTGTTTTTGTTTTTTTTTTTCCCTACTTAGCCTACCTCTTACACATTTACCTAGCAGCCTTCATGCAGACAGACATATAATTTCTATACAGTTTCCATTTTTGATTCATACCCCCACGGAATAAATGGCACAAGAGTTATATTCCTTTTTTGTTTTAAAACACTACAACTTTGACAGAGGCTAATACTCAACAAAGAGGATTTAACTAAATATTAAGATTTAAATGAAATCAGAATTCTCATCCACACAAGCACTCAACCCCATCCATGGGCTCCTGCTAAGGTTCAATCCCCTCAAAATTCCTAGGATTCAGTGAATCGTGCTGACCCAGCTTTGACCTCAACTTCTAGGAGATAGTCCCACAGGAGCTCAGAAGTGACCTTGTCCAGCTCTTGTCCTTCATGTTGTGGACGGGAAACCAAAGCCCCAGGCAGGACAGGAAAGCAATGTGACAGAGGCTGTGAATTAATGACGGACCCACTGCCCCACAGACCCCCTTGGAGCCAGCAAGCCCAGGGAAGAGGCCAGGAAGTTTTCCCCAGCTGACTTCTGCACATTAGTCAGAAGAGCATTCTCTGACTGAGTCACCCTAGTTAGTTGCCTCAAATCCCATGAAGCCACACGGATTAAGCTAGGAAAGGAATAGCAGGTGCTCTAATAGACTAAGTCAACTAAGCCATTTGATAACTTCTGAAAAGCCCAAAGAACTGACCCCTGTAGTCCAACTGCATGATGCACAGAAAGCCTTCCCCTTGACTTACTTGCTTTGGTTGTTTCACTGAGGATTTCTTTAGTTGGACAGTGATTGTGATTTAGTATGTGTTCTGCTCACTGATTTGGAGTCCAGGATTCCAGGACTAAGGATTTTTTGAATAAAAGATGCTGTGGGACCATCAGGGCTATGCTGACCTTTCCAGTTTCCCTCTCCTCCAGGCATGGGGTGGGACTGCCCTTCCCACCCTCTTTGAGCTGAAGATTTGCTTCGGCCAATGAAATGTGGATGGAAGGTGTTACTTTAAGATTTTGAGTGCTAATTCCAAATTGTACTCTGAGTGACCCCATCACCTCACTGTACTCCAGGACTTCTCTTCTTCTGCTACTGATGTTAGTCTGGCCTGCAAGTGAGCACTCAAGGCCGACCCTGTAAGGGGCTCCAGCTAAGAAATGACCTGGAGGGACTTCAGTGTGCAAAGACGTGCTGCTCCCTCAGCACCCCCTCTTGGGGCCAGGTGATGGGACGGTTTTCAACTTTCACTGTTTTTCAAGAGCCAAGGCACTTACCTTTAGAATTCTGGTGTGCTTTATGAAATGAGATATTAGAAATCAGGCTGAAAGAGTAAAAATAAATCTCTAGAAAAGTTTAGGTTCCTTTAACCTTTAAGCCCAATCTGTGGGTGGTGAGTAATGATATTGAATCCATTTAGTTTTTCGCCTGAGTTGCTCCTAAACTGGTTTGATTCTCTCAAAGAGCAACAGGGAATAAGATAAGCCTCAAATAGACCTGTGTGTGTGTGTGTGTGTGTGTGTGGTGTGTGTGTGTGTGTGTGTGTGTGTGTGTGGTTTGTTTACAAACTTGAAGAAACTCGACTACAGCACCGGCTGTCACACTGACACTTACTTGGTGGGGCTGCAGGTGTGCAAGGCCTTCAGGTGCGGCTTCCAGGTTGCAATGGAGACAGATTTCTCGTCGGCTGCATAACTCCGCCAAACGCACTGCACACAGCATATGTGGGGACATGAAACAAACAAACAAAGAGTAAAGGAGACAGAATGGGATGAAAAGGGAGATTATTAAGTTAACACCAATTGAGCGTTTTTTCCTTGTCCCACTTAGCCCTGATAAATGCCTGCGGGGTGAAGATGCTGGCGTTTTCGGCTGTTAAACATATTCTGACACATCAGGAGAATTGCTTGTCAAAACAACTCACGTCAAAAGCAAAAGCACCACAGAGTATAATATAGAGCAGCTCTGGAGCTGCTGGGGAGAAACATCAGAGATGAGCTGCCTGAGTGTGACCACGCATCCTGGGAGCCGACTGAACGTCTTTATCACTATCTGATAGAATGGAGGCAAAGGATCCCTAGAAATCCACAATGCAGGTAGTAAGTTAACTAGAAGACCAGCTAGTAAACTAATGACCCCTTTGGCACGTTAATTATGTAGTGAAGTCCCCCGGGGCTGAACTATGCGATACTTCTAATACTAAAAACGAAAGAAGTGATAATGGGAGGCAGGGCTAAAACAAGGCAGGGCAAAGTGTATCCTCTTGGAAGAGCTTCAGACAGCATGTGAGGATGTCACGCTGGGGGTCTAAGGACACGTTTATAGCTCTTTGATGTAAAACACAAGCTCTGTCCACTTCATGTAGTTATGCCTGAAATACAAAGTATTTCCACGTTATCTTCACAATAAGAGTGTGGATAAAGACCCTTATTTTAGATGAAACTATAAAGGCTCAGATAAATTAAGAGGTCAGCACAAGGCTGGCAGAGGTGAGACATTCTCTCAGGCTGCCTGGCTCCTGGTCTTAGAATCCCTCCACGGTCCTTTGCTGATTCCTTGGTGACTACTGTTGGAAAAGCTCCTCTCTGAACTGTCTGTTTGAGAGATTGCATGAATTTGCTGTCCATAGACATTTTGGGGAATTTCTCCCTTTGCAATAAATCTGCAAACATCTCTAGTGACCATGTGTTTATTCTACTTATTGAGAGGAAACATTTTAATTATAATTCATAAATCAAAACTTTATATTTTGTGTGGCAAATTCATAAACAGGTCAACCCTCTGCCATCTTGCCATCATTTATGTTTTGAAACCTACAATGACAAAAACAGTGATCTAATAATATTCATTTCTCTGAGAATACCACTGAATAAATATGTGCTGAACAAAAAGAGTTGAAATATGACATAACTAATTTGGAAAACTTTGGCAGTATCTATTAAAGCTGAAATATATATACTGAATGATACCACTACACACTCCTACATGTATATTCAATAGATATGCTTACATAAGTTCATCAAAAGATGTATACTATAACCTTCCAAACAGCTCTACTCTTTAACCCTAATATGAATTTTCTTATTTATTTATTTATTGAAGTAGAGTTGGTGTATGTTACAGTTATACAATATAATGATTCAAACTTTTTTTTTTGCTTTTTAGGGCCACACGCATGGCATGTGGAGGTTCCCAGGCTAGGGGTCAAATCAGAGCTGTAGCTGCTGGCCAACAACATAGCCACCAGCAATGCCAGATCCTTAACCCACTGAGCAAGGCCAAGGATCAAACTTGCATCCTCATGGATACTCTCGTTAGACTGGTCAGATTCCTTTCCAATGAGCCACGACAGGAACTCCCTGTTCTACTTTTTTTTTTTTTAAATGATCCACACTTTCTAAAGGTTATACTCCATTCACAGTTATCACGAAATATTGGCTATATTCCCTGTGTTGTACAACATATTCTTGTAGTTTATTTATTTTGTAGTCAATAGTTTGCATCTCTTAATCCCTGGCTCCTATAATAATTCTCCCCTCTTTCCCCTCCACTGGTAACCACTAAGTTGTTAACAGATAGAATCTGTGAATCTAAACAGCACTACTCTTTTTTTTTTTTTTTCCCTGTATTTTTAAGGCCACACCCATGGCACATGGAAGTTTCCAGGCTAGGGGATGAATCCGAGCTGCAGCTGCTGGCCTACACCATAGACACAGCAATACCTGATCCAAGCCGTGTCAGTGACCTACACCACTGCTCATGGCAATGCCAGATCCTTAACCCACTGAGCAAGGCCAGGGACTGAACTTGCATCCTTATAGATACTAGTCAGGTTTGTTATGGCTGAGTCATAATAGGAACTCCTAAATAGCACTATTCTTAATAATCAAAGTTGGAAATGGCCAGACATCTATCAAGAGTATAATAAATTGGTAAGTGCTGGTGTGTTAACGTAACAGAATAGGACACAGTAACAGTACACTGTAACTATAGATAGCAGTATGGATGAACTTTACATGAATAATGCTGAGTGAGAGAAACAAGACACAGAAGAGTGCATATTGTGTGATTCCATCTCCTAAAGACAAACAGCAGGGGAAACTCATCTCTTATTAGAAGGCAGCACAGCAGTTACTCTTGGGGGATAGAAGGTGAGAAAGGATGCATTGCAGGTGCTGGCCATGGTCTGCTCATCTGGGTGTTGGATACACAGGAGTGCCAAGTTGTCTTAGGATATGCGCTGTATTCCCCATGCACCTTGTACTTCAATAAAGTGTTCAAGAACTAACAGAAAAAACTAGAAAAATATAGGAGGACCTGAGGGTTTTTTACATTATTAAGGAAGTTTTAAATAATTGAAGCAGGCTTCCTTGGCTGGAGCCTTGCTCACATGGCTTATATTGATTTAACCTACAAATCTCTGAAAACTTACGATAAGTATCTTGCCATCTAATAGAGAATAAAACAATTATCATCATATCATCCTGAAATGTTAGTTTTTGCAAATATTGTGCAAACACAATCATAGAGTGATTTAGAGTAATCAATAAAAACACATGGGTTTTTACTGCAGTTCCCTCCGCACTGAAGGCCAGAGCCCCTCCAGTGCTATGACAACATACATGGCTACTATCACTTTTCAGAGAAGGTATCATCTATATGAGAACTCAGTTAGTCTGAAAGCAGGATTCATGGAGAACTAAGAAGTACACAGCAGGTCTGGGCATTGTTAGATACCAGTGGAAAAAAATCCAAAAGAACAACACACACACACACAAAATGGGATCAAGACATTACCTACCAATATAAAGAGGACCCTCTTAGAAAATTGAAAATTTTTGTAGTTCCTGTTGTGGCACAGTGGTTAACGAATCTGACTGGGAACCATGAGGTTGCAGGTTCTATCTCTGGCCTTGCTCAGTGGGTTAAGGATCCGGCGTTGCCGTGAGCTGTGTGTGGTGTAGGTCACAGACTCGGCTTGGATCTGACATTGCTGTGGCTCTGGCGTAGGCCAATGGCTACAGCTCCGATTAGACCCCTAGCCTGGGAACCTCCATATGCTGCGGGAGCGGCTCTAGAAAAGGCAAAAAAGAAAAGTGAAAATTTTCTTAACAATGAGACCTGGGTTCTTGCTTTTCTTTTTTTCTATCAAGTCGAGCTCAACAGTTAAGCTCTCATTCCCTTCATTACTCCTCTCCTAAAAATGTCTTGCAAATGGGAGGTACAGAGGAGCAAGCGGCCTCTACCTCAGGGCTGATCCTAGTCAGCAGTCAAAATGGAAGAGGGGAGTATAACTTTATTATTCTTACACCCTAATAACTCTGTCCTGTCCTTAGCTCTCTCTTACCTAATCACTTCTAGTAGCTGAAAGCCAAGGCCATCTCCATGTGATCAAGCAGCTGATGTTTCTATATTTAAAGCTAAAATCACATTGTGGTTGGCAAGAGCAAATGCCCTAATGGACTTCATTTATATGGCACATACACTCCAAAGGATAAGTCAACAGAAACAAAATGAAAGCCAAATTTACCATTCACCATGCTACCCTGGTGCTCAAGGCAGCCGAACAAATTCAAACGCTGGTCTATAATTGGAAGGACAATGTATAATTATGTTTTAGGAGTATTTAGTTTTTATTACCTGGAGTATTACAGCTACGGCACATTCCACCCTTTCTGGAAATTTTAATTTCAGCTGACCATCCAAAGGGGTAATTAATGTGGAACATTTTTTTCAAGGTATAGAATTTAAGAAGCTGGGGAATAAAGAGATTTAGGGTGAAAAACAGCTGTATCTTTCTCTACCTTACTTCTCACTGATTTTTGTTCCTTGGTGGCAACCTCTTCAATTTTTATAGTTTTTGTTTCTGATTTTAAGAATCCTTATTTTTAAAGACTGTTCTCTTAGCTCTTGGATTTTCAATTTTCCTACCATGGAAGGTAATAAGGTAATAACATAGCCATTTATAAACCTTCCTCCCCTGCTCACATCCTACCAAAATTTTTAGTTAAATTTTGTTAACTTTTAGTTAACTTTACATAAGTTTTTAGTTTAGTTAGTTAACACTGCTTAGTGTTTCCATTACTTTGACCTTATAACTATTGTTCCTGGTACTACAATGTGATATACCATTAACTCCCTTTTTCTTCCCCATATAATTTATTTTGGCTTTTCTTGGTGCTAGTATTGCCCTATTGTAATTTACTGGTTTGCCTTTATGTACCTATTAGGAATATAACTCCTGAATTCTGCAACAAAACTCTAAAATTCCGCTAGTCAAGTATGTCTGTCGGTTCTGTTTTGTGTTTCCTTGACAACCTTTGTCCTGGGGTTCTTCAGGCCAGCTCTCCACTCTCAAGCCTCTGTGACTTTGGCCCTGGGACCTCATTTCACCATCATCCTAGAGAATCCCTTTGCTCTTCCCTCCACAGGATCTCTTGTTTTCTGGATGCCACGTCTCTTTTCTTTCTTGGTTCATCTCCTTACTTGGAGGAGTAATTCTATCCAGTAGCTTCTCTCTCTCTTTTAGATTTCAGCTTTAATGAGGTATAACTATAGAATTGTGATATCTTTTACAGAAAATATTTGATAAAATTCAACACCCATTCATGATAAAAACCCTTACTAAAGTGGGTATAGAGGGACTGTATCTCTACATAATAAAAGATATTTATGATAAACCCACAGCCAATAAAATAATGGCAAAAAGCTGAAAGCCTTCCCAGTAAAATCTGGAACAATGATACAAGTATGTCCACTCTCACTATTCTCTTTAACATAGTATTGGAAGTCCTAGTCACAGCAGTCAGAGAAGAAAAAGAAACAAAGGTATTCAAATTGGTAGGGAAGAGGTAAAACTGTCATTATGTGCAGATGACGTGAAACTATATATAGAAACCCTAAGGACTCCATTCAAAAACTACTAGAACTGATAAAAAATTTAGCAAGGTAAGGATATAAGATTAACATGCAGAAATTGGTTGTATTTCTTTACACTAACAATAAAATATCAGAAAGGGAACATAAACAAACCACCCTTTAAAAATTGTATCAAGTTATGACTGGGTCACTTTGCTGTCTAGCAGAAATTGACATAACATTGTAAATTGACTATACTTTAATAAAAAAATTTTAAAATTGCATAAAAAATAGAATACTTAGGAATAAATCTCGCCAAGGAGGCAAAAGACTAATATGCTGAGAACTGTGAAACATTAATAAAGGAATATTATCTGTTGATGGACATTTAGGTTGTTTTAGTGCTGCCACTCTCATCTTTCAGTTTTGGAGAACCTGACTGTAACATTTCTTTGATAAAAATCCCATCCTAAATTTCCCTGAACTCTTTTTGAGATATGTCTGTTAGTTGAATATTTGATCTCCTGGAATTTATTTATTTATTTATTTTTGGTCTTTTTAGGGCTGCACCCATGGCACATGGAGGTTCCCAGGCTAGGGGTCGAATAGGAGCTGTAGCTGTCAGCCTATACCACAGCCACAGCAACGTGGGATCCAAGCCACATCTGCAAACTACACCACAGCTCACGGAAATGCTGGATCCTTAACCCACCGAGGGAGGCCAGGGATTGAACCTGCATCCTCACAGATACCAGTCAGGTTTGTTTCCACTGAGCCACGATGGGAACTCTGATCTCCTGGAATTTTCTTATGTTTATGTTTTATTTTCCACCTCTGTCTTTTTCTCCTATTTTTGGAAAGATTCTCACTATTTTATCTTCTCTTCTGTTTTCTCCTTTTCCTCCTGTTATGTTTTTCACATCTAGGATTTTTTTTTTCTTTCTGAATCTGTCCTTATTCACGACTGAAGCATGACAAAAGACATATAAGCTTTGTGTAAATGGCTCAAGTTTATTTTAGTAGCCTCACTTTAGGGTAACTGGGCAAAGGCTCAGTTATTTTTCTAGTGGAAGCCAAAGTTTCAATATATAATTTGTTTTTTTTGGGGGGGCCAAGTAATTTCCCTATAGAAGCATCTTCTAATTCTTCCCTCAGGAAAATAAGCCCATCGGTCAGTATTCATTTCACAAACTTTCACTTAATTCTACTGTTTCTGTTTCCAGTAAAGCACCTTGGTTCTACCCTGAACTGGTCCAATCTCTCTAAAAGTAAACCCCTCACATGAAACTTTTGAAGTAACTTTAAATGCTAATCCCAAGGCTTCAGTGATGTATATATGAAGATGCAAGTGCTCCTATTTGAAAGGAGTGATGGATTCAGAGTCAAGACACCAGGGATTTGAGTCCTAGCTCTTTCCAGGCTTGTCCTGGGGATCAAGTGACATAATGTATTAGAAACGCTCTGCAAACTAAGAAGCGCTTCACAAGTCTTAGGCATTATTAATAAAGGTGGTGACATCTGGGCAGGTATTCAAAACATTACTGAGAGCTGTCTTCTTTTCCCAGACTGCTCTGCTTGAAAGGAAAAGTTAATTGAAATGAATCATGCAAAGATATTGACACATTTAAATTTGCTGCAAGTTGCTGGGGTTTCAAACTTTTCCCTAAAGCCCTGAAATGTTGGTTAATTTAGTTGTTTTACTGACCAAATGACACAGCAATTTGGGCATCTCTGGTGCCCTTTAGAAAGATAGTGGCTCTGGCTCAAAACAAACGAGATTGCTCAAGGTCTTGATGCTTTGTGTGTTCAGCAAACCAAGGCAGGTTTATTGGGTAAGAAAAAGGGTGGATTGGCAAATGAGGCTTGCTTTTCAATCTAAAGCATCCTTGTTCCCGTCGTGGTGCAGTGGAAGAATCCAACTATGAACCATGAGGTTGCAGGTTCCATCCCTGGCCTTGCTCAGTGGGTTAAGGATCCAGTGTTTCTGTGAGGTGTGCTGTAGATCGCAGATGCAGCTCGATCTGGCATTGCTGTGGCTGTGGTGTAGGCTAGCGGCCACAGCTCTGATTAGACCCCTAGCCTGGGAACCTCGATATGCCACCGGCCCTAAAAAGACAAAAATAAAAAAATAAAAAAAAAGCATCCTTAAAAATAAATTGCTACAACACATAATCAAAGCTTAAAGCCCTGAATTCTGGCAAGGGGTTACGGCAAGAAAAAATGATTAATACACTTCATTATTCTATTATTATTCTTACATCTAATAAATAATTACATTTGGTTAGGGGAACAATTACCTTTTTTTTTTTTTTTTTTTTGCTTTTTAGGGCCACACCCGCGACATATGGAGGTTCACAGGCTAGGGGTCCAGTCGGAGCTACAGCTGCCAGCCTACACCACAGCCACAGCAACACTGGATCTGAGCCATGTCTGTGACCTACACTACAGCTCATGCATGGCAATGCCGGATCCTTAACCCACTGAATGAGGCCAGGGATCAAACGCGCAACCTCAGGGTTCCTGGTCAGATTCATTTCCGCTGAGCCACAACTGGAACTTCAATAATTAACCTTTTAAATAAGTAGATTCTATTTTGATTAATGAAACTATGATTAGATTTTAAAGGTATTCTTGAACACTTCAAGCCTTTCATTTTGTACTCTTTTTTGTTGTTGTTGAGAATAAAACAAAAGTTAAGAGTTTTCAGTTTAAAAAAAATAATGACTTCACTCCACTACTACCGACCTTGGGACGAGTTCAATTACTGATCACAATATATGCCACATCATCCAGTTCCATGAAGTAAAATTGTAGATCTTTAGGTAAAACTATGCAATCAGCCTCTTCACTCTTTATGGGTGACCTCAGAGGAAGGCCTTGCCTTGCTTTGGCTTTGACATATAAATGCATCTGGTCCAAAGATTTGCCACAGGCACAGTAATCTTTTTTTAAGTTCAACTGGAAATTTTTTTTTGTTTAGAAGTTAACAATGACTCATTAAATAAGAAATCTCCCCCTATCATTCTGTACATCTGTCTTCTGCAATAGGATAGCCAATAGCCACAAATGGCTACTGAATACTTGAGACACAGCTAGTGCCACTGAGGAACTGAATTTCTAAATGTCAACAGCCACCTGTAGCTACTGTTAACATACTGGGCAGCACAGCTCTAAGCTCTATATCATCGGGAGGGATACAGGCTCAAGATATTACTCAAAGGGCTCACTGTCAAACAGAACAGCTGATCATCTAGGACGTTTTTGGATAGAGTCCCCCTTCACATCCAGAATTATCAAGGCTCTCTACACAGAAGTGGTCATGATAGGAATGGAGAAGGATAGTTACACAGGTAGTTGTAGAAGTTCCAATAGGGACCACAGACAGAGAAGGAAACTTAGGGAACTCTGGGAGATCACTGTAAGTTAATAATTGCTCAAAAAAAAAAAAAAAAAACCCCATCAAAAGCAGGCTTACTGCAAATAAAAACATGAGATATGCCTCAGTTTATTACCTTTAAGACCAAGGGCAGGAGTTTAAGGACCACCCTTCTGCTGATTTGAATAAGCTCCTTGACAGACCCGATAGGGTCAAATACTCTCTTACTGGTACGAAGGAGGAGCTACTACTGGAAAAAAGAGGAAGAGGTGGTCTTTTCCCACCCCCACTTCCCTTGGATTATAAAAATGTAGCCCATCTAATCCTCGGGTCAGAGTCTCCTTGCCTGCCCACTTGTATCACTTGTAAGCGTCTTATTTTAATAAATCTATTTCTTGCCTATCACTTTGTCTCCCGTTGAATTCCTTCTGTGCTGAGGCACAAGGAAACTAAATCTCAGTAAGTCCAGACACCAGGTGAGTGATTCTAATTTAAAAACTGTGGGTTCAAGTCCCAATCTGGGATCTGGTTAGTTTCAAGTCATAAGTGTTGTCAGTTTCAGTTGTACTTTGAGTATGTGTTGATTGAGAAAATACACAATACGGACAACTAATAAATAATTTAGTAAGTTTTTTTTTTCTTTTCTCTTTAAGGCTGCATCTGCAGCATGTGGAAGTTCCCAGGGTAGGGGTTGAATTGGAGCTGTAGCCACCAGCCTACGCCATAACAACACCAGATCTGAGCCATGTCTGCTACCTACACTACAGCTCACAATAACACGGGATCCTTAACCTAATGGGTGAGGCCAGGGATGGAACCTGCATCCTCATGAATACTAGCTGGGTTCGTTACCACTGAGCCATGACAGGAACTCCTTTAGTAAGGATTTCAAATAAATCTGGACTTTATTCATGTCAACCACATCTCCATATTCCTGAGGGCAAGCAGCCTGGATGTGTGTAAACTGTATTACTGGTTCAGGGCTTGCTGCCGAAACAGATGCAAGGAACCCATAGAATAACTTCTGCAATTCACAGGCTGGGAAACACTGCTCCAGAATTAAAAGATAAATAAAGGGTGATGCAAAGATAAAAACAGTAAGGAGAAAAATGCTTAGAAGTATGGGAACACCTCATAACCAGTTCGGACGTGCCAAACGGTGGAAGGCTCTGTTCGGGGCCTCGGAGTACTTTGTGTGATGCCCCCTTTCATCATGGCGCCATCATTTGGCCTCAGATCTTAAACCCTTACTATCAGGGATTGTTTCCTTCAGGAAAACAAATTTTACTTTCTCTTTAGTCCCCTTTTAAAACCTGGAAATTTAAATAACAGAAACGCTCAGTGGTTTGTATTAGAAGTCATGCCCAAAGGTTTGCTTGTCAGTGGACACAGAGCAGCTTGGTGTAAAAATGAACATCCTCATTGAGTCATCAATACAAACCATCTCCTTCACGAAGTGACTGAAGCCCCTTCTCCCTCTTCTCTCCCTCACTCTGCTTCTGTTGGAGATGCTGCCCATTCCAGCCATAGGTAAAGGCTGAAAGTGGGGTTGTGTAGTGGTTACCAACCCCCCCCCCCAACCCAACCACTTGAACCAACAATGTTCATACTATAATGACAATGTGCTTGTCATTATAGTATGAACCTCAGGTCGTCACCCAAAGACCTCCGCTTTCAAGTTTCAAGTGGATCATCCACTGCCTGGCAGGGAGGGAAGAAACTTCAGATGACATAATTATCTTGTCTATAATTAAATATGAACTCCACAGGATGGATCTAGAGAAAAATACAATTTCTGATTTTTCACCTGTTTCTAGGGTAGTTCAACTCCTCAAAGATATGAAGGGCAAAAAAAGAGAAGCATTCCTTTTAGTGCTGAAGCAAATTCTGAGTTATTGAAAAGAAGATTACATGCCAAACAACCTAAACATTATGAGTCAGCTTCAAATAACATGCTTATTATTTCAGATGCTCAAACACTTATGTATTCCGTGATTCCACCAACTCTTAAAATAAGATAAGGATTTCAGGTTATGGCTCTAGATAGTATTAAAAGTGATCCCACAAGTACTAAACCTCAACCTTCTAAACAAATGTGTTGTCCTTCAGAACACTGGCATACATCTGGCTGCAGAAAGTAACTGCAATGCAGGGAACAAGGCCATGTTCTGCTCCTTCATTTAATGATCAATTATGTTTCACCAAGTAATTCATAGGACATGTTAGGTCATTCCTGGTGCAACTTGACTGCTAACCCCTGGCCAGTCTTGCTGGCATGGTTATTAATCCAAACAAAGCACGGACCATTGACGGAAAATAGATATTATTTTTCTGTTCAGGAGGGGGGAGCACTTGACCAAATTCAAGACTGTCCATTAAATTCCAGCTTCATTTTTAAAAATAGAACAAAAGAGTAGCTCTCCTGAGCAACGAGCACAGAGATTGGAACATGACCCAGAAGCAGTGGCTGAGCCAGATGTTGCCATTTCCCTAGTACACTGACATTTACCTGAATAAGGTTGGCAGCCGGGTTCCTTCTTTTCTCAAAGTGTTTCTGGCGGTGCTGTTCTTGCACTTTTAACGCAAAACCTGAGCCAAGAATGCCCTGGAACAAAATATAAAAATAGGTCTTAAAATTCTTTTCCCCCCAAAGCACCATTAAATAATACAAATATGAAAAAACCCTCTAAAATGAGTCTGAGAAAAGATAAATAGTATGCAACCTGCCCATAAACTTACTACTTATTAAAACAAAGGCTATTTCTTCTATTATAATACCATCAGCCAATGGCAAGTTGTTGGGCAGGAAACAGGGACAACTTCTCTTCTCTAGGAAATCACCAAGCATTGCTATATTCATTTGGAATAATAGGAGGCACCTTAATCCCAAACAAAACAATCACTATTTAAAAACATGTTTTTTGGAGTTCCCACTGTGGCTTAGCAGTAATGAACCCGACCCATATCCATGAGGATTCGGGTTCAATCCCTGGTATCGCTCAGGGGGTTAAGGATCCAGCATTGCCGTGGGCTGCCGTGTAGGTTGCAGATGTGGCTCAGATCCCTCATTGCTGTGGCTGTGGCATAGGCTGACAGTTACAGCTCTGATTCGACCCCTAGCCTGGGAACTTCCATATGCTGCAGGTGTGGCCCTAAAAAGACAAAAAAAAAAAAAAAGTTTTTTGCTGTGGCCTTCTCTGTTGCATTTCTTTATGCTAACGTTAGATAGAATGGTCCTATCCAGTGACAGACAAGGTGGATTTAAAATTTGGGACTGTTAAGGTCTCGCTGATGTGGACATGGGAGTTTTTCCAGCACTTTGATGACACAACTAAATTTTACACTTTCCATGCATGAAATGGAAGGTTTAAAATCTGTTCTACTTTAACACTCTGTGATGCTATAAATCTACACCTTCCAAAGGCAAGTAAAAGTAGGGAAGGACAGTTGTCCCAATGAGACAAACAGACACCCAATTCTGAATTCATAGAAAGTTTTCCATTTTGCCTGTTTGTACAATAAAGACAAGAGCATGGGTTACTGCTGGGCACATTTCTATTTTCCTGAGTCTTAATCCCACACTTTGAGCCTTCCTCACCTTTTTGATTCTGGCTTACCTATACAGATTTGGGGGTTGGTAAGATTAGCATGGTCTGTCTTTGTTTATATTAGTTTGTATTAGTTTTTTGGCAGGTTTGCTTCCTTCTACTTATCATCTCAATCTGCCAAAATGCCCCTCTTTTCAGTTTGCTTTGGTCTAAATTTGTGGTCTCAAGATGCTTCCTCTTAGTCCTGAGTTGAGGTTGGCTTTTGGAATTTGCTAAATTCGGTCTCCAGGCTTTGTCTGTATGTCTCCACTTCATTGATGTGGGACATGGCACTCCTCTGCTTTCAGGTCTGGGATTGTACTTGCTAGCTATAAATTATTAGCTTTTTATTAAACTTTAAGGAGTCTACCTCTTAGGTTAGAGAAGTATATCTTCTAAGCTCTCAGACAGTATTTGCCACAGGTAAGGAACTGTAATTTTTCTTTTTTTATATATTTTTGAAGTCGCTCAAAGACAGTATAGGCTGCCTGGGGTGAGGGTGAGGGGATGTCTCTTGCCCTTGGGAGGTGTTAAGTCTCCGTTGTTGACAACTTGGCTAGGATATTTTGGGGCTCTAGATAACCTTTAACCTTCCTTCTTATCTTGAGATTCCACAATTCTGAGTACCTCTGTGACAATAACCAGAAAATAAATAGTACATTTATGCTTAAAATACAGCTATAGGATAATACTATCACTACTAGTGAGCAATGACTGATTCCATCACCAGTCAGGACGAATGACTGTACCATGAAATTAGAAATGATGCCAGAAAGGCTGTGGCCCGTCTCTTTCTCAGTCTCCTGCTGCCTGAGATTTTTAATCTTATACAGGTTGGGATAGGACAAACTGATCTGTGTGAAAGACTGGTCTGTCAGATCTTATTTGTAGATTTAAACATTTGCCTCCATTTATAGGTATAAAAATGGCCATCCATTTCCAAATCCAAATCAAGTCTAGTCATTCATAACTCCTAAAATTTTTTTCTGCTTCTTAAGATCATTTAGGAAAAATTTATTTATTTTCCTCTTAATGTCATTTTTCATGAGGTTTAAACATGTAGGAGACTATAAACTAGTAGAATTTACACCATAATATGTATATTCTTTATATTAGATGCCTCTATGTGGATAATCCACTCATATGAAGCATAATTTAGATTTCGTAGACATTGAATTAACAGCAATCACTATCATTATGTAAATATGAGGTTCAGAGTTAAATCTGTTTTGGAAAATGAAGACGGGCCTTAACATAGCGCAAACTTAGCACCTGCCAAACAAACTAAAATGTGGTGAGAATCACATTGGCATTGCTTGGAAACATATACTAGTAGATGGCAAATGTTTGCTGCACGTCTCTTGAGCCAGACTGTACATTACAACCGTTATTACACCAGGCCTGCTCATCGTCTTACTATGGCTCCATTCCAATCCCCTCCCACCTCCCTGAGTACACGGCTCAGAAACATAAATAGAACTCTGTTAACATAAAGTCTATTATATTATATATATGTGTATCCTGTAAGTTATATAAATCTATATAAATATAACTTACATGCTATTCCTTGAAATATTGATGCCAACAGATACAAATTCTTAGAACTCGAGTTTGAATTCATTTCCTAAGATCAGGTAACTTAAATTTTTAGGTTTTAAGTTTTAGTATTATGCTGAGAAGTGCTACATAAACACCAAATAGAAAGAAAACGTGTCTTGGTAAATTTTTAAAATATTTATCCCTTGTTATCCTCCAGATTAAAAGCACATATCTGTACCCACCCTTTAACTGGAGGGAAGGGAGCATCCTCTGGTGGAGAAGGGACTGCCCCTCAGGGTGTTGATGGCTTCTTGGCCAATTGAGGTGGCAGCCTCAGGGAAGAAGACCCCTGTGGAGCTTGGGAAGGGTGGCCTATTTGATTTTGATGTGCAGGAGAGCCCTTCGGCTTTGAGGGACAGAGGGGAAAGGCTCTTTATTTTTAAAAATTAAAAATAATTACTTTTTATTTTTGTCTTTTTAGGGCTGCACCTGCGGCACATATAAGTTCCCAGGCTAGGGGTCCAATAGGAGCTGCAGCCACCAGCCTACACTACAGCCACAGCAACACCAGATTCCAGCTGCATCTCAGAACTAAGCTGCAGCTCATGGCAATGTTGGATCTTTAACCTACTGAATAAGGCCAGCAATCGAACCTGCATCCTCATGAATACTAGTTGGGTCCTTAACCTGACAAGCCACAACGGAAACTCCCTTCTATTTCTTGGTCGTTAGGTTTCCTGGATGGAAAGAGCCTCAAACAGGGATGGCCCATAAGCCACCTCTGACTTTCTTAGCAAAATGCTGATGTGGTCTCCTAAATTTCAATCAGACAGCACTGCCAGCCAGCGAGTGTATAAGGCTTGATGGCATCTCCAGCCACCTTGTTTTTTTTAAGGTTTACATGAAACATTGGTCTTTCATTCTCTCAGTGAGAACTCAGCTCCTCATGTGAGGCTGCAGTAAAAAGATCCTTGGTGAAATCTACTTTGCTTGGCACTGTTAGGGAATGTTCTGTGGAAGCAAGTTTTTCAGATTTCCAACACATATTAACTTAATTTGCATATAAATTGTAGTCACTTTATTGGGAAACCTTTTCAAGAATGACCACTGAGTCTGAGCTTTAATCTAACAGAGCCACACAGGTGAACCTCTGTGAATGGTCCAGAGTTCCATCAGTAAGACGGGTGTCTTGCTGGGCTGGATGCAGCTGGCTTGTAGAGGCAGGATGATCTTCCTGCTAATCGGCCCAGGTCTGAAGAGGTAAATATTCCACTTATATACACCCATCTCTTCAGTACCACACAACTTACACACCCAAATTGGAGCCATTAGTTTAAAAGAAGATATTTTTAAATCTTTGCACAGACATCCAATGTGTTAGCAGCATGTCAATTGAGAGGTGATGCCATCTGAATTATTATTTGGTCCTAGAGAGGTTTAAATCTCTCGGATTAAGTGTCTCCAAGGGAAGGCCATATTTTATAAATTATCCAACTCGACAGATGTAGAAAAGTCAACATTGTTTCAGAAAAATTATATTTGTAAACCATATGGCTATGTTCCAGGGCCTACCAATTTGTGAAAGCTCATGCTAATAAACCTCTAAGATCTAACTTAAAGTGCTTAATTTTTGCAAAGATACTCACTGCAGGAAGTGCAAAGAAAGAAATGCCAAGGAGTGCAAAGCCTGCAGAGAGCAGCCTTCCCAGCCAAGTCAGGGGGGTTTTGTCTCCATAGCCAATCGTTGTCAATGTTATCTAAAAACAAAATAAATAGGACATGCAGCTTAAGTACTTGAGAGGAAAGTTAGGACCCATGAATAGGAGTCAAAGCAACGTTTCCACTAAATCATTATTCAACAAGTCTTGTGGGCACATTTTATTACTGTGCTTTAATTTTCCATGACGCATAACAGAACTTCTCTTTGTTTAAGGAAGGGAATAACCTACATAACTTGTTCCTCCCTTATAACACAATTTTCCATCTTTTCTAAGTATATTCAAAGAAAGGTTATTTAAGTAAGTGGATAACCATCAGTGATGCAGAAATGATAACACCATGGATTTAGGACTGGATCAGTACACAAAACAATAATTTATGTTAATTAAGGCTGTCCACTTATTACCCTGGCAGGCATTTCCTGGTCGGTGTGTGAGAGGTACGTGTTTTCATCTGTAGTGGAAAAAAAATGAGAGGTACATGGTTCCTGTCCCAAAGTGTTTTTGGTATCAGAGGGGACTTATGTCACACACAAATGATTAAACACAAAATAGGGCAAGACAGGTTTCATGATGAAAGCACAAATAATCTGCTGTGCGAATTCAAAGATTACCAGTTTGGGGGAGGCGTTGAGGAAGCTTTGTTGAGGAAGATGTCATCATACTCAGGCTTTGAAGGAGGGGTAGTATTTTGAGAGGCAGAAATGATGAAGACGGTGATGCAAGGAGAGGAAACAGGTGAGTAGCTGCACAGCAGTGAGATAAACAGGGTGGGTTCTAATCAGTTGGGCTGGAACAGGGTAGGTCCGAAGGTTAACTAGTGATGCTACAGCTGGATCAAGAAGTATCTTTGACAAATGATCTTTGGGTCCCGTCTCTCCCATGGTCACACTGCTCCAGGGGCTGCTCACGTTCCTTGGAACAAAGCACCAAGGAGGTCCTGTCGATCTAGTGGAGTGGTGATGCGACAGAATGGGAACAGTGGCTGGGGGCAGTAAGGAGGTGGAGAGCAAAGAGAAGATCTTAGGAAGCTCAACAGAAGCACACCCACAGATGCTCTGGGAGGAAGGGGAAGACTAAGTCAGCAGGACCTGAACATTCCAAGTGGGATGATGACTGCCCCATAAATAGAAACATGATAACAAGAAAGAGAAGTTTTTGGAGAAAAGATGAAGAGTGGTTTTCAAATAAGGGTTTTTAAAATATCAGTATGACGTGGATCTAGAAATGTTGAGTAAGGAATTAAGATCAGGCTTGAGTCTTGAGAGAGATTGAAGCTGGCATAGATTTGGGTTTTAGAATTGGGCACAGGGTGGTGGTTTTATTAAGAAAGACTTGACGCACATCACTGCTGAAGTTTAAGGTGTACAGCACAACAGTTCGATTTACATATACAGTGAAATGATGACTGCAATAGGGTTTTTTTTTAATGTAATTTTTTATCCTTTTTTTTTTTTTTTTTGGCTGTGCCCACAACATGTGAATGTTCCCAGGCCAGGGATCGAACCTGAGCCACAGCAGTGACAATGCCAGATCCTTAACCTGCTGTGCCACCATGGAATTCCCACAATAGGTTTCGTTAACATCTGTCATCTCATATACATATAATAAAAAGAAGAAAATAGGAATGTTCTTCTTGTGATGAGAACTCTTAGGATTACTTTCTTAACTTTCCTATCTACCACACAGCAGTGCTAACTATAATCACCACATCGTACTAACCTCCCTGGTACTTATAATTGGGAGTCTGTACCTTTTGACCACCTTCTTCCAAACCTTCCCCCCACCCCATCTCTGCAAACCATAAATATGATCTCTCTTTAAACTTTTTTTTTTTTTAAGATTTCACCTATAAGTGAGATCATACAGTATTTGTCTTTCTCTGACTTATTTCACTTAGCCTTCAAGGTTCATCCATGTTGTCACAAATGGCAGGGTTTCCTTGCTTTTTTATAGCTGAGTATTATCTCTTTGTATGCATATATGCACCACAACTTCCTTATCCATTCATGTCTATGGACCCTGAGGCTGGCTGTGTCCTCACTCTTATAAATCATGTGCCACTGTCTCTTTGTTGCTGTTTCTGTAAATTTATTGGGGTATAGTTGACTTATAATCTTGTATTAGCTTCAGGTTTAGAGCAAAGTAAATCAGCTATACGTATACAGATGTTTCTTAATTGTCCTTTCTGCTTTTGCCTCTCTCAGGTTCCTTCCCTACACACCTGCAAGGGGTATTATTTCTTTATTCCTCTCTAAAAACCCTTCAATGGCTACTCACTGAATTCACAATAAATTCTAAGCTCCTAACTATGGACCACATGACCTAGTCTCTGCCTACATCTCCAAGGTCATCTTGGTCTCACCCTTGCTCACACTGGACTTTAACCATAGTATCCTTTCAGCTCCTCAGGCAGGCCAGGGTATCTCTGCCTCAGGGCCTTTGCACATTCTGTCCCCTAAGCTGGAACTGCTTTTTTCCCCCCAACTCTTCCTGGGGCTCCTTCTCATCCTTAAGATCTTATCCAAAACACCCCATTCTCAGAAAGGCTTCCCTGCCCACATTCTATGGCAGGGCCTTTGGTCTCTCTACTCTGCTTATTTCCTAATAGCACTTATCCTGAGGGCTAGTATGCTCTACTTTTCTTTGGGGAGGGGGTCCTTATTTCCTCTACTAGAAGTAGGGGCTGTGTCTTTACTCATTGTTTTCTTTTTAATATCCAGCACAATGTTTGCCATAGAGTAAGAGGAACTCAATAAATATTTAGGAAATAAACAAAGAATCCTTTCAAGAACACTGGCAACAGAGAAGTAGAGCTCAAGAACTCCCAGTGATCTCTGACTTGAGAGGAAGATTTCTAGGATGTATCTGTGCACATTTGCAGAGAGACTGAGACTGAAGGGGGAAGGTGTGGTGGCATTATGAGGGTAAAGGGTTCCCATAGGGTCAAGGGTGCAGTGGAGGGGTTGGCCTTGGCAGCATGGAAGGACATGTCTTCCACTGTAGGGGGGAGACATGAACACAGTGTGAGTGGAGGGCAGGACTGGATAGTTAGTTCCCTTCAATTCCAGTGAAGGACAAGGTAGCATCATCTGGGGTGGAGAAAATCTTGGAACAAGGGAAGGGTTCAGGCAGTGAGGGTGTGAGAGAAATTTGCTGGAAAACCAACCAGAGGCTTCCTGGGCAGAGGAGGCTCATCTGAGGTGGGAGAGAGGGAACTGGTACTGGAACCCAGCAGCCAAGTTGTCACCAGCAGTATCAGTAGGGGATTTGCAAAGGAATTCCTTGAGAAAAAAACATTCCTAAGTCAATTTTATTACAGGTTCCTAATCTTAAGTATGTGGGGAAGACTTTAATCTACTCTGCTTCTCTTAAAGAGCTTAATCAAGCAGAAGGAGAAAGGTCATAGTTTGGTCACAGCAATAACACTGCCTGTGTCATCTGCTTTCCATTCCAATCCCACATCTGACTTGTTCTTCTTGGTTTTAAACTGCTGCCTCCAAATGTGGGAGAATGAGACACAGCCAAGTGAGCATGTGCTCAGTCTGAGTAAAGGGTGCTGCGCCCTTATTCTGAATTCAGGGCTGCCCCCTCTTAGAGGATTGAGAGCTTGGCTGAGAGTGTAAGCAGCCTTCTGTGGCCAGGTGAGGCTTGAGAAGGATCTGGCAGTAGGGTGCCAGGGCTGGTGGTGCATGTTTCCTTTGCTTTGTGTCTGGAGGGCACATCCTTTCACTTCTTGTGGCTGCAAAGAGCACAATGGAGCTTCCTGGAGAACACTGACCCATCTACTGGATCTGGCTGCCCACTTTGCAAGGCATTGGATAAAATCATCCTTGGATGAGGTCTACATGAAGGTCGCTGATTTTCTCGACTTTCAGGTCCAACTGTCCTAGAGGTACCGGCATGTCTCCTTGGAATAGCACAGCTACACTGATGTTTCTTCTCTTTTCTGAGCACATGGGAGGCCCTGTGCATGTCTGTAAGCTGGTCCCTTTGCACAGGAACTGAGTAGCCCTCGTGGCTTATCCTCCTGCACTTGTGCTCAACAATGAACCTGCTTTTGTTTTCCAGAAATCATTCACCTTCCAGTGGCTGAACCCAGCAGTGATTAGTTTCATTTGGATCTAAAGTCAGAGGAAGGCTCACACAGAACCCCAAAGACACCAGCTCTTCAGGGGAGCTACTGGAACAGCTTCCTGTTTAAGAGGAGCTTGATAGTTTGCACATGTGATCTTCAGGGGTTGGTGGAAATCATGACTGGAGGAAATCCACTCTATTAGGCAGAATTTCATTTTTGACTACTTTCAGAACTTATAAGAGTTATGTTGCTTAACAGCTGCTGGAAAGTTAAGTTTACCTTTTTTCCTTTTTTTTAGGGCTGAATCCATGGCATATGGAAATTCCCAGCCTAGGGGTTGAATCAGAGCTGCCTACACCACAGCCACAGCAACACCAGATACTAGCCATGTCTGCAACCTACACTGCAGCTCACAGCAACGCCAGATCATTAACCCACTAGAAAGGTCAAAGATCAAACCCGCATCCTCATGGATACTAGTTGGGTTCGTGACTCGCTAAGCCACGACGGGAACTCCTGGGTAGTTCAGTTTTTAAAATTTATGTATTTATTTATTTATTATTGATTCCTGTTCACTGACTTTTAAAAAATTATTTTTATTTGAGTTCCCATTGTAGCTCAGTGGTAACAAACCTGACTAGCATCCACGAGGATGCAGGTTCGATCTCTAGCCTCACTCAATGATGGACCCGGCATTGCTGTGAGCTGTGGTGTAGGTCACAGACTTAGCTTGGATCCTGTGTTATTGTGGCTGTGGTGTAGGCCAACAGCTATAGCTCTGATTCAACCCCTAGCCTGGGAACTTCCATATGCCACAGGTGTGGCCCTATAAAGAGAAAAAAATTTTTTTTATTGAAGTATAGTTGACTTACAATGTTGTATTAATTTCAAGTCTACAGCAAAGTGATTGTTTTATATACATATTCTGGTCCAACTGGAGCTACAGCTGCCGGCCTACACCACAGCCACAGCAATGCAGGATCTGAGTTGAATCTGTGACTTACACCACAGCTCACAGCAACATCAGATCCTTAACCCACTCAGTGAGGTCAGGGATCGAACCTGCAACCTCAGGGTTCCTAGTTGGATTCGTTTCTGCTGCGCCATGACAGATATATATTCTTTTTCAGATTCTTTTCCATCCATGTTGCTGACAAGGGCAAGATTTCATCCTTTTCTATGGCTAATAATCCTGGCTAATATTCTTTTTTATGGCTATATATATACATATATTCCACATCCTCTTTTCTGTTCATCTATTGATGGGCACTTGGGGTTGCTTCCATGTCTTGGCTATTGTAAATAATGCTGCAATGAACATGGGGTGCCTGTAACTTTTCCAGTTAGTGTTTTTGTTTTCTTTGGGTAAATACCTAGGAGTAGAATTGTCAGATTATGTGGTAGTTCTATTTTTACTATTTTTGAGGCATCTTTATTAAATCCTTAATATTTTTGAAGTTTTTCCTTAGTGGCCGCACCAATTTACATTCCTGCCAAAAGGGCATAAGGGTTCCTAAGGAGGTTCTTTAAGTGAGGAAGATTCATGTTGACAGTTGATTGACAGTCTCCTCCCTGCCTCTCTTCTGTGTTCTTTTTCTCTTTTTTCTAGTCTCTTTTCTTTCCTTCTCTTCTCTTTGGGCCACTTTCTGAACGTCTCAGCAAGTGGAAGTCACAAAAGCTGTGAAGTTCATTTTGAAATTTGGTCACCTTGAACTAGCAGGTCAGAAAGATTTTGATTTTCAAACATCAGAAACTCCTGAAGTAGCAGCATCTTAAAATTTGGGTTCTGTTGTGGCAGGTAGCTTAGGGTATTAGCATTCGATACTGTTCTTCCAGGCTTATAGTCAAATATGTAACAACAGTAGTGATGAACATCTGTCTGGTGCTTAATAAAGTAGCTATACAGGTCCTAATCTCACTTAATACACACAGCTACTTCGTGTTTGTGTAATATTTTCTCAGTTTTACAGAGATATTAAATCATTGCTTAATATCACACCTCCACTAAATCACAATGACGGGGCATGAACCCTGGTCTCCTGACTGTAATTCTAACTGACTTTTTCAATACAGCATGTGCTCAATGCTTATGGAATAATACTGAGCAAAAGTGCCCAGAGTCATGTGTATGATGACAATATAAAAGGGAAAGATTTCTTTTCTTTCTTTCTTTTCTCCTTCTTCTTCTTTTTTTTTTGCTTTGTAGGGCCACACCCTTAGCACATGGAAGTTCCCAGACTAGGGGTCGAATCAATCGGAGCTACAGCTGCTGGCCTACACCACAGCCACAACAACACAGGATCCAAGCTGAGCCTGCGACCTACACCACAGCTCACTGCAATGCTGGATCCCTGACCCACGAAGCAAGGCCAGGGATTGAACCTGTACCTTCATGGATACTAGTCAGATTCATATCTGCTGTGCCACAATGGGGACTCCCAAAAGGGAGAGACTTCTTAGGAAAGAATTCCCCAAAGAGACTTATGACCAATGTACTCCATAAGTCCATGCCACTGAGGTAGGCATCGGTCTTGCAGAGGTTAATGACAACTAGGCTGTTTTCGTGGGTAATGGCTTGTGTATGTGTGTTTCAGTTTTTGCTTGGTAGTTAATAGTGTTCTTGAATAAGTTAGGAACTGGTGTATTGATTATCTCATGGCCAAGAAAAGCTTTGATATCATAAGGTAATGCATTGGTAGTAAGAAACATTTAAATTTTATTTACTGTACCAGCACTGGTTTAGAAAACAACAGCTTGTAAGAGGTTGCAGAAAACACTTTGTCCAGGTGAACCTGATGTAAGGAGCTCTGATTCTCAGAAGGGTAACTGGTACTGTCAAGGACAAGGGAATTTTTGCTCTTTCCACAACTCTGTACCATTTCTTATAGGTTTTTCAGGGGGATAAAACTCATGGCATATATTTGGGCTAAACAACCTGTTGAGTGTCATTGTACACAGAGCTTTCTCTATTGTTCTCTTGAAGAAAAATTCTAAAATTCAGAGACTACCTCTGGCTGACATCAAATCCTACATACCTGAAGTCATCATTTCAAGCACATGGTCTCAGGTGGAGGCTGTATTCAGATGCTTACTCAAAAGTAGATCTCTACTATCGGCTGCTGTATGCATATTTATTTATTTATTTTTAAGGGCTGCACCTGTGGCACATGGAAGTTCCCAGGCCACGGGTTGAACTGGAGCTGCAGTTGTAGGCCTACACTTCAGCCACAGCAATGCCAGATCCAAGCCATGTCTGTGATCTACACTGAAGCTCAAGGCAATACCCGATCCTTAACTTACTGAGTGAGGCCAGAGAATGAACCTGAATCCTCATGGATACTAGTTAGGTTAATTACCACTGAACCACAACAGGAGACCAGGGAGTTCCCTTCATGGCTCAGTGGTTAACAAACCCAACTAGGATCCATCGAACCAGACTAGGATCCATGAGGATGGGGGTTCGATCCCTGGCCTTGCTCAGTGGGATAAGGATCTGGCATTGCCCTGAGCTGTTGTGTAGGTCACAAACTTGGCTTGGATCCTGTGTTGCTGTGGCTGTGGTGTAGGCTGGCGGCTGCAGCTCCAATTTGCCCCTAGCCTGGGAACTTCCACATGCTGCAGGTACAGTCCTAAAAAGCAATAAATAAATAAACAACAACAATAATAATAAAAAGCCCATAAGTGTATCTTCATCACAGGAATAGCAGTAAATAGAAAGAGGACAAACTAGCCTTCAAGAATAGGTCATTACTGGGAAAAATTACTTCAGGAGGACCAAATCTTAAGCTATTTCAGAATAAACCTAAAGCAACTGAAAAGGAGGAAAATAATAATAGGAGATAACATTATATGGAACTCTGCTGGGCAATCAGAAGATCCTCTTTTCCTACAGCTGCCAGGGCCTCAGTCACTAGTGATGTCTCCTCCATCCACTCCACTCCCACTGTTATCAGTGCCCTTTAGTTGGTACTTCAGAACCCAGAACATCTTTTTACCGAAACCCCAATTCTCAAGCCCCTTGTGGATCCATCAGGAAGATACAGCTCATTTTCCTTCGCTGCAGAGATGCCTTCACCTCACACCTACAACAGGATGTCCATACTACCAGCAGAAACCATCTTTGATTGGACACCTACCCTGGTCTTAGTACCAGGCCCTTTATGTCAATTATCCCACTTATTCAATGAGCTGAGTATTGTTGTTAATTAGTATGGAATTATTTTCAAGGACCAAAGTTCCTCAAATTGTCACTGGCTTTGAGCAGCACTGACTGTACTATGTGTTCCTCCCAAAGCTGGTTTGGGGGACAGCCCTCATCATCTTCTTAATGGAAGGAGTTTGGTACTTGATATTTAATATTTAGAATTTATTGTGATACAGCATCCATAAACTACCAATTGCATTTTATACTTAATGTTGATACTTTGGGATTTTTTTTTTTTTTGGCTGCACTTGCAGCATATCGGAAGTTCCCAGGGCCAAAGATCAAATCCAAGGTGCAGCTGCAGCATATGCCACAGCTGTGGCAATAACTCCTGGGCTTTTTTTAAAAATAAATGGGGATTTTCTTTTTTCACCAATGCCTAGCACTAAGAAACATTCCAATTCAGGATGATTTCATTTCCTTATTTATTCTGGATACTTTCTTAGTTAGCAAGATGTCCATTAAGTGCAGCATGGACAATTTTATCTAAAAAGTATCCAAGAGTTCCCTGGTGGTATAGTGGTAAAGGACTTGGTGTTGTCACAGCTGTGACTTGTTATTACTGTAGTGGCATGGGTTTGATCCTTGGCCTGGGAACTTCTACATGCCATGGGTGTAGCTAAAAAAAAATAGGTTTTGTTAAGGTCTTCGGTAATATACTATAAAAATGTATAGTATTCTAAATTTACTTTACTTCACTCTGGAGACCTAGTGTATGTTCTTATAAAGAACAAAAATAATAAACTCTTTTGTTTGCTTTTTCGTGTCTTTTTAGGCTTCAGACAGTTTCATTAATGGGTCAGTTAATACTAACAGACCCACTATGGACCAACAAGGCCTTTTTATTCCTAGAAGCTCAATGTCTTAGAAAATTTTCACTCTTGTAGTCAAGACTACATTTTTTTTAAAATAGACACATAATTAGGCCATTCAAAAACCCTGTTAAATACAGATTAAACTTCAGTCAAACGAGCACTCCTGAAATGGAAATCAATGAATAGATGCTGTTTTTCCCTGCAAGGCATAGAGATGACCTTGAAAACATGCTTTGTGGTTTTTTCTGGCAACAGAAATAAGCTGGTGACTAAGTGAGAGGTATATTGAGAGTTTCCCACACACCATTTAACATATAATACAGTGATTCTGGAAGATGGCAGAATTGAAGGACTGGAGCTCACCTTCTCTCATAAAAACAACAAAATTACAGCCAAATGCTGAACAACCTTCAACCAAATGGACTGGAAACTTTCAAAGAGATATTCTACTACAAAAGACAAAGAGGAGGCCACATCAAGAGCATTCTACACAATAACCAAAATATGGAAACAACCTAAATGTCCATTGACAGAAGAGTGAATAAAGAAGATGAGGTACATACACACAAGGGAATATTACTCAGCTGTTAAAAGGAAAGAAATAATGGCATTTGCAGCAGCATGGATGGACCCAGAAATTATCAGGTTAAATGAAGTCAGGAAGACAGTGAGACACTAACATCAAACGCCATCCCTTACATGCGAAATCTAAAGAAAAAAAAAACAACACAATGAACTTCTTTGCAGAACAGACACTGACTCACAGATTTTGAAAAACTTATGGTTTCCAAATGAGACAGGTTGGGGGATGGGGGATGTGCTGGGGGTTTGGGAATGCTATAAAATTGGGTTGTGATGATCATTGTACAACTATAAATGTAATAAAATTCACAGTAATTTAAAAAACCATATAATACAATGATTCTGATTTGTGATAAGGAGAAAGGAAGATTGATGGAAGGGAGGTTTCCTCAACAGCTGCCAGGTAGATTCATCAATAGTTGCATCTCAATGGAGAAGGGGCACCTGAGTGTCTCAGTCATCCAAGCACATTAGAATTATCAGAGAGAAGCAAAAACTATATTTAAATTCAGGTCTTTGCTTTGAGGGCTGGGATAATAATTTGTCTTCCCCTTGTTGACTAGAAAAGCCTCCTATTTGCTCAGTTTACACAGTTTATCCTACCATGAGTCATAGATTCTCTTTTGTTCTCTACACATAAAAAGTATTTTAAGAATCTCAGATGACTGCTCTCCTTTGGATTTTCCACTTTTCTCCTTTCAAAAGGCCATTATTGCTTGTAGTGGAGGAGGAGGAGTTGAGAACCAAATTATTAAACCAATAGAATGCTTTGCTATCTAGGCATAAACCTGACTAAGGAGGCAAAAGACCTGAATGTCAAAAAGTATAAGACACTGATGAAGGAAATTGAAGACAGGAGTTCCTGTCATGGCTCAGTGGTTAATGAAGCCAACTAGCATCCATGAGGACATGGGTTTGATTCCTGGCCTTGCTCAGTGGCCAAAGATCTAGTGTTGCCATGAGCTATGGTGTAGGTCATAGATGTGGCTCAGATCCCATGTTTCTGTGATTGTGGCATAGGCCAGCAGCTGTAGCTCCGATTGGACCCCTAGCCTGGGAACCTCCATATTCAGTGGCTGTGGCCCTAAAAAGACAAAAGACGTAAATAAACACATAAATAAATAAATAAAAATAAAGAAATTGAAGATGACACAAATAGATGGAAAGATATAGCATGTTTTTGGATTGGAAGAATCAATATTGTCAAAATGACTACACTATCCAAGGCAATCTACAGATTCAGTGCAATCCCTATCATATTACCAATGGCATTTTTCACACAACTAGAAGAAAATATTTAAAAATTTGTATGGAAACACAAAGTACCCCAGACAGCCAAAACAATCTTGAGAAAGAAAAACACAGCTGGAGGCTCCCTGACCTCAGATTATACTACAAAGCTATAGTAACCAGACAGTATGGTACCGGCACAAAAACAGACATATAGATCAATGGAACAGGCTAGAACACCCAGAAATAAACCTACACACCTATGGTCAACTAATCTATGACAAAGGAGGCAAGAATACAATGGAGAAAAGATAGTCTCTTCAATAAGCGGTGCTGGGGAAACTGGACAGCTACATATAAAAGCATGAAGTTAGAACATTCTCTAGCACCATACACAAAAATAAAGTAAAAATACATTAAAGACCCAAATGTAAGATTGGTGTAAGATAGGATATCATGAAACTCCTAGAGGAAAACATAGAACACTCTATGACATAAACTGCAGAAATATTTTTTGGATCCGTCTCCTAGACGGAAATTACCAACAAGAAATTAATTTCCAAAATATACAAACAGTTCAAGCAACTTTATATATATATAAAATAGAATAAATATCTCAATCAATAAAAGGGGAGAAGATCTAAACAGACATTTCTCCAAAGAAGACACGCAGATGAGCAGTAGGAATATGAAAAGATGCTGAACATCACTCATTATTGGAGAAATGCAAATCAAAACTACAATGAGGTATCACACCAGTCAGATTGGCCAACATTAAAAAATCTACACATAATAAATTCTGGGTGTGGTGAAAGGGGAATCTTCCTTGTTGGTGGGAACTTAAAATAGTTCAGTCGCTATGGAAGATGGTATGGAGTTTCCTTAAAAAACTAGAGTTACCATATGATCCTGCAATCCCACTCCTGGGCACATATCTGGAGAAAACACTAATTTGAAAAGATACACGCATCCCAATGTTCATTACAGCACTATTTAAAATAGCTAAGACATGGAAGCAACCTAAATGTCCATTGACAGAGGAATGGATAAAGAAGATGTGGTACATATATACAATGGAATATTACTCAGCCACAAAAAGAATAAAATAATGCAATTTGCAGCAACATGGATGGACCTAGAGATTATCATACTAAGTGAAGTAAGCCAGACCAAGGTAAATACATGATATCGCTTATATGTGGAATCTAAAATATGATACAAATGAACTTATTTACAAAACAGAAACAGACCCACAGACATAGAAAACAAACATATATACATATCTGAATCACTTCGCTGTATACCTGAAATTAACACAACATTGTAAGTTAACTACAATAAAAAATGGTTGGGAATTTCCACTGTGGCTCACTGGTAATGAACCTGACTAGTATCCATGAGGATGCGGGTTCCACCCCTGGCCTTGCTCAGTGGGTTAAGGATCTGGCGTTGCTGTGAGCTGTGGTGTAGATCACATTCATGGCTTGGATCCTGCATTTCTGCAGCTGTGGTGTAGGCTGGCAGCTGCAGCTCTGATTTGACCCCTAGCCTGGGGACTTCCATATGCTGCAGGTATGGCCCTAAAAAAGACCAAAAAAAAAAAAAAAGGTTAATAAAACTGAATGCTTTGTTACCAAAGGCACAATCCTATAGACTTTACTCTGATGATTTAAGAGAAAAAAACTTCCTAGGAATATAATTGTCATTCTTATTCATTTTATTGCTGCTATGCAATCAACAAACATACCAAGTTCTGCTGCCCACAAGCCCTGACAAATATCATGGTCCTTGACAAGAGTTCTATTAGAAAGGAATACAAAAATACGATACCTTTTAAAATTGTACCACCAAAAATCAAATACCTGGAATAAACCTGACCAAGGAGGTGAAAGACTTATATGCTGAGAACTATAAAAGATTAGTCAAGGAAATCAAAGAAGACACAAAGAAATGGAAAGATATCCAATGTTCCTGGGCCAGAAAAATTAATATTATAAAAATGACCATACTACCCAAAGTGATCTACAGATTCAATGCAATCCCTATCAAATTACCCATGACAGTTTTCACAGAACTAGAACAAATAATCCAAACATTTATATGGAACCATAAAAGATCCAGAATTGCCAAAGCGATTCTGAGGAACAAAAACCAAGCAGGAGGCATAACTCTCCCAGACTTCAATCAAAACAGTATGGTTTTGGTACCAAAACAGACATACAGACCAAAAGAACAGAATAGAGAACCCAGAAATAAACCCAGACACCTATCATCAATTAATCTTTGACAAAGGAGGCAAGAACACTAAATGGGAAAAAGAAAGCCTATTCAGCAAGTATTGGTGGGAAACCTGGACAGCTGCATGCAAATCAATGAAACTAGAACACGCCCTCACACCATGCACAAAAATAAACTCAAAATGGCTGAAAGACTTAAATATAAGACAAGACACCAACAAACTCCTAGAAGAGAACATATGTAAAACATTCTCCGACATCAACCTCATGAATATTTTCTCAGGTCAGTCTCCCAAAGCAACAGAAATAAAAGCAAAAATAAACCAAAGGGACCTAATCAAACTGACAAGCTTTTACAGAGCAAAGGAAACCAAAAAGAAAACAAAAAGACAACTTACAGAATGGGAGAAAATAGTGTCAAATGATGCAACTGACAAGGGCCTAATCTCTAAAATATACAAGCAACTTATACAACTAAACAGCAAAAAAGCCAACAACACAATGGAAAAATGGGCAAAAGACCTGAATAGATATTTCTCCAAAGAAGATATACAGATGGCCAACAGCACATAAAAAAATGCTCAACATCAATGATTATTAGAGAAATGCAAATCAAATCTACCATGAGGTACCACCTCACACCAGTCAGAATGATCATCCTTAATAAGGCCACAAATAACAAATGCTGGAGGGGGTGTGGAAAAAAGGGAACCCACCTGCACTGTTGGTAGGAAAGTATGCTGGTGCAACCACTGTGGAAAACAGTATGGAGGTACCTTAGAAAACTATGCATAGGAGTTCCCGTCGTGGCGCAGTGGTTAACAAATCCGACTGGGAACCATGAGGTTGCGGGTTTGGTCTCTGCCCTTGCTCAGTGGGTTAAGGATCCTGCGTTGCCGTGAGCTGTGGTGTAGGTTGCAGACGCGGCTCGGATCCTGCGTTGCTGTGGCTCTTGCGTAGGCCGGTGGCTACAGCTCTGATTGGACCCCTAGCCTGGGAACCTCCATATGCTGCGCGAGCGGCACAAGAAATAGCAAAAAGATCAAAAAAAAAAAAAAAGAAAACTATGCATAGAACTACCTACCATATGACAAAGCAATCCCACTCTTGGGCATATATCTGGACAAAACATTCCATGAAAAAGACACATGCACCTGCATGTTCACTGCAGCAGTATTCACAATGCCAAGACATGGGAGCAACCCAAATGTCCATTGACAGATGACTGGATTAGAAAAATGTGGAATATATACACAATGGAATACTACTCAGCCATAAAAAAGAATAAAATAATGCCATTTGCAGCAACATGGATGGACCTAGAGACTCTCATACTGAGTGAGGTAAGTCAGAAAGAGAAAGACAAATACCATATGATATCACTTATATCTGGAGTCTAATGTACAGCACAAATGAACCTTTCCACAGAAAAGAAAATCATGGAGCAGAACAGACTTGTGGTTGCCAAGGGGGAGGGGGAGGGAGTGGGATGGTGTGGGATTCTGGGGTTAATAGATGCAGACTATTGCCTTTGGAATGGATAGGCAATGAATCCTGCTTTATAGCACTAGGAACTATGTTTAATCACTTGTGATGAATCCATACAGGTATGTGTAACTGGGTCACCATGCCATACAGTAGAAAATTGACAGAACACTGTAAACCAGCTAAAATGGAAAAAATAGAAATGATTATAAAAAGAAATCTTTAGCACATGTTTATTTTCTATCTATATAAGAATCATGATTTTACTTTTATTTGTTTGGAAAACTATCCTTTAACAACCATATAAAGGAAAAAGAGATTTTTGAATGGGAAGTTTTGAAATTCAATGTCTATAATCTCTGATCTCACAGATGGTTATCACACTTCTCTTTTCCCCTTTTTGTACCATAATTTTTGTCCTCTAACTTCAGCTACTATTTCCCCCCATCCCCCGCCCTTTTTAAGCTCAGATAAACTTTGAAGAGTGGCAAAACAACGTAGCAATTGGTGGCTTAAAGCTGTGCTCTACAAAGGTACAACCAACTAACCAACAAACATATGAACATTTTAATCACAGGTAACAAAATTATTTGTTTTTGTTTTGGCAACAGTTTAGTACTCAAATACTACTGATGATTTCTAAGAGAACTTGACCTTGTTGGATCTAACAGATGGGGAAACACCTTAGATAATTACAAGTGCTGCATATTTTTCATCTAGTTATTGGTGGGAAGTTTACATTTTTATTGGGACCAATCATGGGAATCACTACACTTCATTCACAGGAAATGTCTCACCATATCCAATACATAAAAACAGATTTTCATACTTACTGTGCCCCACCAGAGAGCATCTGCATATGTAGAAAACTCCTTATTGGCATCCTTTTCCACCAGATAAACAAGGAAAGATGAAAAAATAAGAACCAAAAATCCTATGTACCACGCTGTGATTAATTCCTAGATATAAAAGGAAAGAAAGATTTTTAGAGGCAACAAATCTTTGAAAAGAAAAAAAAAATCTGAGTATGATTCCATTAGTTTTACTACTTCTTGCATATTTATGATGATTTTTAGATAATCCATGTGTCCCCAAATTACTTTAATCAATTTCTAAAGACTAAGTCTGTTTTTGATAAGTTAATATCATCGCAGTCAATGAAAAAGTTAAAACCTCTTGCCCTGTAGCTCAGAAAGCAAACCTCACCTTGCTGTGAGCATAAACCACGGAGCCCAGTAACTTCCAGGTGCCCCCTCGCCGGTCCATGCGCACCATGCGGAGGATCTGCAGGAAGCGGAGACTTCGCAGTGCAGACGTGGCAAAAATGTTACCCTGAGTTTTTGCAGAAACAACTGCAATCGAAGCGATAAGAACAATGGTATCTGAAAGAAAGAGTTGGAAATGGCTGTAAGTTTTAGTTTTCAGAACAATATTTCTGAAAGGGTCTCTCTGACCTTTTTGGGGCACAAGTATACAGAGCTTCAGTCTGGGCCTGGCATAGTGATACTTGGGCTCTGTGATATCTGAAGCAGGAAATGGCAGCATAGGACCCCTGCTGCTTTAGTTCCTACCCCTTTGGTCATGCTATACTTTACTTATGCAGTTCTGGACCACTTGCTATTTAACTTGCAAGAGCCAGACCATGGCCTTCAGAAAATTTGGTGTTCGGGGGGGCCTTAGGCTGTGGGGCAGCCCTCTATAGCATCTCTGGTGGCAGGGATGCTCCTGCCAGCAGGAAGGAGCCTCTGCCTGGGGACACTGGGGCTTCCTGGTTGATGCCACAGAGGCATCATAGCCTGCGCAGCTGGGAAAATGCTGCTTTGCAAGATCATGTCACTTCTTTGGTTGCTAAAGAAGCTTGTAGCTCTTTTCTGAAAAAATATTTACTTATGTTGTGGAGCCTGCAACTTTACAGACTGTTCAACAGAGTCTGAATATTCTAAGCTCTCTACCTAAAGAACTTTTTATACCTGTCAGTCAATTATGGGCAGTTTTGTATACACATAAATTAATAATACATTTGTTACAATAGAGTATGTAATTATATTGCATGGGAATAGATATTTAATGTTTGACACATTGACATTTGGCTTAAATAATATCTGCCCTTTTGTGAGCTAAAAAGAGCAGCTAATGAAAGCAGAGGAAAGATAAATGTGGACTTGGTCATTTCAAGTGTAAATATGTGAGTGATAGAAAGTAGGCTTTGAAGTGGGAGGAGTGAAGTGGAAATGAATGGCCTCCTATGGGGATGTTAAAATCAGTTAGCTTGACCTTACCATCCTCAAATAAAATGTCCTTCCTGCTCCAAAGTAGACTGTGCACGACCAGGCATCCACTTGCCAAGAAGAGTTCCCCTGCATGGGTGTTGTATTTACGATGTTTTGTGATCTTCAGGGGCAACTGCTGTATGGATGTGTATTCTTCATTCAGCTCAGTCCTTCCTACACTCACAAAGATCTGGTCCCTGCTGTGGACTAGGAAGATCTTTTGAGTCACTTTCCTGGTTCCCCTTTTGGGTCAGGACTTGAAGAGAGAGGGACGGGGGCTGGCAGGACAAGCGTCAGCCAAAGGGATTTTTCCAGTCCGATTTGAGCACTGAGACTTCATGCCTTGATACACAGAGGGCCACAAATGGATCCTTGAATTCTCTCTCTCTGCAGCTGTTGGGAGTGGGAAGGGACTAAACATGTCGCTACAGGCACCAAAGACATTAAAGTCAGTTGCAAAGTAGCATGTACAGTGTAGTCTATTTTAATAAAAAAATTATACAACTAGGAAAAACATGAGGATTATACTATTACTTCTCTCTAGGTGTAGAGCTTGGGGTGAGTATGTGGATAAAAGGACTTTTCACTTTCTAAGTTATTCATTTCAGGACTGTTAGAATTTTATAACAACACAATGTCTTTAAATCAGGAAAAACTTTAAAAAAGAGTTGACTATGAAAGAAATCTCTTCATTTTCATCATTTGGAGGGACTGACTTCTGTGGCAAGTGGTTTTCAGACAAGAGACATTCCTTATGTGGCCCTGTGGGATATACATTTTGCTTTTATTTTTCATACCCTCCTTCCTTAAGTGTACAAAGGAAAGAAAAAGGCACAATACTCTATTTACTATGTGAAAATACTAGAGATAGCTGAAATAATTAATTGGCTAGTATAGGGGTACAGAAAACACAGACTTAAAATTTACTATGTACCAGGCATTTTCCTTAGTTCTAAGTTTTTTTTTTTTTTTTTTTTTACAAATGTTGTATTATTTTAATCCCCATAATAAATGTGTTGGTTAGGTATTCTACAGATGAAAAGCATATATTGCATCAGTTCAAAAAAATCAGCTATAGAGTTGTTACAGTACAGCACAAAAAGTATGCTGTAAAGTTAGTTCATTAGGCAAAACGCAGAAAAAATAAAAGGAAACCTGTGGGTTTGAGACAATTTAAAAAACTATGCACACAGTGAATCATCATCTAAATGTTTTAAGTCACAAAATATGCAAAGGTAACCACAGATTTGATTGAACACTCTCATTGTAATTCAGATCTGAAAGGCAAGAGTTCAATAAAATGAAATCATAAATGAACAACCAAATGGCAAACAATGACTGTAAGTCATAAAAATGATTCTGGTTGGGTTGCAATCATTCACTAGGATTTTGCTGCCAGTACCACCTAGGTATTTCTTAGGTTAATATTTTATAAGTTATGAGTACTCCATACTTTTTATTTGTTCTGTAGTTCATTACTTAGCAGAATGGACATTTCACAAGGTTGGCTACTTGTATCCCAAATATCTAGAACAGTGCCTGAAATGTGATAGGCACTCAATAAATGTTGATAGAACAAACTTATGGTAATGAACATTTAAAAGTAGCTTGACCTTTGTTCTCTTAGCATATCGGTGGCTTAATAACTGGAATATCAATCTAAAATACTCTTAAGTGAATCAAACCAGCATGGAATTCTACAGCAACACTTCATAGCCATTATCCATTAACGCTTATAAAAAGCAAATCTAAGATTTACCTTTTATTAAATTGGGTAGGTACTTTAAAGATGGCTTCATAGGAGACTCCTGAATTCCCTTCCTTCCCCAGATACACCAAATGAACAGCTACATAGGCGGTAATTTCCTCTCAAGCAAATCCAAAAACTAGCTAAGGGAGTCACTGGGAGAATATGAAAATGTTCACATCAAAATGGGAAGGAAAGTATGAGATACACACTTGCCACAAACCCCTCTCTCCTGGCACAGTGCCAAATAAACAGAATGGGACCTCCAACTCTCAGCTTCTCCTTGAGAGGCTAAAGGTTTGAACCTCACACTTAGCACTTCATTTTTAAGACTCCCACCAGAGGCATGGGTCCCCTAACACCTAGCTCAGGGAGCTGATGGGGTTTGCATCCTTGAGAACCATAAGACTATAACAAAGAAGCAGGAGTTAATGGGTGCAAGCAGACACTGCAGCCATCATCCACTGCTCAGTGTACAGGCAGAGATGACCACCTCTCAGTCTTTGCCTGAAAGGATTCTACTTGTGTACTTTGAAAACTGCTGCCTGTGGGTCAGGCCTCTAATGTAGCATGTACCCAGGGAGGCCACAGAAGCCAGTGGACACCTCCCCTGCCCTCTCCCTCTGGCTTGCTCCAAGTTTCCAGTATCTTCTTCAAGGAGCTTTTATATCCATCTGGTGCCCCAGCTTTTGAAGGTGCTGCTTGAGAGAAAACTCCTGGGTCACCTGGCTCTGACAGCCAACAGGACTTTCTCTCAGGAGTCCCACAGGACCACAGCAAAGAAAGAAGTTCTTAATGGGTTTAGGGGTCCCATAAGCCCCCTCCCTCACTCCATGGCCATATAACTGGGTCCAGTGCAGAGGGAACAGGTAAATGCCCACCTCCTAGTTTCTCCCTGGATGAGGCCTAACTATAATACTTTCCCAACTGCTGCTTGAGGGTACAGCTTCTAATTGGCCTTCATCTGGGAGCTGGCTGTGATCCTCCCCTTTGGGAGACTGATGGGTCCTGGCACATATTCAACAACTGGGAGCCACTAAGAACAGGGAAGGTGGTTAGACAACCATGGAGGTTTTAGAGACAAATAGAAGCAAAGGCTAGGCTAATTAATGATGTTCATCTCCCACACAAGACCAGTCTCTCAAGACTGAAGGAGGCAGCTGTTCTTTCTAATACACAGAAACTAACACTGGAAGTCAAGGACAATGAAACAAAATAATGTGTTCCAAACAAAAGAGCAAGATAAACTTCTAGAAATGGATTTTAATGAAACAGATAACCTAGAAGAAATAGCTAAATTCCTAGAAAGATATAACTACTGAGGCTTGAATTGTGAAGAAACAGAAAATCTGTTCATACTAACTACTAATAAGGAGATAGAATCAGTAATCAAAAACCTCCCAGCAACAAAAAAGTACAGGACTAAATGGCTTCATTAGTGAATTATACACATTTAAAGAATAAGTACCAATCCTTCTCAAACTTCTCCAAAAAAGCAGAAGAGGAGGAAACACTTCCAAACTCATTTTACACAGTCAGCATCACCCTGATATCAAAACCAGACAAGGACACCACAAGAAAACAAAAGTACATATCCCTGATGAGCATAAAAGTCCTTAATGAAATCTTAGCAAACTGAATTCAAACCACATTAAAAGGATCATGCACCATGATCAAGCAGGATTTATTCCATAGATTCAAGGATGGTTTAACATCTGCAAATCAATCCATGTAATACCATATTAACAAAAGGAAGGATAAAAATTATACAATCACCTCAACAGATGCAGAGAAAGCATTTGACAAAATTCACATACTTTCATGATAAAAACTCTCAACAAAGTGGATATAGAGGGAACGTACCTCAACATGATAAATGTTCATACTACCTAAAGCAATGATTCAATGTAATCCCTATCATGTTTAAATGGCCTTTTTCACAGAAATAGAACAAATAGTCCTAAATTCATATGGAATGATAAAAGACCTTGACAGCCAAAACATCTTGAGAAAGAAGAACAACACTAGAAACATCACACTTTCTCATTTCAAATTATATTACTAAGCTATAGCAATCAAAAAAGTATGACATGAACATAAAAACAGACACATAGGTAAATGGAACAGAACAGAGAGCCCAGAAATAAGCCCATGAATACATGGTTAATTAATTAATTAACAACAAAGGAGCCAAGAATATACAATGGGGAAAGGATAGTATCTTCAATAAATGGTGTTAGGAAAACTGGATGCTCACATACACAAGAATGAAAGTGGACCACCATGGTACACCACTCATAAAAATGAACTCAAAATGGAATAAAGAGTTAGTAACACCTGAAACCGTAAAACTCCTAGAAGAAAATAGGGGTTAAGTTTCTTTTTTTTCTTTTCTTTTTCTTTTTAGGGCTGCATCTGAGGCATATGGAGGTTCCCAGGCTATGGGTCTAATCAGAGCTACAGCTGTTGGCCTACACCACAGCCAGAGCAATGCAGGATCCGAGCCGCATCTGCAACTTACACCACAGCTCATGGCAACACCAGATCCTTAACCCACTGAGCAAGGCCATGAATCGTACCCACAGCCTCATGGTTCCCAGTTGAATTTGTTTCCACTGTGCCATGATGGGAACTCCGGGGTTAAGTTTCTTGACACTGGACTTGGCAGTGATTTTTTTTTTTTTGAATTTGACACCAAAAGCAAAGATAAAAAAGCAAAAATTAACAACTGAAACCATAGCAAATTAAAAAGCTTCTGCATAGCAAAGGAAACCATCAACAAAATGAAAAGACAATGACAGAGAGAAAATGTTTTCAAATCACATATCTGACAAAGAGTTGATATTCAAAAACACAAATAACTTGTACAACTCAATAGTAAAACAAACAAACAAACCAAATGATCAAATTAAAAATTGGGGAGTGGATCTGAATAGACACTTTTCCAAACAAGACATACAAATGGCCAGCATATGTTGAAAAGGTGCTCAATATCAACAATCACCAGGGAATGCTAATCAAACCTCATTACTTGCCATAATGCCTATTATCAAAAAGGCAAGAGATAACAAGTGTTGGTAAGGATGTGGCGAAAACGGGAACACTTACTTGTGCTTTGTCCGTGAGAATGTAAATTGGTGCAGCCACTATGGAAAACAGTATGGAGGTCTCTCCAAAAATTAAAAATAAAACTATCACATGATCCAGTAATCCTGTTTCTGGGTATATAGCCAAAGACAATGAAAACAAGACCTTGAAGAGAGAGATGCACATCCATGTTCACTGCAGCATTATTCTCAATAACCAAGATACAGAAGCAACTTAAACATCCATCTATGAATGGATGAATGGATAAAGAAGATCTATCTATCTATCTATCTATCTATCTATCTATCTATCTATCTATCTATTGAAATACTGTTCATCCATGAGAAAGAAGGAAGTCTTAATGTCTGCAAAAACATGGATGGGCCTTGAGGACATTAAGCTAAGTGAAATAAGCCAGATAGAGAAAGACGGATATTGTACATTGCTCATGTGTAGAATCTAAAATGTAAAACTCATAGAAACAGGGACTACAATTGTTACCAGGGGGTCGGGGTGGGGAGAAGTGGGGAGATGTTGGTCAAAAATTAAAAACTTCCAGTTATAAGATGAATAAATTCTGGGGATCTAATGTACAGAATGGTGACTACAGTTAATAATACTGTATTATATGTTTGAAAATTGCTAAGAGAGTGAATCTTAAATGTTCTCATCACAAAAAAAGAAATGGTAATTATGTGATGTGATGAGGTGTTAACTAATAATCATTTTGCAACATATAATTGTATCATATTAATAGGTTGTACATCTTAAACATTATACAATGTTTATGTCAATTACATTTCCAAAAGCTGGGGAAAAATTAGGTAGGATAATTTAAGATGTACACTCAATTCATTGTCCAAAATGTTCTTTGTAACCTAGGAATGTTGTCTTAAGTGAAGACAGAACTTTTCCATACAACGGTAGGAGCTATAGACACGCCTTGGAATTCACTGGCTTCAGATTCGTTTATCTGCTCATATGTTAACTGAGTCTCGAGCATTGCATTAGACACTTGCATTAGAAATGAATATTCATTCGTCCATCTGATCATCAATCTATTGCAAGTATTTATCAAGTCCCTACTATGTTGTAAGCATTGGGCTAAATGCTTCATGTGCACCAGTGGTTGTCAGTGGGGACAATTTTGCCTCCAAGGGGACATTTGGCAGCGTCTGGAGACATAGTTGGTTGTCATAACTGGGAAGGGGGTTGCTACTGGCATCTAGTGGTAGAGGCAGGGGTTGCTTCAAAACATCCTGCAATGCCTGGAATAGGACTTTGAAAAAAGAATTACCCAGACCCAAATGTCCATAATGCCAAGATTGGGAAACTCGGAGATACGTCATATTTATTCTTCCAAACAACCCTATGAAGTAGATAGTATTATTACCACTGTCTTCTTATGAGTGAGGAACTGAGGCTGGAAGGGTCAACTAGCCAAGCACAGTGTCTGTAAGTGGTTGAATGGGCCCTTACTTGACTCCTAAACTAAGCCTTTAAGAGCTATGGTACACTGTTTCTGGATTAAGTAAATCCTGAGTAGGGTATAGGGGGTAAGCAGTTGTGACGGGTCTTGGGAGGGAGAAAGGGGTAGGCTGCAAAGCAGGAGGATACTAAAGCAAGAATAAACTGTTATTGCATAAAGCATTCAGGAAAGAAATAAGGACGGGGGGAATAAAGCAGAAATAAAGTGATACTGAAACAGATGGCACTTTAATGGACACATCAGGAGAAAATGGGGTTAGAGAAAAAATAGAACTGCTAATAAATAAAGAGGTGCTCCAAATCTCATGGGGAAAAATAAACCATGTAATCCTGAGCTCTTAATGTCTCTCCCAAAGAAAACAGAAGCCAACACGTTATGAAGTAGTGAAGAAATAGTTATTGATTACAATAAACTCTTTAGAAATATGAAACATAGGCTTATAAGGTATTAGGAAGTAGGCTCACACACTTACTGAATCACTTAGAATGATTTATAAATGAATTCTTGAGACTTGAGGAGATTGTAAAGATTTAAATGAAGTAAATACTGTAGTGATATTTGAGACACATAGAAACTGTGCAAGAGCTTGTTATTAGACTCCACTGGAACTTTGCTCCAATATCACATAGTTGGCAAAATCAATACAAATTGATCATCCTGGACCCTGTGTAAATGGGATTAGTCACTGAAATACTGAAAAGCTCTCATTATAAGGTGTATTCACATCCAAGGTTACCTTAGCAAGGGCCCAAAGACTGGGCTAAATCAAGGTCAACTGTACATCTGAACTTGACAGCTGTGTTTTGTTGCTACAGTTATATGACATAATGTACCTTTTGGAAACGACATTTTAGTATACTTGCCTTAATTTAAAATCATAAAAGAAAGAACTAAATCATATGGATTAAACAAAGCATAGCCGAACACTTTTAAACTAGTGATTGTTAGGAGAGAGAAATTTTCTAGAAGTAAACCAAAAAGTTGATATGTCTTGACCCCTACAAACTGTCCTTAAAGACTTTAGGCTTTAAAAATTTTTGTAAATTATGTTAAGAGTCTCACAAAAGTTTCCCCTAATAGCTAAATTAAATTTCCCTCCTGTACTTTAAGCTCATTTCATTTTCTTACCTCTGGGCAGCACAGAAGTGCAGCAAATACTACATTTCTGATGTTTACACCCTCTTCTACCAACTTTTTTGTTCCAATTCCTTGAGCTCTTTTCAGTGGCCTCACTATAAGTGAAACGTTGCATAATTTGAATAAAATATCTGTTTTAAAATTAAAAAATAGCTAGTATAAAATAGCAAAACCATAAACGTGTATAAGAAGTAAATTTATATAATTAAATTCCTTATTAATGAACCTTAGGTTATTTTAATTTTTACTATTAAAATGGTGCTAACTTTGGAGTTCCTGTTGTGGCTAAGTGGTTAACGAATCCAACTAGGAATCATGAGGTTGTGGGTTCAACCCCTGGCCTCACTCAGTGGGTTAAGGATCTGGTGTTGCCTTGAGCTGTGATGTAGGTTGCAGAGGTGGCTCGGATCCCGCGTTGCTGTGGCTCTGGTGTAGGCTGGAAGCTACAGCTCTGATTCGACCCCTAGCCTGGGTATCTCCATATGCCGCAGGTGCGGCCCTAGAAAATACAAAAAAAAAAAAAAAGATGCTAAAATGAACATCCCATTATACATATTTTTGTAAGTATTCTCTGTAAGGATAGATTCCTAGAGATTGGACCATTGGGTTGAAAGCCAGCACCTTTTGAGTTTTGATATCAAAGTGCCCTCCAAATAATAGCAATTATCACTAACAATGTATGGAAGTACTTATTTTTCTCTCTCCTTGCTGATGAAAATAGTAATAGTAATAAAAATAGCTAAAATATACTGTTTACTGTGTGAAAGATACTGTTCTAAGCATTTTCATATACTACGTGGGATATAAATTTGTAATCTTTGACAAAATAAGACAAAACATCATTTTTTTTTTTGTTCTTTAACAGATTTGGAATCTCATGTCATTAAGAAGTCATAGAAGTCAAGACATCTAGAAGGTACCTTTGCCCAAGATTACGAAAATTTCCTAGATTTTATTTGGGGTATTTATATGCCTGTTTAGTTAATGTATGAACTTTGTTCAGAATGTTCTTTGTGGCAAAGGTAGCTTAGGTGTCCACTTCAGATGCAGGCTTTTCTTTGGGGGTATAGGACTATCCCGGGGGGATGGGCTGCCCACCAGGGATGACACTTCCCAGGTCTGCTTGCTTCTGGGTGATACGACTCATCCTAGCTGACGGAAGGTGAATGGAAATTGTGTGTGCATTTCTAGGTTCAGAGGAATCAGATGGCCTTAGGTGTGCTCCCTTTTCCCATCTGCCAGAGCTGCATGTAGGTACCAAGGATGGCTTAAGGAGCCTGACACTAAAGATGGCAGTGCCTCTGTCAGCCTGATTCCTGAGTGACTGTTTGGAGCAGAGCCTTCAGCATACACCCCATCCCCCAGCAAGAAGCACCTTCATTGGACTGCCACACAAGTAAGAAATGAATTTTTATTTTGAGAAGTTTTCGGAATTTGAAGATTTGTATGTTATGATAATCGACATTACTCTAACTGATACATCTTTAACTTTTAGGAAATATGTTTGTCTCTGTGGTGAAGTAGAGAAATAATCTGACTTATAGTCAATTTTTCCAATACCACCTAAATAAAAGTCTGTTATTCTCCAAATGTTTCCATATACTCATTGAGAAGTCTGTCTCTAGATTCTGTGCTGTTTTCTTGCCAATTCTTGCATCAATATGACACTAGATACTAGGTAGGGTAATATGCTTTTAATGTTATTCCTTTTAAAAAATATTATCTATAATTCTGAGGTTATTTTTCCAGGTAACTTCAGAGTAAATCTATCAATTAAAATAAACCAGAGTTCTGGAATTCCCATTGTGGCTCAGCAGGTTATGGACTTGACATAGTCTCCATGAGGATATGGGTTCGATCCCTGGCCTTGCTCAGTGGGTTAAGGATCTGGTGTTGCCTCAAGCTGTACATAGGTGACAGATGTGGTAGCGATCCAGTGTTGCTGTGGCTGTGGCTGTGGTGTAGGCCTCAGCTGCAGTCCCAATTTAATACCTAGCCTGGGAACTTTCATATGCCACAGGTGTGGCTATAAAAAGAAAAACAAACAAACCAAAAAACCCCCTAGAGTTCTGATACAGATTGCATATTAAATTTAGAGGTGAATATCTTCTTTATTGCCTCCTTCATCTCATATTCACTGAGTTGTTTAGTTGTGTTGATTCTGCTCTATAATATCCTGGCTCAATTTTCCTCTTCCCATCTGTCCTATCTCCCCCTAGTTCAGGCCTATGCTCCCTTTATCCTGGCCATCCCAGCAGACACTGACCAGCTTTTCACTCTCCTGTCTTTCCTTTCTCTAAACTCTTTTGTATTCTATCACCAGATTAAAATGTTAAAGTGATTACTTTTCTGATCAAAAATTTTCTGGCCATGGCTGTGGCACATGGAAGTTCCCAGGCCAGGGATCAATCCCCGCCACAGAAGTAGCCACAGCCACAGCAGTGATAATACTAGATCCTTAACCTGCTGAGCCAGGGAATTCCAATAATTTTTTTTTTTTTTGAGTACTTAGAATGAAGATCAAATTCTGCTACCTGGCTTTAAAGTGCTCTACAAAATGCTGCTGGCCTGCCTGGGAAGCCTTCCCCCTTCCCTGCCTGGCCAACTCTCAGCTGCCTCTAGAACTTAAGCACCAGGTTGTCAAGGAAGCTGCTTTCACGCTACTAGTGCCCAGCACTCTGAGGAACTCTCCTGTTACAACCCTGACTACTACTGCTAGTGGGAATCTGCTTGCCTGCTGGTCTCTGCCAGTAACTGTAGGAAAGTGAAGGCAGGCAACAGCACTTCTTCTTCCTTGTAACCTCAATGCCTAGTTCAGTACCTACCATAGTATGGATGTTCAATACTTATTTGAAGGATCTCTATTTGATGGGTTATTTGCTTATAGTGAGCACATAAATATAATAACATTTTATAACTTAGAGTCTTAGAAACAATAAAGTTAAATAGCCCTCATTTTGAAGCTGAGAAGCACAAATCTACAAAAGTATACAGAAGCTAAAAATATACCCACGTAGAGTGAAATGCAAAAAACCCCAAAAACCAAAAAACAAAAACCAACCCCCCAAACCCCTGGAAATCCACAAAGAGTGAAATGCAAAACAAACAAACAAACAAACAACAAAACCAAAAAAAAACCCCAAAACCAAAAACAGAAAAAAAAAAAAACTTGGAAAAATATTTGCAACATAGATGATGATGGACAAAGGGTTGACTGTCCATAACATATAAAAATAAACTAGTAAGAAAACATGCTGGCAGAAAATTGGACAGAAGGCATAAATAAAAATTTAACTCTAGGAGGAAGTTAAGAATGGCCAATAGATAAATGGGAAGAAGTTCTTTATAATCATAGCAAGGTACTATTTAAATCTATCAAACTGACAAAGTTTAAAAAAATAGTATTGTCAAGGAGAAGGAGGAAAGTTCTTTGATGAAGATTTTGTGTTAACAATAAGATGGCTTAATTTTTTTGGGGGGGGGGACTTTGTAATTTAACCATTTGAAACCTATTATTTAATTTTACTTCTAGGAATCTAACCTAATGAAAACCTTTGTAGACGTCAACCAAGGTTTGCATAAGAAGACTTATTATGCTATTAGGAATAATATAAAAATTAGATCTTCTAAGACTAGTGAAGGACTGTTTGGGGGCTGTGACAGAAAGGAAGGAGTCGAAGGGTGACTTCAGGATTTTTGGCCTCAGCAATTAGTTGAATAAAAGCCCTTTGCTGTGATGGTGGACTACTGCAGAGGCAGAAACAGAAAGGAGGGGTACTTGGGGGTAAAATTAATGGTTTGATTTTGGCTGTATGTATCAATTTTGAGATGGCCTCTAGACATCCGTAGACAGTGGGTGAGGCTGGAGCTCGGGGAAAGGTCAGGGTTGCAGAGTCAGGCAACAGTGTGTGTCCCTGTGTGTTTTATGCCGCAAGACTAATCTCCAATATCATACTGAAACTACTGATTCATAGTGTGACCACAGATGTTTAATTTCATATGTAGATTACAGATTGGAAGATGTAAGGAAGTTGTGTTTGTGTATTTATAAAACACAAGGAAAGAAGCATTTGTCCTCTGAGAGTCACTGTGAATGAGTAGGAGGCAAACACATCTATTTAAGGCACACTCAAGTTTCTCAAATAAACTACCTAGGTTAATCCCATCAGTCCTCAATAAATCAAAATGATGAAAAGTCATGGGTATTTCCAGATGATTCTGAACATGCTTTAGGGCAATTATATGTTTGCTTTATATCATGTTCCTTTATACAGAAAGTACAAGAATGGCTTTTAGTCCTCAGATGTTTAATTTTCACCTTGCACCTGTTTTCATACATACCAAACGGCAAAACTGCAGTCAGTTTCAACTCAACAGTATTTGCCTATAGGTCTAAATACCAGTATTTGCCTATAGGTCTAAAAAGAGATACGGGGAGTTCCTTTGTGGCTCAGCAGGTTAAGAATCTGGAATCACTACTGTGGCCCTGGGTTACTGCAATGGCATGAGTTTGATCCCTGACTTGAGAACTTCTGCATGCCAGGGGTGCTGGAAAAAAAAAAAAAAGATTTGGATTCTATGAATGAATAACGACAGTTGAAACTTCTACTGGAAATCCCCTAGCATCCTATGATGAAATCCAATGCTTAGATATCTTGTTCAGTGTGATAACCAGAACATTTATGCACTAATAGTGAAACAATGATGTCATTACAGGTTTAAATTTACAGAGTAAAAACAAAGTACCTCAATTTCAATACTCCTATTTTGTATTTAACCCTCAGCAGTTAAATGACACTGACTCTGAATCCTGGCAGCCAGTTATGTTTAGTTGTATTGGGATAAGCAATTTTTCTTTGAGAAACTTGGTATTATTTTCAGGTGACCTGTAGGTTTTCATTAATCATCGCCTACTACTAAAAGTTTTTGAAAGGGTATCTTCAGGAAGTTCTTTGAATAGAAGAGAGCTATTTGGATTTTGCAGGTGGAGAGGCCATTTCAGCTAAAATGTCACTAACCAAGGACACCTATGGATAGGAATCCATTTCTAAGTATTATCTGGGGATATTGAGAATTACCTCATACACCTGGCCCTCAAGCTCTTGTGATACACAATTTCTTATTTTTAGAAATAAGAAATAGATACAGTTTAGGCTTCTGGATAATCCTCCAGGATAAACACTGGGGTGTGAAAATGGGCTTTTTCTTCTGTGAAGAATGAAGAGATAGTGCTTTAAGAGAGCAAATTTGAGTAAATACAAGCCCCAGATAAATACCTGACACTCATTATGATTCTGAAAATCCTACTTGTTGCCATGTGCAGATCTATTATAACCTGCTATTTGCCTTTTTAGGGGATTATATTAATCAAACAGATCGTGATTAATTAAAAGCTCCATCTTTAATGATCTAGTCCTTGGCAAAATCTGCCTCATGGGTACTAGGTAAAGGACAATTTTTAGAACTTTCTCATTTCATATTCACTTTTAGGTATTGCTGTTTATGAACTCTGCAAAGTACACTGCTATTCTTATCTGTGCATAAAAGGAAAGAAACTGTGTCCCAGGGCGGCTTGTACAAGGTGATACAAGAAATTACTTCTAGAGACTGGATTAGAATTCATAGGAACTGACTCACGGACCTGCAGCACAGACTGTGGAATGCACTGCTTCACAACAAATCCTAATGCCATGAAGACAAATCCTACTTTGGGCTCCCTTTCTTTTCATTATCAATCCCTTTCCTCCCATCATGAGCTTTCTGAATAAGACATGCTCTGTTTACAGGGGAATGAAAAGCAAAGTTTATTGGAAGCAGGTGATGATACAACCTGGGGAAGTTTTGTGCAGAGGCTGGAGATACTCACAGAGGGCACTGCCATCAGGACAGCGTATTTTCCCACAAAGGAAATATGGAGACATACCAAGAAAAAGTAATTCAAAAACAGTTTCAGATGTGCACATTGAACATTATGACCAGCAACTAGTCCAGAAAACCACAGAAGTTCGATAAGAGGTGGATTCTGAAGTCACACGATGGCACATGTCCTGAGGATTAGCTACACTACTTTGATCTCCACATTCCAAACACAGATTTGGAGTCTGTGGTAGGGGCTAAAGTCAAATATTTAAAACACTGTGCAAAAGGCAGAAGTAAAAAGTTGAGAAAAAGGCAGTATGGGAGCAGAAGAGCCTCCTGTAGAGGAGCTTACAATTATAAGCACCTTATTAAAAATACCATCACAGTCACACGACCGCATTAAAGTGGAAACTAAAGCAATTAGATTTAAAAATTTCAGGCCAAAATTATTCTTCTGAAAACTTCTGATAACTGAGGTAAAGGTGCTATTTTTTGCTGTGCATTGCTTGGATAGTTGCCACATTTTTCTTCATTTCCTCAGACCGTTTTTACATTGTGTATGCAGAGGGTGTGAAGGGGAATGATGGTCTGCAGGGGAATGCCTTCTAGCTCGCCATTGTTTTGAAGTTTTAATTCACTTAGTACACACTATTATGGCCAGAAACAGCTAGGATCTGGGCTTTTAACAGTAAAGGGCATGGACAGGGCGTGGAGGGGTGGACAGGACCGACACTCCCTGCCCTCACAGAGGTGAAAGGACAGGTGGAATAGAAGAACTGAGCAGACAGACAATCTGGGTGATGCATGGTGAGAAGGGAGAAATACAGGCCTACAGTGCAGGTTCAGTTACCGCAGTTAAGGGCCAAGAAAGTCCTTCTGGGGAAATGCGGGTTAAGCCATAATTAACAACCAGTTAAAGAAAAAGCTGCAAAACTCCCTCTTAATGTCCTTTAGGTACCATAACACAACCATTTCTGAAATTAACACATTTTAAGAGCTCTAGACTTAGAAAGTACCTGATGTGGTTCCTTCCCACACTCCTCTTTTATTTATTTATCTTTTTAGGGCCACACTCACGGCATATGGAGGTTCCCAGATAGGGGCTGAATCAGAGCTGCAGCCCCTGGCCTATGCCACAGCCACAGCCACAGCCACGCAGTATCTGAGTCATTCATGTCTTGGAACTACACCACAGCTCACGGCAATGCTGGATCCTGAACCCACTAAGTGAGGCCGGGGATCAAACCCACATCCTCATGGATGCTAACTGGGTTTGTTACCACTAGCCACGATGGGAACTCCAGTTTTTGAATAGTTAATATATTCATATGATTTAAATATCAAAATGATATAAAGAGGTAAACGAGGAGAAATCTTTCTCCCACCCTTGTCTTCATTCTTTGTTCCTACTTAGCATCTTTAGGTGAATTTTTATTTTTTTTTATTTTTTGGCCACACCCCTGGCATGCAGAAGTTCCAGGGCCAGGGATTGAACTTGCACCACAGTAATAACCAGAGCCACAGCGCTGACAACAATTGATTCTTACTCTGCTGAGCCACAAAGGAACTCCTAGGTGAACATTTTTATTCTTCTTCTTCTTCTTCTTTTTTAATCTTTTTAGGGCTGAGCCAGTGGCATATGGAAGTTCCCAGGCTAGGGGATGAATCAGAGCTGCAGCTGCTGGCCTACACCACAACCATAGCAATGGGGGATCCAAGCCAAGTCTGTGACCTACACCATAGCTCAAGGCAGTGCTGGATCCTCAACCCACTGAGTGAGGCCAGGGACTGAACCCATGTCCTCATGGATACTAGTTGGGTTCATTACTGTTGAGGCACAACAGGAACTCTTGAACATTTTCATTCTTAAAAAAATTTTTTTTCCAATTTTTTTCAAAAAATAAAATCAATAGGAATATATATTATTTTTCTCTTTTCTTACACAAAAAGTAGCACACTATATATGTAGTATTGCAGCATCTTTTTTCTTTTAATGTTTCTTAGATCCTTCTGTAGCTAAACAGAAAGAACTTCTTCACTGCAGTCACAGTTTGCTCAACTATACTTACTACTTACTACAAAGTGATGTAACTATCAGGAAGGAGAATTCGTGGGTCACAGAGTAAATGTGTGTAATTTTAGTAGTAGTAACACTTTCCATACAGTTGACACCACTTTGCACTCCAGTTGGAATATCAGTGCCTGCTTCTTCACAGTCTCACTGAAAAAACTAAGAGGTCATATCTTGGAATTTTGCTGACCTTACAGGTGAGAAAATGCTGTCATTTGTATTTCTTTCTTATGGGTGTGTTTAAGAGGCATGTGTGTATTTCTTTTGCTGTGAACCATCTGCTCATATTCATTTACTATATTTTCTACTGATCATTGAATTTTTCTTCTGGATTTCTAGAGATCCTTATGGTTTAAGATGATTAACTTTTTGTCTCTGTTAGGTGTTGTAAATATTTTCCTACCTTTGTCTTTTGACTTTGCTTGTTGTTTTCTTGTTTTGTTTTGCTTTGTTTTATCATGCAGTATTTTATTTGGTATAACATAATCAAATTGTTAAAAATTTTATTCAGCCTAAATTTATCAATACTTTCTTCTATGTTTTATGTATTTTTAGTTACAGTTAGAAAGGCCTTCCTGGTTCTGAAGTTACATGAGAATTTACCTATTTCTGCCATCCAGTATTTTATGGGTCTTATTGAATTTAAATCTTTAATTTATTTGGAATTTTTCTTAGAATATGGTAAAATAGATAGAGATCCAACCTGATCTTGTTCCAAATAGGTAATAAGTTGTTCCAACATTGCTTATACCAGAGTGATGATGAAATTTAAATTCATGAATTTGTGGGGTTGTTACTAACTTTTGAGATAATGACTTTTATATTGATTATGCTGGAAGATTCATTCAGAGACAATGAGGAGGGTTTTGAAGGAAGAGTAGAGTCTTAGAGAGTAGTTTTAAGAATGGGAGATTTTTTAGAGTTACCATATGATTCAGCAATCCTACTCCTGGGCATATAGCCATAGAAAACCATAATTCAAAAAGACACATGCACCCCGATGTTCATAGCAACACTATTTACAATAGCCAAGACATGGAAGCAACCCAAGTGTCTATCAACAGAGGAATGGATAAAGAAGGTGTGGTACGTACATATATAATGGAATACTACTCAGCCATAACAAAGAATGAAATAATGCCATTTACAGCAACATGTTTCTAGAGATAATCATACTAAGTGAAGTAAGTCAGAAAGAGAAAGACAAAAATCATGTGATATCACTTATACATGGAATCTAAAAAATGATATAAATGAACTTATTTACAAAACAGAAATAGACTCACAGACATAGAAAACAAACTTGTGGTTACCAAAGGGGAATGGGGGGGGAGGGATAAATTAGGAGTTTGGGACTAACATATACACATCACTATATATAAAATAGATAACAAGGACCTACTATATACTATATAGCACAGGGAACTATCTAACTATTCAGTACCATGTAGTAACCTATAATGGAAAAGAATCTGAAAAAGAACATATACATACGCACACATAGACATATATGTGTATAAAACTGAATTGCTTTGCTCTATACCTGAAACTAACACAACATTGTAAATTAACTATACTTCAACTTAAAAAATGATTAAAAAAAAGAATAGGGGGGAGTTCCCATCGTGGCGCAATGGTTAACAAATCCGACTAGGAACCATGAGGTTGTGGGTTCGATCCCTGGCCTTGCTCAGTGGGTTAAGGATCCAGTGTTGCCGTGAGCTGTGGTGTAGGTTGCAGACGTGGCTTGGATCCCATGTTGCTGTGGCTGTGGCATTGGCCGGCGGCTACGGCTCTGATTTGACCCCTAGCCTGGAAACCTCCATATGACACGGGAGCGGCCCCAGAAAAAGGCGAAGAGACAAAAACAAACAAACAAACAAACAAAAACAATAGGGGGATCTTTGACAAATGTGGGATTAGGGAAAACGAATGACCTCTTTTAAGATCACATCAGGACTACTGTTATTAGGCTCACTTGCAATAAAACACCATTGGGTCTTGATGACAATTTTAAAAATTCTATTCTGGAGTTGCCATCGTGGCGCAGCGGAAATGAATCTGACTAGGAACCATGAGGTTGCAGGCCTTGCTCAGTGGGTTAAGGATCAGGTGTTGCTGTAAGCTGTGGTGTAGGTTGCAGACGCGGCTTGGTTCTGGTGTTGCTGTGCTGCTGGCATAGGCCAGTGGCTACAGCTCTGATTAGACCCCTAGCCTGGGAACATCCATATGCCTCGGGTGCGGCCCTAAAAAGACAAAAGACAAAATAAATAAATAAATAAATAAAAATTTTATTCTGTGGGATTTGAACTTTGGGGCTCTGATGTGATTGTATGTAATAGCAAGCAAGTTTAATTAGTATTGGTCTCAGTGAAGTTTGCTTGAATAAGGACTCTCTACAAAGTAAGTTAGATTTAAGTAATGGTTCTTCAAGAATTTTTACAGTATTGCCTTTTGACATTAATTGGTCTCTTAACACTTCATTTATGTAAACATCAAATTTATATTCATTTACCAGAGCATGAAGAACTGCTCCTTAATGGGTTACATTTTCATTTGTTTCTAGACCCAAGTGGTTACATATGAATTTTAGTAACTTGCGTTTATTAAAATAATTTTCATAGAAAGCCAGAGGAGCATAAACATACATTTTCTATGAAAGTAATAAATGTTAAGTCAGCATAGATGTAATTCACTGCTATAAAATATTCTAGGCATTGCTATATTTTAAAAAGAAGAGTCAGACTCTAGAAAACAGTTTGGTAGCTTCTGATAAAGTTAAACAAACACCATATGACCCAGTAATCCCACTTCTGCGTATTTACCCTAAAGAAATAAAAATTTACATTCATAGAAAACCTCTACATAAATGTTCATAGCAACTTGGTTTATAGTAGAAACAACCCAAATGACCTTTATTAGGTAAATATACAAAGAACCTTGTACATCCATATCATGGACTACTATTAAACAAGAAAAAGGAAAGAACTACTGTTATATGCAATAACTTGGAGAGATCTGAAGAGCACTATGCTGAGGGAGTTCCTGTCGTGGCTCAGTGGTTAACGAATCTGACTAGGAACCATGAGGTTGTGGGTTCAATCCCTGGCCTTGCTCAGTGGGTTAAGGATCCAGCGTTGCCGTGAGCTATGGTGTAGGTTGCAGACATGGCTCAGATCCCACGTGGCTGTGGCTGTGGTGTAGGCCAGAGGCTACAGCTCTGATTCGATCCCTAGCCTGGGAACCTCCATATGCCGTGGGAGTGGCCCAAGAAATGGCAAAAAGACCAAAAAAAAAAAAAAGCACTATGCTGAGTGAAATAACAGTCAATTTTAAAAGACTGAACTTATGATTGATGGTTGCATTTACATAACATTCCAAAGACAACAAAATTACAGAGGTGGAGAACATATTAGTGATTCCCAAGAGTTAGGTTTGGGGGAAGGAGTGACTCTAAAGGGATAGCACCCTAAATTTCTTTAGGAGGATGGGAAAATTCTATGTCTTGATTGTGGAGATGGTTAAATTAACCTGCACACACGATAAAATTTCAGGCAAGTATATGTAAAAAAGTGAGTGCATGCAAAAATTGATGAAATCTGATTAAGGACTGCAATTTAATGACATATTCAATTGACTTCCTGGTTTTGGTAACTGTACTATCCTCACTGATAAGATGCTTTCATTGGGGGAAGCTGGATGAAGGATACCTGGGTGCACAGCAATGCTATCTACTCTTCTTGCAACTAAAACACTAATCTAAAGTTATTTCAAAATGACCTTTTTGAAGTTGTAAAAAAGGGCCAGATCTTGGGAAGATGACTATTGAGAAAAGGAACTGCATTTTTATGATACTAACATCTATTTTCTTTTTTAAAATTTATTTTTATTATATATATTTATTTCATTATAGCTGGTTTACAGTGTTCTGTCTATTTTCTACTTACAGCATGGTGTCCCAGTTACTAGAGACTCTCATACTAAGTGAAGTAAGTCAGAAAGAGAAAGACAAAAACCATATGATATCACTTATAACATCTATTTTCTGTTAGACCTCACATTAGCTTATGTCTCCTATGGGGTCAGGGCAGATTTGGGCACAGGAATTAGACCTCATCACATGGTTTATTACTCTGTTCCTGCTGTGCCACATGTGGGTGATACAAGGAGATAATACAGTGACATAGAAAGATGTCTGGACTTGACACAAGCAAATCTCTCTTTTTTGTTCTGACTCTTTGGCTTATATAAAATGTGACCCTTGATAAGGCCCTTAGTCTAAGTCTCAGTTTTTCAATATATAAAATGGGGATCATCATGTTTTCCAGCTTCAGTAGATTGTGATGGGGGGTTATGTGAGATAATTCATTAAATATGATTTACACTTAATTAAAAATTTTTTTTTTATGTTTTGCTTTTTAGGGTTGCACACATGGCATATGGAGGTTCCCAGGCTAGGGGTCGAATCAGAGCTACAGCTTCTGGCCTACACTACAGCCACAGCCACATGGGATCCAAGCCGTGTCTTTGACCTACACTATAGCTCATGGCAACGCCGGATTCCCGACCCACTGAGCAAGGCCAGGGATCGAACCCTCATCCTCATGGATACCAGTTGAATTGTTTCTGCTGCACCACAACTGGAACTCTTATGATGTACACTTTAAATGATGAAATTTTATTCCTGTTTGTATAACACCAAGAAACCCAAATCCTAACCTCTTGTTATATTCAGCTTCAGAGAAAGACTTCTTACCTAAATACAGCTCTTTAAACTACTATCTCCCTTTTCTAATGTGTGTGCAGGAAACAGACAATAAATGAACCAGCAAGTTCATAGCCACAGCTGGAAAAGCAGTCAAAGGTAAAAAATGAAGCAAAGGGAAGTTCCCTGGTGGTGCATGTGGTTAAGGATCTAGATTGTCACTGCTATGGCTCAGTTCCCTGCTGTGGCACGGATTTGATCCCTGGGCCCAGAATTTCCATATGCCATGGGTATGGCCAAAAAAAGTGAAGCAAAGGCTCAATCATATCTTGTTTTAAGCGAGGTTGTGAGTTGAGCATTTAATTCAATATAGTTCTTTCTTTTAACCTAGAAGGAGTGCAGAGAGCTACTACAGCACTCTTTTTTCTATTATTTTAAAATCAGTAAGATTTATTTCTGACAAAAAGCTGATTCTGCAGCATTTTCAACTGGAATCTTTACTTATATTTCAAAGTGAGAAAACTTGAGACGTCCTCTGCCTACTGCAGCCAGAGGAATCTCTCATGGCCACAGACACCACCTAGAACATGCTGAGAATTTGGATCCTAAGAAGAAAGTTGCAAACCTACCTAACATGGTCTCCTACCAACCTGTGAATAATTCATTTTTCCTGCTCCTTCATTATTCTTCCCTGCGTAGATTAAATGGATTATTCTATAATTAAATCTGACTCACAAGAGGCGGTGCCTTAGAGCAATGAACCACAGGGAAGCCGGCACTGTACCCCTAGCCTCACTGCTGACTTAGGGGCTGAGCACAGAGCACCCCCACTTCATGGAGCCTCATTTCTCTCTCTCTATAGAGTGAGAGGAATAGTGTCTCTGGGGGACATGGTGCTGCTTTATGAGCTCTATATTCTAATTAAGCTCCTGATTCTCTTATAGAAACTTACTCTTTGAAGAATTAAAGAAACATTATACTGTTGTTGTGACTCTTAATGGGAATGAAGCTTTAAAATCTAATTTTAAAAGCCTCCTACTGCATAGCACATTATCCACACTCTCAAATACTGCAATCAGCTGTGCACTGAGTCGCTCTGTGGTACTTATTAAAACTAAAACAAAAGCCCTGCAAAGACGTGCTGGGGAACAGTCTCACAGCCACATGCAGTGGTTCTACTGAAGCTGATGTGGCCTGTTCAGGCACATTCCAAGCACCACTTCAAAAACTGACCCCATAGTGACAGTTTAATATTGCCTATTGATCACAGGTCTTCAGATAACATCTCAAAAAGGGATAATCTCTCAAAAGAAATAAGTAATCTTTAACGACATAAATCTGCATGGCATCCATCAAAACTAAGTGTACAGAGCAAAGTGTTCTGGTGAACAGCCCCCTGGGAATTGCTTACTGGTAAGAGTTCACAATGGGGATGTTAAAGAGCTTTCATCACATCCTCCTAATTCCAGCTGCTCGTAAGAAATGACACATTTTCTTTTCAGTTTCGACATTTTCATGTTTCTAAGGGTAGGCATACAGATGCATGGAAAAGTCAGAGGGATAGATTTTTATTTTTCTGGATGGGTACTGATTTGTACATTGCAGATATGAACTTCAAACAGGTATAGATAGATGACCAAAAAAACCAGGGCCTTATATAGGTACACTTTTTGCTCCCCAATCCAAACGTTGTTTCTTTAACCCAAATATTTAGCATTAGGCAGGCCCACCAGCAATCTACTGGACCTTCACCTGGTGGCCCATCTTAGATGCTGCTTTGAATCAGGGAACTTTACACCCTATACAGCCTATATCTGCCCATCACCTCCTGCTTCTCACTGAGCTCCAGCCACTGACTGTGTCTCTCTTCCTGGTTCAAGCCAAGCTCAATGAGTTTCAAGAATCTTTGTAATTACTATTTCCTGGCCTGGAGAGATCTATGCCTACATCTTCTCAGCACTGGCTCCTTTTTACTATTCAGGTCAACTTGAGGGTCTGCTCCTTAGAAAGAGTGTCTTGGACCACCCAATCTAATGAAGCCCCCGATCTCTCTGTTTGTTTTCTTAATTGCACATATCACTAGCAGACATGACCGTGTTTTCCAAAAATATGTTTGCACATTATTCTTCTCTGTCCACTGGAGTATCAGCTCTACACGAAGGTGGACCCTACCCATTTAGTGGAACACAGCCTCCTTGGCATCTACAACCATGCTTGGACATGGTGGACATTGTATAAACATTTGTTGGGTGACTGACCTCAAAACTCAGGAGGATCTTTCACCCCTCTGCTCAATGTCTTGATGTTCTACACCTTTCTGTCCACAACTCCTTCTGCCTCTCCACTTTTGCTCTGTATCAACATAAACAGTCTCCCTCCTTCTCCAAGGGCACAGGAGACTGTATTCTTATAGGCAGGGATCATGTTTTATTCATCTTTGTGTCCTTTGCAACTCAGATCATCTTTGGCACATAATAAGTGCTCTGCCTGTGAATGAATTTTCTTATATAACATTTAAAAGTACAGAATAATAGTACAATACATCATAGTGCTCCCCTGAGGTTTATAGGGGGAGTGGGAAATAACCTTTAGTTATTCATTCCTCCAAGGGCATTTTCTGTGTGGTCAAGTCCTATCAGCTAATCAAGGTACTGTAAGTTTGAATTTGTGCACCAGGTCAACAGTGACCTGAACAGGTCTTCAATGGCCTACTAATGTGAACAAACACTTGAAAGCATTTCTGGGAGTAATCTCACTCACTTGGAGGTGTCTCCAATTAGGAAATACCCCAGAAACCTCATAATAACATTGCTCAAGAGGGTATGCAGTTGTATACAAGGCAAGTCAGTCTACATTAGAGCTTAATTTCTTCCATAGGTCAGAGAGCAACAACAGGTAACTGAAACTAGTTGAAATAATAAAGCTGATAGATAATAATAAAGCAATTAGTCATTTTGTGAAGTCTGGCTTCTCATGCAAAGATTTCAGATTACAAATGATGAATATTACAAATGTAAGTTGATGACAATGGACATGGTTAATCAAATTTAATTTAAAAATACTGATAAACAATTTGAGCAATTTTCTCAGAGTGGGGTAATATGGTATTCTGGGAAATAAACAGATAGTTGGTCATTGTCCTGGGTTTCTTGTGCACAGCTCCTAAAACCCAGGTATCTCTGGAGTGATAAGTGCCTTTTGTGTGATTATTAGATGACAGGTTGCTGGGGGTGCCCAAATAGCTTCAAGATGGGGGATGGTTACCAGAAAGACAAAGGCATGATTAGAGGGTTAGAACTTCCAGCCCCACCCTGGACCTATGGGAAGGGAAAGATCCTAGAGATGGAGTTCAACTACCAATAGCCAATGATTTAATCAGTTGTGTCTATGCAGTGAAATCACCATGAAAGTCTCTAAACCATGGGGTTTGGAGAGCATCCAGGCTGGCAAACACACTGAGGTGCTGGGAGGGTGGTGCTCCTGGGGGCCAGGGAAGTTCCATGTTACCTGTTCCTTTGCCCCATTTGCCCTGCCCTATGCATCTCTTCCACTGGCTCTTCTTAGATTATACCTTTTATAATAACTATGTATATGTAATATACTATAAAGTATAGCACTTTCTTGAATTTTGTGCCATTCTAGTCAGGTGTAGGCAGGTGGGTATTGGAGCCTCCCAAATTGTAATCAGCCAGGCAGAAGTGTTAATGGCAGGCAGACAGCTAGGTATGAGCAGAGAAAGGGTAGCCACAGGCCATGTGGCAGGAAACCACACGTCACGTCAGGGGCTACGAAGAAAAGCAGGAACTTTAGACCAACAGGAAAACACACATTTTGAGGTGATAAGTGCCCTGGAGGCAGACAAAGAAAGGTGGGAGAAGGTGAATGGAACCTGTTGCTCATGCCTCCATTACAATAAAATTGGCCTTGAAGGACCTGTCATGCACTGACACCACAACATTTCCCATCAAGGCTAAATAAAGACAAAAATCTCTCCTGCCTTTATGACGAAGGTGGAGGTGGCATGAAAATCAGAGACTACTGCCCCTAAGCCCCTCCTTCCCTGTGAATATTCCACCCATTAGTATGTCACTCATACCTGATGTGCCAAAGAAACGTAGGGCAGCAGCTTGCCTCTCTGCCTGCCTCCCCTCAAGACGTGTACTTCTTACTTAAATAAATCTTTGTTTCTGTCTCATTTCTGAATTCCTTTTGTGACAAGAACATTTCTGCCAGAAGTGTGCAGCCTGGGTACCTCATTGCGGCTGACATCTGAAGTTAGAAGGGGAAAAACCTGAGGTCTATGTTAATGCCAGTTGCTAGTATCAGAATTGTGCGGAGTTGTTGAACATCAGGTTGGTATTTAGGGCCGCAACCGTGGCATATGGAAGTTCCCAGGCTAGGTAGGGGTTGAATCAGAGCTGCGTCTGTGACTTACGCTACAGCTCACGGCAAGGCCGGACCCCTGACCCACTGAGCAAGGCCAGGGATTGAACCCGTATCCTCATGGATACTAGTTGGGTTTGGGTTTGTTACCACTGAGCTATGACTGAAACTCCCGAGGTATGTTTTTCTAGAGTGTAATTCTGATTCTTTCATCCACCATCCTTCTTTCTTTCTTTCTTCCTTCCTTCCTTCCTTTCTCTTTCTTTCGCCACACCTACAGCATATGGAAGTTCCCAGGCTAGGGGTTGAATTGGAGCTGCAGTTGCTGGCCTATACCACAGCTCATGGCCAGATCCTCAACCCACTGAGTGAGACCAGGGATCGAATCCGCATCCTCATGGATACTAGCCGGGTTTGTAACCCGCTGTGCCACAATAGGAACTCCCTCATCTACCATTTTCTAACTTTGGACAAGTTTCTTATATCTTATCTTACTTCCTTGCCTTTAAATGGGATATTATAATCCTTATCTAGGATTAAACAAGACACTATTTATGGAGTGCGAGAGTAGTGCCTATCACGTAGCAAGTCTCAATAAATATCAGCTATTATTAGCTAGAGGGATTGAAATGCCTTTAAGGTTCTGTGCTCAATCAACCCAACAGGGTTTAATAATCTTCAGATGGTCCAGTTAATCACATGGAGGCAACCCACGTGCACTGGAGTTTGAACACTTACAAGGAAAGAAGCAGCAGAAGAGTATGTAACTGACAGGAAATAACCCAAGAGGACACACTTTCTACTACAGGGTGGAAGAGATTAGAAGGTATAGATAATGATGAAATTTAAGAGTATGTCTCTTGGAACAAAAGATGGAGAAGCTGGAGAAGTAGAAAAATGGTGTCTCAAGTCTTCAGTTTAGAAGCCAGTGGCAGTTCTGGGAGCCTCTGATACACAACTTTCCAACACATTAGCAGCTGAAGTTGCCTTTTAATGAGGTGAACTCACAGATATGTTAAAGTGGCCTTGGCTGTGTGGTTGATTTTAATAAAGGCTTCAATTTTGTTTTAGCCAAGGAAGACGCTAGTTATTTTTTCTCATTAAAAACAAATACACTTGTTGGCATTTTCCTGAGCGACAAAGGCATATATGCACAATTCATAGGGGAAACCTCTGTGCTGTGCTGTGCCTCTTTTGTCCTCTGGTGGAAATACTACACTGAAGGAAAACTGTTAAAACAGAAAAAAAAATCAACTTATATGTAGCATCAGATACAGACCCCATCATAATCACAGGCTGGCATTTTTTCTGCTTTCCTGAGATGCACTGAAAAGCTGAAAAATATGGTCCTGTTATATCTGTCCTTAGAAAGAGTCATTAGGGAATCCAAAAAGGCCACTGTTAGAAGCAATTTGTTGGCTTCCTGATACATCAGGTTCATTATTGTGATCTAAGTACCAGCCTTTGGCACCATTTGCAATTTGGGGGTAGGTTGTTAATGAAATCTAGAAAAAAGCAGTAGCTATAAAATCAGTTTTTGAGGTTATTTCACACATTCTCCATACTGAGGTCACTCAGTGATTTGTGTTTGAATGCAGAAAAATCAGAAAGCAGCCAGTCCAGGTAAATGAATGGTGGTTCCTGTAGTCAGCCCCAAATACACTTGACTCTCCAAATTGTAATGCAGCGATTATTACAATAGCTACAGAAGTGTTATTTCAACAGCACCTTAGGGGAGAGATGTAAACTGAATGCAGAGGTATAAGGATGACTCTTGTAATTCAGTATAAGCTTTTGCCAGTTTTCAAGCCAACGCCCCAAATCAAGCAGACAAATCAATACGGTAATGAATGAAAGCACAGAATTTTAAAAAATTGAATACATTTTTTTCTTCCTTTCAGTTATAGTTGCTGAAAATATGTTTTTTAAACACAAGAATATAATGATTTTATTAATTCTTAAGTCAACAATATTTTGAAGTGCTCTGGTTCTGGCTCAAGGGCAGGGGTAGAGGGGCAGGCAGTTCAGGAAGGGCAGTTCCACAATCTTCGGGCTTAGCCGTTGGGGCTCTATTGACTTGTGTCCCAATACTATCAGTTGGTCGGTAGAGCTCAATACTACATGTGGCTCACTAGGTGACAACTGAGTAGCTTCAGTCTGCTTCCAGTTGGAAAGAACAACACTGCTTTCAGAAAGTATCTCCCACACTGAGGGTACAGCCAGGCTACCCAATCTCCTTGTATTCTTTTTTGAATGTTCAAGCCTTCTAAAAATGTTTTTGTGTGTATTTGGCACGTTCAGTGTAATCAAATCATACAAACACAGGGAGTCTTGAGAAATCTTAGCCACCTTTCCAAACTCAAAACAATTATCATGGAAAAATGAGAAATGCTATTTCTTTGTCCATTTTGCCACAGCAAATTAGGTTGAACAAGATACCTAAGAGTTCACTTTAATATTTTATTTTAAAAATTTTCTTGGATGTACCCACAGCACACAGAAGTTCCTGGGAAAGGGATCACACCTGTGCCACAGCAATGACAACACCAGACCCTTAACCCACTGAGTCACCCGCGAACTCCTCACAGAGTTCACTTTACATTGTGCTTTACCTTTCTACCCTTGACATCAAACATTTTTATGGACCTCTTAAGCAAGCCTAGAAAGAACTTCAACAGTCATCTGGTACAGCCTCTGCCTCCAGGCAGGTGACATTTGGTTCCCTGTGACATGTGGTTTCTCTGTGCAGGTTACATTTTACTGACCTCATCCTAAAAAGCCATGTTTGAACATGTCATATCAGTTCAGTTGGACCATGAATCAAACCATTACATGTACATTGAATAATACTGCGAAGTACATAGTTATCCTAAATGTAAGTACAAATCCTGTTTTTGTTCTAATGGGGATTCATTATATATTTATCCATGAAATTTTCTTCCAAAGCAATTGATTAACTAGAGGTAAAATATACGAATTGAGAAAAGGCCTGAAGAGTTAACTAAACTCCAACTATACCATGTCAGACAAAATTTGTAAGGTCACTCTTGATAGGTCCAAGGGTGGCTAAGTTACACATGACAAAACGTTGTGTTTTAGAAGGACGTGTTACACCAAGACCTGCAAGGATCTGAGACTGAGAGAGAAAGATTAAAGGACTAAGATGTGCTGATGTAGCCATAACTGAAAGCAGCTATCAAAAGGCAGCAGGCAGCTGGGAAAGAACCGTTTTTTAGCTTAGAGGCCAGAAATACATTGAGATTGCCTCTGGAATTGGAATAAAACCAACTTTTAATTGGTTTTAAAATCTGGACTGGACCACTCCTGCAGTAACCCATGAACCAACCTTATCCTGTGGAAGCTGAGTGAATCTTAGCCAAATCATCTGACCTGTGAATTGTTTTGTTTGGGTCCCTTATAGGACAGGAAGTACCTGTTGTGCAGTAATTTCACATCAAGTTACAGTGTTTCATGATGTTGCTTGAACAGAGAATTCGAAAAGAGATAAAAATTTCCAGAGAAAAAGTCAAGCATCTCCACCAACATGCCCTGGGGCTTGATGGACCCACAGGGCTGGGACTTAGCACCAGTTTCCCTCCACACCTCAGCAAAAGGGCTTCCAGAAAGAAGGGAGGCAGCTGGACGCATAGACTGCATTAGTGAAGGCCAAGCAAGGTATTTTAAGATTGATTTAACTCAGAATTTTGCTAGATTCACGATAGTAACTCCAGTGCCTCACAACCAGCCAGATTTCCACACTGTTTGATTGAGTGATGGTCACTCTTATGAAATATGCATAGGATGAAACTAGCCCAGTGGCAGACAGCGTGTGGGGAGCCACCCATTTTCCATGCCCAGGATGTGCTCTATTCACAGAGCATTGAAAATAACAGATGGAACAAAGGGGTCCTCTTAACAGCGCCCATGGATGGGGACTGACCTGATTGCTCCTTGAGAAACAGGGGTAAAGGAGGAAACTAAAAATTGCTCAACAACTTCCGACTCCTTAAACAAAATGGAAAACCTGTTGTTGATGAAGAAGCTAAGTTTAAATTAGCTTGTAAATACAAACCCCACCTTTTCAGGTTGGAAATCACTGAAATAAGTAAGCCTCACCAAGAACTCTCAGCATATGGAGTTGAATGGCTGCCAAAGAAGTGGGATAGAAAAAAGAGCAAGAGAACCAAATGCAGTAGCCATTAAACAACAACAACAACATCAACAATAACAACAAGCTTTTGTACCCAGGGTTTTCTTTTTTTCCCAAAAAGAGTAACATTCTATATTTTAAAAATAGGCCAAATTCTTCAAAAATATCAGTGTCATAAAAGACAAAGAAGAGCTGAGGAACTGCTCTAAATGAAAGGAGGCTAAATGACGTGATGACTAAATGCAGTATGCAATCCTAGACTGGGTCCTGTACTGGACGGAAATGCTACAAAGGCCATCATTGGGTGAGTTAGCAAAACAAGAATACAACTAGCAGATTAGATAAAGTATTGTATCAATGTCCAATTTATGGGAGGTTTTATGTAAAAGAATATCCTTATTTTGGAAAATCCACATTAAAATATTTAGGGGAAAAAGGCAATGATGTACTCAACTTACTCATAAATTAATTAAAAATTGAGATATAATTGACTAGGGTTTTCAACTTGATGATACACTTTTATTTTTTTTTTATTTTTATATTTTGTCTTTTTGCCTTTTCTAGGGCCGCTCACGCGTCATGTGGAAGTTCTCAGGCTAGTGGTCTAATTGGAGCTGTAGCCACTGGCCTACAGCAGAGCCACAGCAACACGGGATCCGAGCCGTGTCTCCAACCTACACCACAGCTCATGGCAACGGAGCAAGGGCAGGGATAGAACCCGCAACCTCATGGTTCCCAGTCAGATTTGTTAACCACTGCGCCACAACAGGAACTCCAGATGATACACTTTTAAATATATTACTTGGAGATGCTAGATCTTAACTCTGGAATGTTTTAGAATTTCAGGCTGGTACGCAGGTGAAGAATCTGCAGAGATATATTTATTTGGGGACTATAGGATGGAGGACTCAAATTTCAAGGGTAAAACACTTTATCAGGTCTAATAGTTACCAGTGCATAAAGTAAACCATATTCATAATTATTCTTGAAGGATGTTCATTAATATGCTTTACCATGACTAAGAAACTGATCAAGAACTTGAACTTACGTAGAACAAAAAGAGGTTTTATACCTATAGAAATCAATGCTTCCCATTTCAGGTCAACACTTGAGAACCATGTATCTCAGTGTAACTTAACTTGACAGAAGTGGGAGCTCTAGAACCAGACCCTCTGGCTCAAATCTCAGCTCCAAGGCTTACTGTCTGTATTACTTTTAGCAACTTACTTCACCTCTCTGTAAGATGGAGATAATAAAAATATCTAACTCATAGTGTTGTGATGAGGATTAAATGAGGCAACACTTTCAAAACATGAGTGCCTGGCCCAAGGTAAATAATCCATGAATGTTAGCATTTAATGTTAATTAAATGTTGCAATACAGGAGACAGAAGGAAAAAAGGATGCTGTGTCATAAATCTGGGTCTCTAAGACTTTGATACTCACCTATAACACAGAAGGGCTTCCGGGCAAATCTTAGTCTTCCTTGCCATCCTCTATATCGGCAGCAGCAGCCTGCAGACCAGATGCGAATAATGAACTCCAAACCAAAGACGACAATCATCACGAACTCCTAAAAGATCAAATAAGACATGGCAGAGAGAGGCATTATGGAGCAAGCTGCAGCAAGAAGCTCCATGGATATTTCTGGATATTCAGCCACTTCATCTAAAACATCAAGTTGTTAGTGTCTAAAGTTAACATGTCCTCTTCCTCCAGTCAAGCTAAACCTGGAGCACTTCAGAACCCCACACTGTATTTCCCATCATGGACGTTATTCCTTTTCAAGACTCTAATGCTTTGCAAATTAGGGATCGGTTTTAATACTAAATGTATAGGCTGAATTACAGATCCCCCTTGTCTGAACATACAGTCATCCCTCGGTATCTGTGGGAGACTGGATCCAGGATCTCGTGGGTACAAAAATCTGGGGATGCTCAAATCCCTTATGTAATATGGAGTAGGATGTGCATATAACTTATGCACATCCTTCCATACACTCTGCCATCTCTAGATTACTTATAATACCTAATACAATGTAAATGCTATATAAATAGTTGTGGGCATGTGTTTCAAGTTTTGCTTCTTGGAACTTTCTGGAATTTTTCCTCCCCAAATATTATAGATCTATAGTTGGTTGAATCTGTAGATGTAGAACCTACAGAGAAGGAGGGTTGACTGAACAGTGCAACTAACTTTAGTTACCTGATAACATGTGAAATATCTGAAATAGAGAGAGCAAAGCCTGAAAACACAGCTTTACAATTTTACAGAAAACAGACCTTCATTTTGCTGCAAGGAGTGACATAATCCCTAAGACCTTAAGACTAGTTCTCAGAGAAAGAGAAGTAAATATTTAGGAGTATATGGAACTCTTTTGTTACGATGTCAAAATCTCCTTATAAGATGGCATGTTTTGTTACTTTCCAGTGTGATACTTACATCCTTGGCCAGAAATGAGACCCTGAATTCTATGAATATGAAGCTTGTTAATTATTATGCTGCCCTTTGGTGAAGCTGCCTAGAAAACAACTTTTGCTCCAGGAGAAAGACTTTGAGATTATTTAGGAAGAGTTGTGAGTGAACCCTGGGAAAGGCCCACTTAAGTGGCCCATTAAATAGTGGGTCACAGAATGAGAAACCAAATGGAATTTGTTGGAGCAAACTTGTCACAATCACCTTGTTGGCCCTCGGTAGGGATAGGCGCTGAGTTTATTGAAATTGGTTTCTCTTAAAAAATATTTCCCTCTCCTGTTTTTAAACAAGGGTTGACTCAGCATTTATAATATAGAGCAATATTTATTGATTTTTGTTACAATTGCTTAATTATAAAAGTGATACATGGTCTTTGTTAAATTTTCTAAATGTCACAGTGTGGAGCATAGAAAGTAAAGGCCCTAATCCACTCCCCCTTCTCCTGTCCCAGGTCTCAAGATAAAAGCCATTATCAAATTTAGAAAAATGGGTGGCAAGTTTTAGGCAAATGTCTATTCCTTCAGTTTGAGCATGTGAGGATGTGGTGCACTTTGGAAATGCCTAGTAGGGATGTTTCATTCTATCCTTTGTTATCTTTCACTAAGTAATCCAAGTATTTCTCAGGATGGAAAACAAATCTCCAGTATCCTCACTACTCACAATAATTTAAAACTATCTGTGGGCTAAAGCTCCAAAGGGGACTTTATGCAGATAGCCAAAACCATGGGCAACACACATTCCTTAAGGATATGAAGGTTTTCTTTTGTTTTGACTTTGTTTCATTTTTGAGTATATACATCTAGGTAGTTGGATTTATTCATTCATGAAGGTGGCACAAGTGCCACGTAAGGAAGAGCTGGGAGTGAATCCTGGGATAAGGCCAGGCTTGTGTTTGACCGGCTTATCTCTCCACACATAGAGCATGCTGAACCCAGGTGTCTGTGCAGCTGTGCCTGCACCCAGTCTAGGTTTAATGGAAGGTCCACTTTTTATCCCTGCCTCTACCTCTTACTTGTGCCAAGAAGTTTGGCACTCCACTGGCAAGAGGCCATATTACAAAGAATAGCTGAGAAAATCCCAAATGTGGCCTGAGCAACTATTGGACGGTTTTTCTCTTTTGTGGCAACAGCTGCTACTCATTGGTGTATGGCTAATCTTCTGAGGTAAGGTAGGCCCTCCCTGCCCTGTTTCTATGTTATATCCTGAGGCAGGACAAATTACATCTACACATTCTCCACTCAGGTCCTCTTGTAGTCATGAATATTGTCTGCTGAATTAAAAAAAAATGTTGGGAAAAATCCTTCATTTCCAAATAAAGAAAGAGGAAGTTGTAATTGGCTTTCACTACAGGGTCACCATTTCTGCTTTGGAGAAGTAAGACTAGGGTCAGAATTCTCCTCTCCTATGAGACCATTGCATTTTCTTCATGAGGGCTTGGTTTTAGACTATGTGAACAATAACCTCAAAAATCTCCAGTCACTGCATGAGCAGCAGTGAGATGACTGTGGAGTATTTCTCTCAGGCCCAGAGCTACAGGCCCTGGGGATGTTCCCTCTCAAGACTTGTGCTTGTATGACTGGGAACAAAAGTTAGGAACCACTTTGACCAGATTCTGTCTCTTGTGTCCTGAAATTTCCACATTATTTCAGTTAAATGGAACAAAGCACTGCTGAGCCAGAGAAGGGAAAGGATGCCCGATCTGACAGAATTGGTGGGGAATGGAATTGTGAGATTATCACCTTTTCTCTTTTCACTTTCCAGCTTTGTTGAGGTATGATTGACAAATAAAAACTGTATACGTGAGGTTTTGATGTATATACATATTTACATTGTGAAAGTGATTGCCATAATCAGGCCGATTAACATACCCATCACCTCACAGAGGTAACTTTTTTTGTGTGTGGTGAGAATACTTAAAGATTTAATTTCTTAGCAAATTTCCAGGAGAGAATAACACTATTGTTGACTATTGTCACCAGGCTATATATTAGATCTTCAGGTTTTGTTCATCTTGCAGAACTGAAACTTTAAACTTTGTACCCTTTGCCCAGGCCTGGGAATCACCATTCTATTCTCTGTTTTTATATGTTCGACTTTTTAGATTCCAAATATAAGTGAGATGTTGCCCTACTTGTATTTCTGTGTCAGACTTATTTCACTTAGCATAATGCCCTCCAAGTTCCAAGTTCATCCATGTTTTTGCAAATAGCAGGATTTTTTTAAAATGTTGAATAATATTCCATTGTGTGTGTGTGTATGTATGTATGTATGTATGTATGTATGTATGTATCTATCTATCTATCACATCTTCTTTATTCGTTTGTCCATTGATGGCCACTTAGGTTATTTCCATAGCTTGGCTATTATGAATAATGCTGCAATGAACATCATTTTGAGATCCTGACTTCATTTCCTTTGGACATAGGACTGGAAGTAGAATTGCTGGATCTTATGGCAGCTCTGTTTTTAATTTTTTGAGAAGTTTCTATGCTGTTCTCCACCGTGGCTGCACCAATTTACATTCCTACCAACAAGGTACCAGGGTTTCCCTTTCTCTGTATCCTCACCAGTACTTGCTATCTTTTGTCTTTTTGATAATAGCCATTCTAATGCATTTGGGATTATATCTCATTGTGGTTTTGATTTGCATTTCTGATGATCAATGATGCTGAACACCTTTTCACATACCTGTTGGTCATCTGTATGTCTATTTTGAGAAATGTCTATTCTGGCCCTTTGCTCATTTTTAATCAGGTTATTTTACTTTATTTTTTTTTGATATTGAGTTACAGAAGTTCCTTATATATTTGGATACTAATGTCTTATTGGATGTTTGGTGCAAATGTCCTCTCCCATCTCATTCACTCTGGTGATGATTTCCTTTTCTGTACAGAAGATTCTTAGCTGCAGTCTCACCTGTTTATTTTTATTTTAGTTGTCTGTGATATTGGAATCACAGCAAAAAATAAAACAAAAGACAAATACTGGAATCTAAAAAAGTAAAACTAACTAGGGAATATAACGATAAAGAAACAGATTCACAGATAGAAAGAAAAAAACGAGTGGTTACCAGTGGGAAGGGGGAGGTGGCAAGCAAGAGAGGGAGTTAAGAAGTACAAACTTCTATGTTTAAAATAAATAAGCTGCAAGGATATATTGTATAGCACAAGGAATATAGCCAGTATTTTATAATGATAAGGAGTGTAACCTTTAAAAAGCATGAATCACTATTTGGTACACCTGAAACATATAATATTGTAAATCAACTATAATATAATTTTAAAAAATGAAATAAGCCAACAAAAAAGACTGTTCGAACCAATGTTTAAGAAGCTCTTTTCCTATGTTTTCTTCTAAGAGTATTAGTGTTTCAGGCCTTCTGTTTAAGTCATTCATTTTGAGTTGATTTTTGTACGTGGTATGAAATAAGGGTCCAATTTCTTTCTTCTTCATGGGGATATCCAATTTTCTCTTTCATGACAAAAACTCTCAGCAAGTCAGAAATAGAAGGGTATTATCTCAATTTGATAAATAGCATCTACAAAACCCTTACAGCTAATGTCATACTTAATGATGAAAGACTGAATGCCTTTCCCTAAAATCAAGAACAAGGAAATATGTTCATTTCATCACTCTTATTCAACATAGTTGCATAATTCAGTCACCACAATAAGGCAAGTAAAAGAAATAAAAGGCAAAATTGGAAAGTCAGGCATAAAATACTCTTATTTGCAGATGCATCATTGTCTACAGAGACTATTACAAGGAATCTACCAAAAAAAAAAGCTCTCAGAAAGAAAAAGTGAGTTTAGTAAGGTTGCAAGGTACAAGATCAACTTACAAACACCAATCACATTTCTGCATACTAACAATAAGGATGTGGAAGCCAAAATTAAAAGCACAATACCAACATTTCATAATTTTCATCATGCACACTCTGTACAGATTTGGTTAATTATAAAATGGTGATAAAAGAAATCAGAGGAGACCCAAATAAATGGAAAGACCATGTTCATGAATTGGAAGACTCAACATAATAAAGATGTAAACTCTTCCTAAATTGATTTGTAGGTTTAATGAAATTCCTATCAAAATCTCAGCAAGTTTTGGAGTTTCCATCATGGCTCAGTGTTAATGAACCCAACTAGGATCCATGAGGATGCAGGTTCGATCCCTGGCCTCGCTCATTGGATTAAGGATCTGGCATTGCCCTGAGCTGTGGTGTAGGTCACAGATGTGGCTCAGATCTGGCATTGCTGTGGCTGTGGCATGGGCCGGGAGTTATAGCCCCGATTCAACCCCTAGCCTGAAAACTTCCATATGCTGCAGATGCAGTCCTAAAAAGCAAAAAAGCAATGAGATCCTGCTGTTTAGCACTGAGAATTATGTCTAATCACTTATGATGGAGCATGATAATGGGAGAAAAAAAGAATGTATACATGTACATGTAACTGGGTCACTATGCTGTACAGTAGAAAAAAAATTGTATTGGGGAAATAACAATAAAAAATTTTAAAAATGTCAGTGAGGTTTTTTTGGTAAACATAAAGAAACATATGCTAAAGTTTATGTGGAAAGGTGCAGGCCCTAGAACAGCCATACAAATTCTGAAAAAAGAGAATAAAGAGAGAAGAAACACTTTTATCTTATATTAAGGCCTGCTATCTAGCTCTAGTAATCAACACTGTGGTTTTGGCAGAGGGACAGACAATGGTCATAGAACAGAATAGAGAACTCAGAAATATACTCAGACAAATATGCTGAATTCATGATCTGATAAAAGGACAAAAGTAGTTTAATGGGAGAAGAACTAGCTATTTCAATAAACGATGCTGGGGCAATAAGACATCCATATGCAATAAAATGAACCTCTATCTATATCTCACACCTTATACAAAAATCAGTTCCAAATGGATCATGGGCTTAAGTGTTAAAACTATAAAACTTTTTGTTCAAAACATAAGAAAGTATTTTTAGGATTTGAGCTAAACAAGGAGCTCTTAGATTTAGCATCAAAAACAAAAGCAATATAAGGAAAAATTGATAAATTGGATTTCATCAAAAGTAAAGAGGATGAAAAGACAAATTATAGACAGAATATATTTGCCAACCACATATCTGACAAAGGACTAGTATCCAGAAAACCTAAAAACTCTCAAAACTCAGTAGTAAGAAATATTTCAACTAGAAAATGGGCAAAAGATATGAACAGACAGGTCATTGAACATGAAAAGATGTTCAACATCATCAGCCTTGTGGGGAATGCAAATTTAAACACAAGTTAACACTATACACCTAGTAGAATGGCTCAAATTAGGAACAGTGCCAATACAAAGTGTTGGGCACAATGTGGAGAAGCTAGAACTCTCAAGCAGCTGGGCGGAATGTACAATGACATAGCCCCTCTGAAAAACAGTCTTTGCTGCTGTACCTCAGAATAAACCAGTTCCTTTCCTCTCGCCCTTTTTTTTTTTTTTTTTTTTTTTGCTTTTTAGGGCCCTACCTGAAGAATATGGAGGTACCCAGGCTGGGGGTTGAATCAGAGCTACAGCTGCCGGCCTACCCCACAGCCACAGCAACCTAGGATCCAAGCTACATCCGAGCTGTGACTTACACCACAGCTCACAGCAACACCGGACCCCTGACCCACTGAGCAAGGCCACGGATTGAACCTGCATCGTCATGGATACCAGTCAGATTCACTTCCACGGCACCACAACGGGAACTCCATCTCTCACTTTTAATGGAAATAAAATGCCCTTTATTTACTCAAATGGTTGCTAAAGAGATTAGTGCATAGAGACCTACTCGGAGGAAAGCTGTAACATAAAGCTGGTGTTATTAACCATGGTTCTGTACTTCTTTTCTGAAGATCCTAGAAGCTTGGCTTTGACAGTTCTCCACAGAACTGAAGGTGTTGTTTACTATTTGAATCACCTGCCTTGAAGGAGTTGTAGTGTTTCCTAATTTATCCTCATAGAATTTTGGTAAAGCAAAGAGTACCTTTCCCATTTTTCTTAAAGACTGAGGAAATGCACATAGAAATTAAGAAACCAAAGGGGCAGGATAGAGCTAGTCCTAGGTTCCTTTTATTATATCTACTGACGATATCAAGCTAGCATTGACCCTCTCCTCTAGATAGTAAGGAAAAGCCTCCATACATCACACCAGAGGACTGTGTTGCTATCTCAGTGATATATATGACTTTGCAGTATAATTTGAGATTTAAATTCTATTTGTGCAGTTATTTTGTTTTTGAGTCACTCAAAGTGGTTTTAGGTACAGATTGATTGATTTTTTTGGTACAAAGTCACAAGCCTAGCAGCTCACATTCTGGATGTTTTCTCATTAATTAACAGCACTGTTCATTAAAACACAGTGACCTTTGTCTAATCTACAAGCTGTCTGCTGTGACCATTAGTTCTTTCTGGTTTTATGCCATCAAATAGAATTTCTGTGAAGATAAAATGCTGACATTGTAAACCCCATGACATTTGCACTAGTTCTTCAAAGCTGTGGCTAATTAGATGTACAAAATTAGAACTACTGCCTTTATTGAGAATATCAACATAATCAATTACCAGCTATCTTTGTTCGTTTTTTTGTATGTGTACTTAAAGTAACATAGGGCAAGCAGGCCAGCATGCCTCCTCACATAATCCCTGCAGGGAAAGGATTTGTGACGTCAGCTGGGTCGTAAATTACAAAGAAAGGCATCAGTCAGAAGGCTTGCAGTTATACTTCTTTGTAATTTGGAAAATTCTATTAAAATACATACTGAGGAAATGAAGTTAAAGATCCTAAGATGCTGCAGTGCTTAAATCAGGATGTGGAAATATAAATACAAAAGTAAATCATCTTTTGGATTTTTGCCTCTTCAAAGGGCAGAAAAAGACCCTAAACACATGCTTGCTAACCAACATTTGAAGGCCATCACATGCCTTCATCAATCTAGCTTGCTTTCACAGTCTTTTTCCTTTTTAAGATGTTACGTTAGCTGTTAGTGTTTTGGAAGAGAATTTGAGGAAGTGAATGTTTTTACCAAGGGGATTGGTACTACCTGGAGTTGAAGACAGAATCACGCTTGTATGGAGGGTGGTGGCGAGAATGTGTCAGATGTTACTAAGTAGACACTGAGTGGGGGTATGCAGGGAAGGGGGCAAAGAAGTAGGAACAGGACGTGGGAATAGACCCGTGGTTGCCAAAGGGTAGGGGCGGGACCAGGATGGCTTGGGAACTTGGGGTTGATAGATGCAGACTATTGCCTTTGGAATGGATTAACAATGAGATCCTGCTGTGTAGCACTGGGAACTATGTCCCGTCACGTATGATGGAGCATGATAATGTGAAAAACCTCTGGGATAAATGAATATTGTCATATAAATGAGATTAAATGAATTATTTTTTCAGAGGGAGATTTACACTTTAAAAGCCTATGCCACAGCCACAGCAATGCCAGATCTGAGCCGGGTCTGCGACCTACGCCACAGCTCACGGCAACACTGGATCCTTAACCCACTGAGTGAGGCCAGGGATCGAACCAGCAACCTGGTGGTTTCTAGTCGAATCTGTTTCCACTGCGCCACGATGGGAACGCTAAGTGTCCCCTTCTTAAAGTCACAAAGACATCAGGTGAAGGAGGGCTCAGGCTTTTCCCTCCGCCTGCCTGGGGGAAAAGAGGTGGGGTCTGTCCCTGGGACACAGGTACAGGGCCGCTCTCTGCTGAGGAGCCCAGGTTGGCAGTGGGGAACAGAAAGCAGGCTCAATGAGTTCTTTTTGTCCCCCACCCCAAACCAAATTATATCTTGATTGGTTTAAAGTTTGTATACAGGTGTGTGTGCATGCCCCAGAAGTTAGAACTAAAACACTGAGTCATGAACTCCAAGCTAGAAAAATTGAAAACAGCTTGCTGCACCTTGAACTGAACCCAGATATTCATTCTGCTAAGTTCTGCCAAATAATCACAAAGGAACCAGTTCAACTTGGAACTGAAGCTAGAAGTCCTGAATCAGATCAAAGTGGTAGGAACATCAAGAGAGACTCCAAAAGGAATGAAATAAAACTAAGTTTTCATTTGATTCAAGTTGCTAATTTATCAATTTCTCATCATCTATAGGCTTTTCTTTCTCTCAAGAACTGTATGAGCTTGCCCCCAAATAATTTAAAATTTAAATTTAAAATGAATATTGATACTGGAAATAAAATGAGACCATTCTATTAGTTTTATTGCTTTTTTTTTTCTTTTCTTTTTAGAGCCACACCAGCAGCATATGTAGGTTCCTAGGCTAGGGGTCAAATCAGAGCTGTAGCTGCTGACCTACACCACAGCCACAGCAACGCAGAATATGAGCCACGTCTACAACCTACACCACAGCTCACAGCAATGCAGGGTCCTTAACCCACTGAGCAGTGCCAGGGATCAAACCTGCGTCCTCGTGGATGCCGGTCAGATTTGTTAACTGCTGAGCCACGACAGGAACTCCAGGTTTATTACTTATTTATTTATTTTTGGCCACACCTGGTGCATATGGAAGTTCCACTGGCCAGGAATTGAATAGGAACCACAGCTGTGACCTACATCACAGCTGCAGCAATGCCAGATCCTTTTAACCCACTGTGCTGGGCAGTTGTACCTGTGCCACCTCAGAGACAATGCAAGATCCTAAACTGGCTATGCCACAGTAGGAACTCTATTAGTTTTATAATAAGAAAATATGCAAAAGCAATGGGTTTTTCTTACTTACAAAATTTTAAAATACTTATAAAAATTTAAATAAAATTCTTTAAAACAAATGAACAATGTATATCAACCAAGAGATATCCCTGACCTTAAGAAATTGGTACATATCAGCCAAGTTGACTCTAAAACAAATCTTATCTTCCCTTGGTGGTGATATTTCTCTTGTGGGTGGCAGTGATGCCTGTGACAAGACAATAATTAGGACAGAGTTATGGACTGAATGTTTGCTTCCCTCCAACACTCCTGCTGAAGCCCTGACCCCCGAGTGTGATGGGAGCAGGTTAGGTATGGAGGAGGTCATGAGGGTGGGGCCCCCATGATGGGATTAGTGCTCTCTCAAGAAGAGGAAGAGAGATTAGACCCCTTTCTCTCTTTGCCATGTGGAGACATAGTGAGAAGGCAGCAGCCATCTGCAAACCCAGAAGAAGGCTGTCACTGGGGAGCTACATCATCTGGCACCTTGTTCTTAGACCTCTAGCCACCAGAGAACTGTGAGAGGTAAGCACATCGACTCTGCAGCCTTTTTCTTTTCTTTCTTTCTTTTTTAAACAGCTGGCCTCAGTGCTACCAAGAGGCGAGGGCCAGCAGGACCATGCGTGCTCTTGGACAACCTTACATCCCTGCCTTAGACCTTCTCTTGTTTGGACCAAAGAAATTGCTCTTGCACTGGGAGATCCCTTGCCTTCCAGATAATCTAACCCTTTTCTCTTCCTTTGGGGTGTTTGCTTTGTTTAGTATAATGAACTGCTCTGCAGCACTGACTTCATTTATGTGTTCTGCTTTTTGTGTCGCTTGACAAATGTACAGGACATCCTGTGACCACAAAGGATGTCTAGGGGAGCAATGCATCTGCCCTGCCCCTGCTCCAACCCACCCCTCCAAGCCAGGAGAGAGTCTGTTTGGGATGATAAGACACTCGCACTAGAAAATTCATACAATGACAGGGTAAGTATGTAGGTGCTGCTTCCCCATGAGAGGCTCCTGACCCAATGGGGTAAGCCCTCTACCTTGCAGGCCCTCACTCAATGTTTGCTGACTTTTCCTTTGGTTCAAAACTTTGGGTTCAAAAAAACTCATTATCTTACTGCTTAATCAATCCATTAAAATCAAAGTTCTGAAAAAGAGGAAGCTAGAGGAAAAACTGGGGTAAGTTAATTGGCCCATGTTTTTTTCCTAACCTGCCTATTCAGCATTACTGACACTAATTTTGATGGGAGAGACAATGGCTTCCCACTGCTAGATGTCTTGGTGTCAGTGTACTTGTTTTGATGAATCTAAGCTAGAGCGCAATAACAGCAATTACCAACTTCACTCCTATATGATTTATAGCACTCAATAATTTTGTTTTCATTGGCAGTCATGGGATGAGATCTCTCTTCTTTTCATTATCTCACTAGAACAATAGATTTTCACCATTGGTTACGATTGCTTCTTAAGAGAGGCTGGAAAAAAAAGTGAGGGACAGTTTATTTGAACATGTTTTAGGCAGAATCTCCAAATGTTTTGGTTTTTGAAGGACACAGAACTTCAGAATGGAGCCCAAGTGTCTCCTGAAAGCCTAGAAGAATCAGCCAGTGTTTTATTTATTTACTCAATACTGAGGAAGCAGAGGCTGTGCTAATGGAGGGAGACGCTCAACTGTCGAGCTGTCCAATGGAGAAGGTGCTCGGCTGGTTGGTAGGTTGTGAAAATGGGGCAGGGCAACGGTGGAGTCCAGCAGAAATCAGATACTGCCTTGCTTTCCTTCCATGTCCAGTCACTACGGGCTTCACTGCAGATCTCCACACCACACCCAGGCTTTCTTGGTTCCACTGGCCCACCTTCTTTATAGACCACCGAGCAGATCATGAGCCATTTCGATGTTAAAAAGTCTTGGCTTCCTCCTCTCCTACCTACAATAATTGTTTTCTCTTATAAGAATGAAGCACATTTTGTTGTCTAAACTGTACATTTTCCCCATCACTGTGGTAGGTGTTATTATTATTATTATTATTATTTTGCTCGGGCCGCTCCCGTGGCATATGGAGGTTCCCAGGCTAGGGGTCTAATTGGAGCCGTAGCTGCCGGCCTATGCCAGAGCCACAGCAACACGGGATCCGAGCTGCGTCTGCAACCTACACCACAGCTCACGGCAACACCGGATCGTTAACCCACTGAGCAAGGGCAGGGACCGAACCCGCAACCTCATGGTTCCTAGTTGGATTTGTTAATCACTGCGCCACAAGGGGAACTCCAGGTGTTATTATTGTTAGTGTGCAGTTGACCTTTGGACAACAAGGGTTCCACTTAAATACGATTTTTTTTTTCACTAAATGCGTACTATTGTTCTACCAGATCTGAGGTTGGCTGAATCTGTGATTGTGGAATTGTGGCTGTAGAGAGCCGACTATAAAGTTGTACTGGTTTTCGACTGCATGGGTTGGTGCCCCTAACCTCTGCCTTGTTCAAGGGTCAGCTGTGCTCTAGGCAATGAGAGTACCATCCTTTACTGAGCTTTGAGAGGCAGGAAAACACTCTCTATGTGTATCACCCACGCACCAGAACACACACCTGTCTGTGCCCTTGTGCAAAGCTTTTAGAACCGATATTGGGGCTCAATCAACTAGGCTCAGACAGAAGAAAAGGAGAGGGAAAAACCAAGGAATAAAAATCTGCTGGAGACCCTATTCACAGAACACATCACTATAAGTGGAAAGTGCATGTCAGCTCTCTGTGCCACCTCTGGTAAACAGAAAACATTAGCTATCCCCAAGGTCTGTAAGCTGGGACACTGTAAAAATATTCCATTAATAACATTTTATAAATTAAAGAAAAATCTGAAATATTATGCCCTTTTGAACATTTAGGTCATAAAGAAGAATCAAACATATGCAAGATCATTTATTTTAGTAGCTTCAATTTTATTAACCATGTGACTCTTCACACTGCATCCTTTAAGAGATCTGTCATGATTCTGGGATGTTTATTTACGTCCCTAATGGTTTCTAGTTATCAATTAAAATCATTCAAGACCGGTCATGCTGTAAATCAAGTATATACTTAAACTGGAAAGATGAAGAATCTGTTCATTGATGAATTTGAATTAATGAGGTCCTTTGCTGTTCATTCGCGTTATTAAACAAAAGATTAAGAATAAATGTCTTTCATACCCATGTCTTAAGAAAAACTGAGATGAAGATAAAAACAAGAAAATTACTTGGGAAATTTCCAAGCATTTAGAACACCAAATTTGATGATTCTTAAGTATAAGACAGCATAATGCAAATACATATTGATTTTATTTAATGGTGAATTATCCTGACAGTTGATTCCAAGGAATACTTGGGGGTACCTCTTGTTTCTATCACAATCCACTTCTCTGTTGTGTTATTCACCAAGCTACATTCTCATTTGTTATCCTGAGGTCTCCCTACCAGAGAGAAAACGTCTTTTCTTAATGTGTCTAGCTTTTATCTCAGGCAGATGTGGCTCCTATTGTACATAAACCATTCCTACTTCCTCCCCCCCATTTTAAAAAGTTTTATTGAAGTATAGTTGATTTATAATGTTGTGATAATTTCTGCTGTACAACACGGTGATTAGTTATACATGTACACACATCCATTCACTTCCAGATTCTTTTCCCACATAGATTATCACAGAATATCGGGCAGAGTTCTCTGTGCTTTATAGCATGTCCCTGTTGGCCAATCATTCCATATACCTCAGTCTGCATATGCCAATACCAACCCCCAATCCACCTGTCCCCTTTGGTAACCATGAGTTTTTAAAAGTCTGTGAGTCTGTTTCTATTCTGCAAACAAGTTCATTTGTATCTTTTTAAAAATGTTCCACATTTAAATGATATTATATGATGTTTGTCTTTCACTGTCTGACTTAACTTTACTTAGTTTGATAATCTCTAGGTCCATCTATGTTGCTGCAAATGGCATTATTTCATTCTTTTTTATGCCTAAGTAATATTCCATTGTCTATATGTAGCACATCTTCTTGCCATCACTCTTTCTTATCCATAATGTTGTTTCTGCCAAAGATCTCTGTTCACATCATCAACATATCTTAACTAATACCCACTGCTTGCTGGTCCCCTGTTAATGCATACCTCCCAACCCCCTGTCTTGACAGACAGGGGACAGAGCTGCATTAAAAGAGGGAATTCACACTCCCCTCCCCTGTAATAGAGACTAAGAGTCACTGAAGGTACAGTTTTCGAAGACTAGCTTTACATATCCAAAATTAGTATCTTATCAGAGAGTATAAACTGTCTATACTGCTGAAAGTTCACTTCTTCCACTATTTTCCTTTGCTTGTTTGCACAGTAAATGCAAATCCAGAGGAGTCTTATCTTCAAGATCATATATATAGCTCATCAATTCCAGTACCACCCCCACCAATTCAAAATTTATGGTAATTCTGCTAGAGTTTGGGTAACACCAAATGTATACCCTTTAAAAAAAGGATTTACTACTAGGCAAGTTAAGAACAGAAATGAGAGGAAAAAGTGAGCAGGTTTAACATATTTAAGAGGAAATAGTTTTCAAGATCTGTAATAGCATTTATTTGTATTTAAACAATTAATGGAATAATTACAACCAAACCATCTCATTAATTAAAGAAAACCCAGCAGGATCTTTATTTGACAACAGTTTGTTAGCAGAGATTCTCTAAATATCGATTCAATGGAAAATGGTAAGAAATATGCCTCCTCCCCAATTCTAATTACCCTCTTTCAATCACTGTGAATGTTTCCTAAACACTGAAGCAATCCTTCCAATAAGCTATAGCTAGCTCATAAATTAGTATGCAAATAGGTGTCAGTCTGTGCTACACGGGGCTCAAGGGCCCTGTGATTGCTGGAAGCAGCCCCCAGCCTAAGAAAAGCAAGACAAGAGGATCAAAAGGAAGGGCTTATAGGAGTTCCCATTGTGGCTCAGTGGAATGAACCCAACAGTATACATGAGGACATGGTGTCAATCCCTGAGCCCGCTCAGTGGGTTAAGGATCCGGCATTGCTGTGAGCTGAGGTGTAGCTTGCAGACAAGGCTTGGATCTGGTATTGCTGTGGCTGTGGTGTAGGCCAGCAGCTGCAACTCCAATTTGACCCCTATCCCAGGAACTTCTGTATGCCACAGATGATGCCCTAAAAAAACCAAAAAAAAAGGGGTCTAAACTGTCCACAGCTGATCCAAGGGGTTTGTGACCTGTTTCTATAGCCACCTCCACAGTCCTTTGCTCTGAAGTTGCATGTTCTGTTCTGATCCTTTTAGTATCCTCTGTGACCTGCCCCAGTAAATCATCTACTTGCCTCTCTCCCTGACACTGGCTGCCCAGTGAGCTGCAAATTCCCCTTCCAGGGAAGGAGAGGGCCAGCGTGGTGACTTGGTTAGGCCACTATTGGTAATGTGGTCATAGAAAGACATTTAGGACAAAGTGGAGAAAATTGAGATGCCACTGTTTTCCATTCATTCACTTAGTGGACAGCACAGGTTAGCAGCATGGAGGGGCTCTGCCACTTAACAGCTGTGTGACTTTAGGCAATTTAACTTAATCTCACTTTTCTATCATATGGTGGTAAAATTTCTCTATAGGTTTTTTGTTTGTTTGTTTGTTTGTTTAACCAGGGTTTAAATGACTTAATATTTGTACAGTGCTTAGGACAGCAGCTGATACACAGAAATCCCTCTTATAACTACCAAATAAAATAAATGTATTCACTCAATACTTATTGAGTGCTTACTATGTGCCAGGAACTCTTCTAAATGCTGGAGATACAGAAAGGGGCTAAGAGTCAAAAAAATCTCTGCCAGCTATAATGGAAAAAAATAAAAATTGCTATATACAAAAAAAAAACACAAAAAAAAACTCTGCCCACCTAATGCTCCCAGTGAGGGAGGCACACACTAAACCTAATAGATAAGTACATTTTATAGAACACGAGGAAGCAAATGCTACTATAGAGAGTGATCAAGGAGGGTAAAGGTGCTGAGGATAGAGGGTAGGTATCCAGCTTGAAGCAGGAGAGCTGAAGAAGCCTTTCTGAGCAGACTGGAAGTTAAGAGTGAGTGCCAAGCAGGTATCTGGTGAAAGAGGCTTTAAGGTAAAGTAACTCTTGTTACTCTTTTTTTTTTTTTTGTCTTTTTAGGTCTATACCTGCAGGATATGGAAGCTTCTAGCGAAGGGATTCAATTGGAGCTGCAGCTGCCAGCTTACACCATAGCAACAGTAACGCAGGATCTGAACCACGTATGTGACCTACACCACAGCTCATGGCAACACCAGATCCTTAACCCACCCAGTGAGGCCAAGGATCAAACCTGAATCCTCATGGATACCAGTCAGGTTCTTTACCACTGAGCCATGATAGGAACTTCGATCTCTTGTTACTGTTAAGACTTACTTTTTATCCCAAATTTTTGTCATTTTAATTAAAATGTGTCTTGGAATGTTTTTTTCTGGCTCATCTTGTATTGGGACTTTGTACTTCCTGGAGCTGGATGTTGGTTTCCTTCTCTAGTTTAGCGAAGTTTTCAACAATTATTTCTTCAAATAATTTCTATGCCCCTTTCTCTTTCTCTTCTCCTTCTGGGACCCCTATATTGTGAATATTGTGTGCCTAATGTTGTTCCAAAGGTCTCTTATCCTTTTTTTCCCCCTATTTTTTTTCTTTTTAGCTTGTGTGACTTCCACTACTCTGTCTTCCAGCTTTCTGATCCATTCCTCTGTATCATATATAATCTACTGCTGATTCCTTTTAGTGTATTTTAAAATTTTCTGTTATTATATTCTTAAGCCCTGCTTGGTTTTCCTTTATGTTTTCTAAACTTCCTATGTTTAACTCTTTATTGTATATACTACTCATCTCTTTTTGCCTAGTTTTTCCTGGGTTTTGTCTTGTTCCTTGGTCTGCAACATATTCCTTTGTCTCCTCACTTTGCCTAATTCTTTGTCTTTATTTCTATGTATTAAGTTGGTTGGTTCCATTTCCCAGCAGCTCACTTCCTTCTGGTCACCTGAGTTATATGCTCTGGGGGTTCCCCCGCCGTGGGCTGCATGGATCCTTCTTTTGTTGACTACTGTGAGTGTTCTGGTATGCAGGGGCTCACCCTCATCTCTATTGGTTGCAAAGTACTGCCTCATGCAGTGGCTGCTGGCCTGCTGGTGGGCAGGGTTGGGTCCCAGTATGGCTGGCTTTGGATCTGGGCCTCCAAGGCTAGCGATGGCCCACTAGTAAGCAGGTAAGCCTTTGGTGCTAACAGGCTAGAGGGAAGACTTCAAAATGTTGCTTTCCAGCGTCCAGCACCAGTATCCATGTGGTAGAATGAGTTTCTGAAAATGGCTGTTGCAAGCATCTACATCAACAGGAGGAGTTCCAGTTGCCTCAAACTTCTGTGGGAGACTCTCCAAGGTCAGCAAGTGTCTGATCCAGGCTCCCTTCAAATTACTGCCTCTGTACTAGGTCTTAGAATGTGGGTGTTTTGCATACAAGAGCACAGTGCCTGTTTCCTACAGTCTTCTGGTTCTCCCATATGCAAACCTCACTGGCCTTCAAAGCCAGATGTTGTGGAGGCTCATTTTTTTTTTCAGTGCAACACCCTTGTTCTGGTGATCCCATTGTGGGGCTTGGACCTTTCCGCCTTGAGGAGAACCTCCACAATTGTGATTATCTTCCCGTTTATGGGTGGCCTATCTGGACTGTGGGTCTTGACTATACTATATCTTAACCCCTTCTACTCATCTCATGTGGTTCTTTCTTTATACCTTTAGTTATAGAAGATCTTTTCTGCTAATCTCCTGGTCATTATTATAGATATTTGCTCTATAAATGGTTATAATTTTGGTGTGCCCATGGGAAGAGGTGAGCTCAGGGTGTTCCTACTCTGTCCTCTTGGCCATACCCCAAAATGTTTTTATTTATATGTTTGTATGATTTAAAACCCTACACTTGCTTATCTTGATCTTCTGTTTAAATTTTTCTTGCTGAGACTCTAAAGCATCAATTATGCTACAATGGATTTGGTAAAATTGTCTTCTTTTTCTCCAAATTTGATAAATGTCTGGCTCAAAAGTCTCTGGGATAGTATGAAGATAAAAAGAATCAGATAGGCAGTTCCCATCGTGGCACAGTGGTTAACGAATCCGACTAGGAACCATGAGCTTGCGGGTTAGACCCCTGCCCTTGCTCAGTGGGTTAACAAGCCGGCCGTGAGCTGTGGTGTAGGTTGCATAGGCGGCTCGGATCCTGCGTTGCTGTGGCTCTGGCATAGGCTGGCAGCTACAGCTCTGATTAGACCCCTAGCCTGGGAAACTCCATATGCCATGGGAGGGGCCCAAGAAATGGCAAAAAGACAACAACAACAACAACAACAACAAGAATCAGATAATTTTCCCCTTTTTTCGTAGGCAAGCCAAAGTTGGGGAGAAGAGACTTCAAACTTTCCTTATTTTCAGACTTTAGAGTTGCATGTAAAGGAGTGACCATAGAGTGAGTATATTATTAAAGAGTTGAGGGATAAAATAGCATTATTGTCTCCTTTTCTTAACCAAATGCTGAGTGTTCTAGACATTAATAAAAGCATATAGCTTATAATTGATACTATTACTTAAGTGTTGAAATCTTTGAGTGTGGGGAGACTGCTTTAAGCAGTGCTGAGCTGTGCAAAGGAGGGTGGTGGATGACAACTGGGCACGCAGAGTGCTTTTACCATCTTAGCATCCTCAGGCTAGGGCATGATTCACAGAAGTTGAGAGTGGTTATTTGCTTTGGTGATTTTTTTTTTCTGACTGTTGGAAAAAGAACCTACTTAAATAATGTTTTTGTTCATCTGAAATGTCATTCTGAAAAGTGGCTACTCATCACAGTTGTTAGAAATTTCCATCTTATAATTTAAAAACAATTTTTTGTTGGCCATCCAAAGAAACATAAAAATGAATTCTGGCTCTGGCTAAGGTCAAATCATGTTGAAATTTTATTTCATGCCTCTATGTTTCTGAATATTACTGAGTCAAGAGAAAGTAATCTCTCATTTCAGATGGACTTTTCTTGGAGATTTTCCCAAACAATTAATTCTTCTTCTCTTTGGCTTTCCTGATCTCACCTCTTGAAAATCCCAAACTGTGTTTTTTTTCTATCCTCAGCTATCATTTTATGACATCAAAGGGAGCATACATATTTAGGTAAACTAAAACTTTAACCAATTTTTAAAATAATTATTTTCCTTTGAAATTATTCTGTTCTGATGATGAAAATGTTTATGCCAGCGACTGAAGTCTTATATTGATATTTGCTGCTCAGGTATTTGCCCAGGATTTGATATCAGGGACTTAAGGCTAAGGGCTAATGTTTTTAGGGTTTACAAGAGCTCAGGTGAGCAGTTCTCAAGGTGCAGAACATGACCTATGTTGTGTGAAGAGGCAATTTTCGTTTAACCAATGATTGTTAGAAAGAGAACTGATATTTAGGGAAGATGCTAGATTCCTGCAAAGCACTGATGCCATACAACCTCTGACATTTATGTAGTTGAGAGGAATATGCCCAAATGCTCTATTTCTTGGAGAACGGCATCCCTCTTTCCTGTGGGAAAACAGGCAGCAGCAGGTGATTATAATCACCCTAAAGCTTCATGACTTTCTATCCTAGATTTAGGTCTAAGAATGGTTCTCAGTGATCCCTTAGCAATTTTTTTTTTCCTTTTTAAAAATTAACTAATTTCACTGGGTCCTCAGTGCAATGTTGAGCATAACTCTTTCAAAGGAAGAAGGCTTCCTCCACAATTTTGCATCCACCATCAGGGCCACCAGGATTTTGGATGAAGACTGCTGTGAGCTAATACTCTAGGCAAGCTAAATGCTGGGGTTGAAGATGATGCAGATGGCCAGCCCTGTCCTGGGAAGGCACCTAAGAAAAGACTCAATTTGAAGTTTTAACAGAGGGACTGCTTGGCATTAAGGTTTCTAGCAGTACAACTCAAGATGAGAGTACAGTGTTGGTTTTGATCTCAGAGTGGTTTGGTCATCATAATGGTGGTGGCTCTTTCTAATTTTCTCACTCTCCATCTCTCAGGGTGCCTTCATTTCCCCTACATACTCATGACTCCAAATCTAGACTCTTAATTATAGATAAATATTTCCAATACCTTCTGATGAGTCTCAAATGAATTAACTTGAACCTGTCAATTGCTCTGTGTTCTCTGTCTTGGGTGATGGTATCACTATTTAACCACATCTCAAAGTCGGAAAGCACAGGCATCCTCACCTCCATCTCAAACACCACCACTTGTTGGCTCAACTTCAGAAAGTCCTTTGAATCTATGCTTACCTCCCCATCCCCTCTGCTTCTGTTTTAGCTTGGATGCCCCTAGGGCTCAGGGCAATGCAGCATCCTTGTTCTTTCCTGCCCCCACTGCTCCTTCTCTATTCCAGCTCTCCTCCAAGGTACAGTCAGAATTATCTTTCTCAAAACTAAATTCTGTCAGGTCATTGTGCTATGTAAAGACTCCTTTTTGATTTTCATCGCTGACAGCATAAAATCCAAATGACTTTACTTTTGAAAACAAAGCTCTTTAAGTCAGGTTCCCACCTCCCCCTGAGCCTCTATCTGTCTACATGAATCCCGTAAAATTCGGCCAGAATGTGACTCTAGACTCAGATCAAATGTTCCCACCTCTGGAAGCCTTCCTTAACCAGCAATGGAGAAATGAGTCTCTGCCTCTATTGTAACCAATTGTTCTTTTTACACATTTCCATTATACCATCATATTTACTATCGCATAATCTCTACTTCTATTAACTTTTGGGTTTCTCACTCACTTTTGGTCCTTTCTCTCTCCAGGTAAGAAATTTGGTCTTTTAATTCAGAAAATTACTTGAAATTTTACCTTAAAAATGGGAAAAGATAGAATAATTCAAGTGAGATTAGGGAGAAGGCTAGGGCATAGAGCCTAGAATATAACTGGTACTAAAGAAATCCTTGTTTAATGCATGGTTTGTTTAAAGCAAAATTTGTGTGAAGAGAGAAGTATCAATAATATGTTGCATGAGTTCTAGATGGGAGTGATGACCACTTAGTTTGTTTATGCTTAGGCTGAAGTGATCTAAAACCCTAGCGTAGGAAACTGTTTGGCGATATTAGTGCCTGTTTCTTTTGCCTCTAGAGATCAGTGGTGGAGTCAGTCATTGCTAAACGACTTTTTAATTAAAATCTGTTAGTGTTACAGGTAACTGACTGAGACACTGCAGTCATTCTCTCTTGTTATATGACCCTATTTGTTTTTAATGTTGGCTGCTAACTCATGTTGTACTATTTTTCTTTAATGTTGATGATCAACCTGCTTTGACACTAGGTAAGAATATTTGCTTTAATAACATAAATGTTTGACCATCCTAGATTCAGAAGAGTGACTGAAGCTCACCAGAAAATGGGTATGAGTGGGGATAAAAGAGGCAAAAGTTACCAAATAACATTTTGTTTTAGATTTTGAAACTTGTGCTCAACACCACTTGTACTTGCTGTTATAGACCTTCTAAAGGATGAAAAATTGTTTTCAGAATTTTATACTGGCTAAAATTAAAAGATTAATTGCAGCCAGAGTATTCAGTGTTTCCATGGAGGCACTGAATTTATACTCTAATATCTGGATCTAGTATTAGTTTCATACAGGCGATAGTTTTATTTTGCACCTCCGTTCTCCCAGGCATTGAGCACTTCTTTTGTTCCTGATACTGGGGTGGAAGTGATGAACAGAACAAGGGCCACTCTTAAAGAGTTTGCATTCTGGGGACAGAAACCAATCATGAAAAACAGTCATGGATAAGCAAGAAAATATCAAACAGTGGTAATGATACAGAGCTGACAAAAAAGGCTTGCATGTGGAGTATGTAAGTTCGTTTCCTTGGGTTGGGTGGTCAGGTCATTTAGTTTATTCACACTTTTTTTGAATAACCCCTACCTGCTAGGCACTGTGGTACAAACTAGGAAATACAGACTATTAACGGATAGTCCCAATTATTAGGCAGTTTTCTGTCTAGCAGAAATAAAATATGTTTGGAAATCGACAATCATATTGGAATGTGGTGAATGCTGTTATCGACCATCCGTGGCCACAGAGGATGCCCTTGGAGCTGCGCTGGACCCCAGAACACAGAGGATGTAGGTTTTTATCCCTCTGATTTATTTGACCTAAGAATGACACCTCCCATGTCATCCTTATGACCTGAGGATGAGCTGATGCCTTTCACTTGAAAAGACCAAATTATTGTGCAGAATGCAGCATGTGCTTCTGAACTGACAGAATGGATAAACTGATACCCACTTATACTGGCTTTCCTGCCACAATGCATATGCATTGATGAAATGCTGGATAGGGATGGAGAAAAGGGAACTCTCCTCCACTGTTAGTGGGAATGTGTACTGGTTCAACCACTATGGAGAACAGTATGGAGATTCCTTTAAAAACTAAAAAGAGAACTTCCATCTGATCCAGCACTCCTGCTCCTGGGCATATATCTGGATGACATTCTAATTCAAAAATATACAGGCACCCTTTTGTTCACAGCAGTACTATTTACAATAGCCAAGACATGGAAGCAACATAAATGTCCATCAACAGACAAACAGATAAAGAAGATGCGGTACATATATACAATGGAATGTTAGCCATAAAAAGTGTGAAATAATGCCATTTGCAGCAACATGGATGGACCTAGAGATTATCATACTAAATGAAGTCAGAAATACAAATGTTACGTGATAGCACTTATACGTGGAATATAAAATATGACACAAATGAACTTATTTACAAACCAGAAACAGATTATGGATATAGAAGATAAATCTATGGTAATAAAGGGGAAAAGGAGGGAGAGATAAACTTGAAATTGGGAATTAACAAACTACTATATATAAAATAGATAAATAGGAAAGACCTACTGTATAGCATAGGGAGCTATATTCAATATCCTATAATAAATAATAATTGAAAAGAATATGAAAAATAATATGTATGCGTATAACTGAATCACTTTGTTGTACAGCAGACACTAATACAACACTGTAAATCAACTATACTTCAGGGAATTCTCATTGTGGTGCAGTGGAAAAGAACCTGACTAGCATCGATGAAGACAAGAGGTTTGATCTCTGGACCCACTCAGTGGGTTAAGGATCCAGTGTTGCTGTGAGCTGTGGTGTAGGTCTCAGACATGGCTCAGATCTGGGTTAGGTGTTGCTGTGGCTATGGCGTAGGCTGGCAGCTGTAGCTCCAATTCGACCCCTAGCCTGGGAACTTCATATGCTGTGAGTAAGGCCCTAAAAAAACAAAAAAACAAACAAAAAAAAAAAGAAGAAAAAAGCAATTATACTTCAATAAAAAATAAGTAAATGCATTGATGAAAAGCCAGGTTTTAGACAAGATTGCTCACTAAAAAGAACAGAGCTTATGATAAAAATACGGTTTGGGCAAACCACACTGAACCTATGGGACTTTATAAACAGAGCTCTAACAAAAACAACAATCCTAATAAAGTATTAGTCCAATTAAAAAGAGGTGTCAGAGTTCTACTGTGGTACAATGGATTAAGGATCCGGTATTGTCACTGCAGCAGCTTGAGTCACTGTTGATCGCTGGCCTGGGAACTTCCACCCTTCACAGGCACAGCCAAAAAAAAAAAAAAAAAGGTATCCAAAATTCTAACAGGGAGATGCTTCAATCCTGGCCATTACAAATATTAATGTGGAGAAAGCTTGAGGGAAGGGGATATCAGGAAGGGTGCAGGCTGCTGGGTTTGGAGACAAGGGCCCTGCATCAGACGTCACAGGTAGAGGGGCACAGGCTTTGTCCATAATGCGGTGAGGCTAGAGATGGTTCGCTTTCATTTATTGCCTTACATTTGTGATGTCTGTACAGATTAAGGAAAATAGTCTCATAGACACTTCCAAGGCAGAGCAAGTGTCCTAAATAAAGAAGGTGCCATGGTGGTCTCGTTTCAGGCTTGCTGCGTTCAGCTAGGCTGCTAATGCTTTATGCTCAGCTGCTTTCCTTTGGGAGAAATCATCTTTAACATCCATGTTACACTAACATCATTACCCAATTTATAGTCTCATATGAGGTAATTTGCATTATGGCAATGTGAAGAAAGAGAACAAACTGCATATGCACAATACTCAAAATTCTCCACCTTGTTTATGTAGAAACATGACTGTAAGGAGCTGTCACCCACAGGGATGGGGGACATATGGGCGACAGTGTGTGTGGCATGTGTAGTGCCTCTAGCTCACAGCATCCCTGACAGGTGCTTACTGAGTATTTGATAAGTGAATAAATGAAGGGATGAACTGATAAGCAGCTCAAGGTGAAAAATATCCTTCAGGCAGCAGAGGTGACTTGAGGAGGCACTTGTCTTCACAGCTCCGGGCCTCTGAATGACCCAGTGATGTTTCCCTTTTGGACACCCAGCCTAGCGCTCTCCAAAGATCTTTCCTGGGCTCCATGAAGAGACAAGATTTCCAACCTGGTCACACAGCCCACCTGCCTAAACCAGTGGGATGCCCATCCTTGCCAGGCTATGGTGACCCTGAGTGCACAATTGTCCCCTGCCGTGGATCCCAGGTCACAGCCAGAAAGTGACCCAGGAAGGAGCCTGATGGAGGGATGCAGATGGGTTGGGCAAGTGGGACAGAACCACCCCCAAGATTCATGGGTGTGTAATCAACTCACATTTCCCCCAGTTATTACCACCATGAAGTCAAAGAGGCCAAAGAGGAGGATGTTTGCCACCCCGTCACGGTGCATGACATCCGCAGATTATGCTGGGGTTGGTCTTTCTTTGAAGGTTGCATTTGATGTTGATTTGTATTTGATTCCATCTGATTAAAAACAATAAAGTTCAGGAGTTTCAAGGGTGGGGAGTGGGGGACAGTGAGGCCTCCCTTCTGTTGCAGGCCCAGGGGTGGTAAGCTTCTTTTCCCCTCTGGGCCCCATGTGAGGGTGGTCTGGGTCTGGGCTTTGCATGGTTTTGTTGATGTTGTTCTGCTTCCATGAGGGCTTTCCAGGTCTTCTCCTGATGCTGAGGTCCTGCAGCAGCAAACTGCCCTCCATCAGTCTTCAGCAAGCCCAGACTGGAGAGAGCCTGTCACAACTGCACTTCTCTCTCCTGTCCTGCATTTTCCAGTACTGTTCTGTGGATTCATTACCATTTCCAGCCCCAGAGGAAGCCAGACCTGCAGCATTCTTTTTGAATTCAGCCTGTGATATTGTCAAGCTGCTGTTTACAGCTTGGCAAAATTTTCTCTAATTTACTTTTCAGAAGCATGTCTTTTCACCTTAATTGTGACCCCTGTTGTATGCCTACATGACCCACTCCATATTCCAACCCAACATTCAACATCTAAGTGTGACATAGGCCTGCAAGGGAACAGAGGATGCATCCCATTGCTTTTAGCTTTTGGCTTTTAACTCCACCCCCAAATTCCATAAGTAAGTGTGCTTAGTAGTAACCTATACTGAAAATAGTTTTGGGTAATCCTGTCTCTGATTTTCAAGAGAAAGCAGTGACTTGTGATTTATCCTCTTATGTCCATAAGCCTTAAAGTGAAACTTAAAAAATGAAAATTAACCCATTTTTCTTTTTTTTTTCCTGGCCACACCCACAGCATATGGAAATTCTCAGGCCAGGGATCGAAGAATCTGAGCTGCAGCCAAAATCTGTGCCACAGCTGGAGCAGTGCCTCATCCTTAACCCAGTGCACTGGGCTAGGGATGGACCCCACACTGCCAGTGACCTGAGCCGCTGCAGTTGGATTGTATACACACTGCGCCACATCAGGAACTCCTAACCCATTTTTCTTTCATCTCCTAATTTCATCGTTTATTCTCTATAAACTCAAGATTTCAAGGCTTTTCATTTTTCCTGTGTCAGTCCGAGGTTGTGGACAAGAACATGCCTTAGGTCTGCTTCCAGGGCAGGGCAATGCCTTACTCATATTTGGGACTCCAGACCCCGACACAGAGGCTAGAAGGCAGGAAGCACTCAATACATATTTGAGTTAAAACTGCAGTGAATGATGAAGAGACCAGGCCTGGGAAAATTAGGAGAGGGGGTAGGCAGGATCCAGGGAAATATCTGGATGGCAATGGAAACCCACAGGATCAGAGAACAACTGGGAAGTCCAGAGCTGGGTTACGTAAGTCAGAGCAAGGGGTGGATTTAAACCAGAGAGGAAGTGAGGAAAACAGGGCAAAAGCGAAGCCCTGACCGAGCAGAGTGTGTCTGAAATGGGGCGAGAGCCGTGCAGTGTGCAAGAGCAGAGGGTCTCAGTTCTGAGGAGGAAAGCTCTCCTTGGACTGTCTGAAAGGCACTGTCCAGTCATGGAGGATTTACGATTCCGATTGACTCCCGAACCATCTGTGTTGCTCCAGTTGCTTCTGCTTTGGGGTCTATCATACTTTACAGGAATGGCGTTGGGTGCAACCTTGTGACTGCCCCACTCCATCCGTCTAAAGTCAAGTACTGCACCGGGATGTAATTTTGGTGCCATATCCATGGTACTGTGAACATTCAACAGTAATGCTGTGCAATTCAGTCACTGGCTGTCTCTTCATCATATGTATATTGATAATTTGCACCTAGATTGCACTGTATTAAGTATTGTGCTGAATCAGCTTCGGATCCTAGTCACAAGAAATGTACAGTCCAACTGATGCATGACTTTCTGCTCCCCTACTGGCTTGATCTCCTTTGTCTGTTCTGGTCCTCTTGCCCTTCTAAGGTTCAGCAGGTCTCGTCCTGCCCAGGGCTTTTACCCTTGATGCTCCATCTGCCTGGAATGTTCTTTCTTCTTTCTCTGCATGGCTGGTTGCCTCAATTCATTGAAGTCTGCTACAATGCTCCCTTTCCAGTGGACTTCTTCAAATATATGACTGAAACACTTCTTTGGTATCTATCCCTTTATCCTGCTTTAGTTTTATTTTTAACACTTGATTTGCTAATTTGTTTACTCTGGCGTGTTTTGCTCATCTCCATATCCTTGGCTCCCTCCTTGATGCCTCACCAATATTGGGTACCACATGAATACAGCTGAACAAATGGGCAAGAGAAGAGATATATTCTCAAGAAGCTAGTGCTGAGGGAAATCGGAGGGAAGAGACAGTTTATTCAGGTGGAAGGAGGGGTTTGACCAGATTTCAAATGATTAAAATTATTTAAATCTGGAAAGATGATAGAGGAAGGGCATTCTTCCTTCTATTGCCAAGCCCTCTGACTCTGTAATTTTCCAGCAATCCTCTAATGCTGATCATACCACCTTGATTCTCTATTTGAATACGCTTTTGTGGAGCTCAAAAGACACAGCAGGTTTGCATCAGTGTGGACCTGGCTGAGTGTGGCCTACTGATGGTTCTAAGGAATTCTGCTGGGCTGCTCATCAAGGCTTGGAGCGGAATTGTGCAGAGCAGTTCTGTGGTGTAGACTGGACCACTTGGGTAGACACCAATGCTCAGGTCAGAAATGTGGAAAGTTCTTTGCTTCCTTATTATGGAGACAGAGACATGGGGTTGAGCAGGTATAATTCCATTATTTTTAACTTGAACAAGTCTTTCCTCTGATATCTGAAATACTTTTCACAGAGCAACTCACTTACTCTATTATTATCCCACAGTTAAGATTCAGTGTAGGTGTTACACTGCTCCCGCTTTTTCTTTTCAGTCATCAGCAGATTGATGAGGGTCGTTAGTCTCCATGAATCATTTTAAAGTTTATTTGCATTTGCCTTGATGAAAGACAGGCAAAGGAAAATAATTGCAGTTTTCGATGTTCATTGGGATATTCTGAGCGCTTTCTGCAGTAAATTACAGGGATGTGATAAACAGAGGGGAGCATCACTCATTCCTCATTTCTGACTGCTTAACAGCTCCTACTCTGTCATTTCCATCACACACGGGATATTTAATATCCTTGAACGGATTCTTGTCCTTATGTTCTGTTCTCCTCTTTTTCTTTTTTTAAGGAGAGTTTTAAATTTATTATTATTTTTTAATTTCATTTTTTTTGGCCACACCCATGGCAGGCAGAAGTTCCTGGGTAAGAGAGCAAACCCACACCACAGCAATGACTTGAGCCACAGCAGTGACAATGCCATATACTTAACCCACTGAGCCACATGGGAACTCCTATTATCCTCTCTTACAATGTTTATGCCAGAGCTTTAAATGTAAAGATTTAATGTAATCTTCTACATCAAATTCATATAACTTTATGCACAAGTCTTTCTACTTTGCAAGAACTCATAAATGTGTATGTGGCTTATTTTCCTTCTCTGCCAATACGGATAGATGAGAACTGGTAACAACACCTCTAATTCTTCAATACTGTGTTACATAATGGGTAGTCTGCAGCAATTAAAAAACCCCACATGTACCCACATTAGAAAAAGAAAACAAACATGTAACACAGGATTAATTATGTAGTTATTAGCTTTTCAAGGGGCCTCTTCACTTTACAAAAGGATTCACTACAGATTTTTTTTAAATAGTAAGCTTCACTACTGCATGGAAGATATAATTAGATTTGCCTAAACTGGATTTGTACATTGATTCATTGCGCTCAAAAACAGCAAACCCATGTTTGCTCTGCTACATGAAACAAAGGCAACAAATAGGCATATGCTCTATCCAGAAGGTGCCAAACGGCCAGCCATTTGGGAAAACCTGGATCTCTGACCATGTATTTGAGCACTCATCCAGATGCTTAGAATAATCATTTGTGGTTCAGAGTTCTTCTAGCACAGCAAGAGGGTACAGGAACAAGCACACTGAGACTTTCTCTTCCTGCTGAAACTGATAATGGCACTGCTTTTACTGCTTGGGGGTGGACCATTTTAGAAATGACCACCTCCAATGAAAATTTTGCAAATGACATAAGATCATTTTCATTAAGTGGGAAGGTCATCAGGTGAAGACTTGTCATAGAAAATATGTATACATTATCAATGTGTTGAACATTTCAAGGCCAAAAACAAATACTTTAAAATTAACCTGGAAGATAAGAAGTTATCCAATAGAGAGGAAATGCACTCCAAACAGCACTCTTCTTAAGAAGGTGAAACATGAAATGCTGAAACTTACAAGCTCAGGCTCAGGAAATTAAAAGAAACCAAAACAAAATTTTCCACATTAGTTTAATCTGGAAATAGGAGGGCTCCCTTCACCAGCCTCATGCTCAGCTTACCTCAAGGTAAGCTGGGACTATTTACCCTCATCAGGCTTTTGATTGCTTACAAAATTGGGTTTAGTATTCTGGAGACAAAGAACGTCTAGTGGTAGGATATATCTGTTTGTGAAAACTTTGTAAATAGACTCTTTAAGAAAAAAGAAATTAATCTAAGCGAAACAGTTATAGGCATCGCTTGGCGCACCTGGAACCACAAAAGTGCCTTGGATGCAAGAGCTTCATGAGCGCTGGTAAATGCACTGGGCAGACCTGTCTGTCTCCACGGAGAGGTAGGGGAATGCAGCAAGGCTGCTGGATGCCTTGCAGCTCAGGCCTCTGGTCAGCCAGGCCTGGAACATGGCCTCGACTCTGCTTATACTTGGTGCCTGATCTCGCACAACTTGGTGCGGTAAAATGGGAAGATAAATACTTATATTGCAAGTTTTTGTTTTGTTTCTTTTTTTTTTAATAAGAAATCAAGGCATCTGATGAGTAAAAGGTACTTAAAAAATGTTAGTTCCCTTTCAGTTCTGAAGAATTTGTGAAACATAGGAAATCAACACCAGCTTTACACTGTCCTTGGGCTTTGGGCCCACGGCTTTGCATTGGACTCTTGAGTTCATAACTTCTACCCCCAGAGTGAGCTGAGCAAGCCCCTCTGTCAGACATGGAGTAAACCCTCATCAGTGCTCCATTCAGTGAGCTGACACAGAAGAGATATCAAAGCCATGGGCATGGTCATTTTAGATGCATTGACTAAAAAACCACTACAGTAAACATTTCCTTAGACACCAATCCTAAGTGGTTATTGTGGACATGAGCCACACACTGAATGGATGCCACTGAGTCCCTTCCAATTAGATGAACAAGTGTGTGTAGAAAGCTGCAGAATTTAGCATTTGTGGTGAGAAAACTCTTGCAAAGATAGTGGTTTTCTATTAGAAAAGTATGATATATTCTCAAATGCAGCCATTTCAAATAATGCTGGTTCACCGCACTTGTATGCCACCAATGGCTCCCTTATATGTAGAAGAGCCAGTGAGCAAACATTTGATGTGTTCTCTGCGTGGAGCCCATTTCTAGGCCTTGGAATTCAATCTTCACAATAGCTGTATGCAGTAGGCCCACTTTTAATAGATGAGAAACTAAGAGCTAGAGAAGTGGTTTTTCTAAAATCACTCAGCTAGGAAATGTGGAGTTTGGACTCAGGGTGCCTGGCCCCAGAGTCTACACCACAGCCTCAAGTTTGTGCTCCAATTCTGTGGAGAGAAATAAGGGAAACTGTTGTACAGCAGGAAACTTCAGTTCACATAAGGGAGAAGAATGGGAGGGCAATTAACACAGAACTTGTGTGTATCCATTAGGCTTCTAAGCAAGGCCAGTAGGTTGCAAGTTTACAAGCAGCAGGGGGAGTCCAATTCTGGATGAGAACAGTGAGTACCTCCCCTTTGTGGGAGACAAAGAGCTGAGGACTCTGTGGGGAACCTAGGAGGTAGGGAGGACCAATTCCAATTCTGTCCCTAACATGCTGGTGCTCTCAAGGAAACAGGTGGAAGCCGTCAAGTGTCAAAGAGGGCCCTGGCAAGTTTGTGCAGGGGCCAGTTTGCCTACAAGGTGCTCTCTGTCAGAAGAGTGGGTATCTCTTACTTGCCAGAATAGAATTAGAATGTGGGAATATCTTTTAAAATGTTAAACAGCCCAAAAGGGACAGACTTATGAAAAAACATACAATCATGATGTGTCATTTATATATAATTCTAAATTTCTCCTCTGGTGGTGTATTTATGACCAAAAGTATACAAAAGTGACTTTACTGTACATTTTTGCAAACTTTTTATTTTATTTTATATTGCTTCCCTTTTTAAGGCTGCACTTTTGGCATATGGAAGTTTCTGGGCCAGGGGTTGAATCAGAGCTACAGCTGTGGTCTATACCACAGCCACAGCAACACCGGATCCAGGCCGCATCTGCAACCTATGCTGCAACTCGTGGCAATGCTAGATCCTTAACCCACTGAGCGAAGCCAGGGATCAAACCTGCATTCTCATGGACACTATGTCAGGTTCTTAACCCACTGAGCCACAATGGGAACTCTTGCAAACATTTTAAAATAAGCCACTCGAAATTCTGTGAAATCAGATTGTTATGATCATTATACAACTACAGATGTGATAAATTCATTTGAGTAATAAAAAAAAATGAAAAAAAATAAGCCACTTCTAAATATGCTCATTTGGGGAAGTAAAAACACTGCTAGTCAGAATTGTGTTCTATAATTCCATTTGATTAGATAGTCAGAGGACAGATAGACTTTGAAATCAGATTAACTGTTTTAAGTGCAGGTTGAAAGAATACACATGATATTCCCTAAATTATTAAGATTTATCTTGGCTTTTTCTAATATTCTACAACTGATTGAACTTTTATAATGTACTACATTAACTGATTGTGAAATGAATTAAAATATTTTGATTCATTAATTAAATTTTCCAATTCATTAATTACTATTAGAAAAAGAAAAAAAGGCTATTTTTTTTCCACAGAAACATAGATTTTTGAGAAAACACTAATGAAAAGAATAACATCATTAAAACCTTAGACCTACCTACAACACAGTCCAAATATTTTTAGCCCAATTTTAAGATTATACTTTGGGTTAAAACCTTGACAGTTTATCTCTACAGCACAAAAATAGAAGTATAGGCAAACTCTCTCCCTATGGAAAGCTATGTAGCAACAGCTTTCAGAGAATATCTATTTGCAGCACTTACTACATTGCTGAAAACAAAGGCCTCATTTGCATAAAATGACTGATTTCTCCTTAGCTAAATCTAAAGGCATTCAAGACGGAGGAATACTCCCACAACTGTTGGTGGGAATGTAAATTGGAGTCACTGTGGAGAACAGCATGGAGATTCAGAAACCAAAAAAACAGAGCTACCATATGACCCAGCAATCCCACTCCTGAGCATATATTCAGAAAAGATGAAAACTCTTAATTTGAAAAGATACATGTGCCTCAATGTTCACTGCAGCACTATTTACTATAGGCAATACTTGAAAGCAACCTAAATGTTCACTGACAGATGAATGGATAAAGAAGATGTGGTATATACATACAATGGAATATTACTAAGCCATGAAAAAGAATGAAATAATGCCATTTGCAGCAACATAGATGTATCTAGAGATTATCAGACTAAGTGAAGTAAGTTAGAGAAATACAAATATCATATATATCACTTTTTTGTAGAATACATAATTTGTAGAATATGTAGAATATGATACAAATGAAGTTATTTACAAAACAGAAATAGATTCACAGACATAGAAAACAAACTTATAGTTAACAAAGGGGAAATGGGGATGAAGGATAAATTGGGAGTTTTGGATTAGCAGATATGAAGTATTAAACATAAAATAAGCAGCACGGTCCTATTATATAGCATGCACAGGGAACTATATTCAATATCCTGTAATAACCTATAACAGAAAAGAATCTGAAAAAGAGTTCAATATATATATTCTATATATATATTCAATATATACTCTTTTTTCAGATTCAAAGAATAGAATTCTCTTCTATTCTTTCAGAAAAAAATCGGAAAAAGAGTATATGTTTTATGAAGATAAAACTGACATATAATATTGTTTAAGTGTATAATGTGATGATTTTATAGACATAGATTGCAAAATGGTTACCACAGTAAAGTTAGTACAGTTCTTTGAATCTCTTCGCTGTACACTAGAAACTAACACATTTTAAATCAACTATGTATCAATTAAAAAACAAATGAATATCAAAATTATTATGTTGAGTAAAAGAAGCCAAACACAAGACTATCTGTATAACACCTATTCTTTCACTCAAAATAATGATATATATGATTAGCATATATTACATATAAAAATATGAATGATATGTATATATGGCAGCCTGAAGAAACTAATACACATGACAATATGTGTTTGTCAAAACTCTGAAACTATACCCTTAAAATGGGTGATAATTATTCTATGTAAATGTATCTCAATAGACTTGATTAAAAATAAGGGCAGTAGAGGAAAAAAGAAGCCTGAGGGATAAAAGAAGACATACATATGGCCAACAGGTACACAGAAAGGCACTCAACATCACTAACCATCAGGGAAATGCAAATCAAAACCACAATAAAATATCACCTCACACCTGTTACAATGGCTGTTATTAAAAAGACAAGAGATAAATGTTGACAAGGACATGGAAAAAAGGGAACCTTGGTGCACTAATGGTGTGAATGCAAATTGGTGCAACCACCATGGAAAACAGAACAGAGGTTCTTTAAAAACTAAAAAAATACAACTCCTATATGAAATAGTAATCTCACTTCTGGGTATTTATCTGGAAAAAATAGAACCAGGATCTCAAAGAGATATATGCACCCCCAATCTCTATTTACAGCATTATTTATAACAGCCAAGACACAGAAACAACCCAAGTGTCCACTGATGGGTGGATGGATAAAGAAGATGATATGCCTATATGTACACAATGGAATAAAGTAAGCTATAAGAGGAAGGAAATCTTGCCATTTGTGACAATATGGATGGCTCTTGAGGGCAATATACTTAGTGGAAAAAGTGAGACAGAGAAAGAGAAATATTGTATGATCTCACCTACATGTAGGTTCTAAAGAGAGAAAACCTCCAAACTCATAGAAACAGAATAGATTGGTGGTTGTGCAGTAGGGAGTAGGGGATATGGGTGAAGGTTCTCAAAGGTACAGCATGGTGACTATAGCCAACAAACTGTATAGTCTACTTGAAAGTTACTAAAAGAGTAGATCTTAAAACTTCTCACCACATGCGCGCACACACACGCACACGCGCACACACACACACACACAATGGTAATTATGTGAGGTGGGTGAAGTGTATTAACTAATTTGACTGTGGTGATCATTTTGCAATCTATGTCTATAAAATCATCACATTATACACTTTAACTTACACAATATTATATGTCAATTTTATCTCAATAAAGCTGGCCAAAAATAGACAGATGTGTAAAAATCTACATTTTTATCTACTCATGTGCACTCTAGTTATGGAACTCTGGACAAATGTCCGATGCTCAAGAAGTTTTAAAAATCATGATATTAACCAGCTTTTGGCTTTTTAATAGGACGGGTTTCTTTGGACCATCTAGAAACTCATTTGCAATGACTGGATTTATATTTCAGAGATTTGGGGGATGTAAACCTCACATTTGGATTTCTTTTTTGGGGGGCGGGGATTTTTTTTTTTTTCCTCAATGAATTTTATTACATTTATAGTTGTACAACAATCATCACACCCAATTTTATACATTTCCATCCCAAACAGGGTGGGGATTCTTGACCTGGTTATAAAAGAAATCTTTTTATGAAATTCTTTTTTTGGGGGAACACCTGTGGCATATAGAAGTTTCTGGGCCAGGGATCAAATCTGAGCTGTAACTGTGACCTGTGCCACTGATGCAGCAACGCTGGATCCTTTTTAACTCACTATACCTGGGCAGGAATGGAACCTGTGCCTCAGCAGCGACCTGAGCTGCTGCAAAGACAATGCTGGATCCTTAACCCTCTGTGATACAGCAGGAACTCCCTTTATGGGATTCCTAATGTCCAATTTATTCATAACATATATTACTGGTCAGACAGTGAATCCAGTTTTTCATATTCCTAAAAATTAGACTTACATTTTCAATCTAAAATTTCTAGCTGTAGTTCTGCATTATGTATCCCAAAGCCAGCTGTGCCTTAGACCTTGAGCTCAGATCATTATCAAAGGGGTGCGTGAGACTAAAAGCCCACTTGCTACCCAGTTGGAAACTTTGTGAATGGAGCAAATCCCCAATGAACTCTTTGGTTTATCTGTTCTCTATGTTGGGTTTTGAAATGGTAACCTTGATGTTAGCAATGTAGCCCTGAGCACAAAAGGCATGGAAACAAATAGGGATAGGTGAGGTCTTGGTAAATTAAAGCACAAACTAGCCTCTGAAAGCACAGAGCAACTGCCCTCTACCCAGATTGCATGAGGTGACTTTCCACCTTTAAGGTAAAAATGTGTTTCACCTTCCACCTTTCAGATAAAAATACATTTCTTACATTATATGCTTCTTGCTGTATGTTACCAATTTCTATTTATTAGGGCACACAGCCTCTGACCCCACCCCCTCTTTCTCTATTTTCCTCTCTAGTCTCTCAGGTTTTGTGGCCAAAGTGAGTTGTTCCAATTTACAGTTCATTCAGACAGTTCTGAGTCTGTCAAGCCAGTTGTGAGTGGGTCAAAATGGGTGTAAATGAAACAAACTTTCAATCAGATGTGATTTGAGTATACAGTGCAACAGTTTAGTTGTAATAGAAAGTATAAGAGCTTAAAAGGCCCAGAGTAATTCAGACTAAAATATCTTGGGGTATTTTTCCATTTTAAAATGAATTGAGCAATTCTCTGTAGTTGAGGATTGACAGCATAATGGAAACAGAGCAAACTGCAGATTTCTCACCAGGTGACTGCATTAGCAGGAAAACTCATAGTGCAGTCTGTTGGTTGAAAAGAACATGAAGCCTTCTGTTTTCTTATGAGGTGCTATATTCTCATAGTTCTTGGCCAATTATGCTTAGCTACTGCCAAGTTGTGGTTATTGGAAAATGCTCTCTATCCTGTAACTTTTAGCAATATAATGAGAGCCCTCACAGACACTGATTCTTCTTGCAATTTATTATCATAGAGAAACAGAATTAAAACTGCTTCCAAGTATTTCCTTCTATCTACAATGCAACTATAACACAAGATATTGCCACGCAATAGCAATCTGGAATATTCTTTCTATTCTGAGGATTGACTAAAGGTTAAAATGGTGGGCAAACATTTCAGTGATCTTTGAAACTTTTATGTTTCACAGAAACTCTCTCTTTTGTAGAGAGAACCTTCCATGGAATAAAGTGCATTACATAAATATTATAGACAGTTCTTATATTATGTAAACTTTATGTATATTTTTGTTCATACATTTCACTTACCAGAATCAAGAGGCAACTTGAGGCCAATTTTGTGTGCTCAGGGATGGTGGAAAACACTGATAAAATCAAGCAACCAAAGACAAGGAGAAAACTGTAAAACAACAACAAAAAAAGAGAAATCTGATGAGAACCTTGCCTTATCAGGACAGATTTAATTTCTTATTTCTAATGAATAAAGCACCAGATCCATCTAAATTGGCACTGATTTAATCATAAAGCCCTAAAAGGGACTAGCCATTTGGAATATCAAAATACAATATGACGTCCAGCGCAAACAGGGCCCCTTGGGAACTTCGTTGATGATGAGGATGTGTGTGTGTGTGTGTGTGTGTGTGTGTGTGTGTGTGTGTGTGTGTGTGTGTGTGTGTGTGTGTGTGTGTCATGCTATATCGAAATGTCCACAGCTAAGAATCTGTGACTTTCCTCTAAGTGGCTTTCCAAAGCAGGGGTCCAGAGAAAGGCCCAGACATGAGTCTTGCTCTCCTGTCCCAGAGCACACATGCTGCCACTGCTCTCCTTTTAAAGAAGCAGGCTCACCCTCCCGTTTAGCAGCTTTGGTGAACTGTCACGTGTTCTAAGAGGTTACTAAGCGGCTGGCTCATTTTCGCAGTCTAATATTGCTCCTGGATTCTCATTTGTCCTTTCTTCATAATAATAAAAACGGAAAATGATTTCCATTTCCTTCTGGTCAAACCACTAGAAATGCCCCCGAGCTCTACTTGTGCTGCACTGATAGGGAGCATTTTCTACCAAGCAATCTACAGACATTTTTCTTCCCAGAAATGTGCAAATCTTGGGGTCCTAAGGGGAAGCTGAATTCCTAAAATGTCTAATAAAAAGGGCAGGCTCAGTTTTAAAGCTGAAGTCACTTATTCTGGAACTCGAAATCAGAAAAAAAAAAAAAAACCCACTCAATATCTGAATTACTTCCTCTAAGTCACACTTTTTACTTTTACTCATCTATGCAAAGCTCCTACCATAATCTCCTTTAAAACATCAACTCAGTGTTCTCAGTATGGTGTGAAGCTGGCCTCTGCCTCCCCTTGAGTTGCTCTGACCAGCCTGCGCATCTTTGTACCACACCTGACCAGGCGCTCCCAAAGGTCAAGAGCCAGGGATTGATGATTCAGGGCCTGGGGAAAAATCTGGCCCTTGATGTTTGTTTTTGTAAATAAAGTTTGATTGGCACACAGCCACACCCACTTGTTCATGTACTGTCTGCAGCTGCATTCATGCAAGAACTGTAGAACTGAGACAAAGAGCATGAGATAGATGTTTACTCTCTGGCCCTTAGAGGAACGTGTGCTGACTCCTGACTGATACCAAGCATCCCTTATTTCTTTATATCTATTCCGGTAGAGAACTGAAGTGGAAGTTCATAATTGCTCATGTTCTGTATGCTGATGATAATCTCTAACATTCAGAGGGTTACCTACAAGCCAGACACTGTGCTAAGCCCTTTCCATGTGCATCCTCTAAATGTATGCAGTAGAAATCTCATTAATCCCATTTTGCAGATACACCACTGAGAATGAAGAACACCTTGTGGCTCCTTCCTGGGCTGCTTGATAGAAGGCGGGTTCAAGCTCTGTCTGTCCTTAGGTTGCCCCATAGAAGGAGCACAGATGAGGATGGCACTGATATTCCTGGCTCAGTAAGACTTTGAGGGCTACTTCTCTTTCTCTTCAGACTGAGAGGGAAGTAGTTATCATTCTGAATCGCAGAAGCCTTCCAGAAGAAGGACTCTACTAACGGAAAAAAACCTAGTACATGAAATCATCACCATCCATCATACTGTGGACTCATGTATCTGATGACTCAGGATAGTTTGGATTTGACTTTAGGTGTACCCTAACAGTCAGGGAATTGTACACTAGAAATCAAATTCCAGTGCACCTGCAAACTTCTGAACGACCAATAAGAAAGAGAAATTCAGGGATCACTAGGGTAGTTGGGAGGATGATGTGGCAGCAAACAAAGACAGGGACAGATGTTTCCCCTCAGGTGAGTGGCTGTTCTCTACAGATGCCTCCGGAGTCCAGGCTTCACAGGAAATATTAGGTAAAAGAAGCCGTGGGTCACTTAGTCACTGAGACACATTCTTCCTCCAAGGGCATCCCTGTGGTGGCTTCGTGATCTTATCATGTGTGTATTCAAAATAGATCTACATCACAAGTCCTTCTGCCAGCTCCTCTTCATTAACAGTTGAGTGCTGCTTAATCTTTTCCTTCATGTCACCACTTTGCCTGTTTTCTTTCTTTCCAACAAGAGAAGTTTCTATACTAGAATTCTTTTATTGCTATGGAGGCCCATCTGAGGACAGCAAACCAAAGACCGCCACTGTTCTAGCTGCCTGATGGACTATGGATAAATAAATCCATTCATTAATTCATGAATTCCTTCCTCCCCTCCCTCAAACACTCATTTACTTATGCAATCAGCAAATATTGATTAAGCATATTGTATGAGGCTGAGCCACGGGGATATAATAATAAATGAGATTCTTCTTTTCTTTCCTTCACAGAGTTTAGCATCTGTCGGGGCATACAGGGTAGTAAACAGCTTCAAAAAGAAAATAAAAATCCTGAGTGATGATTGTAAAGTTAGGGAAAATAAAGGGATGATGGGAGCATTGAGAATAGGAGGGATTAGGCAGGACTGGTTACTTGGTTTGTGGAGTTGAGTGCAAAGGGCAAATGTGGGGGTCCTTTGTTAAAAAAATTATCAAGAATTTCAAGACAGTGACAGCAGGTTATGACACCACGTGAGGCGCTCTGCAAAGTTCTGGGCTCCACAGGCCTGCGTAGGTGGCATGTCCAGGAAGCCAGAGCTGGGGTTCGGAAAGGCTTCCTGGAGGAAGTACTAACCAAAATGGGCCCTGAAGGCCAGGAGGTGTTAGCACAGTGGTTGGATGGCTGGGGAAAAGGAACACTCTAGTCCATTTAACCATGTGGATGAGGGCCAGGTGCAAGTACAGTGTCACTAAAACTCACTGGTTAGTCAATAGGTTAGAGTTAGTGAGCACCTGCTCATTAGCTTATCCTTTGGAGGCACATAAAAAGCATGCCTTCATCTTGATTCACTGAAAATACACACTGAATACCACTGTGAACGACACTGTGCCAAGCACTATAAGGTCTGAGGATAAATCAAAGCAGTCTCTACCCTTGAGAAATTTAAAATCCAGTGCAGTGTGTGAGATGAGCACACAGGATCACAATGAAGGGAAGAGACAGATTTGTGCTAAAGATAATGCTACACTGGCTGAAAATGGGATGGAGGTCTATTCAGATGGGAATTGTGGAAGCACATCAAGAAAGCCTTCCCAAATGGGTGCTACGTGAGATGGTTTTTGAAAGAAGGGTTGGGTTTCAACAAGAGAAGTTTCTGGAGAAACACATTCCAGAAGGAGGGTACAATATGAGAAAGGTAATGAGGCAGAAAATCAGTGACCTAAAATATCTGCTGTTTTATGGAACAAAAAGTCGAGTTTAATTACAGCGCAAGGTGAGACAGGTGGCTGAATTGGGAGTCTGGGGCCATGATGGGACATGTTAGGGCCTGTCTTTCGCCCAGTAGACAATGGGGAACCAGTGAACATTTTTGAACAGGAAGCTAGTATCATCAGAGGAGCCCTTAGGAAAATCAAGTTGGCAGCCATGTGCGTTAGGCTGTCTCTGAGTAGATGAGAAGCAGGGTCAAGAGCAGCAGTGATCCACCCTAGGTTGCAAACTTACTGGTAGGAATGAGGATGGCACAGAGGGGCAGACTGGAGTGATATGGGGATACAGGAGCCTCTAACTCAAGCAGTTCTTAGCCTGGGGAGTAGAGTCTGGGGAAGAGGTGTGGGAACTGAGAATTCTGAGGTTTCCATCCGTAATTATTGGTGATGCTCCTAACAAATCAGGTGAGAAAAGTCAGGAAGTCAGGAGGAAAAACTGATTTTGAGGAGAAGACGACAAATCCGGTTTTGGACATCCACGTGGAATTATAGATCTATATCTTGGGCACAAAGCCTGGTTGTAGATTTGGAAGTGCTTTTCTCCTAGAGGAAGTGAGTGTACAGAACACAGTTATCCTGAGGAAAGCGCAGACCAAGCATAGAAGGTTTAGGTAAATAGCATAAAGGATATCTGGGGAACATTTTCTGATCTTGGAGAGAGACAAGGAAAATAGCAGACCTAATCTGCTGTGAACTGGCTCTTGGGGAGAACTGCCAGAGATGGATTCCCTGGCTGGAGAAAGCACTGAGCTGATAGAATCACCCCTGTGAGGTGACAGTGTGCAGATGTCAGGCTCACTGGCAGTGACATGGTGAACTGCTGGGGTCTGAGTGTGGCTCCCAAGGCTCCTGTGCACCTGTGTGCATGTTGACAGTGACCCCCACTCCATCTCTCTATGGGCCAAATAAAAGTGGAAGCAGAGGCAACAGTCACTGGATGTTAAGACATGGATGTCTTAATCCAGGGTCCACGGGCCTCCAAGAGGTTTGTGGATAGAATCTTGGGGGCTGAGAATGTGGACTGGAAAAAACTATGTCTCTGTCACGAATCATGGCAAAAAACTATGAAAGTATCAGCAGGACTAGTGACTTTGTCATTCACAGAAATCACAGATAATTCCATGTCCCACTTTACTTTGTAAATAATTACATTTCATCTTAAATACTGATTTCACCTTATCACTATTTCAAGATTATGGTAGTTAATAGACACACTGCTGAGAGGTTTTTCTTTCTTTCCTTTCTTTTTTTTTTTGCTTTTTTGGGCCACACCCATGGCATATGGAAGTTCCTAGGATAGGGGTTGAATCAAAGCTAAATCGAAGTTGTAGCTGCCAGCCTATGCCACAGGCACAGCAACTTGGGATCCAAGCTGTGTCTGTGACCTATGCCACAGCTCCCAGCAATGCCAGATTCTCCAACCCACTGAGTGAGGCCAGGGATCAAATCTGTGTCCTCATGGATACTAGTCAGATTTGTTTCTGCTGTATCACAATGGGAACTCCAGGGAATTGTTTTTAAAGATGCATTAATAAAGAAGTATATGCATTATTCTATTGGAAACTTGTTTAATATTTTAATAATAGCATTTCAATATAATTTTTTCTTTTGTAATCATCTACTTTTTAAGCATTTAAAACATTCTTCTGAGTAAAGCAAATTATTGTATGTTGGATGGATAAATACAAGTCCTACTACACAGCACAGAGAACTATATTCATTATCTTGTGATAAACCATAATGGAAAAGCACATGAAAAAGAGTGGATATAAATGTACAGCTGAATCACTTTGCTGTACAGTAGAAATTGACACACTGTAAATCAAGTATACTTCAATAAAATTTAAAAAATAAAAACATTATTCTGAGCAGAGATAAAATTGTCATTATATGCAGATGCTATGATACTACATAGAGAAAAACCTAAAGACTCCACCCAAAACTACTAGAACTGATAAATGAATTCAGCAAGGTAGCAGGATACGAGATGAATATACACATATATATTCCATCATATAAAATGGAATATTGCTCAGCCATAAAAGAGACTGAAATAATGCCCTTTGAAGCAAATGGATGGACCTAGAGATTATCATATTAAGTGAAGTAAGTTAGAGAAAGACAAATATCATATGATATCACTTACATGTAGAATCTAAAATATGATACAAATGAATTTATTTACAAAACAGAAACAGACTCACAGACATAGAAAACCAATTTATGGTTACCAAAGTGGAAAAGGAGTGGGGTTGGGATAAATAAGGAGTTTGGGATTAGCAGAGGCAAACTACTATGTATCAAATAGATAAGCAACAAGGAAACTACCATGTAGCACAGGGGACTATATTAAATATCCCATAATAAATCATAATGAAAAGAAGATGGAAAATAATATACATATAAAATTTGAACCACTGTGCTTTACACCAGAAACACAATACTGTAAGTCAAATATACTTCAATTAAAAAAAACAAAAAAACAAATTACTGAGGACTGGCTTCAGCAGGCTTTATCAGACTGCTGAAGGGTCTGTGGCATTCAAAAAATTAGATTCCTGTGGTGGGAGATGAGGAAGCAGGGGCTGGGAGCTGGAAAATGGCTCGTTTGATGTAGGTGACCAACTTACTCAGGTGAGCTATTTTTTTTATCATAGAACATATTATTTATTTTCAGATATTTAGTCCCAACTGTTCATTTTTCCTCTAAAGGTAGGTTTTAAAATCAGTTTGAAAAATATTAATATTCTTTCTTTTATACATTAATCTTGCAATATCATAAAATCCATATTCCTACAAAATTATTCTGTAACCATTACTGGCTTTTATTTTGCCTGAAGCAATAATTTATATTTTGTGGGAAATTCACTTTGATGTAGACCTTTTGTCTAAAGCTTCATCTTTAGAAGCACTGATTATTGGGAGAGGAGAAGAGCATTTATGATACAAAATATTATCAGTTCAAAACCCTCCATGTTTACTCCAGAAAACTACCATCAACTCTTGTGGGCTAATTAAGAACCAATTTGTCACATTTACTTTGATAGAAAACTCTACCTTGGATGCCTGTGGAACAGATGATGTCCAGCTTCCAAAACTCATGCTTCAAGCAGTGGTTCATTTAGCAAGAATTAAATTGATGTGAAAATAAAGCAAATTGCACAGCATCATTCACACAAACACGCACCCCAGCCCCTCACAAGCCATTGTGAGCAATGCAACAGAGGAAGGAGAAACAAAGTCCATGTTGAAAGCAGATTTTCAGTGAGCTGAGCTCAAGGAGAAGGCATATTAATAGCACATGCTTCGCAGGTTGCAACAACCACACGTCCACCTAGAAGGTGCTCTTTGCAAGAATTTTGGTGGATAATACTCTTTTCATACATAATTATTGTCCATAGGAGTCAACTATTAGGAAAACTCTGGGGAAAGGAAGATTTCAAATGTCTTAAGTGGATTGGAATCATGGGATTAAAATAAAGAATACTACTAGGAAGTACATAAATAAAGAATACTACTAGGAAGTACATAGGAAGTTTTTAAAGAAAAAATCCTTAGAAATAACTTCTGAAGGAAATTCAACCCTGGCTCTGACTTTGCATAAATTTTTAAGTACTGCTTTGAGAAAGTGTGTATTTGATGGAAGACCTCAGCAGTGCAGCATGAATTACGGGGACTGGAGCACACGGCTGGATAAATGACCACAGATGACACACAGGCTGCCATGCCTGGAGGAAATGCTGCCCAATGAAATCAAACCTCACTAGCAGAGGGATGGCTGGAGCCCATTTTTAATTTTTAGCATCTTAAGTTTGCCTTTTTCCCCAATTTGCACTTTGCAAAATGTCCTTTCAGCATAATTTTCCCATAAAAGGGCATTTTGCACACGGAATCTATCCACTGCACACCCTAGCTTCCACTGCAAAATAATAAAAATGAAATATGACATTTTTAGTGTCCTTAAAGGTGAATTGGAATATTTGATTAAAAACACTGCATGATACAGCTTTTCAAGTGCAATGAGCCCTAAATATTAATAAAGACCCTAATTGATAGGTATTATCACTGTAATCTTTGTGAAGTTGCAAAAATAGAGCCATCAACTAATGGTTTTAAAAAGTGAAATGGTGCCTTTTACATGTGTGCGGTGTTAAGAGGAAATCAGAGGATATGGGAAGTTGTGGTTTCTGCTCACATAATGTGTTTCTGCAAGGGACCATGGCTAATGCAAGTGAGCTAGAACAAGTAAGAAAACCTAGAGCAGTCTCCCCTCAGAGCAGTCCCCGGACTCTGGCCTGTTCTCCTCCAGCAGCAGGGAATCCTATTGGCCAGAAGGACCTCTGACTGTGCTCCCTCTCAAGATAGGCAGTACTTTAAAGATGCACTGGTAGGCGTTTGTGCAGTTTCTCTTTGAATGATCTAGCATCCAGAGCCCTCCTAGTGCACAAAGTAGCGCACAAAGTTTGTGCAGTTTCTCTTTGAATGATCTAGCATCCAGAGCCCTCCTAGCGCACAAAGTAGCACAGCCCTGGTACAGGCGCTATTGCTGGAAGACCCCCTTCCTCCCTGAGCCAAGTCCAATATCCAGACCCTCTCCTCCCTGTGGTCCTCCTCAGGGTCTGGATCCTGGAGGGCATGTGCTTCTTGCTCCATGTTAGTTCTTCAGATACTGGAGGTGGGTTTTATAATGACTTTCTCATCAGTCTTCAAATCACATGCCCCAGCCCACCCCACTCCTTTGTCTGCTTTGCACATGAAAGAGCGTCTGGATCTGTCACTCTCCTAGTCGCTGTTGTTAAGCACACCCACTTGGTTCCCACATCCCTCAGAGTCTGACTCAGGCCCCTCATTATCCTCCAGTCTCAGCAAAAGAGATAGCATTTACTCATCAGCATGAGATATCTGCATTGTCAATCCTTGCCAGGGAATCCAAATCTAAACTTTCTCTGCCCAACTATTAGCAAAAGTGTGGTTTCAAAAAGGACCATCTTGAAGATTAATGTATTTGCTCATTTTTCCTGTATCTTTCCTGCTACATAACAGGGCATGGAGCAAACCTGACCACTGACAACCTGTGTACTTGAACTTCATTACTTTGATTGCTCATAGAACTATTTTCACAAAGCTGTGTTTGCCTTTTTGCTATGTTTTTGAAGAGTAAAAAGTATTTAACCAATTTACTATATATTAAGAATTTCTCTGTACTTCATCTTGTATTTTCAATGAGGTATCATGTAAGACATTTTTCTCAAGATTTAACCATAAGAAAAGTCTTGGGAAATGATGGGAAAATTGTTGGCCACTTTTACTGATTTCATGTTGCTGGATCCAGGTTTACTGTAAGACATCAAAGTATTTGTGGATGAAATTGAAAGCCCTTATTAACAAACTTTAATAAATCTTAGAAAATACAGTAGATGCCAAATGACCAGAGGATGGGAAATGTTCTGAGGGTCAAAAAAAAAAAAAAAGGTAAGTAGGGGACCCTGGACTTTGTATGTGGGTAACCCCAATTACAACTCCTTGAACTGAGTGAAGTCAGACAGAAAAATACAAATATCCATATGATATCACTTATAAGTGGAATCTAAAAAAATGATACAAAAGAACGTATTTATAAAACAGAAACAAACTCACATATTTCAAAATCAAATTTATGGTTACCATAGAAGGAATCCATGGAGGGGAAGGGATAAATTAGGAGGATGGAAATAATATACACACACCACTATATAAGTAGATAATTAACAAGGACTTACTGTATAGCACAGGAAATCTACCCAATAGCTTGTAATAACCTATATGGGGGAAAAATGGATATATGTATATGTAGAACTGATTTAGTCTGCTGTACAACTGAAACTGATGTAACACTGTAAGTCAACTAAACTCCAATAAAATTTTAAAAACTAAAAATAAAAAAAACAAAAAAGGAGTTCCCATTGTGGCTCAGTGGTAAAGAACCTGACTAGTATCCATGAGGATGCAGGTTTGGTCCTTGGCCTTGCTCAGTGGGTTAAGGATCCGGCATTGCGCTGAGCTGAAGTGTAGGTCACAGAAGTGGCTTGGATCTGATGTTGCTGTGGCTGTGGCATAGGCCAGAAGCTGCAGCTCCGACTCGAGCCCTAGCCTGGGAACTTCCATATACTGAGGGTAGGGCCCTAAAAAGAAAGAAAGAAAGAAAAAAACAAAACAAACTCCTAGAACTATCCTGGATAAAATATTAAACAAATGAATTGTAACAAATTCATAAGAACAACTGTTATTACTAAAAAGCCATACAGGTTCACCACCAGCAAGACACACTAAACTCTGCTTATTTCCTACCTTGATAGGTTTCCCAGCTTGCTGTATGAAAGAAGAGAGTGTGGATAAAGAAGAAAAGAAGAGGAAATTCAGGCAGGGTGCTATACCTCCTGGGAGGATGTGTATCTGCTGAGAGGTTTCCAGAGATGAGCCTGAGGATTTATAAGAAAACTCTGAAGACTTGTGTTTTGAAGATAAGTGAAATCCCATGATCCATCAAGCCAAAGCACCACTATTGCTTCTGGAAAAAAATATGGAGGCAGTGTTCTGCTAACATATTTGTCTCCTTGCCTTGGCTGCTAGGAAGCTCAGAGGTGAATTTGTGACTAATGTTAACAATGGCACAGATCCTTCAGGTACATACGTTTACGGATTAACTTCATTCCTGGCTTCTTTATATTATCCTATCACTACCTTACCTTCACTGTGTTACTTCAGGCACAAATATTTATAGGCACTGGTAACTCAGGCATGGTCTGTGCCTAACAGGGCCTTCAGTATAGTGGGAAGACAGATCTGGGCTTATTTTTCTCTGTTTATGACATACGTGTTTTCTCAGCAGCCTCAAGTTCATTGTAGATGATATAGGGTTTCTGGGGTACACTGGATAAAGATGCAGTTTTTGTCTATAACTCCTCTTTCCCTGAAATCAGAATATTAATGTAGTCTAAAGATGTACTCTTTTTAAAAAAAGCAAATGCCACCACTGGCTCAAATTTAACTTAATGTAAACTAACCCTAAATTTCTTTCAGTTAAATTTATGAAAAGCTTTTCACATTTGTTACTTTTACATATTATATGAATCTTGATTCATTTATTCCTAGCATGAACTACCAACTCCCTACTCCAGGTATCTCCGAACGTCCTATGCTTGTCTTCAGAGTTTTCTTATAAACCCTGAGGCTTATCTCTGGAGACCTCTCAGCAGATACACATTCTCCCAGGATGAGAGGATGCAACATCCTGCCTGAATTTCCTCTTCTTTTCTTCAAGAATATTATAAAACACTTACCAGCACTTTGCTGAAATCAAGACCTTTTATCCACACTCTCCTTCCTGATACAGCAAGCTGGAAAACCTATCAAGGTAAGAAATAAGCAGAATTTAGTGTTTCTTGCTGGTGGTGAACCTGTGTGGCTTTTTAGTTATCATAGTTGTTCTCATGAATTTGTTACAATTCGTTTGCTCGATATTCTACCTGGCATAGCTGCAGGAGTTATAACGGAGCTTATCAATATACAATGTCCAGGATCCTCTATTTATTTTTTTTGACAATCAGAATATTTTCCTGTCTCTGGTCATTTGGCATCTATTGCATTTTTCAAGATTTATTAAAGTTCATTAATAAAAGTTTTTCAGGAGTTCCCGTCGTGGCACAGTGGAAACGAATCTGACTAGGAATCATGAGGTTGTAGGTTCGATCCCTGGCCTCGCTCAATGGGTTAAGGATCTGGCATTGCCGTGAGCTGTGGTGTAGGTTGCAGATGTGGCTCAAGTCTGACATTGCTGTGGCTCTGGTGTAGGCTGGCGGCAACAGCTCCAATTAGACACCTAGCCTGGAAATTTCCGTATGTTGCGGGTGAGGCTCTAAAAAAAAGACAAAAAAAAAGTTTTTCAGTATCATCCACAATTACTTTGATGACTTACAACATAATAAATCTGGATCCAGCAACATGAAATCATTAAAAATGGCAAACAATTTGCCCATCCTATGTTTTAATTAATTAATTTTTTATTTAATGATTTTTATTTTTTTCCACTATAGCTGGTTTACAGTGTTCTGTCAATTTTCTACTGTACAGCAAGGTGACCCAGTCACACATACATGTATACATTCTTTTTTCTCACATTATCAGGCTCCATCATAACTGACTAGATATAGTTCCCAGCGCTATACAGCAGGATTGCATTGCTTATCCATTCCAAAGGCAATAGTTTGCATCTACTAAACCCACAATTTCAGTCCATCCCACTCCCTCCCCCTCCCCCTTGGCAACCCCATCCTATATTTTCATTTTCTTTAAATCACATTTTCCAAAATCCCTTTTAGTTTGAAAATCATTCTTTTTTTTTTTTTTTGTCTTTGTTGTTGTTGTTGTTGCTATTTCTTGGGCCGCTCCCGCGGCATATGGAGGTTCCCAGGCTAGGGGTTGAATCGGAGCTGTAGCCACCGGCCTACGCCAGAGCCACAGCAACGCGGGATCCGAGCCGCGTCTGCGACCTACACCACAGCTCACGGCAACGCCGGATCGTTAACCCACTGAGCAAGGGCAGGGACCGAACCCGCAACCTCATGGTTCCTAGTTGGATTCGTTAACCACTGAGCCACGACGGGAACTCCTGAAAATCATTCTTTTTGACGGAGAAGGAATAGGTCAGGGTTTGAATAGATCTGCTTTCTTTTTTTATTGTCATGATATTGGTCCCCAACAGCAGCACTTTATCTTCTCCATTCCTGTTTTTTGTTTTCAGGGAAAAAAGAATTTTTTTGTTTGTTTGTTTCTGTGTGGCATGTTCTACTTTATCTGGCTTTTAAATTATCTTTAAAGATTGTGATTCTTTAAAAAAAAATGTTCTTAGTTCCCTGGTTCCCATTTTCTCTAGATTTAAACATAGAAAGTAAATGTCGAGTTTCTTGGAGATTTTCTGGGTGGAACATCTGTATGGACAGATTGTTTTCTTTTGATGCTCTCTCTTTCTAGCTTCCCTTATAGGTCACTGTCCAGGGTTTCAAAGCTCTTGCTTTTACCATTGTTAAAAATTGTTTTCCTAATTTCTACGTTTATCTATAGTCTGTCTACTTTACTCCGTTCTTTTTAAAAGGATTGTAACATCCTTGAGAAATAGCTTTGACATGGGAAGGTTCAGACCCTTCCCACTGTCACCCCAGCTCTGTTACCTATCACAGGTCTGAGTTTCGTGAAGCCACTCACTTGGTCTGGAGTGAACTGAGTGGACTGTGGTCTATCAAAATTAAATCAAAAAGCTCTACTTTTCGATAGCAGTCAAAAGGCATGTTTTCCATCTTGGTGGACAGTGTAGGCCATTAGTGGCGAATGGAATGACAGGAATGGCCTTGATGAGTAGAACATACAACAGAACACTATTTCTTGAGGTGTGCAATTTAGACATCCACCAGTTAGGTTCTTGCCTCTGCAAGTTCTGTTACTGTGTCCTTTCCAGGAAACACTACTGAGACTGAAAACCAGTGTATAGGTTCAGAGACAAAGAATTTAAAACTGGTCCTCCTACTGTCATATATTCAGTATGTAACAGGAGAGCATCCTGATATTTTATATTCTTGTTACCCTGTTATATTTTCCTCTGAGCAAACAGCATCATCTGACATTCTTATTTGTCTATTTTGGTCTCTTCTGCTAGAATGTAAGTTCTATGAGGGCAGGATCTTTGTCTCTTATATTTGCCACTTTATTATCAGTAACCAGGATCAGGCCTGGTAAAGTTGCATTCATTCATGCAACACGTTATTACTCAGGGCCTGCCATGTACAAGGCAGTGCTCTTGGTGCTGAAATTATAGTAGTGAGTAAAACAGACAAAAGTCCCTGCCTTACATTCTGGTAGGAGTGTTGGGTCATAAATAATATAAACAAACAAAATGTATACAGTGTTAGGGAATGATAACTGCTAAGGAGGAAAAAACCCACACATAGCAGAGAAGGATGACAGGACACAGACATTCAGGGATTTGAAAGTTTGGCTAGAGTGCCAGGGAGGGTCCTACTAAGAAAGTGGTATTTATTGAATTTTGAATTTCAAAAGTGAAATCCCATGACCCATCAAGCCAAAGCAATGGTACATTTGGAATTCAGCTGGTGCAGGCCTTCCAGGCCCAGCTCCCTATTGCATTCCTTTTATCATGCCAATTCCCTGTTTTAAAAAGTTTCAGTCCTTTTTCTGGCTGTCACATTCAAACCCCTTTGTATGGGTTTAAAGATCTCCACCAGAACATTAATTCCTCCATTCTTCCAGAAACACCCTCTGGGCAGGCCCGTCTCCATTCTATTTTCTGCACAATATTGCACTATAATATAATAACAGGATATAATAATGGAACTTTCTCCTTCTGAGTGCTCCTTCCCCTAAGTCAGTAAGTCACATGTCAGCTGGTCCCCATGCTCAATGCTTTCTGGCCTGTTAAGCCCCCTTTCCGCATACCTCACTGCCTCTCCCTTGAAGCTGTTTTAAGGACTAAATGAGTAGCATCAGAATTTGTGTTTTAACAAATAAGTATATAATAACCAATTGAGTTAAAAATATCAATTGAGCATCATACTGACACTTGATCACTACATAATTTGTTTTAACAGATAAAATTATGACAAAATTACAGTGACATCATCTAAAAGCACTGCTTATAAAGCAAAACATTTGAAACTAAAACATGGAATAGTGCTCAGCAAGTTCTGAGGTACTCAAGAAATTTCACAGTATGTCTAAGCAAATCCACATTAGCGACAATTCCATGGTTGAGCTTGAACCTGTATGATGATGTTTTCCAGGTTGACTAATCACAGTATCTTCTTGACACACAGAAGCCTTGCCAAGCTGGACCTCAGTGTCCAGTCCCTCACTGCTCCAGTTTCTGGAAAAGACTTGATGCTGTCCTAAATAAACGGGTGGTAGCACTGCAAAGCCGCCTGGTTGTAGTCTATACGTGGGAATGTGCCTTGGCTCAATTAGCCGGGCAGAGAGTCATCCTTAAAATGACCACTAATGACTGCTGACCAAGGCTGCTGAGCTAATGAACAGGCAATCTGCTGTTCTCCAACTGAGAAAGGGACCATGTCAAAGACATGCTAATTGTAGCCATGAATGAAATAAAAGTTGTCTGCGAAGGCTGAGAAAGAGGCAACATTTGTAAAGTCTATGCGAATGTTCCTTTTAAAGGCATCTTTTCCAGAGATAATTTTGGTGCTGACACCATGGAAAATAATCCAGTCTAATAGTTTTGATAATATGAACCCATGTGGATTAAATTTTCCGTGCTCTGTTTCAAAGAGTCTGTTTATGCAAGAAAGTGAGCTATGTGGCAAAGGTCGAAAACATATGTTAAAAGTTGTTTGACAATAGCTGTCTGGCTTGAATGATTTTTCCATAAAAGAGATGGTCAATTTATTAGGCAAATAATAATCATTGCAATTTTTTATAAATGTATGATAATAATCATTACATTATTTGAAAATGAATAATAGAAATTCTGAAGTAATTTATTTAAGTTTTTTTTTTTTTTTTTTACTGGGAACAAAAGTAAAAGGGGATAAAAGTAGGCTTAAGGTTATTTTTCCTTGCAAGCAAAAGCTTTAAAGTACTATATTTGATAATAAAAAATCAATTATGAATTTGATTTAACTGATTAGACCCATATGATCCACTTATTTTAAAAACAGATTTTACTTGAAATATTTCCTGAGAGTGTTCACACCACTTGGGAAATCTCAGTGCAGCTCCTTGTTTCTCATGCAATGAGTTTTAGGCTTCACAGAATAAAAACTTTTAACCAAATGGAGCCAGGTGATGCTATGGGGGCTATAGAGTGGGGAATTGCTACTGATTTTCTCTACTCTACTTGGCCTATAGAAATAGAGAAGCAAAGTGACTAAGACAGTAGAAAACAAAACCTTTGTGAGTAAAGTACTCTTGGCAGTAGACTTTATGATGTGGTATAATATCAGGAAAAAATAAACCCAGCGGACATATGTCTCTAGAGAGTAATAACCATGTAGTAATAACCATAAACTCTGACTACACCTGTAGTAAGTACCTGCCCAAGGGGTAGGGTAGATACATGTTTCTTTTGGGATTGCCCTACAACAGTGCTTGTCACTCGTGGTGACCCAAGTTGAGAGGAAGAAAAAAGCCAGCATCACCCTGTGGAGAGCTGCTGAATAGTTTATGGACCAGCAAAGTTGGTAAGCAGTGGACAGACACTAGACAGAACATACCTCCCACCTCTAAGAATATATTTGTGGTTAGTTTTAAAAACTATGGACATGCCTCTAGGGCCCAGTTAAGTAAGTAAAAGGGTCTGCTTTCTCTTGCTGCTGCTATATAGATAGACATCAAGTATATTTTTTCTTTGGAGTTCCCGCTGTGGTGCAACGGGATTGGCAGCATCTTGGGAACTCTGGGATGCAGGTTCAATCCCTGGCCCAGCACAATGGGTTAAGGATCTGGCATTGACGCAGCTGTGGCTTAGGTTGCAAATGCACTTTGGATTTGATCTGAGGCTTGGGAACTCCATATGCCACAGGATGGCCAATAAAGAAAAAAAATTTTTTCTGTTTGTTTCTAAAACATTGAACTTATATGTATATATTCCATGTATATAGTAAATACAACTGAGGTGGGAATGAACAACATGGGGAGTGGGGAGACCTTGGGGTCACCTCCTCCCATGGGCACACCAAAATCACAACCACTTACACAGCAACCATCTATGAGAATGACCTGCAGACTAGCAGAAAAGAATTTCCACAACTAAAGGCATAAAGAAGGAACCGCACTGAGATGGGGGTAGGAGGGGCAGAGACATGGTTTACTCAAGACCCACACCCCTAGGTGGGCAACCCACAAATGGGAGGACAATCATAATTGCAGAGGTTCTGAGCCCCACAATGGGCTCCCAACCATAGGTGTCCTGCCCTGGAAAGATGAGCCCCCAGAATACATGGCATCAAGGCCAGCAGGGCTTATATATGAGAAAGCTGGAGGATGGTAGGAAACAGAGACTACTCTTAAAGAGTGTGGACAAAATCCCATAAACTCTGAGTCCAGGTGCAGAGGGAATAATTTGAAGGAAGCCTGGGTGAGACCTACTTGTTGATCTTAGAGAGATGCCCAAAGAGGCAGGGGGCAACTAGGACTCCCCCTGGGGACACAGATATTGGAGGCAGTCATTTAGGGGGGCTCATTTTACCATGAGGATACTGGTTGGGATGAGCACCAACTTGGAGCTTTTCTTCCAGCCTGTTAGCTATAGGGGCCTACCTGCTTACCAGCAGGCCAGTACCAAACCTGGACTCCCTAGGCTCCACAGCCAGACATGCTGGGATCTGGCCCTGCCAACCAGTGGACCAGCAGCCACTGCACAAGGCAGGGCCTGGTAGCCAAATGGGATGGGGGCCAGCCCCGCCTACCAGCACACCCACAGTAGTCAGCCTGCCACAAGAGAAGGGCTCAAAGAGCCCACAGAGGGGGCACCTCTAGAGCATACAGTCAGGTAACAAAAGTGAGTGTGCTTCTAGGCCCCATAGAATCTCTTATATAAGGCCACTTCTCCAAGATGTGAAACAGAAACTGACCAAATACACAGAAATAAGCACAAATGGCAAAAGAAGGAGACAAAGGAATATTTTCCAAACAAAGGGACAAGACAAAACCCCAGAAAAGAGAACTAGGTAAAATAAAGATAAGCAGTCTATCTAATAGAGCTCAAGGTAATGATCATAAGATGTTCAGCCCACTTGGGAGGACAATGGATGGACACAATGAGAAATTTGGATGGACACAGAGAATTAGAAAATGAAAGGAAGAACCCAAAAATTAAAGGAAAAAAATACTAGAAGAAATCAACAGTAGATTAGATTATACAAAGGAAAGATTAGCAAGCTTGAAGACAGAGTACTGGAAACCCTTCAAGCTAAACAGAAAATAGAAAAAAGGAATTAAAAAAAGAGAATAGTTTCAGAGACTTCTGAGGCAACATCAAGCAAATAAATAATACTTACATTATAGGGGTCCCAGGAAAAAAGAAAGAGAAAGAGGCAGAAAACTACTTACATGAAGATATAATAGCTGAAAACTTCCCTGACCTGGGGAAGGAAACGGACATCCAGGTCCAGGAAGCACAGAGTCCCAAACAAGGTGAAGTAAAAGAGGTCTACCCAAGACATACTAATTAAAATAGCCAAAATTAAAGTTAAAGAGAGCAAGGGAAAAACAACTAGTTTCATACAAGGGAACTCCCATAAGACCATCAGCTGAGTTTTCGGCAGAAATTTTGAGGCCAGAAGGGAAACCATCAAAAGCTGAAAGAGTTCAGCACCACCAAACTAGTTTTACAGATTTTTTTTTTCTTTTCTTGGCCACACCTACAGCATATGGAAGTTCCCAGGTCAAGGTTTGAATCTGAGCCACACCTTCAACCTATGCCACAGCTGTGGCAATACCAGATCCTTTACCCACTGTGCCACAGTGGGAACTCCAGAATTGTTAAATGAACTTCTCTAAGTTGATAAGGAAAAAAAAAAAAAAAACAGACCACAACTAGAAACATAAAAATTATGAAAGGAAAACTCTCACTGTTAAAGGCAGACATATAGTAAAGGTAGTAGATCAGCCACATATAAAGCTAGTGGAAAAATTGAAAGACAAAATAGTAAAATTATCTATATCCACAATAAGTAGTTAAGGAGTACACGAGACAAAAATTTGTAAAATATAATGTCAAAAACATTAAATGTGCAAGGGGAGGAGGAAAATGCAGAATACATCTGAACTTAATTGATCATCAACTTAATCTCAACTTAATATATATGTATAATTATATATTAATATATAATAATATATTTTATCTTGTTATATGTGAACCTCATGGTAATCACAAGCCAAAAATCTTTGATAAACAAACAAAAAGAGAAAGGAATCCAAATATAACACTAAATATAGTCATTAAGTTATGAGAGTAGAAAGCAAAGAAGAAAGCAATACACAAGAACTTCAAAACAACTAGAAAACAATGAACAAGATGGTAGTAAGTACATAGCTACAATAATTACATTAAATGTAAATGGATTTAATGCTCCAATCAAAAGACATAGAGTGACTGAATGGATAAAATAACTACTCATATACATATACTGCCTTCTAGAGACTCACTTCAGACCTAAAGACACACAAAGACTGAAAGTGAGGGAGATGGAAAAAGGCATTCCACACTAATGTAAGAGAAAAGCCAGGGCAGCAATACTTAGACAAAATAGACTTTGAAACAAAAAATGTTTTTTAAAAAAAGATAAAGGACATTATACAATAATAAAGTGATTAATCCAATAAGATGATATAACAATTGTAAATATGTATGCACCCAACATGGGAACACCTAAATATACAAAGTAAACATTAACAAACATAAGGGGAGAAACTGACAGTAACGCAGTAATAGTAGGGAGCTTTAATACCTCACTTACATCAATGGACATATCATTCAAACAGAAAATCAATAAGGAAACACTGGCCTTAAATGATACAGTAGACCAGACTGACTTACATACACATGCACACACACACATACCCACACACACCAGAATATTTAATGCAAAAGCAGCAGAGCATATGGAACATACTCCAGGGCAAATCACATTAGGCCACAAGTCTCAATACATTTAGGAAGATTGAAATCATATCAAGCACCCTTTCTTAGCACAAAATTATGAGGCTAAAAAAACCCTGCAAAATACACAAACATGTAGAGGTTAGACAAGATGCTACTGAAGAGCCACAGGCTTACCAAAGAAATCAAAGAGGAAATTAAAAAAAAAATACCTGGAGATAAATGAATATGGAAATACAATGACCTGAAATCTATTGGATACAGCAAAAGCTGTTCAAAGAGAGAAGTTTACAGTGGTATAAGCTACCTCAGGAATGGCTGTTAACAACAACAAAAACAACAAAACAAATAACAAATGCTGTTGAGGATGTGAATCAACGGGAATCCTCGTAGCGGGAATATAACTGATGCAGTCTGTATGGAAAACAGTTTGAAGGTTCCTGAAGAGTTAAAAATTGAACTACTCTATGATCCAACAATTCCACTTCTGGGCATTTTTCCAAAGAAAACAAAAACTCTAATTCAAAAATATATATGCACCCTATGTTCACTGCAGCATTATTCACTAAAGCCAAGATAAAGAAAGAACCTAAATGCCACCCGCTCATAGATGAATGGAGAAAGAAGATGGTGTGTGTGTATTTATATACACACAATGGAATACTACTCTGTTATAACAAAGAATGAAATCTTGCCATTTTGACAACATGGACCTAGAAGGTATTATGCCAAATGAAATAAATGAGATCAAGACAAGTACTATATGATTTCATTTATATTTGAAATCTAAAAAATAAAACAAACATAATAGAAAAAACTGGTGGTTGTTAGAGGGGAGGAGATGGGGCAATGGAATGAAACAGAGAGGGAGATTAAGAGCTACAAACTTCAAGTTACGGAATAAATAAATCATGGGATGCAATGTGTAACAAATAAAATATAGTCAATAGTACTGTAATAACCTTGTATGATAAAAATTGGTAATTATACTTATCATGGTGATTGTTTTGCAATGTATAAAAATATTGAATCACTATGCAGTACCCCTGAAACTAATAAAATATTGTAGATGAATTATACTCCAATAAAAATAAACCAAAAACCCCTAAAAACAAAAAAGTGCAACAAAATGTGGCTGTATCTAATTTAAAATTATAACTTTTACTGACAATTCTAGAGATGTTTACTTAAATTGTGTTGTTATTGTTTCAGGTGCATGATTGAAACTAAAATATATTAAGTGGTAATGGAAAATGAAAAAGTTGAAAGTGGTGATAGTTGAATGTTTTGCTCTCAATCTTCAGTTTTCATAGGCACCCACCCTCTATCTTAAAATGGGAACATATCTCATTTTTCTCATAAATAAAGTGATATGGATGCACTAAATAAACTCTAGCATGCCCATCAGTTAAAAATTCAGTTGTTTCTGGATATTCTGATGTTTCTCCTTCTGTTCAGAGAGCAGTGGCAGGAAGCCTGTGCTACCAAGAATCCAGAAATGGCTTCTGATTTCAGGGCCCTTTTGGTCCTGGGAAGGGATCTAGAAGTATCACCTGCACAATCTAGGGGAAAAATGCATTATTTCACTTTCTGGCCAAAAGAGAACCCAGGCTATGTCTATTCCCACTAGTTACTGCCTCCCACAGGAAATGAAGGGAAAGAAGAAAGATTTATAGCAGAGACTGGCAAGTTTTTCCTATAAAGGGCCAGATCATAAATATTTTAGACTTCATGAGCCATATGGTCTCTCTCGGAACTACTCAGTTCTGCAGTTGTAGCACAAAAGCATCCACAGATAATACTAAGTGTATGGGTGTGGCTGTGTTCTAATAAAACTTTATTTACGAAAACAGATGGTAGACCAGATCTGGTCCACACACTGTAGTTTGCTGAGCCCTACTTTAGAGCTGAGGGGCAACAGTGTGATTTCTGCTCTCAGCTGGCAAGACAATTGTCATTCTCTTTTCTTGTAGTTCATTCCTCAGAAAGGTTTTTGGTGTATCTCCTGCTACTTAAGTCCTTGTGATTAAAGGGCCATCAAAAGTGTACCTGTGCTCTATAATTGGTTTCAGATTTAATGGTTATCATTTAAAATAAATTTAAAATAGAGAAAAAATTATGTACAGCACTAAATGTTTTTTTGTCTTATTAAATATAAAAATAACCAAAGAGCAAAGAGATGAAGGCAAAATGATGTCGCATACCTTGAAATTTTTTTGGGTGAAATAAATTCAATACTACTTTTTGTGATTGGCAGAAGAGAAAAGCAATTTCCCTTCTCTATTATTCCTGTTTTGTCATTTGTATTAGATGAGTATCAGCCAATCAGAACAGTATTTGATCTTTGTCTTCTCTTTTTAATGTTGTTTGGTGGAAAACCATAATTGAGAGAAAAGCAATAGGAATTAACCAGGTACTATTACCTGTAATAGGTTTCAGACAACTTTTCCATCACTGTAAAATTTTAAGAGCTTGAAAAGTTTTCCAGAGCATCTATCTTTGCCATGAAGCTTTGGGAAACAAAGGAATTTAATGTTCTCAAATTTCAAATGATTTTGTGTAATAAATCAGTCTTTCAAAGGACTTCTACAAAGCCCTTATCCTCTAATAAAAAGCAAATCTTTAATACATAGACACACAGACATACTTTAAAATGCATCCCAGAATAACTTTTCAACATTAAATGCTTGAAAAAAATCCACGACATCTTCCCAAATTACTGCGGACCCCAAAGTTTTAACATTTTCTTTCCGCTGAGTAAAATAAAATTTTAGATATGAATTTTCTTTTTATAACTAAAAAGATTACAACCCTATCGATGTGGTATGACTATGATAATCACTAATCTGTGGTCAGCAACATATTAACTGAGGGGAACATGTTGTTGAATGTGGGACACTTTTTTCTACTCATTTGGGAAATCAGTGAATGAATAAATGGATATTGTTTTCTTCTGTTTGCCAAGATGCCTCCTTTTCAGTCTGATTTCATGAACCAGGGAGGTTTGGTGGAACCAGTGTTGGATTAAGCATTAAAAAGCCTGGATTTTAGTTCAGCTTCACTGCTTCCTAGCTTAGAACCTTGATGGTTAATTTTACATGTCAACTTGACTGGCTACAGGGTGTCTAGGTGAAACATTAAATCTGAGTGTGTCTGTGAGCTTATCTCCAGATGAGATTAGCATTTGGATTGGTAGACCAGTAAAGTAGACTGCCCTCTCCAATGTGGGTGGGCATCATCCAATCTACTGAGGGCCTAACAGAACAAAACATGGGGAAAGGAGGAATTCACTCTCTTTTCTTGCCTCATTGCTTGAGCTAGGACATATAGCTCATCTCATCTCCTCCTGCCCCTGGATTGGGATTTAAACTATCAGCTCCCTGGTTCTCAGGCCTTAGGACTGAACCACATCACTGCCTTTCCTGGGTCTCCAACTCATAGACTGTGGGATCTCTGGGCCTCCATAACCATATGAGCCAATTCCTCATAATAAACATCCTATATATGGGATATAGATATATATTTCTTGGTTCTATTTTTCTGGAGAGCTCTAACTCTTGGCCAAACCTCTTATCTCCTTTGAGCCTTGGTTTCATTTGCAAAATAAGAAGTCTAACGTCGCCTGTAGATAGCTAGGATTTGATTATATGTGTAATGAAAGTATTATACAAATACATGGTACTCTCATGAGAGGATTATGAAGTCCTTGAAAGCAAGCTTTAATCTCACTTCTTTGAGTTTAAGAAAAATTCATTGAACACCTAGGCTCCAGCATTACCCACCAGAGCTTTATACAAAGAAGCAGCTCAAGAATTATTCATTGACTTGTATTAGTTAAATGCAATGTTTAATGGCAAAGAGAAATTCATCTATTTACTAGCAAAAAAAAAAAAAATGAAGGTCCTTTTCATACTACATTAGATTTTGGAAAGGAGGAATCTGAAAACCCACTCTCTGACATGGCAGCTAGCATTCAAATTGATAGTAGTTTGCAGAGGTAGAGGCAATACTTATGGTTAGAGAATTTCTTTACTGGTAGCTAAGAAGATGGTGCAGCCTTTCACACCATCCAAAAGCCATAACAAACAACTATTCCTGTTTCTATGAAAAAAAATGTTTGTTACAAAACTCATTAGATTACACTTAGCATCTCCTCTAAAGTCTAATTTTCCTCAACTGGATAATGAGATTTGAAATTATTGAAACTGCATGTGGAGTAAACCCATTGCAACTTTCTATTTCAGATCACTGGGTGTATATTGTATACATGTGCATATGTAATACACACATGGTGTGTAATACAATCAAACCATTAAACAATCACATCAAAATTTAGACACAATCCATGGAAGCTGGTAGTTATTTTAATTAGTAATTTTAGTGGGCGTCAATGGAGAATGAAATATGGGGGCAAAATAGAAATAAATATACTGGAATTGTGGTAAATATTTTCTTGATAGCATTTGTCCCAGAGCCAGTCTTTAATTAAGGCCTTTAGAAGTCCTGCCAAGTACTTAAGTAGAGATATCATATAACCAGAGGCTGACATCTGGACAGAGTCCTCTCAGGTACCTGAATTTCTGGGATCTTCTAGATGCTCTTAGACAATGCCAAAAGTCATAGAAATAGGGATAGATGACAGAGAAAGAGCAACAATCATTGACTAACTCTGTGTCTGTGACACTGAACTTAACACAGGAACCTCTTCTGACTTTTCAAGTCTGATAATCTGCTGAACAAGAAATGGATCGGCATATAAGTAATCAGCCAGTCCAGCAATGTTTAGGAGACAACAAGGTGCAGAACAGAATGATGAAAAACCCAAGGAGGCCAGAAAAGGAGAATTCTTATTCAAATCAGGAATGTGACAGAAGTCACATTGGTGTTTGCCACACCAACACAACTGGCAAACAGTCTATCCAACTGAGGAGTTTGATATCAAGTGAGCTAAACTATTAAGTTTCTTTCTTTTTTTCTTTATTTTTAGCCCCCAATCTTTATTTTTATTTTGGTTTTCTGTCTTTTTCTTGTCCCTCCTTTATTAAGTTTATATTTGTACATTTATAATGAAATTGCCATTACTGAATTTCAGAAACAATTAAGTTTCAGCAATTTTACATATCCAGTATTACACATTATTCCTGTCATTCTTATACTTCGCTGCATATATATGTGTATACATTTATATAAACTCAACACAAAAAATTCATATATATCTTTTCCCCAGGTTCAAAAAAAATTCCCTTAACAATAATATCTTAGGGAGATGAAGGAAAAATCATTTTTTAAGCAGACAACTATTTATAAAAGATTTCCTCTGTCTCTAGGGTTTTCAGTTCAGTTACTTCCAAATTAGGTTATGTTTTCAGATCAAGAACACATCCTGTGTTTTAGGCATAAGAAAACTTACTATATATTAAAGAATACTTTAAAATAATATATACTTAAAAATGAATACACTTAAATTGGGTAGCAACCAAAAAATTCAAGTTGGCTATTTTCAGCTTACTCCGAGGTTTACTAGTTTCAGGTGTAAATTCACTAGGTACTGAGTGGATGACCAGCCAAAAGGGAAACTAAGTAAGACCACACTGTTTATTCTCACCCTGAGAACAAACCACACTGAAGTCAGCCAAACAACAGGTGCTGCCTATGTTCTCAACACAGGTTGATCCTGGTGTTTCAACTTTTTTGAGGGGGAAAGATAATGTATTTGCACATCTGTTTGTAAATAATGCATGCGCGTACAAAATAAGAAAGTGAAGATCTATACTTACTAACGTTATTAGTTATTCTGATAGGAATAACCCGGTGAGTTCATCTGACTGCAAGAACAAGTCATTTACTATAGAATAAATAAATTTACTATAGAATAAATGTAAATAAATTTACTATAAATAAATTTATAGTAAATTTACTATAAATAAATTTACTATAGAATAAATGTAAAAACAAGCACACAAATAATACAGAAATGTATAACTTAGTCAAAGATCCTAGTATTCATTGTCCCCACTTTTTGCCTATCCCCCTCTCCCAAATGATCAGTCAACAATTCAGGAGATATAACATAAGTTTTTCTTTCCTCACCTCAGTATTCCAATTTTTCTTCAACTACAATTTTGCCTCTTCTAAGGTCCAACCTCTTCCGAGATTCTTTTCTTCACCAGCCTACATCACAATTACACTCCACACTTACAGTGCCTTGAGCTTGCACTCAATGTTAATAATGTTTTCTGTGGCAGCGCTCTAAGAATTTCCCAAGCTGTTTTCCACAGAACACCGCCGTCTCAAGAGATTTTCGCAGGTCCGACTGGCAAAACTACTTCCCTGCCAAAGATATGGAGGGATCCCTGGAACTAAGCGCAGCACGGGGTTATTTACCGCGAGACACGCAAGGAACACAGTCTCCAATGGCAGCATCTGAGGTTCTTCATCGCGAGACCTGGAGAGGCTGCTTGGTCCAAAGACGGTACCTGGGAGTATTTATCGCGAGAGCTGGAGGGATCACAGGGTCCACAGCTGTAGTCTGGGCTCGTAGTCACAAGACATGGAGAGACGCTGATGCCAACGGCAGTACCCGGGGCTGTTTATCGTGGGACTTAGACCAGTTTAACCTAAAATGTGAGTGGTGGGGCTAGGGGAAGATTTTAGTGTACTAAGTGTCACAAATGATGGAGGAACACCGCTTACTCATCCTCCTGTTGCCATCCTAAGTTACACTTGCATTTCTTGGAACCTAGTGTGACAAACATCATGTTCTTGAAAGCAGGAATATGTTCTTTGTTCCTTTTGAGGCCCTTGCATCCTACGGTTCTGGAAACATCAAAATCCCTTACCCAAATTATTCCTATGGTTGAAGGAAAATGAGAAAGGAATGAAATACATATATCAAGAGAGGGAGTTCCTGTCCTGGCCCAGGGAAAACGAATCTGACTAGTATCCATGAGGATGCAGGTTCCATCCCTGGCCTTGTTCGGAGGGTTAAGGATTCAGCATTGCCTTGAGCTGTGGTGTAGGTCACAGACACAGCTCAGATACTGCTTTGTTGTGGCAAAAGCTAGCGGCTATAGCTCTGATTCTACCCCTAGCCTGGGAATCTCCATATACCGCAGGGTGCTGCCCTAAAAAGACTATTTATATAAATACGTGCTAAAGGCTTTCACCACTTTTTTTTTCTTGGTCTTCCCCCTCTTTTTTTTTCTTCTTTTTTTCTTTTTGGGCTTTTTAGGGCTGTGCTTGCAGCATGTAGAGGTTCCCAGGCTAGGGGTTGAATTGGAGCTGTAGCCGCAGGCCTATGCCAGAGCCACAGCAACTTGGGATCCAAGCCGCGTCTGCAACCTACACTACAGCTCATGGCAATGCCGGATCCTTAACCCACTGCAGGAGACCAGGGATCGACCTGGAGTCCTCATGGATACTAGTTGGGTTCGTTAACCACTGAGCCACTATGGGAACTCCCGGACTTTTTTTTTTTATTGACTTATTTATCTTTAAATAAAGGGATGCCTTTTGTTTTAGATGTACATTTTAAAAATTACACAACACCATTATTTTTCACTGTGCTCACCGAACGTCACTGTAGAGGAAGGGGACAGGGACTGATTATCAAATTACTTGGAGAACTTGAAAAATTTATTGACTAAATTTTTTATAGGGCAAGGAATTGTTTCTATTCTAAAGAGGGTAATAAAAAAGAAGGATATAAAACCCTAAAATTAATATTGTTAGGTTTATGGCATTTCATTTCCTACGTGTGAAAGAAGACTTTCATCTTAACGGTGGACTTTTTTCCTTGTCCTTGCTGAAGCGAGGCAGTGCTGAAATTTTGCTTTGTGTAATAAAATATACAGTAGGAGAAACTATTGTACCTTATATATATCCCTGTCTTTGTATATCTTCTTCTGACGGCTACTAACATAAGACAAATCAGTTCTCATTCTTTAATTTCTCCAACTCCTTCCAAAATCAACAAGTCTTCAAGGCATAATTAAGTGGGTTTTATTGAAATCAGCTGGTGGTAGATCCTGCCAATCACCTGTGCCAGTTACTGAGTCATGGGGGGAAGTCACGTGTCCAAACACAGTCTGTACAGAGTAAATTCTCGTCCAAGCATTTCCTTTGCAGTGTTGTCCACAGTGCCTCTAAGCTGGACCTGCTCAGCAGCCACTTGTGGGCTTCAAACTGAACACAGTTGAGTTTCTGTTTTCCTAATGAAAGTTCAGGTTTAGTATGAACATTTGTGTCATCGCAAACCAAAAGAAGGGTACTTTTCAAAATATTCCTTTCTTGTTTAAAATGAAAAGATAAAATGTCTGATCTAAGTTAATTGGGAAGATTTGACTTCTAATCATAAAATGTTTTTCCATTAATGAGGAAGAAAAATAATATGTTCATGAGCTAACAACAAGAAGTTCCCTTGGGGCCTTGGGATGACACCTCCAAGTAGTAAAAATGTCTTTTTCTTCTGCAGTTGGCCTCAGGACTCACAGGATGGGTGATCTGACGGAGGGGTGCACTCACAGCATTGGAAGGCAGCACCTCCCAGCTCTGCCCCAGCATGTGGCCTTGTGTAGGCACCCTAACCTCTTTGGTCTTGGCCTTTCCCTGCTGTGAAGTCAAGAGGATGATCTGCCTAAGCTCAAACATCGCTGCCTGCTGAATCCAAATCCATGACATTCGGTGAAAACATGCTCTAGTCCCTCTGTCAGAAAGTGAGTTAAGTGAGTTACTCTTTATTTACATAAGGCACTCTGCTGGGTGTTGTCAGCCCTAGAAAGCCATAGGTGTCATTGTATTGACCCGAGCTATGAGCTTTTCCTCAAAATTTAAATGATGTCTAAACTTAATATTTTAAATTTAGAGCAGCCTGATTGTTGACATTCAGATTTAAAAACATATGAATGTCCAATTGTTAACTGTTCTGGAGACTACTGAGCCACTTTCCTCCTACAAATTGTTTGAAGCTGTGGGTCAACGGACAGTGCAGCAAAAATGAGCATAATATCGTCTGCTCGGATGACTCATCTCACATTCACGACCAGGCTGTGATGGCTCCTGGTGAAATGTTGGGGAAATGATTTCTAGGAAACAAAAAACCAGGATAGGTGATTCCTGGTATTTATGATAGTTGTATGTTCTGTAAAGTGGTCCTGAACACTGAGTTAGTGAATCTTGAACCACTGCTCCCAGGGAAAGTAGAGTGTGAGATTTCTGGGAGCTTCTGGTCACAAGAGTGTTTCCTACTATTCAATACATAATCTTGTTTTATGTGTGTTTCTGTTTAAAGACGTCTTATTTAATGTGTATTATTTATTCATTAACGTTGCACTCTCGGCCAGTAGCAGCATAACTGATGTCTGAAAGAAGCTTTCACACACACCCCCTTTCTCCATAAGGCACGTCACAGTGCTCTCATGTTAGGACATCAGACAGCACTTCAGGACCAGCTTGGGGGCCATTTTAAATAGTAAAATCAGTGACAAGAAGCAAGAAAATGTGAAAAATGTAACAGTGAATGGCAGTGAAAAGAACACTTATTTACAGTATGGGAGCTGGAAAAAGAAAGCAGAGCAGAGCTGGGTCCAACTTCAACTGGAAAATACACTGCAGTCACTCACACCCTTCCAGGCTCTACCAGTGACAACAAAAGGGCCACAAGGATTGATTTTCTATCTCACAAATAAATTTCAGTTAGCAAATCTGTAAGCAGATTTGAATAATGATGTTTGACTGTACGTGTAGAAACTGCATAGAAATTCAAAATATGTACATACCTAAGTATAACTTCCTTTATTTAACAAGCAAATAATAATGACTATATCAATTCATATAAAATAGGAGCTTAAAAGCATACTTTCTCATAAAATATGGAGTATATGAAATCAATAAAAATATTTATTGATAACATAAAAATAACATCTTTCTGCACCTAATGCCTATTTTCACTGTGGATGAAGGCTTTAAAATCAACAAACAGCAGGAGTTCCAGCATGAAAAACTGTGGTGGCTGCAAACACTCAGGAACTGGAGAGTAAGGCTGCTCCTTACTACTGGTGTCATAAATCATTTGGCCACATGCTTACAATAATCCACTTTCAGTTGTAAGGGGCAGAGAGAGGAGTAAAATGAGCAACTCAGATGATGCTGTTAGTGTTTCACAGTTTACACTTCAAAGCCTATCAGGGCACAATTACAGTTACTGAGTCCACCGACCGAAGAAGTACAGAGCTGCCAAGGCACTCGCTCTGCCTTGAGAACTAATGTTGTAAAAGTGGCCAGAACAATGTCATTGTAATCTGTTTAAGTAGATATCCATTCTTGTTCATTTTCCCAAACAGTGGATAATTGTGGGAACTCAAATGCAGCACTGAAACTAACTTGATAAGCTTGCCATCTTAGAAATAAGAGCCGTGATTAATCAATCTAATTGGAGGTTTGAAACTCAGTCTTTATCATGAGTGTTTTTGATTCTCATTGAAGTAATGTATATTTGCAAAAGACGACTTCTTTTAGATGTTAGGCATTTTCATGCTATTAGAAATGCAGATGTCAGCTGGTTTTCCATGGCATTTAGGAGGAAAGAATAACCATATGTTAATCATTCACAAATATGGGTTCCACATATGTAGCCCATTGTGGTCAAAGAGGTTTTTTCTTAGCTCCATTGGATAACTTTTTGCTTTTTAATAAACAAAGGTAAGAAGCCCTTCTAAAATATTTTACTCTAGATCTGCAGTTTAAATCAATGTCACTGCCTCAAAGGAGACTGACTCCAAAATGTCTGAAAATATCTCTAGTCACTCAAACTCAACCAACTACGGAGTTCTTTGGTAAATATGTACATTAGTTCTTATGTAAATATGTTAACCTTTTTTTTTGCGATTGTAATTTTTTTTTAGCTTGTAAATATTAGAATTTGGATGCAACTGTTGCATCCTCAGAAAAGTGTAAGATATAAATCTCATCATTTTAGAGGAAAAAGTAATATCTTTCAAATGAATCTAAATCCTCAAGTAACAACATTTGTAAATGTAAGATAGTTGTTGATTGTAGTTGGACATTATTATCCTTTGCAGGTGACAATGTGTGTCTGAGCCTCTGAGAGCCTCACAGCAAGATACTGCCTTTGGCTTCTCATTCATCTCTCTGGCTCCAGTTTTCCTCTGCTGCCATAGAGTCTACAAATTACTCCTAAATCCTCCTTTTATCAGTTCACTCTCTCCTTCCAAGAGCGTTCGGTGGCTCCCGAAGTTCTCTTGAACAGAACAAGGTTTTGCCTGCTTCCTAGGGCTGTCTTGCATGACCAGGCTTGGTCTTTCCATTTTCTGTCAACCGCTATCCTTTACATGCACAATTCTTCGGGCTGGTCTCCCTATTTTTAGGCTCAGTTGTTGTCTTTTCTCAAGTTCATACCTGAAATATTTTATCCTATCATCTTAGGCCATCCCACATTCCACCCACCTTACCTTCTCTAGCCCACCCCACTCCGCTTTCCCCTGATATCACTGGCCATAATGCCTGTGGTATGCTCAGTTTGCCACACGATCATATGTGGTTATGGGTGGTTTTCTGACATTTCACTTATATCAGTCTTACCAGTCATTTCTATCATAAGTGGATGAAGAGGCTCAGCATCAGCATGTTTAATACTTTTCTATAAATTGCCTCGGCTTTAGAAGCGAATTATTTATTTAATTAATAAGGATAGTCACTTTTTAAAATTATAGTTGAGTTACAACATTGTACCAATTTCTGCTGTACAGTAAAGTGACCCAGTCATACACATATGTACATTTCTTATATTATTTTCCATCATGGTCAGGATAGTCATGTTTTTGTTTCAAATGATATTTCCATATAAAAATAACTTATCTGGGGGCACTGACATAGAATATTGAGGAAAACATTTAAATATGTATTTAAAAGGTTAGAAAGTGAAAAAAAAGTAGAGAAGTGGTTGATAAACCATGTGTAGTTTAAAGGTTGTCTTAATGGACTACTGTCAGATCCTACTGTAGGTCCATGTGGGGACACCCCCGCTCCACCCGCCGCCCCCTGCCCTGTTCTCAGTCTCACTATGTGACAGACTCAGATGTCACACTACCTGTAGAAGGACTGTGCTGTCCAGCTTCTTTCACTGTGATCCCAGACTGTCACAGGTGAAAACTCAGCACTCACAAAATCATGTGCATCAAAGCATTCCTTTTCACTCTGGTCCATGGCTGGAAGATTTTCAAAAGTTCTTACTGGTGCAGAATCACTCTATATTACATTTACTTGTTTTAGATGAAAAGAGCTGTTGCTGAAAAGTTTAGTTAAAAAAATTAAATACACTCAAGACCGCCCATATTTTCGTGCTCTGGGATATCATTCCTATAATTAAATTTGAACTGTATTGTAAAACTCTTGGATCCTCAAGTTCATAAATATACTTTCATTCACCAAAAATTTCGGTCTGAGTTTTTCCCAAAGCAATTAAAAAATGATGAAACTATTACTTGTGTTATAAACTCTGAAATGAGAAAGTGTGATTTATTCATTTCCTCTCATTCATGGGAAAAAATTCTTGTTTTCCTTAACATTTCTGAATCTTAGGGCTGCTCAGCACATTATATAACCAAAATAGCATTGCTTTCTATTCTTTGGATTCAGATATGCTGTACTAAACCTTGTCTCCTAAAATATTTTCATGGCATCCCTTAATTGGTGGCACAGTTCTAGACTTAACGGATATGTTTTAAATGTTTTGTAGTAATCCATATATATGCATGTTTTCTAAAAATACAGAAACCTGAAACTTGATCAGGAGCTTTGTTCCTTGGAGAGTTCCTTAATTCTAGCAATTTGTAAGCATCTTCCTTTTCTTGCCCAAATATGAAAGTTAGTGTTAATATGATGCATATAAATCAAATAGCAAATATGAGACAGCAAAAATGAGAGCCAAAAAGGCCCTGGGCAAGATTCCCAGGCAGAGCATCTAGAATTCTAGCCCTGATTTGCAGGATCATTACTGCCCAGACCTAGCCTGGAAGCTAAATGCATTTTATTCTGCCTATCACTGCAGGCTCTGCCTCATAACAAGACCAGAGATTACTAAACTCATTTTCTCCTGCAAAAAAAAAAAAAAAAATCAGATTTAGAGTTCACATTTTCAAGTGGGGAAGCAAAGAGTACCAGCTGGCTAGTAACATCCTCAGTGTTAAAATATAACTCAAGAATATACAGGAGAAAAGAGAAGCCTAAGCATGTTCCAAACCCACTTTTCCTACAGTAAACAGGCTTCCATGAAGTTCTGTATCTGTTTGCTGTGTTTAGTGAAATAGGTCCCAGCTGTGCTACAGGAGCATTAACATCTCTGTCTAATGTGGCACTGATGGATGATCTCTGCAAGTTGTCCAGTGTTCAGATAACATGTCGCACATTGAAAATGTAAGAAATCATGTTTCAGTAGTGCCAGTTTGGGCAATTCTTCCATTAACGTCAATGGAATTGTTATTCAGTTCTTTTCTTTTTTCTTTTTCCTTTTTTTTTTTTTTGGCCATGCCTGCACATGCAGAAGTTCCCAGGCTAGGGATCTAAACCAGGCCACAGCAGTAACCAGAGCCACAGCAGTGATGATGCCGGATCATTAACCCATTGAGCCACCAGAAAACTCCTGTTACCTGATTCTTGATGTTAATGCAAGGCCTGTTCAATTTCAATCTAACATATATTTATTATGTGTCCTCACATAATACAGTTTTTATGTTTTGTCATACCTTAATATATCAGCATGAACTATCTAAATTCCCTTACCATATGGTTTGATATAGAGGTAATGTTTGGTTTTAATATCTGACAGATGAAAGTGAACAGGTTTTGATAGAAGAGCGTGTTTTGTTGTGCCTGTGGGTGTGTTGGAGAAAGTGTAGAGTAAATTTCTGAGGCTAGACCTCACATAAAAAAAGGACTGTGAAACAGTGTGCATAAAGTGAACACAACAACACTTTTGTGTTTCTACTAACTAGATGTTTTTTATGAATAGGTTATTTGAGACAATCTCTATCCTCCATACTATAATTCCATCACATTGACTGCTTGCCTTCCCAACTGGTAAACTTGGGATGGGGATGGGGAGACTATAGTTTTGAGTTCCTTAACTTCCCATTTGTTTTGTGTTCAGATTATTCTTTTGTAATGCTTGGTGGGAGGCTTCATGAGGGAACCTCACTTATATGACGCTATTATGCATCCAAGATTCCATTGGCTAAACCAGATGGCTTTCATTTATTGAGAAAAAAAATGGAGCATCTATTATGTGCCACCTACTCTGGATTAGGCCCTGGGTACACATCAGTTCATAAGGCACAAGAGACCTTAAGAAATCTAGTAAAAGAATGTAGTCATTCTGAAAGAGGGCTCAGATTTTTTCCTTTTCACAATTTGTGAGACTTAGCATTTATGAATGATTGATAGGAAACACTGAAATGACCTGGAAAAGGGAGATCAGAACAATAATGAAATATTTTTCAGGGCAGCCTCTTAAGCTATCAGCCTTTCTCTCAGGTTTTCTGTGGAAAACGCCAATCATATGATTAAATCCACACTATGAAGGATATGGACACTAGAAGAGTGAAAATTTTAAAAGTGAACCTTTCTTTAGCTCCTGCCCCTCTGGAGCAAGATGCCAGAGACATTTAAGAATGCCCTTTGACAGAGAAATGTATAAAGAAGATGTGGTACATATATAAAATGGAATATTTTTCAGCCATAAAAAGAATGAAATAATGTCATTTGCAGCAACATGAATGGACCTAGAGATGATCATACTAAGTGAAATAAGTCAGAAAGAGAAAGGCAAATATCATATGATATTGCTTAAATGTGGGAATCTAAAAAATGAGACAAATGAACTTATTTATAAAATAGAAACAGAATCACAGACGTAAAAAAAAAAACAAAAATACCTTATGGTTACCAAAGAGGGAAGGGGGTGGAAAGAGATAAATTAGGAGTTTGGATTAACAGATACACACTACTATATATAAAACAGATAGCCAGCAAGGACTGACTGTATAGCAAAAGGAACTATAATCAACATCCTGTAATAAACCATGATGGGAAAGAATCTGAAAAAAGTTAGGCATATATGTATAACTAAATCACTGTGTTGTACACCTGAAAGGAACACAACATTGTAAATCAGCCATACTTCACTTAGGGGGAAAAAAAAAACCCCAAAACATGAAGTCTGTATTCAACACTAATCAGTTTCATTCCCTTCTCTAGTAGTTGATAGCACAGGAAATGTTTCTGTTAAATGGTGACATAGGACAATGGCTAAGGAACTTAGCACTTAAAAACTTTAATGGTGGCCTTATTTTGATAGCTATTGTTTCTGCACAGTATCTTTAGAAAATATAAGGCCCATTTTTATGGTGCTTTGATGCATCGCAATGCTTCCAAATTACAGAAAGCAAAATAATGCAGTGTCAAGACTTAATATCTGAGATGCTCTTCAAGAACCAGGTCCTAATGCCTTCTATATCAACCTGCGCCACCACCCAAGTAACTCAACCAGCATAAGGTGGATTAAACCACGTACAATATACGTTGTGTTCTTTTTATTAGAGGCACAAATTTCCTACTTGTAGTTATAATAGATTAGAGTGAGCGAATATTTTGGCAACACTCAAAGCAATTAAAAATGATTTAAAAGGCAAAAGGACAAAATTACCAGACATGAAATACATCAAAGTAATCTAGTTGTTCAATTTTTTATTTAATCAAAGGCCTTGATTTGACTTTTTGTATTAACTTTAAAGAAGTGTAAACTGAACAATTCAGAAGGCCTTTGGATGATTTATTCATGTTCTGTCATAATGTTTATATATCCAATTTAAATTTAAATTGCACAGTTACTCAGACTACACAATGATAAGAATGGACAAGTGGCTCACTTTAGGAATGATGACTGTGAGTGATTATGCTAAGTGTTAATAAAGGGATGAAAAATAGTGGAACAATTGCCTATGAAAATAACCTAAACTAATGTTTAGATCTGCCTTAGTCTTTGACTTGCTGCCAAATTTCCATGATGCTACCAACTTCACTGCCTTTGAAGAACTGTGCCAAGAGACTTCTATCTGTAGGAAGAAAACAAAGAGAAACCTTTTCCATGAGCTAAGAACAAATCTCAAGCTAACAGGAGACAGATAACAAGGTTGTAACAGCTGACAAGACTGGGAAAGTGTGTGAGATGATGCAATTGTGCACGCACGCGTACACACACACACACACACAGTATCACGGTCCCAGATTGCCTCACCTTCAACACCGAGGACTGCCTTCCTTCCCAGCATTGTGTTCATTAAACAGACATCAGACACAATTTTATCACACATGTGAAAGCAACCACATAAACCAACTTGCTGTGTGAAGTTCGCCTGGGGGGAAGGGCTGCATATCTAGAAAAAGCACATTTTGTCACCATATCATGTTTCAACTTAAATTCTTGGCACCTTTTACTGTAGAGGAATATTTTCTATACTCAATGAGATAGATTAACAAAAAAAGCTTATTCTCAGTTTACCAGAAGTGAGAATTTGCTCAACACATACACAGAATCTTGAAAAATCTTCTGAGGGTACAATGACACCTTGAAATTCTTCTTTCACGGAAGTATAATGGCCTTAATAACCCTTCTTTAAGTGGATACACTGGAATGGTGCTTTCCTCGTCTTAAATTGCTTTCCTGCAGCATTACTTTGGGCTTTTCCCCCCTCATTCTTCACAGTGTACGTCTAGCCCCACCAGGCCAGCTGCCCCCACCCTCCTCAACCCAGCACCTGGATATGACTTGGATGTAAACAGGATTTCCCAGGGGAGCCTCCCTGACACAGGCCTAGAGCTGAACCCAAAAGCTTGGCACGGCCTGAGTGGATCTTGCACTGAGTTGCCTGGAGAGCAACACAGTGACGTCATAGTCTTACTTGGTTGTACTGAGTCAAAGAAGACCTTTGAAGGAATTTGGACCTCGGGGTCCTAGGCCTCTTGTGGACTCAGTGTTGCTACTGTTCTTTGTTGGTGGAGGTGGATGGTCATTCTGATGGAAGCCTCTAAATCACCCCAGAGAAACATCATGGGGCCAGAAAGCTGAGATAGAGAATAATGGTTGTGAGTGAATCACTGGCTAGGCTGCCTCCTCCAGCCTTATGCATTTTCTCACCACCCTGCCTCTCTTTATGTTCCTTACATTTTCTCTCTATGAAATATTTGATTGCTTTTGTTTTAGATAATACATTCTTATGCTTTTAAAGTAAAAACTCCATAACACCTGTAATACATAGACATTGAGAAAGTCTCTTGACAGCCTGACTACCCAGCTCCCTTCTCTCTAGGAAACTGCAACAGTGACAGTCTCCTCTTGAAGCATGTACAAACAGGTCACAATTCCTTAGTGGCAAAGAAGGGATGGACACAGAAGGACCTGCAGGGGATGAGGGAAACCAGGATATGTCACTCCAAAATACACCTCCTTAGTACGAAGATAATTGTGAGAAGCAGCAGACACAGGAGCAGCTCTGAAAACAGTGGAAGTCCCCCTTCTGTAAGAGACATTTATATTTGTAAAGGAAGTCTCCCTTTGTTTTTTTGTTTTTGTTTTTTTAAATTTTCCGACGGTACAGCAAGGGGGTCAAGTTATCCTTACATGTATACATTACAATTACATTTTTTTCCCCCACCCTTTCTTCTGTTGCAACATGAGTATCTAGACAAAGTTCTCAGTGCTACTCAGCAGGATCTCCTTGTAAATCTATTCTAAGTTGTGTCTGATAAGCCCAAACTCCCGATCCCTCCCACTCCCTCCCCTCCCATCAGGCAGCCACAAGTCTTTTCTCCAAGTCCATGATTTTCTTTTCTGAGGAGATGTTCATTTGTGCTGGATATTAGATTCCAGTTATAAGTGATGTCATATGGTATTTGTCTTTGTCTTTCTGGCTCATTTCACTCAGTATGAGATTCTCTAGTTCCATCCATGTTGCTGCAAATGGCATTATGTCGTTCTTTTTTATGGCTGAGTAGTATTCCATTGTGTATATATACCACCTCTTCCCAATCCAATCATCTGTCGATGGACATTTGGGTTGTTTCCATGTCCTGGCTATTGTGAATAGTGCTGCAATGAACATGCGGGTGCATGTGTCTCTTTTAAGTAGAGTTTTGTCTGGATAGATGCCCAAGAGTGGGATTGCGGGGTCATATGGAAGTTCTATGGATAGATTTCTAAGGTATCTCCAAACTGTTCTCCATAGTGGCTGTACCAGTTGACATTCCCACCAACAGTGAAGGAGGGTTCCCTTTTCTCCACACCTCCTCCAGCACTTGTTATTTGTGGACTTATTAATGATGGCCATTCTGACTGATGTGAGGTGATATCTCATGGTAGTTTTGATTTGCATTTCTCTTATAATCAGCGATGTTGAGCATTTTTTCATGTGTTTGTTGGCCATCTGTATATCTTCTTTGGAGAAATGTCTATTCAGGTCTTTTGCCCATTTTTCCATTGGGTGGTTGGCTTTTTTGCTGTTGGGTTGTGTAAGTTGTTTATATATTCTAGAGATTAAGCCCTTGTCAGTTGCATCGTTTGAAACTATTTCCTCCCATTCTGTAAGTTGTCTTTTTGTTTTCTTTTGGGTTTCCTTTGCTGTGCAAAAGCTTTTCAGTTTGATGAGGTCCCATGGGTTTATTTTTGCTCTAATTTCGATTGCTTTGGGAGACTGACCTGAGAAAATATTCATGATGTTGATGTCAGCGAGTGTTTTGCCTATGTTTTCTTCTAGGAGTTTGATGGTGTCCTATCGTATATTTAAGTCTTTCAGCCATTTTGAGTTTATTTTTGAGCATGGTGTGAGGGTGTGTTCTAGTTTCATTGCTTTGCATGCAGCTGTCCAGGTTTCCCAGCAATGCTTGCTGAATAGACTTTCTTTTTCCCATTTGATGTTCTTGCCTCCCTTGTCAAAGATTAATTGACCATAGGTGTCAGGGTTTATTTCTGGGTTCTCTATTCTGTTCCATTGGTCTGTGTGTCTGTTTTGATACCAGTACCACACTGTTTTTAAGACTGTGGCTTTGTAGTATTTCTTGAAGTCTGGGAGAGTGATGCCTCCTGCTTGGTTTTTGTTTCTCAGGATTGCTTTGGCGATTCTGGGTCTTTTGTTGTTCCATATAAGTGTTTGGATTGTTTGTTCTAGTTCTGTGAAAAATGTCATGGGTAATATGATACGGATTGCATTGAATCTGTAGATTGCTTTGGGTAGGATGGCCATTTCTACAATATTGATTTTTCCAATCCAGGAACATGGAATATCTTTCCATTTCTTTACATCTTTGATTTCTTTGATTAAAGTTTTATAGTTCTCGGCATATAGGTCCTTTACCTCCTTGGTCAGGTGTATTCCGAGGTATTTGATTTTGTGAGGTGCAATTTTAAAAGGTATCGTATTTTTGTATTCCTTTTCTAGTATTTCATTGCTGGTATACAGAAATGCAACTGACTTCTGAATGTTAATCTTATATCCTACTACTTTGCTGAATTTATTAATCAGTTCAAGTAGTTTTTGGGTTGAGTCCTTCAGGTTTTCTATGTATAGTATCATGTCATCTGCATAAAGTGACAGTTTGATCTCTTCTCTTCCTATATGGATGCCTTTTATTTCTTTTGTTTGTCTAATTGCTGTGGCTAGGACTTCCAAAACTATGTTGAAGAGCAGTGGTGAGAGTGGGCATCCCTGTCTTGTTCCCGATTTGAGTGAGCAGGCTTTCAGTTTTTCCTCATTGAGTATTATATTTGCTGTGGGTTTATCATAAATGGCTTTGATTATATTCAGGAATGTTCCCTCTATACCCACTTTGGTGAGGGTCTTGATCATGAATGGATGTTGGACGTTGTCAAATGCTTTTTCTGCATCTATTGAGATGATCATATGATTTTTGACTTTTTTTTTGTTAATGTGGTGTATGATGTTGATTGATTTGCATATGTTGAACCATCCTTGTGAACCTGGGATGAACCCTACCTGGTCATGGTGTGGAAATCTCCCTTTGTAAAGGAAATTTCCCTCTCTGTACCAGGAAGAGAAAGTTGACTCGAAATCACAAGATTGTGACCAATGGAGCAGCTTCCCACTTAAATCTTTAAGACAACCTCACTCTTATTTACAGTACTTTTCCCAGTCACCTTCCCATAACTGCCTTTGCCCACCCTTCTTCCTCTGTTTTAGCTAAAGATGGTATTTAAGCCCCAATTCTAAGCCCCAGCTCTGAGTCTACTCATCCCTGAGTCTCTCCTATGTATATGTGAAATTTACATTTTAATAAACTTCTGTTTGTTTTCCTCTTGTTAATCTGTCTTTGTCACAAGGATTCCAGAAGGGCAGAAGGAAAAGGATTTTTCCCCCCATACAGAGTTAGCAGGAATAGGGCAGAGGGTGGGGAGGAGCTGTCCCAGGAGAGGAGTATGCCTACTCTGTGGGGAGGATGTGGGGACAGAGGTGACATGTGGTCCCTGGTCCAATTACAAATTCATTGGATATGAAAGTAGGTTTAAGTGTAAGTGTTGTTTCAGTGATATTAAACCTTTAAAAATTTGTTGACATCATTTCCCACAATCTAAGAAAGATATTCTGCAAGTAAAACATACAGGAGCTCAATACCAATGGTCCTGGTAACAGGTAGTTAAGAATCAACCCTTTCAGATCCGAAAGATGAATTATCAGCTTTTAATCCTGAGGTCTTTTGATTCACAATTTGCCAAATGAAATTGTTATTCATAAGAAGACAATCTTGGTTTATAGTTAGTTGGCTGCAAGTCAGGCTGAAGTCCACTTTGGAAAATGTTAACCAATCAAAGTTTTAATACAGATATATGTGCCTCTTCTGGTTACAGTATGCATCAGGAGTTCGATTTATGCAAGCTCATCATTGGACTCTAGGGACCAAGTCAGTTTCCCACACTTGGTGCTTCCAGAGCCTAGGACCATGCCTGGCACACACAAGCATCAGCACATAGTTACTGAACGGATGAATGACAGAATCACATGGGACCAGCCTTCTACAGAGCTTTCAGTAAGCATTTGTAGATTCAGAAACACATGACTGGGTCCTCAGAAGAAATAGAAAAAGCAGATAAGAGAACAATTTACCATCTAGATGTAGCATATGAATTTCTGCAATTTACCATCTAGGTGTAGCATATGAATTTATGACTTTTGAATTAAAACAATAAAACTGGGGTATCTGAAGAAAAAAAAAAAGCTTCAGCTAAGGAATGATTTTGCCAGGATGATAAAGAGGGAGTGAGTTGTAGAGAAAATTCATGAGACAGGTCTTCGAGAGCTGTGCTAATTAGAAAATTACTGAGAAGGAAGAAATAACCATGAAGTGGAACAAGAAATTTCAAAGAAGGTGAAATCTGATAATTTGGCTTTGAGTCTCACAATGTCTAACTACAGTTCAATCTGGAAAGTAATTTACAAAATGGACTTAGGTTTAGAATTCAGCATTGCTGTAAGTGGCTATTATAACAGAATTTTGTCAAATTTCCAATTTTATTAAGGGGAATTCACATCACTATAAAAATATGTTCTAAAATTTTGCAGTTGCAAGACATGTATTCAAGAATATTCTGTTCTAGAAGGATAAATTCTGAGCTATGTATATTAAAAGAAGTATACAACAGAAGGTCTTAGTCAGGATCTAGCATCATGTCCAATAAAATTTCTTTCCAAGGATGCACACTTACTAGGTGTGTGTGTTGGCCTTGTGTGTGTATGCCTACACATGTATGTGTTTTCTTGGAAAGTTTCCTTAGAAGTGCAACTTTCAAGTTGACTTCTTCGTGTGACATAGCAACTATCTTTTCAAAAATACTCTACTAATCTCACTGAGTCCTTCCTCTATGTCTGCATTTCAACGCCCACCCTTTAAACTTACTTCAACTTGGCAGACTTACACTGGCCATTTTCTTTTCCATGTGGACAAATTGTTCCTAAGTAATGACTTCAGTTTTCAGGCACAAAAACTATCTTCTCATATCTAGTCACAGTTATTCAAGCCAAACTACATAATTTCAGAGATATGACCCACATTTTATTTGGTGAAATGTTAACTACTTTTCCACCCAGTTCCTTCAACCTCTCTTTTAATTTAATAGATTTGGATGGAATATGAAGTTCTAAAAAGTACATTTCTCTACACTCTTCAGGAATGAGATCAGCTTCATTCGTATTAAGAACTAAACCCTGCCCTTTGTTCTAGGTGCATCGTCCTCATCACTAAAAGGTATTTGCTCTCTGGGATGTTCTGTGGGAAATGGCTGTGGATTAGGAAAGAATCAAAGTACTATCAGCAAATAAAAAATGAGCATAGGTATATATTTTCGTAATTGCTCACAGGTTACACGTATTAGAGGAGGACATAGGTTTCTATTTGAGAAGGCTAAGGGGTTAAATTAAGGAAGAGTAATTTTGGGAAAAGAACATATCAGAAGAATGAGAGAGTCGAAAATTCATCATAAGGAGAATGTTCCCCTCTTGCTCTAAGTTCAAATACTTCCTCTGCAGGTGAACATATTCAGTGCTCAACACTGGTTTTCAGGATGTTGGGGCAGCAAGTCTCAGGAGCTGGAAATCAGACTCAGAGTTTTCAGAAAAACATTCTCAGATCTAAGAAGCAGCAACAGAAAAGGCTAGAGAGGCTGTTTTAAGTTCTTGGGATCAGATATCTAATCTAATCATCAATAGGCACCTTTTTCACATGGCCTTTTGTAGAGTGCAAAAAGTTGCATTTAGACGATTAATCCTTAAGGCATCATCATAGGCAAAAAAGTCAATATTTGAGTTTCCTGTTCCATGATATAGCCTTACTCCAAGTTCTGAAAATATATTCTTAGACTTTGACACAGACCATGCCAGTCTGAGATTGTTTTACTGCTCTGGCCCTTAGAATTCTCCCTCCCCCAGTGGCCTCTGACACATGCAGCTGTGGACCCACCACCCACATACGTGTGGTCAGCACTGCAGCAGGCATGAGCATCTTAATTGTCACTGTCAACAGGCAGATCCAGGGGTGGTAGCTGGCTCATTCCTGGAACAGGCAGTGAGACGGCTAAGGGAGGCCCTGATGCAAACTTGGCTCCTGTGACCTTTCGAATGGAGGCCAAACACCTGGCATCTCACCATCCAGTGGGCTTTTCTTTCATGCATCTCAAAGTTGGCAATAATCAATGAGAATTTCCTGCTTGATTTTTGGATAACAATTTTAGTTTTCTTTCTTGTGAAGCAATGGCCTCACCAATTCCACTCAGTGAAACTAGACTGTACCCTGATTCCAAACAAATGAATCAATGGAGAGGATGATAAAATTCTGGGTGACAGATAATCTTTTAATCAGTTTGTTTACTAAAATTGGCTGCTAGTGGCATTTCATGAAAAAGTGATATTGGACACTCCATCAGTTTTAAATACAGATGACTATCAAGATAGATTTTTTTGCCATACCCACAGCACGCAGAATTTTTCAGGCGAGGGATCAAACCTGGGCCACAGAAGTGACTTGAGCCATAGCAATGACAACACTGGACCCTTAACTACTAGGCCACCAGTGAACTTCAAAATAGACTTTCAAAGAAAGTAATAAATTGATCAAATTTGTTGGGCTCTTGAGAGAACAATATTTAATTTTTCCTAACTATTCTTGATTTTTAGAGCTGTGACTCACCAGGATAGTTGAAAAAAAAATAGTCAAGAGAAATATATCTATGATATTATTATACTAACTCTGCTCCTGAAAGAACAAAGGCAAATTTCTTGCATCTCCTTTGGGAATTTTAAAAAGGGAGACGTTTTGAATAAAAAGATTGTTCAAGACAGTTTTGAATAAAAAACAATCTGGGAGGATAGAGCTTTTTGGGAAAAAAAAGAAAGGAAGAAGTCTTGCTCTTCTGTTCTGATTAAATATAGCATTAAGTTGGTAATCATTTTTTCAAAATAAACTCAGTTAATTGGGGAGGAGGCAGAGAAAGGCAAATATTACCCTTACTTCCCAGTGTAACTTTGGTGAGAGTAGCAGGAAGACTTATTCTGATTATGATTTATGAAAAAAAGGCAAGAATGACTTATTTAATCATTGCAGAAAAGGCCATTAATAGTTCACTGAACAAAAGTGCCAAAATTGGACATGATAAAGTGTTGACTTGAAGCATAAGTGAAAATGAGTACAATACGAATACTTTTAAAGCTATACCAATGTAGTTAAACTTCTGTACAATTCATATATATATATATTTTGTCTTTTTTCTTTTTAGGGCTGCACGCAAGGCATATGGAGGTTCCCAGGCTAGGGATCTAATCGCAGCTGTAGCTGCCAGCTTACACCACAGCCACAGCAACGCCAGATCCGAGCCGTGTCTGCAAACTACACCACAGCTCATCGCAACGCCAGATCCTTAACCCACTGAGTGAGGCCAGGGATCAAACCTGCAACCTCATGGTTCCTCATGATTTGTTTCTGCTTCGCCATGATGGGAACTCCCAATTTGTAACACTGACATTAAAATGCATATGGCATACAAACGCAGAAAGATATCGCAGTGTCTAAACTTGACACTTCATGGTTAATTTTAAAGAAACAGGAGAGACATAAAAGCCCAAGGGTATTTACAGCTGTCCTTGTCCATCATAACATGTGGGAGGCTCTGCTCCAACATGGTGGATCCAAATGTCCTTGTTGGAAATACTATTTGCCACGTGTAATTCTACTCTGTGTTGTTGGACTCCAGACCATGAAAAGCAAGTATCACAGTATCTCCAAGGCAGGAAACAATACTTCTACATTCATATTTCCTATAAGACAGCACAGACAAATAATTTGTATAATATTTTAGAGAATTAATATTAAATGCCAGCTAGGACCAAACTCTCCAATCTGGAATGCCCTTTTGAGGAAGTGAAGACCCTGTGTCTGAATTTTATGTTAATTGTAATGAGTTAAAATATGTGTTCCTTTATGGTTTTTCCTGAGTCAATATAAGTAAATGCAAGCACTGCCAATGAAGGAACAAATTTTGACTCAATAGCAATACTAATGAGAAAAGAGTGAAAAAATAGTAAGAAAGAGCGGTGAGGAGAGTAGTGATTCAAATGAGACTGTGTACAAGCCTTTGTTTGCTGTTTAAAGCTTCCTTTGATCTGCATATCTGTTGTCAGTCTCTGCTATGGAATTTTAAGAAGATAATATTACCATTGCTTATTAAAGTAATTGCATATGAAATCTTCATCTTGATAAAACTTAGGCCCTTTCAGATCTTTTCTGAATCTAATTAAAGAAAACTAAAATGAACTGGTAGCATGTGTTAACCTATTAGTATGACAAGTAACCTAAATACTGAAATATGACAACTTAAAGGAATATTTTTCATAAATATAAAACACTCACTACTTGAGGATAGATTCAACCTTAAGATACCTGGGAATCTTAGTCATTGGCAAAGGTATAAAGATAACATAAAATCAATCTGCACCTTTTCTTTTCTCCTAATATATACCTGAAAGGGAAAAATGGTTCTCACTATAAATCCACTAGGAAAAAAAAAAAAAAAGAATTATCCATTCCACTTGAGAAAGGAAGCCGAA